>NC_090812.1:129296915-129945040 GCF_000390325.3 Nicotiana tomentosiformis | reverse complement strand
CCAACTAAAACACATCAAATGAATCTAACCAAACTTCAAATTAAAACAAGCATGTAACATTCAAATTCAGCATCCAATTAAGACGATCATTGGTACCTAAAACTCATCCTCTTTCTCTCCATCACCACGTATGCAATATCGGATGTACAACTATACTTACGGATTCAATTGAACCCATAACTTTCGATGTGGAGCATAAATTTATGTATAAAAGTTCAATAAAATTATAATAAATAGTAGTTATGATTCCATAATTTTATAAATATAATGGGTTCAATGCTAAAACAAATTAAGTTGGAACCCATAAAATTCAAATTCTTGATCTGCATCTGCACGCCCATTGGGCTGGAGAACGGGGATATCTGATTTAGTTATTCACTTTAGCCTTGAGTTGTTCGATATCTTTTTTAGAGTTGTACACATGTGACTCAAGTGTGGTCCTAATCCGCTGCTCCTCAATTTTTGCATGTTCCTCCGCAAAATTCCTAGTAAGTTCTTGAAGCATCCGCCGCATTTACTCAACCTGCTCATTTGGGGAACGATGGTAGAAGTCCCTATACTTTGCGGTCCATATTGGAAGCGATAAAAGTTATGCTCGGTGCAAAGGCCGTAAGAAAAATGAGAGAATTTCTTCCTCTGATGGTATCATTGGATAGCCATACTCATCGGTCGGTTGACTCCTCATAATCTCTTCCAACGCTTGTTCATACCGATTTTATATTAAAGTAAAATTGAGTATATAAACAAACAACATAAAAAACAATTGTAAGGTTAAATAGGTATCTGTCATGACCCAAAATCCTAACCTGTCGTGATGGCGCCTATCTCAATACTAGGCAAGCCGACAACCTCAATAAACCACAACTTGTTTTAAGTTTGAAAACATAATATTTGAATTTCATAGAAAATCTCACAAATTACTAACATAGCATACATTCCCAAAATTCGGTGTCACTGAGTGCATGAGCATCTAAATGATAACAAGGTCTGACTGCTAAACATATTGTCTGAAAATGTAGAACAGTACAAAAACTGAAAGAAAAGAGAGTCAAGGTCTGTGGACGCCAAGCAACTACCTCGAAAATCTCCAACAGATAAAACTCCGAGAACTAGCAACTGCCGTGTCCAGAAGTACCTGGATCTGCACACGAGGTGCAGGGTGTAGTATGAGTACAACCAACTCAACAAGTAACAATACTAAATAAGGAACTGAAAGTAGTGACGAGCTTCACCGCTGAGTCCATTTATAGTAATTTCCAACATAATAAAGTAGGCATGCTTTCATGTTAAACATTTAAGGCCAAAACAGTAACTTCTAACATAATAAGGTAGGCATGCTTTCAAGTTCAACTGAAATATAAGATAATATCTTTCAGAAATTTCCAACACATTGATATATGACAACTGTAGTACAATAAGAGTGAAATCAAATGCATCCTCTTAGGACCACAGTCACTCAGCCATTCCATTCACTTAGCACTCAGCACTCAACACTCTCACTTAGCACTCTCACTCAGTAGGTACCTGCGCTCACTGGGGGTGTATACAGACTCCGGAGGGGCTCCTTCAGCCCAAGCGCTATAATCCGTACGGAAAACTCACGTGCTGCACGGACAACTCATGTGCTATAGTATCAATAACTGGATCCGCACGGATAACTCACGTGCTGCACGGATAACTCACGTGATATAGTATAATATATGAATTCGCACGGACAACTCACGTGCTATAGTATAATACATGGATCCGCACGGACAACTCACGTGCTGCACGAACAACTCACGTGCTATAGTATAATATCTCACAATCAGGCCCTCAGCCTCACTCAGTCCTAAATCTCTCTCCAATATCTTGGGCTCTCAATAATCATGAAAATCAGCCCAAACAACAATGATATGATGCATCAATAATGAACAATAGAGACTGAGATAAAATAAACAAGTAAATTGTGACAGAGTATAAAATAACAATTTAACAGATAATTCAACATGTACATGACCTCTGTGGGTCCCTATAGTGCCAACACATAATCTAAACATGATTTGTGGTTCAATTTCTTTAATACATGGAGAATGTACAGATAGCAACAGATTATTCAACTACCAGTTCCATGGAATTTGACCAAGTCAACAGATTACTTACCTCTATCCGAGCAATTCTTTATTCCAATAAGCCTTTGCCTCGCGAATCGGCCTCCGAACGCCTCGAATCTAGTCACAATTAATTCGATTCAATCAATTCAAATTATAGGAATTAATTCCATATGAAAATACTAAGTTTCCAATAAAATTCAAAATTATACTCAAAATTCGCCCGTGGGGCCCATGTCTCGGAACCCGACAAAAATTACAAACTATGAACGCCCATCCAACCACGAGTCCAACCATACAAATTTTACCAAATTCCGACATCAACTCGACCCTCAAATCTTCAATTAAAATCTTTTAAAATTTTTACCATTTTCAACCTAATCTTTACCCATTTGAACTCAATAATCTTTTCACAAATCTTATTGGTACGTGTATGTATAAATAATACACTTACACCCAAGAATCATACTCCCAATCACCCATCTTTACCCAAACTCGAAATTGAAGACTAGGATTAGAAATTCTTACCTCTTTGAAGCCCTAGCAAGATCCTTGTAAAATCTTCAAACCTTGAACAAGAATTGATGGACAAATGGCTAGGTCTTCACTTTCTCTCTCTAAGATGCTCTCACCTCTCTCTAAAATATCAAATGAAACCCTTCAAAATGACCCCTAATAGAATTTTATAAGAAGGGGATCGGGTTTATAAAACCAAAAAATTGAAACCCCGAAACACATTATGCGGTCGCATATGCGGCCCGCATAATGGGTCACAAAAAGTCCCTCCGGAACTGGGCATCACTGCTTTAGTCTGCGGTCATTATGCGGCCCACATACATATTCTGCGGTCGCATAATGCACCGCAGAACTGGTTTGCGATCGCATAATGCGCCGCAAACCTGATCTCCAAACTTTCCCCACTTCTGATTCACTCTACGGCCATTATGCGGTCCGCAGAGTGATTATGCATAGTGGGCCGCAGAAATGACCTTTTTCTGGCAAAAATTTTTCTTTACTCATCGGCGCATTGTTCAACCCACGAAAGCCTAGTTCGGCACTACAAAACTTTAATTTCCTTAGCAAATATTTTTCCGGAGTCGTTACACATAAGTCAATATCCGATCAACCTTTTCAACTTAAGTTCTAAACCTTGGAACTAAGTGCTCCAAATCATTCCAAAACCTCACCAGATTCAAACCAATTACCCCGGCAAGTCAAATAACAATTGTAATGCACAATTTGAGCTGTAAATGGGGAGACGGGGTTGTAATACTCGAAACGTCCGGCCGAGTCGTTACATTCTCCCCCTCTTAAACAAACGTTCGTCCTCGAACGGGTTTAGAATTATACCTGGAGTCTCAAATAGGTGTGGATATTTTTCCTGTATCTCCCGCTCAGTCTCCCAAGTAGTTGCTTCGACTAGCTGGCCTTTCCACTGCACTTTCACCGAAGTTATGTTCTTTGATCTCAACTTTCAAATATGCCGGTCTAAAATGGCTACCGGATCCACATCATAAGTCAAATTACCATCCAACTGCACTGTGCTGAAATTAAAAACATGAGACGGATCTCCGACATACTTCCAAAGCATAAATACATGAAACACTGGATGAACACTCGATAGAATAGGCGGCAATGCAAGTTCATAAGCCACCTCTCCAATCTTCTTAAGCACCTCAAATGGACCAATATACCGAGGGCTCAACTTGCCCTTCTTCCTGAACCTCAACACACCCTTCATGGGCGAAATCTTGAGCAAAACCTTCTCCCCCACCATGAATGCAACATCACGGACCTTCCGGTTGGCATAAATCTTCTGTCTAGACTGCATTGTACAAAGCCGCTCCTGAATCAATTTAACCTTCTCCAAAGCATCTTGAACTAAATCAGTACCCAATAGCCTAGTCTCACCCGACTCAAACCAACCTACCGGAGACCGACACTGTCTCCCATATAAAGCCTTATATGGAGCCATCTGAATGCTCGATTGGTAGCTATTATTATAGGAAAACTCTGCCAGTAGCAGAAACTGATCCTAAGAACCTCCAAAATCTATAACACAAGCGCGTAGCATATCTTCCAATATCTGAATAGTGCGCTCGGACTGTCCGTCCGTCTGAGGGTGAAATATTATACTCAGTTGAACCTGTGTACCTAATTCTCATTGTACTGCCCTCCAAAACTGTGATGTAAACTGCGTACCCCGATCTGAAATGATGGACACTGGCACACCATGTAGACGAACAATTTCGTGGATATAAATCTCAGTTAACCACTCCAAAGAATAAGTAGTACCAACTGGAATAAAATGCGCGAACTTGGTCAACTGATCTACAATCACCCAAACAACATCAAACTTCCTCAAAGTCCGTGGGAGGCCAACTACGAAGTCCATGGTAATACGCTCCCAGTTCCACTCCGAAATTTCAAGTCTCTGAAATAATTCTCCCGGTCTTTGATGTTCGTACTTCACATGTTGACAATTTAAACACCGAGCTACAAATCCAACTATATCTTTCTTCATTCGCCTCCACCAATAGTGCTGCCTCAAATCTTGATACATCTTCGCGGCACCGGGATGAATGGAGTACCGCGAACTGTGAGCCTCCTGGAGAATCAATTCACGCAAACCATCTACGTTAGGCACACATAGCCTGCCCTGCATCCGCAATACACCGTCATCTCCAATAGTGACTTACTTAGTATCACCGTGTTGAACCGTGTCCTTAAGGATAAGCAGATGGGGGTCATCATACTGACATTCTCTGATACGATCATAAAGAGAAGAGTGAGAAACCACGTAAGCCAAAACTCGGCTCGGCTCGAAAATATCCAACCTGACAAACTGGTTGGCCAAGGCCTGAACATCCAAGGCTAAAGGCCTCTCTGCTACCGGTAAGTATGCTAAGCTGCCCAAACTCTCCGCCTTACGACTCAAAGTATCGGCCACCACATTGGCCTTTCCGGGATGATAGAGAATGGTGATGTCATAACTTTAAGCAACTCCAACCACCTCCTCTACTGTAAATTAAGATCCTTCTGTTTAAACAGATGTTGTAGACTCCGGTGATCCGTATAAACCTCACAATGGACACCGTACAAATAATGCCGCCAAATCTTCAAGGCATGAACAATAGCTGCTAACTCAAGGTCGTGGACCGGGTAATTTTTCTCATGTCCCTTTAATTGTATGTACGCATAGGCAATCACCCTACCGTCTTGCATCAGCACTGCATCGAGACCAATACGCGACGCATCACAATACACAGTATAAGACCCTGAAACTGTAGACAACACCAATATTGGGTTGTAGTCAAAGCTATCTTGAGCTTCTTAAATCTCTCTTCACATTCATCCGACCATCGGAACGGAGCACCTTTCTGGGTCAATTTAGTCATAGCTGATGCAATAGACGAGAAACTCTCCACAAAGCAACGATAATAACCGACCAAGCCGAGAAAACTTCGCATCTCATTAGCTGAAAATGGCCTGGGCCAACTCTGAACCGCGTCTATCTTTTTTCAGATCTACCTTAATTCCTTCACTAGACACTATGTGTCCCAAGAATGCCACCGAACTAAGCCAGAACTCATACTTAGAAAATTTGGCGTAAACTTTCTCCTCTCTCAGCCTCTGTAGTACAATACCCAAGTGTTGTGCATGTTCCTCCTGGCTACGTGAGTACACCAGGATATCATCATTAAATACCACTACAAATGAGTCAAGATACGGCTCGAATACGCTATTTATTAAATGCATAAATGCTGCTGGGGCGTTGGTCAGCCCAAAAGACATCATGAGAAATTCATAGTGACCATAACGTGTCCTGAATGCCGTCTTTAGAATATTCGAATCCCGAATTTTCAACTGGTGATACCCCGATCGCAAATCAATTTTAGAGAATACCCTCGCTCCCTGAAGTTGGTCAAATAAATCATCAATACGCGGCAATTGATATTTGTTCTTGATTGTAATTTTGTTCAGTTGTCTGTAATCAATGCACATCTGCATAGTACCATCTTTCTATTTCACAAACAAAACCGGTGCAACCCAAGGTGACACACTACGCCTAACAAACCCCTTATCAAAGAGTTCCTGAAGTTGTTCTTTCAATTCTTTCAATTCAGCTGGTGTCATACGATATGGAGGAATAGAAATGGGTTGAGTGACCGACAGCAAGTCAATACCGAAATCGATATCCCTGTCGGGTGGCATACCCGGCAGGTCTGTAGAAAAAATATCCGAAAAGTCTCGCACGACCGATACTGAATCAATAGTAGGAGTATTTGCATCAACATCTCTCACAAAGGCCAAATATGACAAACACCCCTTCCCCACCATACGTTGGGCCTTCAAATAAGAAATTACCCTGCTGGGAACATAATCTAGAGAACCTCTATATTCGACCTCTAGCAACCCCGGCATTGCCAACGTCATGGTTTTTGCGTGATAGTCTAGAATAGCATGACATGGGGACAACCAATCCATACCCAGGATTACATTGAAATCAACCATACTAAGCAATAAGAGATCAACTCTAGTCTCCAGTCCCCCAATAGTTACCACACATGACCGATACACACGATCCACCATAATAGTATCGCCCACTGGCATAGATACACGTACATGTGACACTAAGGACTCATAGGGCATATCCAGAAAATGAGTAAAGTACGATGATACATACGAATAAGTAGAACCAGGGTCAAATAATATAGAAGCTTCCCTGTGGCACACTGAGACAATACTTGTGATCACTGCATCTGAAGCAACAACATTTGGCCTAGCAGGAAAAGCATAGAATCGGGCCTGATCGCCACCTGATCGACCTCCCCCTCTTGGGTGACCCCTAACTGGATGAGCCCCACCCAGAGCTGGCTGGGCGGGTGGTGTAACTGCTGGTGCTAGTGCCGTCGGCCGAGAATTCTACCGTGAAGCCCCACTCAACAGCCTAGGATAATCTCTCTTGTAGTGACAAAATTCTCCACACTCGAAACAACCCCTCTTCTGACGGAACTGATGCTCCTGATAACTCGAGGAATTACTTGTAGAAGCCTGAGTGGACGAGGCATGATGAGAACTCTACACTGGTAGTGCACTGAACGAAGACTGGACTGAGTGAGCACTGTAAGAACTGTGGCTAGCTGATGCACCACGATGAGTTGGACGAGTCATCTGAGCGGGCCTATAAGGGCGACCCCTGCTGTGGTAGGACTATCCCTCAGAAGGTATTCTACCAAAACCGCCCGAACCTCGAGGTCTATTGGCCTCTTTGTCACCACGTTCCTGACTAAGGACCACCTCTATCTGTCGAGCAATGTCAACTACCTCGTCAAAAGTAGCACCAGATACCCTCTCTCTAGTCATAAGCAATCATAGCTGATATGTGAGGCCATCAATAAGGGGGCACTTATCCATAAAATCCTGAGCATCCTCTAACTCAGCACCGCTAAATGATGGAGGTCGAAGCCTCCTAAATCTGTCAAGTCTCCTCTGCTCATCATCTGCCATAATGGGGACTACCGAGGCTTGAGTAGTTGCATCCAGCTGGGCTAGTAGTGCCCCAGGTATCTGAAGTCCCTGCACTACCTACTCTAGAGTACGGGCAACAGGGGTATGAGTACCTCCTCCGGCCTGAGAAGTGGCTGGTGCGGCCTGAGCCGAAACCACTTGAGCAAGACCAGTGCAAACTGTCAATATCTGAGCCAAAGCCTCTTGTAAGCCTGGAATCTCAATGGGCACAGCTGGTGCCTGAGCGGGTCCCGCCGGCTCAACTACATCTGGAATTTTCTCCTGAGCTAGAGAAACTGGCGGTGCTACAGGTGCTGCTCCAACTGCTGTATGAGCGACACCTCGACCTCTGTCTCGGCCCCGGCCTCTCGCGGCCATAACTGGTGGCACTAGTGGCTGACCGTCTGATCCGGTAGTAGGTGTTCTCACCATGTGTGAGAGAATAGAATAACCGAATTTTTTAGTTTTCTGAAATCAACAAGTTTGTACGACCGAATACAAGAAAGTAAAATTTTCCTAAGGGTTCGGCAGCCTCTCGAAGATAAGTACATACGTCTCTATACCGATCTGCAAGACTCTACTAAACCTGCTCATGACTCGTGAGACCTATGTAACCTAGGATCTGATACCAACTTGTCATGACCTAAAATCCTAATATATCGTGATGGCGCAAATCTCAATACTAGGCAAGCCGACAACCTCAATAAACCACAACTTGTTTTAAGTTTGAAAACATAATATTTGAATTTCATAGAAAATCTCACAAATTACTAACATAGCATACATTCCCAAAACCCGGTGTCACTGAGTACATGAGCATCTAAATGATAACAAGGTATGACTGCTAAAAACACTGTCTAAAAATGTAGAATAGTACAAAAACTGAAAGAAAAGAAAGTCAAGGTCTGCGGACGCCAAGCAACTACCTTGAAAATCTCCAATAGATAAAACTCCGAGAACTAGCAACCGACGTATCCAGAAGTACCTGTATATGCACACGAGGTGCAGTGTGTAGTATGAGTATAAGCAACTCAGCAAGTAACAATACTAAATAAGGAACTGAAAGTAGTGACGAGCTTCACCGCTGAGTCCATTTACAGTAATTTCCATCATAATAAGGTAGGCATATTTTCAAGTTCAACATTTAAGGCCAAAACAGTAATTTCTAACATAATAAGGTAGGCATACTTTCAAGTTCAACTGAAACATAAGATAATATCTTTCACAAATTTTCAACACAGTGGTATATGATAATTGTAGTACAATAAGAGTGAAATCAAATGCATCCTCGCAGGACCACAGTCACTCAGCCATTCCATTCACTCAACACTCAGCACTCAGTACTCGCACTCAGCACTCTCACTCAGTAGGTACCTGCGCTCACTGGGGATGTGTACAGACTCCGGAGAGGCTCCTTCAGCCCAAGCGCTATAATCCACACGGACAACTCACGTGCTGCACGGACAATTCACGTGCTATAGTATAAATATCTGGATCCGCACGGATAACTCATATGCTGCACGGACAACTCACGTGCTACAGTATAATATATGGATCCGCACGAACAATTCACGTGCTATAGTAAAATATATGTATCCGCACGGACAATTCACGTGCTATAGTATAATATCTCACAATCTGGCCCTCAGCCTCACTCAGTCATAAATCTCCCTCCAGTCTCTTGGGCTCTCAATAATCATGAAAATCAGCCCAAACACCAATGATATGATGCATCAATAATGAACAATAGAGAGTGAGATAAAATAAATAAGTAAACTAAGACTGAGTACAAAATAACAATTTAGCAGATAATTCAATATGTACATGACCTCTGTGGGTCCCTACAGTGCCAATACATAATCTAAACATGATTTGTGGTTCAATTTTTCTAATACATGGAGAATGTACAGATAGCAACATATTATTCAACTACCAGTTCCATGGAATTTGACCAAGTCACAATTCTTACGGTGCACTCCCACATGCCCGTCACCTAGCATGTGCGTCACCTCAAAACCGATCACATAACACATAATCCAGGATTTTATACCCTCACGACCAAATTTAGAACTGTTACTTACCTCAATCCGAGCAATTCCTTATTCCAATAAGCCTTTGCCTCGTTAATCGGCCTCTGAACGCCTCGAATGTAGTCACATTTAATTCGATTCAACCAATTCAAATTATAGGAATTAATTCCATATAAAAATACTAAGTTTCCAACAAAATTCGAAATTGCACTCAAAATTTGCCCATAGGGCCCACGCCTCGGAATCCGATAAAAATTATAAACTATGAACGCCCATCCAACCACGAGTCCAACCATATAAATTTCACCAAATTCCGACATCAACTCGACCCTCAAATCTTCAATTAAAATCTTTGAATATTTCTACCATTTTCAACCCAATCTTTACCCATTTGAACTCAATAATCTTTTCACAAACCTTATTGGTATGTGTATGTATAAATAATATTCTTACACCCAAGAATCATACTCCCAATCGCCCATCTTTACCCAAATTCGAAATTGAAGACTAGGGTTAGAAATTCTTATCTCTTTGAAGCTCTAGCAAGATCCTTGTGAAATTTTCAAACCTTGAACAAGTATTGATGGACAAACGGCTAGGTCTTCACTTTTTCTCTCTAAGATGCTCTCACCTCTCTCTAAAATATCAGATGAAACCCTTCAAAATGATCCCTAATAGTGTTTTATAAGAATAGGGTTGGGTTTATAAAAGCAGAAAAATGAAGCCCCGAAACACATTGTGCGGTCGCATATGCGACCGCATAATGGGTCGCAAAAAGGCCCTCTGAAACCGAGCATAACTGCGCGATCGGATAATGCACCGCAGAACTGGTATGCGGTCACATAATACGCCGCAAACCTGATCTCCAAACTTTCCCCACTTCTGATTCACTCTGCGGCCATTATGCGGTCCGCAGAGTGATTATGCAACCGCATAGTAGGCCGCAGAAATGACCTTTTTCCAGCAAAAATTTTTCTTTACTCATCGACGCATTGTTCAACCCACGAAAGCCTAGTTCGGTACCACAAAACTTTAATTTCCTTAGCAAATATTTTCCGGGGTCGTTACACATAAGTCAACATCAGGTCAACCTTTTCAACTTAAGTTCTAAACCTTGGAACTAAATGCTCCAAATCATTCTAAAACCTCACCAGACCCGAACCAATTACCCCGACAAGTCAAATAACAACCGTAAAGCATAATTTGAGCAGTAAATGGGAAGACAGGATTGTAATACTCGAAACAACCGACCGGATCATTACAGTATCTTAGTTCGTGACTTGACCTAAACTTCTTTTCTGCTCTTGGTTTTTATGTGTGTCTTCTTCCACACCTGATCACGAGTCGCTGGCTTCTTACAAATGAAATAAAAAGAGTTAATAAAATCAATTAAAGTTAGAAAAATCAAGACTAAGATTTTTAAATCAATTTTCTCATAGCAGTCCTGATGGACACTGAACGACAAATATGCAATGAGCCACCTTTATAATTTCAAGCGGCCTTTGGCTGGCGGCTCTTCCGTTTAAACTCCTTAGAGTCCTAGTACCAAATAAGCTCCTTCTAGTAATCTTTCCTAATCCAACCAGGCCTTTGGTCTTTTTTCCGTGCATCTAAGAACATGTTGTATTGTAAAAGGCTCATTTGAGATGCGCTTAAGCCCTGAAACTCAAAAAAAGCTCAGGATATGCGCTTCAGTGTAGGCAAGGCACTAAGGTGTGCGCCTCATTGCGTATAAGTTCTATCTTGAATAAAGCAGTATAAAACACCAAATATGATTGGTAAAAAAATATACTAATTGTGAGGAAATCATTATGAATGAAATTGTCACTTTTTTCTTGCATTACATGTATATTTTTATTTATTTTCTTTTGTTGCAATTTTTATTAACTAAAGCCCACTTCAATTATACTTAAAGCCCCAATAAGCTTGGACCAATTTTTGCCTTTTACAACACTGCTGATGACTGGTCCTCTTTGCAAAATTACTTCTGATAACATGATACTCTATAGGGCTCCATGTATACTTTTTCTGCAAATAAAATGTATAGAATTAGTTGATAAAAAAAAGTATGATAATATATAGTTCTCCACAATACCATACACTCATTAAGAATCGCTTGTCGTAGATAGACACCATCATAAAGTGATCAAATGGCAATTGAAATTGTATTTGCAACCGGTCTAGAAGGACAAAACCTGCAAGACAACGTAAATATTAATAATTATTTATTCAATAATTAGAAGATAAAAAGAATTTAAAATATAATAAAAATTAAGCTTACTCAGTCCCTTTGAAGGGTCACATCGCTGCTGAAGAGACTGGGTAAGCTTAATCTTTTTGTATATTTTAATTGTTCTTTTATCTTCTAATTATTGAAAAAATAGTTTTAATATTTTAATCATTGTGTTGTAGGTTTTATCCTTCTAGACCGGCTGCAAATGCGATTTCAAATGTCATTCGGACACTTTATAATGGTGTCTACCCATCTTAGAGTTGCATTCCATATCATCTACAGCAGGCGATTCTTAATGAGTTTATGGTATGAATACCTTGTTTGCAGAAAACTATATATTTATCGCACTTTTCTTTTTATCAACTAACGCTATAAATTTTGTTTGCAAAAAACGTGTACATGGAGCCCTGCCGAGGATCATATTATTAGAAGCAATTTTGCAAAGTCATCAGTTGTCAGACATATTCTCTGATGCTCGGCAAAGAAACTAGAGGTCTGGCTGGGTTGGGAAAGATTACTAGAAGGAGCTTATTAAATAATGGGACTCTAAGGAGTTTAAATGGAAGAGTCTCCGGGTACATGCTGCTCAAAATTCTCAAAGCAGTCTTGAGCTTCTGAAAGCTCGCCTCACACTCGTTTGACCATCTGAATGAGGCACCCTTCTGGGTCAACCTGGTTAATGAGGCTGCTATATATTAGAACCCCTCCACAAATCGATGGTAATAGCCCGCCAAACCCAAGAAACTCCTGATCTCCGTAGCTGAAGTGGGTCTAAGCCAGTTCTGAACTGTCTCAATCTTCTTAGGATCTACTTAAATACCCTCTGCTGATACAACGTGCCCCAAGAACTGGCTGGCTCTCAGAGTCTGAAGTATAATCCTAAGGTGCTGCTCATACTCCTCTCGACTGCAGGAGTAGATCAAGATATCGTTAATAAACACGATCACAAAGGAATCCAGATAGGGCTTGAACACCCGGTTCATCAAATCCATAAATGTTGCTGGGGCATTTGTCAGCCCAAATGACATCACTAGAAACTCATAATGTCTGTATCAAGTCCGAAAATCTGTCTTAGGGACATCGGATGCCCTAATCCTTAACTGATGGTAGCCTGATCTCAAATCAATCTTCGAAAACACCTTGGCACCCTGAAGCTGATCAAATAAATCATCAATCATCGGCAATGGATACTTGTTCTTGATGGTGACTTTATTCAACTGCCGATAATCTTTGCACATCCTCATCGATCCATCCTTCTTCTTCACGAACAACACAGGTGCACCCCAGGGCGAGACACTAGGTCTAATGAAGCCCTTATAAAGCAAATCTTGCAACTATTCTTTCAATTCTTTCAATTCTTTCAACTCTGGCAGGGCCATACGGTATGGTGGAATAGAGATGGGCCGAGTGCACGGAGCCAAATCAATATAGAAATCAATATCCCTATCGGGTGGCATCCCCGGGAGGTCTGCAGGAAACACTTTTGGAAACTCACGAACAACGGGTACTGAATCCATGGAATGAACCTCCGCACTAAAATTGCAGACATAAGCCAAATAAGCTAGACAATCCTTCTCGGCCATACGTCGAGCCTTTATATAAGAGATAACCCTGCTGGTAGAATGGCCAGGAATCCCTCTCCACTCTACTAGAGGCAACCCCGGCAAGGCTAAGGTCACGGTCTTGGTGTGACAATCCAATATAGCGTGATAAGGTGACAGCCAATCCATACCCAAGATAACATCAAAATCGACCATATCGATAAGTAGAAGATCTACACTAGTCTCAAGACTCCCAATGGTGACCACACATAAACGATAAACACGATCTACAAAAATAGCATCTCCCACATGTGTGGACACATACATAGGAGCACTCAAAGAATCACGAGGCACAACTAAATATGAAGCAAAATAGGATGACACATAGGAGTAAGTAGATCCCGGATCAAATAGAACTAAAGCATCTCTACTGCAAACTGAAATAGTACCTGTAATAACATCATCAGATAACTCAGCCTCAGGCCTGGCTGAAAAAGCAAAACATCGGGGTTGGGCCCCACCACCTCGAACTACGTCTCTAGGACGGCCTCTAGCTGGCTAGCCTCCACCTCTAACAGCATGACCCCTACCTCTAATAGTCTGGTCTCTACCTCTGGCTGCCTGACCCCTACCTCTGGTTGGCTGAGCAGGTGGTGCACCAACTGGTGCCGGAACCATGGCACGAGAACCCTGATGCTGTGAGCTGCCCGATGCCTGAGGGCAAAATCTACCAATGTGCCTCGGATCACCATAAGTATAATAGGACCTCGGCTGATGCGACTGCTGACCCTGAAAATAACCCTGTCGACCTGAGTAACCACCCTGAAAACTCTGGAGCGGAGGTGCACTAATAGGAGCTGGCGATGCACTGTAGGCGAGCTGGTCGGAATAAGGCATATGAGGGCCACGACCATCTAAGGCACCATGGGATTCCTGGAGTGCTGAATGAAATGGCCTGGGAGGATGGCCTTTACCAAAAGTACCCCTGCCTCCAGATGAGGCACCGCTGAATCCCCCGGAATGACGTGGTCTCTTATCAGACACCTGACCTCCCGGAATGACGTGGTCTTTTGTCGACTCGCCTGGCAACATTGGCATCCGTCTGAAAAGAAATTTCACCCCTAGTCTCCTTAGCCATCTGCAATCTGATAGGCTGAGCAAGTCCATCAATAAACTTCTTCACCCTCTCTCTTTGGGTAGGAAGCAGAAGAAGAGAATGACGGGCCAAATCCACAAAATGGGTCTCATACTGAGTAACAGTCATACTGCCCTGCTGGAGACTCTCGAACTGACAACGGTGCTCCTCTCTTAGTGTGATAGGGAGAAACTTCTCTAGAAAGAGCTGAGAAAACTGGTCCCAAGTAAGAGCAGGAGACCCCAATGGTCTGGTTAATAAATAATCTCTCCACCATTTCTTGGCGGAACCAGTCATCTGAAATGCAGCAAAATCGACCCCATTGGTCTCCACTATACCTATGTTCCGTAGCACCTCATGACAGCTGTCAAGATAATCCTGTGGGTCCTTAGAAGGTGCACCACTGAAGTGAACTGGAAAGAGCTTGGTAAACCTGTCCAATCTCCATAAAGCCTCAGAAGACATAACTGACCCATCACCGGTATGTGCCGCAACAACCGGCTGAACTACTTTGACTGGATGAGCGGTTGGAGTTTGATACTGAGGAGCCATCTACTCCGGAGTATGAGTAGCAGGAGTCTGGGCTCCTCCTCCAGCCGGAGAGACGGCTGGTGCCATGGGAAATGCGCCAGTCTAGGCCACACTCTCCATAAGGCCCACCAAATGGACCAAAGCGTCCTGAAGCATTGGGGTGGCAATGAACCCCTCCAGAACTTGAGCTGGTCCGACAGGCATAGCCTAGGCTGGAACCTCCTCATCATACTCTACCTGAGGCTCCACTGCTGGTGTTGCTGCTCGGGCTGAGCCCTACCCCTACCTCGACCTCTGGAACGGCCTCGGCCTCGATCTCTGCCCCTCGTAGGAGCTGCCACTGGAGGCTCTGGCTGCTGCTCAGCTAAAGATACGGTACGTGTTCTCACCATCTGCGGGAGAATAAGAGTAGAAGAGTTCAATTAGCATTGTGAGAACAAAATCGCACGACAGAGAAGAAAAGAAGTAAAATTTGTTCCTAAACTTCATAGCCTCTGGAAGATCCTCCAGACTCTACTAAGCCTGCTCGTGAATTGTGAGACCTAGGCAACCTAGTGCTCTGATACCAACATGTCATGACCCGGAATTCCCACCGTCGGGACCGTGATGGCACCTAACATTCCACTTTCTAGGCAAGCCGACATTAGAGAATTATTAAGCCAATCCTTATTCAATTCATTAAATAACAGCAATTAAGCTAAAATGGAAAACAGCGAGTGCAAAATAATATAAATACTTCATTAATTACTACCACCCGGATCTGGAGTCACAACTCACGAGCTACTATGATTTACTACAAACAGAGTCTGAAAAGGAAAAATACACTGTTTTGGAATAAGGAAATAATAAATGATAAAACTAAGAAGAGACTCTAAGGTCTGCGGATGCCAGCAGATCTACCTTGGGTCTCCTGACAGCAATCCAAGTTGCTAAGCCTCGCGATCAGCTAGGACCGGTTCCAAAATCTGCACAAAAAGTGCAGAGTGCAGTATCAGTACAACCGACCCCATGTACTGGTAAATGTCGAGCCTAACCTCGACGAAGTAGTGACGAGGCTATGACACGACACCCATATAATAAACCCATGCAGATAACAGTATATGTACAAGAAAAACAACAGTAACAACTAAACATGTACTATTGGGAGGGGGAACATGGTAAAGGGGCACAAGATATAGAAGATACAACAGAAATGATAACCAAAATAGTTGACATGCTTTTAACCAGTGAAAACAACTAAACCCAATGAAGAAAATTGCACGGCATCACCCTTCATGCTTTTACTCTCAGCCTCACAATGTAAATCAATAGATACGACACGGCATCACTCTTCGTGCATTAGCTCTCATAACGTGGCACGGTATCACCCTTCGTGTATTAATACTCATAATATGACACAACATTACCTTTCATGCATTAACACTCACAGCATGGCACGACATCACCCTTCGTGCATTAATATTCACAATATGGCACGGCATCACCCTTCGTACATTAACACTCATAATATGGTACGACATCACCCTTTGTGCATTAATACTCTCCCTTACCATAATGCAATGAACAAATAATAATAGAGAGATAGAATAACAAGTACAAGCCTTACTTCAATATTTGGTTCCACAATATCAATCTCAACCTCGAAATCAATACTCAATTATCATCAGAAGACCCGTAAACATGACAAGAATGATCAATTTAACAATACTAGTCTAAACATGGATAACATGAAAAAAGGAAGCTATAATTGCAAGAAACCAAACCCCCACCCGCATGCTTTGACCCGACTATAAAACATAAGTACTCGTCACCTCATATATATTGTTCCCCAACATCTAAATATGTAGCAAACAGACAAACATGTCATATTCCCTCAAGTCAGGGTTAAACACAACACTTACCTCGCTCCAAAGGCCACTCAATGCTCAATCACCGCTTTTCCTCTAGAATCCACCTTCGAATCACTCGTATCTATCCACAAACGACTCAATAATATCAAATATTACTAAAGAAATCAATTACAATGCAAAAATTTAGATTCCCCAAACTTTTCCCCCAAAAGTCAAAAATCGACCCCGGGCCTGCTTGGTCAAAACCCGAGGTTCGGACCAAAGTCCATTCACCCATTCATCCCCGAGCCCGATTATATAATTTATTTTAAAATCCGACCTTAATTCGAGGTCTAAATTCCAATTATGCAAAAATCTCTAATTCTACCCAAACCCCCAATTTCCACCATGAAAATCTTAGATTTTAGGTTGAAAACTCATGAAATGTAATGGGTAATTGAAAGAAAGTAGGTTAGAATCACTTACCAACAAATTGGGGAAGAACATCTTTTAGGAAAATTGCCTCTAGGTCTTCTAGTTTTGAAATTTTTGAAAGAATGGCAAAATCCCGTAATTGGGACTATTTTAAGGTCTGGGCGTCAGGCCTTCTTCGCGTTCGCGAAAGGCCCGCCGCATTCGCGATGTGCAGCAGCCCAAATGGCTTTCGCGTTTGCGAGTTCCTCTTCGTGTTCGCGAAGGCTGTTCCCCCTTGGCCTCCGCGTTCGCGAGCCAGTGCTTGCGTTCGCGTAGAAGAACGAGTGCCCCCTCCCTCAGGTCCCTCAAGCTTCGCGTTCGCGAGAAGCTGGTCGCGTTCGCGAAGGGTAAAGCCCCCATTGCTTCGCGTTCATGACCCATCAACCGCGTTCGTGATGAAGAAAATCCTCCCCAGTCCAGTTCACTCTCCGTGTTCGCGAGAGTACTTTCATGAACGCGAAGAAGAACACACCAGATATCAGATGAGGCAAAACATCATATTTTCTAAGTCCAAATCACCCTGTAGCCTATTCGAAACTCACCCGAGCCCTCGGGGCTCCAAAACAAACATGCACATAAGTCCTAGAACATCATACGAATTTGCTCGCGCGATAAAATCGCCAAAATAACACCTAGAACTATGAATCGGACACCAAATCAGATGAAATTATCAAGAAAACTTTAAAACTTTTATTTTCACAACCGAACAACCGAATCACGTCAAATCAACTCCGTTTCTCACCAAATTTGACAGACAAGTCATAAATATTATAGTGGACCTGTACCGGGCTCCGAAACTAAAATACAGACCCGGTATCAACAAAACCAAACATCAGTCAATTCTTAAAATTATTAAACTTTCAAACTTTTAATTTTTTATCAAAATTCTATATCTCGAGCTAGGGACCTCCGAATTCAATTCCGGGCATATGCCCGATACGGACCTACCGGAACTGTTAAAATATAGATCCGGGTCCGTTTACTCAAAACGTTGACCAAAGTTAACTCAAATGGTTTTCAAAGCAAATTTTCAGATTTTTCACAGTCTTTAACATAAAAGCTTTCTGGAAATACGCCCGGATTGTGCACGCAACTCGAGGAGGATAAAAATAAGATTTTTAAGGCTTCGGATCACAGAATTAAGTTTTAAAATAAAAGATGACCTATCGGGTCATCATACTGGGAACCTGAATACCCGCTCGAAGAACCCTGAACGGATAAAGCACGATGTGAACTATATTCTGGCAATGCACTCAAAGATGACTGGCCTGGGCTTCACTATATGAACTGTGGCTGACTAAAGAACCACGATGTACCTGCTGAGCTGAATGAGCGGGCCTGAAAGAACGACCTTCTACTGTGATGTCCCTGGCATTAGCCAGATTTTGGGCAGCAATTTCATGAATATATGCATCATTTTGTCATCCAAGTCATAAGAAAATTACATTAAATTGTTCAGTACCATTGCTGCTTCTTTCTTACTCTTTCATCTTTTCCAATAGCCTGAAGTTGGAATCACAATAATTGAACTTCAGGACACAAGCCTGAAGTTTTAACTATATAGTTCGAACTTCAGGACACAACAACACTGAATTTGAACTGAAAAAATTATAACATAAAGCTACAGTTTCTTGAAGTTTTGAATTGAAAATAACTGAACTTAAGGATACAATGTCATGACGTTTTGAACTGAAATAAAAATTAATTTCAGGACATAATGTCTCGAAGTTTGAGGAAGTGGAGAAGAAGAAGAAGCAAAATGTACCTTATTTTTAAGCTATTGCTAATACTTAAACATAGTAGCAAAATCTACATGTTTTAAAGTTGTGGCTAATATTTAAACAGAGATCCGAAAAGTGACTATGTGGTGTTAGTTTTACAATTTAAACCTCTATTAAATACTAATAAAATGGAGGCGTAAGTCTCTTGGAGATTGGGGTGGAGAGAGGACCCACATGGGAGAGTCTAACAACAAGCATGCTTAGAAATTTGAAAGAATTATTTAATAGAGAAAATCAAATATAGCCATCCGCTGAAAACTTATAACGATTGGTAGCCATAAAATTATACCATACATCTTATAGCCCAAAACTAATTATAACGGCTAGAAACTGAAATCATAAAATTCAGTGCTTCAAATAGAAACTAGTGAGCCATATCATTGACCCAACACCTTGTAGCAAAAAAAAAAGAAAAAAGAAATCCACCAGCGATGTTCTTCCTAACAAACAGCCACACGATAATCCCAAACAATTTAAACTTTCCAGAATCACCAAAGGACGCGAACCACATATATCATTGATGATTAAAACTGAAAAAAATAAAAATAATTCCCACAAAATCAAAACGCTTGAATTTGAAACTTATCTTTTGATATATATTTTTTATGAAATTTTTATTAAAAAAATCTATAGAAAAAGAGAGGATAAAACATAGAAAAGTAAGAATAAGAAGAAGAAAAAAACAAAACACAATATATATATATATATATATATATATATATATATATATATATATATATATATATATATATATAAGAAGAGAGGATAAAACATAGAAAAGTAAGAATAAGAAGAAGAAAAAAACAAAACACAATATATATATATATATATATATATATATATATATATATATATATGTTTTAATACATTATACAAACACACAATACACCATGATATAAAAATATAATCGGGATACAACCACACTATACACTATACACCATGATATAATTATCGTGTATATACAACTTTATATACGTGTATATATACTTGGCAAATCTAGAATAAAATATATATATATATATATATATATATATATATATATATATAACTTTTATACAAAATTATAATATAATCATCGTGTATATACAACCTTATATACGTGTATATAAATTTTTTATGCATTGTATAACTATATATTAAAAATATTTATACAAAATTACAGATATAAATATCGTCCAACCATCACTATTAAACTCAAGCTTACCATTAATATCCACTTAAAAATATCTTCACTCACAAAGAAGAAGAAGAAGAAGAGGAGGAGGAGAAAGAAGAAGTGTACAAAAATAAAATATACACCATAGAATCTCACATTCTCACAAAATTTAACATGCCCACCAGCATACACCATCAACAACATGCAAATTTTGACCAGAAAATCTCACCCATTCTACTTTCACTCCCAAAATCATTCACGTAGCATTAACCGAAAAATTTATTTAAGACTTAAATTGAAATTTTAGTGATTTGTTTTAGGCACTTAGACAAAATTCCCAAAAAATACTCACACAAAGAATGGGGAGAGATTAAATAATATCTAAATGGACAAATAAAACCATAAAAAAAGGGAAAAGGATTAGATGAGAAGTGGTGATGGATAAATAGTCTTAGTCTAGACAAGTGGCTACGTAAAACCACGTGTTATGCTATGAAAAGATAAGAGATAAATTATAAAAAGTATTAATTAAAAAATAAAAGGGTGAGAAAAATAATGTTAGAGTAAAAAGAATTGAAAAAGGTGAAATACATAGAAAGTATAAAACGTTGAGTGCAAAGACGTCGAAAAGAGAAAATGAGTGGTATTGGGAAGGCAAAAATATCTAGGAAAGACAAAAAAAAATTGTACCAATTTGCTTGTCTTAGTTTATCTGATGGGCTATAGTTTGATATTAAATTATCCACATGATTTATATATAATAGACTATCACTATATAAAATATATACAAAATAGACTGTCACTATATAAAAATTATACAACATAGACTGTCACTACACAATTTATATACAATAGACTGTCACTATACAAAATAGACTGTCATTATACAAAAAATATACTAAATAGACTTTCACTATACAAAAAATATATAAAATAAACTGTCACTAAACAAAAATATACAAAATAGATATTTCGGGCTATTAGATATAATATGTTTGGGCCGGAGGGACACTTCGTATCAATGAAAAAAATATAAGCTATTAAACTTTTGAGGGGCTATAGATGGTCATTTTCTCATTGTTTAAAGCATTTGCCCAATATTGGAAGTGGTGTCACTCTAACTAATTAATAGCATGTCTATTATTATATATGTTTGAATTTATATGATAATATCAAGCAAATTATTCTTTGACTGTAATTTTTTATATACCTTTTAAATATTTTAAAATTTTAATTATTGTAATTTATAATATTTTTACATAATTTATAAATATGTAAACTTTATTTCGAAAAATTAAAATATTTTATGTCTAAATGCAAAGGTCTGAATAGATAATTGGGACAATAGGATTATCTTCCATCTGGGGGTATTCATGAAAAATTAAAAAATTGATCCACACGGAAAACCGAAACAAACTGACAAATAATTGATAATTTTTTTATTTGATTTGGTTTTAGTTTTGAATTTTAAAAACCGATCAAATTTGGTTTGATTTTGGTTTTAATCAAAAACAATAACCAAAAATTGAACCAAACCGACTATAGAAATACTTATTTTTATATAATTTTTAAAATATATGGTACATATTAATTATTTGTACTTTTAGTCTAGTTCTTTTGTTATTATAATAATTTACTTCTTTGTCTTTATATTCTAGTTTGATAGGTCATTTTCTTTTGCAAACAATGACCAAGAATCTATTTTATATTAAAAATAATATATTTTTAGTTGAGTCCTTCAATTATTCATTACTATTTAATTCAATTATTATCAATATATCTTGAAAAATAATAAATTTCTAAAAAATAAGTGATTTGATAGTGTTATGTTGAAAGTCTTAAATATGTGTTTGATAGTGTATGCCTCATATTTAAGAATAAATTCGAATAAATAACGAAAAAATCAAAAAAATTATTAAAAACGGATTTAATTGGTTTGGTTTAGTTCCAAAAAGGATTCAAACCTAACCATGAACACCTCTACTTCAACCATGACAACAGTTTTAGAGTAATTCTCCAGCAAAACTCAGACCCAAAACTTAGACAAACAACAAGAAATCCCTTTGGAATTTTTTTTTCCATTTGAACTTCATCTTCCAATGTCTCAATTTTGGATTCTTATGAAGTTTCCTTAAAAGTCCACTTCCAACTACGAATGCTTGAAATACAGAAGAGGAAAAGATAATTTTGTTCATGAACAACATGCTCTTTATACAGGGAAGATAGAAAATGAAATACATAAATAGTGGAGCAAACTGTTGTGATAAGATTCTGTGCAGCTCGATATACTAGAATATAGAAAACCGATAAAATCCTAACACTAGAAAATAGGAAGCTAATAACAAACTCCTAAACTGCAGGATAACAATTATTATCCTTTTATACGCCACCGCAAGTTGGGGGTGACTGGAACAAGCCCTAACTTGTGAAAATTGCGTAGAAAAGTTGTACGTGGAAGAGGCTTGGTGAGCATGTCAGCAACTCGATCAAGTGAGTGAAGGTGATGAACCTAATGTGCTTTTTGTTGAACTTGCTCGCGACCAAAATGGAAATAGCTACATGCTTCATCCTACTGTGAAAAGCTGGATTGGCACAAATGTAGGTGGTGCTAACGTTGTTGCAGAGGACAATTGGTGGAGTAGACAATGGAAAATGAAGCTCATGGAGAAAATTCGTGAGCCAATTAACTTCAAAAACTGTAAGGCCCCATAAAAATTTGGCAAGGTAATTTATGTTTTCGTGGTGCCGAACTAGAATCACGTGTTTGGGGATTGTATAAAAATTTTGCAAGGTAATTTATGTCGGACCGTACAGAATCCTTCAGAGAATCGGCGAGGTGGCGTACAAGCTTGAGCTACCACCTGAGATGTCATTAGTGCACCCATTATTTCATGTGTCTATGTTGAAGAAAGTAGTTGGAGACCCGACACTCATTGTTCCGGTTGAGACTATTGAGGTTAATGAGAAATTGACTTATGAAGAGATTCCAATTTCTATTATTGATCGGCAAGTCCGAAAGTTGAGAAATAAAGAAATTGCCTAGGTGAAAGTGTTATGGCGAAACCAACAGGTTGAAGAGGCTACTTGGGAGGCCGAGGAAGAAATGAAGAAGAAGTATCCTTATTTGTTTGAATACCCATGTATTTATAAAGTTGTGATCTATGAAAATTCTAAGAGTTACTTTCTATGAATTATGTATCATTTGTACAATTGATGTTAAGGGTGTCCTTTTCTGGTAATATATTGCTTATGAGGCCACAGTTGGTATTGTTCTTGTGTTATATTGTATCGTCGGTTATGTATATGTTGTTAGGATTGGTTTCTGGGATTCTCTGACAGGTGGATAGGCCCAGTTACAGGGGAGACTTTGGCGAAATTTTTAGAAATTTAGGGAGTTAACCAAATTTTAAAACTACTGGTGTGTGTGAATTAACAGTTGGGCCACATTGAATGCTAATAGTGAACTTTGACCCTCATTCGAGGACGAATGATTCTAAGTGGGGGAGAATGTAAGGCCCCGTAAAAGTTTTGCAAGGTAATTTATGTTTTCGTGGTGCCGACCTAGGATCACGTGTTTGGCTCGAACTTTTTGGGTTGAACAATGCACTGGGGAGTAAATAAAAAAATTCGGCAAAAGAGGGCATTTCTGCGACCCACCATGCGGTCGCAGAATCACTTTGCGAACCGCATAATGGCCACAGAGTGAAGCAGATGCGGGACAGCTTGGAGGAAGATCTGCGGTGCATTATGCAATCGCAGACCAGTTATGCGGTACATTATGCGACCGCAGACCAGCTCTGCGGTGCATTATGCGACCGCGGAATAGGTCTGCGGGCCGTATAACCACCGCAGACCCAGGCAGGCGACCCCTATTTTTGGGCACCAACTGTGCGGCCGATATGCGGACCGCATATCAAATAGACATAATGGACCATATTTTAGCTAAAACCTGATATTTTGAGAGTGAGAGAGTGCCCTAGAGTGGGAGAGTGATCTTCAACAAATTGTCCCTCAATTCTTGCTCAAATCTTTGAAGATTAATAAGGAAAACTCACTAGGTCTTCATCCTAGAGGTAAGATTCTATACCCTAGCCCTTAATTTCGAAATTTATCTAAAAATTGATAATTAGCAAGACAATTCTTGGGTATGAGAGTTATTTATTTTGCATGCATGTATTATCAAAGGGTGTAGGAAGATTGTGAGCTAAAAATGGTAAAGAATGGGTTGTGGGATGATGGAATCCTCCATAAAAGGACCTTGAAACCTTAATGCACACCTAGTGTTTGATAAAATGCTCAAATGAGCTGGAACCATGATCACCTTCCTAATTTTTGTTCAACTTGTTATATTTCTAAAATAGATTAAAGTTGCTAAGAATTCTGGAACATTTTAGAGTTTAAGGAAGCTCCATTGAGATATGTTGGCTAAACTCTTCTTTAAGAATTGGAACCCCCAATATTCTTGTAAGCTCCAAGTTATTTATTACAAATCGAGTATTCCGAATAAGTTTTATGACAAAGATATATGTTCAATTCGTGTTTCAAATACTCTCATCATATTGTATTATAAATTGAGGATGTGTTCCAAACTATGAATTGTATATCTACATGTTATGATTCCAAGTCGTGATTTATGCGGAAATTATTATGCCAAATTATGTAGAGATTGTGATTGGGATTACACCTCCACCCGCATACATTGGGGTGAGGTGGAAATGCCTCTTTGTGTATGATTTTTGGTATTATTGTTGCACCACCACCCATATATATATATATATATATATATATATATATATATATATATATATATATTGGGGTGAGGCGGCATGGCCGCTTTGTGTAGGTATTGTTATCATTGATATATTTCCACCCGCATATATTGGGGGTGAGGCGGTATGGCCACTTTGTGTAGGTTTTTGGTACTATGGTTATACCCCTACCAGCATATATTGGGGTGAGGCGACAGGGCCGCTTGAGTAGAGTTTTGGTATTGTGCTTACACCTCCACCTGCATATATTGGGGTGAGGCGGCGGGGCCGCTTTGTGTGAAAATGATTACAGAGGATCTCATCTTAAATTTTATAAATGTTATTGCCAGCTCTTGATAAGCTTGCTTTGGCTTAAATGGCTATCTATGCTATTCTATTGTCGCCCTGAATCATCTTATTCATATTGTATTTCCGAATTCTTAAATTGGTGTTTGGTTTTCATACTAGTACTATTCAACATGTACTAACGTCCCTTTTGTCGGGGGCGCTGCATCTTTAATGGATGCAAATGGTTCCACAACGGAGGATATTGACCAGTGTTAGCGGTGCTCATTATTCTCAGATGACTTAGTGAGCCCCATCTCATTCCGGGGTTGTGCATCTTTTGCTTCGTATGTGTTATCGTGTTTTGAGGTATAGCCGGTGCCTTATTGTCGGTACTATCATTTTACTCTTTGGTATTTTTAAAGGCTCTGTAGACTTAGTGTGGGTTGTATATGGGTTGTTAGGAATGTTAAAGAAACTGTGTTATGATTAAATCACTCGTTCCACTTTGAACCGTGAAGGTGTGGGTGTGTTTTGAGACTTATTAAATGAGGTAACTAATGGTAATGAATTGGTATTGTTGACATGATCACCTTAATATCTAATTAAAGAAAATATTTATTATCCTTATTCATGGATGAGTTTGGGTAGAAGGAAATCTATCAGGCTTGCTCGACCGGGTTCACTCGATTGAGCGCCGGTCGCGCTCCCCGATTTTGGGGCGTGACAGAAACAACAATAGGAACAACACGGTACTCAGCTTTCGTGGATGAGCGTGAGACATACCTTTGCTTTTTGAAAGACCAAAAAATTGGTGAGTTTTCAAGGTAGACAACATAACCTATTATTGATGTTCTATCTTTTGGATTTCCAGCCCAATTAGAGTCATAATAAGCAAGTAAACGATCTGTTGGTTGTCAACATAGCTTAACTCCCATTGTGCTGGTGTGTTTCAGATAGCGCAACAAATGTTTGATAGCTTTCCAGTGAGACACTTTTGGATTATGCATGAACTGAGACAACTTGCTGACAACAAATCCAATGCGAGGCCTAGTGAAGGATATATAGTGTAGCTTACCAATGATTCTTTTGTAAAATGAAATGTCAACAACAGAATCAACTTCAGAATCAACGAAGGAGCAGGTTGATGTAATGGTGTTGGGACACCCTTGCATTCATTCATATGCAATTCATGCAGAAGATCCATGACGACATATTAGTGTTGACACAAATATATGGCAGTTTTCATTGATGTTACTTCAACACCCAAAAAAAATGCAAGAGCCCAAGATCGTTTAGAAATAATCGTTGATAAAGAGTATCAGTGATGGACCTGACACTTCTCTCAATGTTTCCCATAATAATTATGTAATCAACATATATGAGAATGTAGACAGTAACTTCAACAGTGTGAAAAATAAAAAAGATGAGTCAAAGTTGGATTTAACAAACCCAATACTTGTCAAATAGCTGGTAAGCTCGGTGTAGCACGCCCTAGGAGCCTTCTTAAGTCCTTATATTATTTTTTTTAACTTGCAAACATATGTTGAATGCTTGGAGGACTCGAAACCAGGAGGTTGTCTCATGTACACTTCTTCTTCAAGTCTGCCTTGTAAGAAGGCATTATTGACATCCAACTGATGAATAGGCCATGAGCGTTGGGCAGATATTTCAAGGACCAAACATACTGTTAGGGCTTGACAATGGGGTTGAATGTAGAATGATAATCCAACCTATGCCTTTGCGTGAAACCTTTGGCTACTAGGCGAGCCTGATACCTCTCAATGCTTCCATTAGGTTAATGTTTGATTCTAAACAACTATTTACAATCTATAACATTCCGAGAGAGATCACTGGGAATCGAATCTCACGTCTGGTTGCTGATTAGACATCATATTCTGCTTTCATCACTTCTTTTCATTGGGGGTATATATAACGACCCGATCAGTCATTTTGTGTAATTTTGCCCCGTTACCCCTTTTATTGCTTCACATATGTGAGTTTTTGCTTTTATGACTTGTGAGGTTGATTAGTTTTGTTCTGGGAGGCTTTCGGGTTGATTTAGACTCTTGATTCTAGACTTAGCAGCTTTAATTTGAAAATGTTGACCAAACTTTAACTTTTGTGAAAACCACCCCGCAACTGTATTTTTATGAGTTCGATAGCTTCGTATCGTGATTTCGGACTTGTGTGTATTCCCGGAATTGATTTTGAAAGTCAGTAGATTTACCAAAATTTGTCAATTTTAAGTTGAAAAGTTTGATCGTAGGTTGACTTTTAGCTATTGAGCTCGGAAATTTATTTTGGGAATTGGAATAGGTCCGTTATGGCAATTAGAACTTCTCAGCAAAATTTGGCGTCATTCGGAGTTGAATTGATAGGAAAATTTAGAGTTCAATTCATATTTTTAGATGTTATTTTTGTGTTTTGATCATGCGAGTGAGTTTGTATGATATTTTTAGACTTGTGTGAATTTTTGGTTTGGAGTCCCGAGGGCTCGAGTGATTTTCGGATGCTTAACAGAGTGTTGATTGGATTGAAGTTTGTTGGTTTTTTTCTGCAGGCCTTTGATCTCGCATTTGCGATGTCTGGCCAAGCCTGTTGTGTTCGCATTTGCGAACCCATTGTTCGCATTTGCGAAAAATCTGGGAAAGGGTCAGTTCGTATTTGCGATCCATTTCATCGCAATTGCAATGATAGCAGAGGTAGGAAGGTCTTCGCATTTGCGAGAGATTCTTCGCATTTGCAGAATGCGACCTCTGTGATGGACAAATAGCTGAGGGGCAGGAGTTTTGAGTTCATTCTCTCATTTTTGAACCCTAGACTCGGTAGGAGATGACTTGGAGAGGGGATTTTTACCTACAAACCTTGGGTAAGTGATCCTAATATATTTCTAATCAAATTCCATCAACTTATCTTAGATTTCAACATCAAAATCATGTGAATCAAAGTAGAAACTTATGAAACGTTATCAAATTTTTGAAAAATAAGAAATTGAGAATCAATTTGGACTCGGATTTTGAAACTAATCACATATATGAACTCGTGGGGTCATGGGTAGACGGAATCTACCATTGGACCCGAGTTTTGATCGGACGAGTCCCGGGTTGAATTTTGTTGACCTTTTGGAAAAAGTGTAAAAATCTTAACTTTATCTATTGCAATTGAATTCCCTAGCATTGTTTGCTATTATTGAGTTGATCTTTGTTAGATTTGAGACGTGTGGAGGCAAATTTTAAGGGAAAAGCTATTTTCGAGTGTTGAATTCGCCTAATTTAGGTAAGTGTCTCGCTAACTTCGTGTGGGGGAACTACCCCTTTGGATTGGTGTTGTTTGATTCAATCTTGCTAAGTGAAATCCATGTACGCAAGGTGACGAGTGAGTACCCGGGTTGTACGTAGTAATTGACCAGTTTAGGCTACTTAGACTATTTCCTTGCTTTAATTGAAATGCCATATTATGTTCTAAATTCTCATAGTTAAATCATCCTTAATTGTGTTAGACTATCCTTAAATGCCTTAGTTGACTTGTTTAGTAATTGTTCTACATCCTACTTGCTAAATTTCTCCCATGCTTTAATTGAACTTGTTGTCCCCTTTATTGTCACATGTTATCTATTCATTGCTAATTATCATTGTTGAATTAATTGTTCATGTTGCCCTTTATTTGTTGACTTCCGTTATTTGATACTCATTGTTGAAGATTATTTCCGTTATTGTGAGTTAATTTTATCTAATATCATGGTTACACGTTATTTTATCATTGTTGAGTTATTTGATGTTGAGGTTGTGGCACTTGTTAATACGTTGAGGTGATGTTGGTTATTGTTGAAACATTTATCCTATTGAGCATTTTTCATCCATTATTGTAGTTGATATTCTCGTATACATTGTGTCGGAGCCATGTGCTATTGTTGTGGAAATATTGATATTGTTGTTGTTGGCAAGTTGTGATATGTGGACACTTATGGTGCGAGTTGTTATTCTGATATGATATTGATGTGCATGTGGCAGTATAAGGCTTGGGTTGATGTGCATGCGGCGGTATAAGGTAGGACTTATGTGCGTGTTGCTTGTAAGGGAACTACGTGAAGCCACACGGCGTCATAAGGTGGGCTAAAGTGCGTGTAGCTATTTCGGGAAAAACTATTTTCAAAACCTATTTTCAAATGTAAGGCTCATGCGGCGGCATAAGGAAGGATTTTGATTGAAATTTGGAAATGTGAATACGAGGCGATACCTCGGTTGTTATTCTTGATTATACGAGGCGGTACCTTGGTTTGATTTCATTATACACGAGGCGATACCTTATTGTGTTTCTTGATTTTATTTCATGTTGCAAAGTGTCGTGGAAGGAATATTTCTTGTTGCTCCATTCATTATCATTCTAGTAGTTGTTGTCCGTACATGATCTTTGTATCACTTTAGTCGTTTCTTTCATGCTATCTCTACTGTTGATTTTCCCGATTTTAGATCATGCTTTCATCTTGTTCCGTATTAGTTGTTTTCTAACTTCCCATTTTATATCCATATATCATTTTCTACTGTATATTTCATATCCTAGTAGGTGTCTTGACCTGGCCTCGTCACTCTTCTACTAAGGTTAGGCTTGATACTTGCTAGGTAACATTATGGTATACTCATACTATACTTCTGCACATCTTTTTGTGCAGATCTAGGTATGTTTGCTCATGCCTGTAGATAGAGAGTCTTGCTAGCTGCTTTTACTGGAGACTTCAAGGTATGCTTGTTCGGCGTCCGTAGGCCTCGGAGTCACCTTCCCTTATTTTCATCACTGTTGTATTTTCTTTTTGGACAGTGATGTAGTAGCACTCTAGTAGCATTCTATATAGCTTATGACTCAGTTCCACCGGTTTTGGGGTGTGAAATTGTGAGATTCTATGTACAGATGATTTTATCCATTATTTAGTTGCATTTAGTATCTTGTTTATATATATGTTCAGTGGTTGCTATTTGTTAGGCTTACCTAGTCGTAGAGACTAGGTGCCATCATGACATCCTTCGGAGGGAATTTGGGGTCGTGACAAGTTGGTATCAGAGCACTAGGTTCATAGGTGTTACAAGTCATAAGTAGGCTACGAAACTGTTAGGAAAACTTTGCTTCTTTGATTCCTTATCGTGAGAATTGATTCGAAAACCAAATCTTTGACTTTCTATTCTCTCACAGATAGTGAGGAACGTACGGCTGGATCTGATGATTAGACACCCGCACCACCTGCTAGAGTCACGAGAGGCTGGAGTCGGGACAGAGGCCGAGGACAGGCACAGGGTGCAGCCAGAGTACCTGCCCGAGCTATGACAGAGTAGCCACCGGTAGCTCCACTCGAGGGTTAGACACCCGAGGTGCCTATTGCAACCCCAGCACTTCGGGAGACCCTCACATAGTTCATGAGCATGTTCAGTACCTTAGCTCAGGTGGGGTTGATCCCACTTGCACCAGCCACATCTCAGGCTGGGGGAGGAGCACAGACCCCCGCGACCCGAATCCCAGAGCAGTGAGTTTAAGTTGATCACGTCCCAGAGGTCATACCGGTGTAGCCTGTTGCTCCAGTTTAGCCCATGGTTAGGGCATCAACATCTGATGAGGAGGAGCTTAGGCTCGAAAGGTTCAAGAAGTACCACCCTCCTACTTTCAATGGTTTGACTTCAGAGGATGTGCATGGGAGGAGTGCCGCCGCATTCTCCGCACTATGGGCATTGTGGAGATGAGTGGGGTTGCCTTTACTACGTTCCAACTAAAGGGAGCGGCATATCAGTGGTGGCGGGCGTACGAGGTGGGTAGCCCAGCCGAGGCATCTTCATTTACAGGGGATCGATTTTAAGAGTTTTTCTTGAGAGAGTTTGTTCCTCAGACCCTTCAGGATTCTTGGTGCACAGAGTTCGAACGGTTGTGCTAGGGTACTATATCAGTGTCAGAGTATGCTGTCCGATTCAGTGAATTGTCCAGGCATGCACCAGCCTTGGTTGCCACAATCAGGGAGAGAGTCTGTCGATTTTTCGAGGGGCTCAACTAGAGTAATAGATACAGCATGGCCAGGGAGTTGGAGTCAGACACTCCATATCAGAAGGTGGTTGAGATTGCATAGAGGTTGGAGGGTATGAGAGACCGTGATAGAGAGGATAGGGAGGCCAAGAGGCCTCGTGGCACATGAAGATTTAGTGGTGGTCACGTTGCAGCTTCAGCCCATCATGGTAGGGGCTATGTCAGTCACCCAGTTCATTCAGCACTGCCAGCTTCTAGTGGTGCTTCGGTTGTATCGAGGTACCAGGTTGCACACTTTGCTCAGCCATTTTCTAGTGCACCTCCTGCATGGGGTGCCTTCAGCGGTCAGTCCAGCCGACTAAGCCCGAGTCAGTCCCAGCCTCCTCATCCTTCGAGAGCTTGTTTTGAGTTTGGTGATACCCGCCACATGGTTAAAGATTTTCCCATAATCAATAGGGGTGCACCTTCCTAGTCTACTCAGGCTCTACGGATTCAGTCAGGTTCGCAGACTTCTTAGGCCATGATTGCTGCCCCAGTTGCCGCTCCACCCGCTCAACCAGCTAGAGGTGGAGGTCGGGCGGGTAGAGGTCGCCCTAGAGGGGGAGGCCAGGCCAGATATTATACTCTTCCTGCTAGGACAGAGGCAGTTGCTTCAGACTCAGTCATTATAGGTATTGTTCTGGTCTGTCATAGAGATGCATTAGTCTTATTTGATCCAGGCTCTACTTATTCCTATGTATCATCTTACTTTGCTCCATATTTGGGTATATCTCGTGATTCCTTGAGTTCTCCTATTTCTATGTTTACACCTGTGGGAGATTCTATTGTTGTGGATCGTGTGTATCGGTTGTGTCTATTTGTTATTGGTGGTTTTGAGACCAGAGTTGATCTGTTGCTACTTAGTATGGTAGACTTTGATGTTATCTTGGGCATGGACTGGTTGTCACCCTATCATGCTATTCTTGATTATCGCCCCAAGACTGTGATGCTGGCTATGCTAGATTTACCACGGTTAGAGTGAAGGGGTGCATTAGATTATGTTCCTAGCAGGGTTATATCATTTCTAAAGGCTCAGTGGATGGTTGAGAATGGGTGTAATGCTTATCTAGCCTTTGTGCGGGATGTTAGTACTGATACTCCTACCGTTAAGTCAGTTCCGGTAGTGAGAGACTTTCCAAATGTATTTCCAGCAGATCTTCCGGGCATGCCACCCGACAGAGATATCGATTTTGGTATTGACTTGTTGCCGGGCACTCAAACCATTTCTATTCCACCATATTGTATGGCCCCAACAGAGCTGAAGGAGTTAAATAAGCAATTACTGGAGTTTCTTGATAAGGGATTCATTCGTCCTAGCGTGTCATCGTGGGGGTGATCCGGTCTTGTTTGTGAAGAAGAAGGATGGATCTATGTGCATATGTATTGATTATCGTCAGTTGAACAAGGTTACAGTGAAGAACATGTATCCATTGCCACATATTGATGACCTATTTGATCAGCAATAAGGGGCTAGAGTGTTCTCCAAGATTGATTTGCGGTCAGGTTATCATCAGTTAAAGATTTGGGATCCGAATATTTTGAAGACTGCCTTTAGAACTCAGTACGGTCACTACGAGTTCCTCGTGATGCCTTTCGGGCTGACCAACACCCCAACAATATTTATGCACCTGATAAATAGTGTATTGTAGCCTTATCTTGATTCATTCATCATTGTGTTTATTGATGACATCCTGGTATACTCCCGCAATCGGGAAGATCATGAGCATCATTTAAGGATCGTGCTCCAGACTTTGAGAGAGAATAAGTTATATACAAAGTTCTCAAAGTGTGAATTCTAGTTTGCATCAGTGGCATTTTTGGGCCATGTGGTGTTGAGTAAGGGGATCAAGGTAGATCCGAAGAAGATTGAGGCGGTGCTGAGTTGGCCCAGACCGTCTTCAGCTACTGAGATGCGAAGTTTCCTTGGTTTGGCCGGGTATTATCATTGTTTCATGGAGGGCTTCTCATCTATTGCTTTACCTATGACCAAATTGACCCAGAAGGGTTCTCCTTTTAGGTGGGCTGAGGAGTGTGAGGTAAGCTTTCAAATGCTCAAGACTTCTTTGACCACAGCCCTAGTACTGATGTTGCCTATGGGCTCGGGGTCTTATTATGTGTATTGTGATGCGTCACGTGTTTTCCTTGGAAAGATGTGGATGCAAGACGGTAGGGTTATTGACTACGCGTCTCGACAGTTTAAGACTCATGAGAAGAACAATCCAGTCTACGATTTGGAGTTGGCATCCATTGTTCATGTATTGAAGATCTGGCGGCATTATTTGAATGGTGTTGCTTGTGAGGTCTTTACCGACCCCTAGAGTCTACATCATCTGTTCAAATAGAAGGATCTTTACTTGCAGCAGCGGAGATGGCTAGAGTTGCTTAAGAACTATGATATCACAATTCTATATCATCCCGGGAAGGCCAATATGGTGGCTAATGCCTTGAGTCGAAAGGCAGAGAGTTTGGGTAGTCTAGCATATCTACCGGTAGCAGAGAGTCCATTAGTATTGGAGGTTCAGGCCTTAGCCAACCAGTTTGTTAGATTGGATGTTTCAGAGCCGAGTCGAGTTTTGGCTTATGTGGTTTCTCGGTCTTCTCTATATGATCATATCAGAGAGCGTCAGTATGACGACCCCCATCTGCTTGTCCTCAAGGACACAGTTCAGCACAGCGATGCCAAAGAGGTCATTATCTGGATGACGGTGTGCTACGGATGCAGGACATGCTATGTGTACCCAATGTAGATGGTTTGCGTGAGTTGATTCTTCAGGAGGCTCACAGTTCGCGGCACTCCATTCATCCGGGTGCCTCTAATATGTATCAGAACTTGAGGCAACACTATTGGTGGAGGAGGATGAAGAAAGACATAGCGGAGTATGTAGCTCTGTGCCTAAATTGTTAATAGGTGAAGTATCAGCATTAGCGACCAAGTGGATTGCTTCAGAGGCTAGAGATTCCAGAGTGGAAATGGGAGTGGGTTACTATGGATTTTTTTGTTGGGCTCCCACGGACTCAGAGGAAGTTTGATGCATTATGGGTGATTGTGGATAGGTTGACCAAGTTAGCTCATTTCATTCTAGTGGTAACTTCTTATTCTTCAGAGCAACTAGCTCAGGTATATATTCGCGAGATTATCAAACTTCATGGCATACCAGTATCAATCATCTCTGACCGGTGTACGCAGTTTACATCACGGTTCTGGAGGGCTGTGCAGCATGAGCTAGGCACACGGGTGGAGTTGAGTACAATATTTCACCCTCAGACGGACGGACAGTCCGAATGTACTATTTAGATATTGGAGGATATGCTCTGTGCGTCTGTGATGGAGTTTGGGGGTTCTTGGGATCAGTTCTCACTTCTTGCGGAGTTTGCCTACAACAACAGCTACCAACCGAACATTCAGATGGCTTCGTATGAGGCCTTGTATGGGAGACAATATCGGTCTCCAGTGGGTTGGTTTGAGCCGGATGAGGCTAGGCTATTGGGTACAGACTTGGTTCTGGATGCTTTAGAAAAGGTTAAATTGAATCAAGATCCGCTTCGCACAGCCCAATGTAGACCTAAATGTTATGCGAATCAGAGAGTTCGCGATGTTGCATACATGGTTGGGGAGCGGGTCTCGCTTCGAGTTTCGCCCATGAAAGGTGTTATGAGGTTCGGGAAGAAGGGTAAGTTGAGCCCTAGGTATATCATACCTATTGAGATTCTTGAGAGGATAGAGACGTGGCCTACAAGCTTTTGCACTGCCACCTAGTCTAGCTGCAGTTCATCCAATATTCCATGTTTCTATGCTCCATAAGTATCACGGTGATCCGTCTCATGTGGTAGACTTCAACTCAGTCCACTTGGACAAGGATTTGTCTTATGTTAAGGAGTCGGTGGTCATCTTGGACCAGCAGATCCGGAAGTTGAGGTCAAAGGATATTGCTTCAGTGAAGGTTCAATGGATGGGTTATCCGATCGAGGAGGCGGCCTGGGAGACCAAGCACAACAAGTGGAGTCGTTATCCTCATCTGTTAATCATTTCAGGTATGTCCTTATGCACGTTCGAGGACAAACGTTTGTCTTAAGGGGGGAGAATGTAACGACTCGATCAGTCATTTTGTGTAATTTCACACTGTTACCCCTTTTATTGCTTCACATATGTGAGTTTATGCTTTTTTGACTTGCGAGGTTGATTAGTTTAATTCCGGGAGGCTTTTGGGTTGATTTGGACCCTTGATTCTAGACTTAGAAGCTTTAATTTCAAAATGTTGACCATACTTTGACTGTTGTGAAAATAACCCCAGAACTGTGCTTTTATGACTTCGATAGCTTCGTATCGTGATTTTAAACTTGGGCGTATGCTCAGAATTGATTTTGGAAGTCCGTGGATTGATTTGTGTTGAATTACCGAAATTTGACAATTTTAAGTTAAAAAGTTTGACCGTAGGTTGACTTTTAGCTATTGAGCTAGAAAATTTATTTTGGGACTTGCAATAGGTTCTTTATGGCATTTAAAACTTGTCTGCAAAATTTGGCGTTATTTGGAGTTGAATTGATAGGAATCAGACGCGTAGTTGTAATTTTAGAAGTTCTGAAATTCCCTTTGAAAATCATGTGTTTTAGAGTTCAATTCATAGTTTTAGAGTTCAATTTGTGTTTTGATCATGCGAGCGAGTTTGTATAATATTTTTAGACTTGTGTGAATGTTTGGTTTGGAGCCCCGAGGGCTCGGGTGAGTTTCGGACGTTTAGCGGAGTGTTGATAAGATTGAAGTTTGCTGAGTTTTTTCTGCAGGCCTCTGATCTCGCATTTGCGAGATTTTGGTTCGCATTTGCGAAGTCAGGCCAAGCCTGATGTGCTCGCATCTGTGAACCCATTGTTCGCATTTGCAAAAAAATCTGGGAAGGGGTCAGTTCGGATTTGCGATGGTAGCAAAGATGGGAAGGTCTTCGCATTTGCGGGGTTCACAATTGCGAACCCCAGGTCGCAAATGCGACATCTGCGACGGACAAATAGCTGAGGGACATGATTTTTGAGTTCATTCTCTTATTTTTGAACCCTAGACTCGGTAGGAGACGACTTAGAGAGAGGATTTTCACCTACAAACCTTGGATAAATGATCCTATTTCTAATCATATTCCATCAACTTATCTTAGATTTCAACATCATAATCATGTGAATCAAAGTAGAAATTTATGAAACTTTGTCAAGTTTTTGAAAAATAAGAAATTGAGTTTTGAGAGTCGATTTGGACTCGGATTTTGAAACTAATCACATATATGAACTCGTGGGGTCATGGGTAGACGAAATTTACCATTGGACCCGAGTTTTGACCGGACAAGCCCCGGGTTGACTTTTGTTGACTGACTTTTTGGGAAAAGTATAAAAATCTTAACTTTATCTATTGCAATTAAATTCCCTAGCATTGTTTGATGTTATTGAGTCGAGTTTTGTTAGATTTGAGCCATGTGGAGGCGAATTTTAAGGGAAAAGCTATTTTCGAGTGTTGAATTGGCCTAACTGAGGTAAGTGTCTTGCCTAACTTCGTGTGGGGGAATTACCCCTTAGAATTGGTATTGTTTGATTCAATTGTGCTAGGTGAAATCCGTGTACGCAATGTGACGAGTGAGTACACGGGTTGTACGTAGTAATTGACCGGTCTAGGCTACTTAGACTATTTCCATGCTTTAATTGAAATGCCATATTATTATCTAAATTCTCATAGTTAAATCATCCTTAATTGTGTTATACTATCCTTAAATGCCTTAGTTGACTTGTTTAGTAATTGTTCTACATTGTACTTGCTAAATTGCTCCCATACTTTAATTGAACTTGTTGTCCCCTTTATTGTCACATGTTATCTATTCATTGCTAATTATCATTGCTGAATTAATTGTTCATGTTGCCCATTATTTGTTGACTTCCGTTATTTGATACTCATTGTTGAAGATTATTTCCTTTATTGTGAGTTAGTTGTATCTAATATCATGGTTGCACGTTGTTTTCTCATTGTTGAGTTATTTGATGTTGAGGTTGTGGCAGTTGTTAATACGTTGAGGCGATGTTGGTTACTGTTGAAACATCTATCCTATTGAGCACTTTTCATTCATTATTGTTGTTGATATTCTCGTCTGCGTTGTGTTGGAGCCATGGGTTGTTGTTGTGGAAATATTGATATTGTTGTTGTTGGCAAGTTGTGATATGTGGACACTTGTGGTGCGAGTTGTTATAAGGTAGGAATTATATGCGTGTTACTTGTAGGGGAACTACATGAAGCCACGCGGCATCATACGGTGCGCTAAAGTGCGTTAGCTATTTCGGGAAAAACTATTTTCAAAATCTATTTTCAAATGTAAGGCTCACGTGGCGGCATAAGGAAGGATTGTGATTGAAATTGGGAAATGTGAATATGAGGCGGTACCTCAGTTGTTATTCTTGATTATATGAGGTGGTACCTCGATTTGATTTCATTATACATGAGGCGGTACCTTGTTGTGTTTCTTGCTGTTATTTCATGTTGCAAAGTGTCGCGGAAGGAATATTTTTTGTTGCTCCATTCGTTATCATTCTAGTAGTTGTAGTCCGTACATGATCTTTGTATCACTTTAGTCATTTCGTTCATGCTATTTCTACTGTTGATATTCCCATTTTAGATCATGCTATCATCTTGTTCCGTATTAGTTGTTTTTTACTTCCCATTTTATATCCGTATTTCATTTTGTACTGTCTATTTCATATCCTAGCAGGTGTCTTGACCTGGCCTCGTCACTACTCTACTGAGGTTGGGCTTAATACTTCATGGGTACCATTGTGGTGTACTCATACTATGCTTTTGCACATCTTTTTGTGCAGATTCAGGTACGTCTGCTCGTGCTGGTAGATAGAGAGTCTTGCTAACTGCTTTTATCGAAGACTTCAAGGTATGCCTGCTCGGCGTCCAAAAGCCTCAGAGTCACCTTTCCTTATTTTCATTACTGTTGTATTTCCTTTTCGAATAGTGATATAGTCACACTCTAGTAGCATTCTATAGATCTTATGACTCAGTTCCACCGATTTTGGGGTGTGAAATTATTAGATTCTATTTACATAGGGTTTTATCCATTATTTAGTCGCTTTTAGTATGTTGTATTTATATATATGTTCAGTGGTTGCTATTTGTTAGGCTTACCTAGTCGTAGAGACTAGGTTCCATCACGACATCCTTCGAAGAGAATTTGGGATCGTGACAGTATAGCTGCGCTTGACTGTAGGAGGGGGGAATTGGTGGTGAGAGATTGGTTTTGGAAATAAAAGCCTTGGGTTTCAGGCAATTTATTTTTTATCGGGTAACTATTGGATAAAAAAGGGTGAATGGTTTTGGTCGCGATGGAGGAGTAAGAATATGTGGTGGCTAGGATTCTGTGGGTGGTTGAGGAGCTTGGACAGATGTGGTAACCTTAGAGGTCTGGCGGCTATACGCTTAGGTAATGGGTGCTTTACCTTTTGTCGAATGAGGAGGGAAGATTGATTGAGTGGGGGATGAACAATCAAAGGTGTTTGTTGGATTTTTGGGATAAGGTAGAGAATTACCTGAGCTCTGCGACGCTGCTGGAGAAGGAACTGAGCAAGACTTTTGTTTATGCGTAGAAAACGATGAAGGTAGTTCAAAATAATGTGACTCTGTTGGGATATCTGTGTGAGCGCTATTTGGTGAAGATATGTCATCCCTAGTAATTTTCAAATTCTGATTTTTATAATTAGAGAAGATAGTGGCAAAAGGATAATTATTTTTAGCCAATACTACATCTCTCGAAAGATAAATTTTGGAGGGTCGTTGGGTCAAAGCATTGATGGCAATAATATTTATTTGAAAATCCCAAATAAATATAGGGCTATGATTTTGAATCGAGCTTATTTTGTGAATATGGTTTTAGCCGCGGATAACAAAAATAACCAAATATTTTGACGTTTTCATAATTTGGTGATTCTTGAAATAAAACCTCATAAGGACACTTGTCTTTTAAAGTTGGAGTTATCATTCTGTTAATGAGAAAAACAGCTTGATGACATGCAAAACTCCAAAACGTGATTGGTAATGAAGCTTGATGCATTAGAGTTTTGGCAGTCTTGACAACATAGCGATGACATCGTTCTACCAGAGAAACTCTTTGTGGAGTATAAGGTGGGGAAATTATGTGTTCGATGCCTTGTGATTTTAAATATGAAGTTAAGCCTTGAAATTCACCTCCTCCATTAGTATAAAAAGATAGTACGTTTGTTTGAAACCGACGCTCAAGCAATGGATGTTATGTTTTGAAAACATCTAAAACCTCATTTTTGGATTGTATTGTGTGAGTCACATGTATTTAGAAAATTGATCGACGAATAAAACATAATATCCTTTTCTATCAAAAGATAAAACTGGTGAAGGTCCCCACAAATCACTATAAGTAATTTGTAGCGGCCTTTGACTCTGCAAAGAACTTGTAGGAAATGATTGCATGTGACTTTTATTTGATTGGAATGAATTACAAATTGAAAGAGAGTCTTTCATAATTGGAATGGAAATTTATTTCAAAAATATATCTAAATTACGGCGTGTTGGATTCCCTAAACGTCGGTGCCACAAATCTAAGGACATAGCCATATTGCATTGAGGTTGAGAAGAAGGATTGTCTAGCGGCCATTCAAAAAGGCATCCTCTACTCTGCCCTTGAAACAGCGGCACCCCCATATTCATATCCCTCACAAGATAATAGAATGGAAAGAATTCAATGGATGTTTTATTGTCACGGCAAAATTGAGAAACTGGAAGTAAGTTGTTGGCAATGGAAGGGGAGCAAAGGATATATGATAATTGAAAGCAAGAATTAGATACATATAAATCAGTGTTACCAGTGTGAGAAATTGGTATGATGTTACTATTTCCCATAGCGATTTCTTCTGGACCATTGTAGTCATTAATGGTTTCGAGGCTTTGGGCATCCGATGCAACATGGTGTGTAGCCCCTGTATTGACTATCCATGGGGCAGGTTGCTGCATTTGTCATCCAGCAATGTTAGCTCATGCCTGAAAATGATTATGAGACTGAGAGCGGAAAACCCGAGCAGAGTGTCCAACGCGGTCACATAACTAGCACACTAAGTTATTGTCTTGATGATTGGCACGACGATTGTGCCATGGTTGAGAACAATCCTACTGGTTGTTGTTTAGATGTCTGTTGTTGTTAATGGTGTTAGTCCTTCTTTGAGAGTTGGTCTTTTGGGCAACAACAATAGTGATTGTGGTGGATCTGTGAGGCAGAGCATTGTCTTTGAGTAAAATCTCATGGTCAATAAGCTTTTCAAACAATTCTTCATACGAGATATGTGTGTCACATGCTCGAATTGCTATTGAGATTTCTCGATATTCTAGTCCAAGCCCAGTGAGAATCTTGACAATGAGTTCAGAGAGAATAGATATGATTGAGATAGTCCGTGACAGGATATCTCTTTTTGGTGAGACGAGCAAGCTGAATATGCGAGTTTGTGACTTATATGCACAAGTAGTATGGAGGGAATCCAATGCTGCATTAGCGGTGGTTGCAGTAGCTACAGTGGCAGCAAGAGTTGGATCGACTGACACTAAAATAGTCTTTTGGATCAACTGGCCCTGATGAAACCAATTAACATAATCTAGGTTGGCAACTGTCTAGTTGTTTGTGGTGGTGGTCTAGACAGGAGAAGGGATAGTTCCATCTATATGGCCATAGAGATTGTGTCCTCCCATGAGCATGAACACTTGTGCCTTCCAGAGGGAGAAGTTATGGCTGCCAGCAAGTTTGATCGGAAGCTAGGTAACCAGGTTGAATTGAACAATAGAGATGGTGCTTGTTGCATCAAAATTGGTAACTGAGTGTGCCATTTGTGGTGGGTGGGTGGGTAACAAAAAGCTTAGAACTCTGTGAGGAGAAAGAATGCTCTTGATACCATATGAAGGCTTGAACTACAGAAGAGGAAAAGATAATTTTATTCATGAACAATGTTAGAGAATGAATGTACACATAATGAATATAGACATACTCTTATGTAATATACATAGCTAGAAAAATTATAGGGATAATATTATACACACTATTCTTGGACCAACGGACCAACGGACCACGTTGCTCTTGTTTTGTTATACTCGGAAGAATCTATTGGCTTCTCTCTCTCGGTCCGATCTGAAACTTTTGGTTCTCATCTCACTTTAGTTGATTTGTGTTTTTGATTAACATATATTAGTTATTGGGGTCACTCTTCTGTGAAATTCTACTGATCAGGATTACAATTTCTTTTCTTTTCGATTTGGTTCTCTAACTTGTGAGCTCTTTCGCTGATCTCTATGGGTTCTCTGTTTTGTGGTTCTTTCTCTATTACATTGTCATTTGTATTAAGTCTACCAAACTTGGACTTTAATTTGATTTATGTTAGTAAAATCACCAGAGACCTTATTTTTTGTGTTGCATTCTTTTTTTATCATTGTTTATTTTTAGATCTTACGATGAAGTATGTCATTGGTAATGGATATTTATCTGGTGGTCTCTACATCCTTGATGAACGGGAGCCACGGTCTGTTGCATGCTCTAGTGGTGTGTCTCCTTTTGAAGCATATTGTCGATTGGGACATTCTTCTCTACCTTTGTTGAAAAAGCTCTGTCCTCTGTTTCAGAATATTTCCTCATTGGATTGAGAGTTAAGTCGATTCGCAAAACACCATCGTATCTCGTTAGGTCCAAGGGTTAATAAGCGAGTTAAGTCAACTTTTGAGTTAGTTCATTTTGATGTTTGGGGACCATGTCCTGTTGTTTCCAAAACTGGGCATTAGTATTTTATCACTTTTATAGATGATTTTTCTCGAATGACTTGGATTTACTTTATGAAAAGTCATTCTGAAGTGTTTACTCACTTTTCTGCCTTTTGTGCTGAAGTTAAAACTTAGTTTAATGCTTCGATGTGTATTCTAAGGAGTGATAATGCTAAAGAATATTGTCAGAGTTATTTCGGTCCTACATGAGACAACATGGTATACTACATCAGTCTTCATGTGTTGATACACTCTCTCAAAATGGAGTTGCTGAGAGAAAGAATAGGCATCTACTTGGGACAGCTCGAGCACTTCCATTCCAAAAGAAGGTTCCTAAATAGTTCTGGGTTGATTTGGTCTCTACTGCTTCTTTTCTGATTAATTGCATGCCATCTACTGTGCTTAGTGGGAATGTGCCTTACAATGTTCTTTTCCCAAACAAGCCATTATTTCTGATGGAATCTAAGGTGTTTGGATACACATGTTATGTCCGAGATGTTCGACCATCTGTTACCAAGTTGGATCCCAAGGCATTAAAGTGTATTTTCCTATACTATTCTCGCATTCATAAGGGGTATCAGTGTTATTCCACTGAATTTGGCAAATATATGGTGTCAACTGTTGTGGTATTTTCAGAGACTGCAACATTCTTATATGCACCTCCCATTCTATAAGTCAAGGGGAGAAAGATGAATGGCTAGTATATCAGGTTACCAATGCTTTGATAGAATAACCAAATGATATTCCTACATCTGTTTATTCTTCTATTGACCAACAATCAATTATTGTGCCTTCAGTAGTTGCTCAGACTATGTTATAATGACCGCCAATTGTCAAGTTTACTCACGGACGCGAGAGGTAAATGATACATGTCCTGCTATAGTTCCTTCGTCATCACATCCTCCTCCGCCCGATCCTACAGAGAACCTTGACCTTTCTATTGATCTTCGCAAAGGTATACGTACTTGCAAATCCGCATACTCCATTGCTAATTGAATTTCCTATGATCGTTTATCCTCTACGTCTAGATCTATGATTGCTTCTCTAAAATCTATCACGGTACCCAAAATAGTGAAGGAGGCTTTAAATCATCCCGGATGGTATAATGCAATGCTTGAGGAAATACATGCCTTAAAGGATAATCACACCTGGGATTTGGTGGATTTACCCAAGGGAAAGAAACCAATGGGATGTAAGTGTGTCTTTACAATTAAAGTTAATCCAGATGGTTCTGTGGCAAGACTTAAGGCCAGACTTGTGGCTAAATAGTATGCTCAAACTTGTGGGGTTGATTATTCCGACACCTTCTCCCCGGTTGCCAAACACACTTTTGCCCGCTTATTTATTTCTCTAGCTGCTTCCAGAATTGGCCTTTACATCAGTTGAATATCAAGAATGTGTTCCTTTATGGTGATCTTTAGGAGGAAGTGCATATGGGTCAATCATCCGGTTTTGTTGCTCAGGGGGAGTATGAAAAAGTCTATTATTTGAAGAAGTTCTTGTATGGCTTGAAGCAGAGTCCTCAAGCTTGGTTTGGCAAGTTCAGTGAGGTAGTTAAGGAGTTTGGGCTAAAAGGGAGCAAGTGTGATCACTCAGTCTTCTATCGGCAATCAATAGTGGCACTATTCTCCTTGTTGTATATGTTGATGATATTATTATCATAGGAAGTGACTATGCGGGGATCTCTTCCCTTAAGTCTTTCATGCACACTAGATTTCATACAAAGGACTTGGGCCTGTTGAAATACTTTTTGGGAGTAGAAGTAAAGAGAAGTAAGAAGGAAATTCTTTTGTCTCAGAGAAAGTATATTCTTGACTTGCTTGCAAAAACTGGAATGTTGGTAGCTAAACCCTGTAGCACTCCAGTGGTTCCTTATGTGCATCTTATGAAAGATGATGGCGATCCTTTTGATGATCCAGAGATATATAGGAGGTTAGTTGGGAAATTAAACTACCTCTATGTGACTCATCCAGATATTGCTTTTGACATAAGTGTTGTTAGCCAGTTCATGTCCTCACCAACGGTCAAACATTGGGCAGCTTTAGAACAAATTTTATCTTACCTGAAAGGAGCTCCTAGACTTGGCATATTATATTGTAATCATGTCCATACTCGAATTGAGTGTTTTGCATATGCTTATTGGGCTGGATCCAAAATTAATAGAAGATCTACTATAGGCTATTGTATCTTTGTTGGAGGAACCTGATATCGTGGAGAAGTAAGAAGCAAAGTGTTGTATCTCGATCTAGCGCAGAATCTGAGTACAGAGCTATTGTAACACCCCGGAAAATTTTAAAGTACTTAAGTGTAAGGCCTGGTAAAATTTGCAAAGAAAATAATATTTCATGGTGCCTGACTAGGCTTACGTGTTTGAGGATTATAGAAATTCTTTGCAGCGAGCAAGCTCGCCGCGGCTCTGACTTTTTGGGTTGAACAATGCACGGGAAAGTACATGGTGCAGCAGGGTGGTGCTAAGAAAGTAGTGATTGGGGATGATGTGTTATGCGACTTCAGGGCCATATTTGTGTTCCAAATATTGATGGGTTGTGAGAGTTGATCCTTGAGGAGGCTCATAGCTAACGGTATTCCATTCACCAAGATGTAACAAATATGTATCGTGACTTGAAGCAACACTATTGGTGGCGAAAGATAAAGAAAGACATTGTTAGACATGTCTCTCGGTGTTTGAAATGTCAACATGTGAAGTATGGGCATCAGAAACCAGGTGGGTTGACTCAAAAGTTGGTGATACCGGAGTGGAAGTGGGAGCGCATCACTGTGGACTTTGTGGTAGGCTTACCACAAACCTTGAGGAAGTCTGATGTTGTTTGGGTCATCATGGATTGGTTGACTAAGTCCGCGCTCTTCATCCTAGTGATGGCTTTTTACTCTTCAGAAGGTTTGGCTCAAATTTGCATCCAGGAGATTATTCACCTGCACGGTATGCCCATTTCTATCATTTTGGACCGTGCCACGCAATTCACTTCATAGTTTTGGAGAGCTATGTAGCGTGACTTAGGCACGCGGGTTGAGCTGAGTACCGCGTTTCACCTTCTGACGGACGAGCAGTCAGAGCGAACCATTCATATTTTGGAGGATATGTTGAGGGTTGCTCTATTGAATTTGGGGGTTAGTGAGACCAGTTTCTGCCTCTAGCGGAGTTTACCTACAACAATAACTATAAGTCGAGTATCCAGATGGCTTCGTACAAGGCCTTATATGGGAGGCGATGTCATTCTCCGGTTGGTTGGTTTGAGCTCAGTGAGGCTAGATTGTTGGGCACGGATCTGGTTCGCGATGCTTTGGAGAAAGTGAAATTAATTCATGAGAGGCTTCACATAGCTTTGTCCAGGCAAAAGAGTTATGCTAATAGGAAGGTTCGCGATGTGGCTTACATGGAGGGTGATAAGGTTTTTCTCTGAGTTTCGCCTATGAAGGGCGTGATGTAATTTGGGAAGAAGGGAAGGTTGTGCCCGAGGGTTATTGGCCCATTTGACATCTTGGAGAGAGTTGGGGAGGTTTCTTATAGGCTTGCATTGCCTTCTAGCCTAGCAGGGGTACATCCGGTATTTAACGTTTCCATGCTTCAGAAGTACCATGACGACAGGTCACATGTTTTAGACTTCAGCACAGTGCAACTTGATGAGAATTTTACCTATGAGGAAGAGTCAGTGGCTATTCTAGACCAACATGTTCGAAAGTTGAGATCTAAAGATATTCCTTCTGTGAAAGGTCACCCGATTAAGGAGGCTACTTGGGAGTCTGAGTGCGATATGAGGAGTAGATACCCGCATCTTGTTACTAGTTCATGTACATTTCTATGTTTGTTCGAGGACGTACGTTTCTTTTAGAGTTGGAGAATATGACAACCCAATAGACGGAAAGTTTAAATGTGAATTCTTAAAGAAAATATGATTTTTTGAAAGTGGGTAGAGTTAACCATGGTAAACATTTTTGGTAAATGAACTCGGAGTATTTTTTACGATTCCGGTAGGTTCGTGTGATGATTTTAGACTTGTACGCATGTTTGGTTGGGGTCCCGGGTGACTCGAGGCCATTTCGGCGCTTTATGTGAACAGTTTTAAAATTTGAGTTTGAACTTTGAAAATCTTGAGTTTTGATGATCAATTCTTGATTTAGATATTATTTTGATAACTTGAGCTTGCGATCGAGTTTGTATATTTTATTACACTTGTTTGAATGTTCGGATTGGAGCCCGAGGGGATCGAGTGAGTTCCAGATGGATCGCATACCTTGTTACGGAGCTCCATTTTTGGGTTTTTAAAACCCGACCCTATTTCGTTAAATACACTCTTTGGGCCATTTTTCAGGCATAATCTGATATTTTAGAGTGAGAGAGAGTGCCCTAGAGTGAGAAGGTGTTCTTCAATAATTTTTCTTCAATTCTTGCTCAAGTTGTGGAAGATTAAGAAGGGAAGCTCACTAGGTCTTCATCCTAGAGGTAAGATTCTACACCCTAAACCCTAATTTCGAAATCTTTTGAAAATGGGTAACTAGCAAGATAATTTTTGGGCATGAGAGTTGTTTGTTTTACATGCATGTATTATCAAAGGGTATAGAAAGATTGTTGATCTAAAAATGGTAAAGGTTGGGTTGTGGGATGATAGAATCCTCCATGAAAGGACCTTGAAACCTTAATGCACATCTAGTGTTTGATAAAATGCTCAAATGAGCTAGAACCATGATCATCTTCCTTATTTTGGTTCAATTTGTTATATTTCTAAAATAGATTGAAGTTGCTAAGAATTCCGGAATATTTAGAGTGTAAGGAAGCTCAAGTGAGGTATATTGGCTAAACTCTTCTCTTAGAATTGAATCCCATGATATTCATGTAAATTATATAAGTCCCGAGTGATTCATTATGAAACTGGCTATTCCGAGTAAGATTAGGTTGAAAGATATATGTTCAACAAGCATCCCAAATGCTTTATTCATGTTATGTTACCAATTGAGGATGTGTTAAAATATGGGTTGTGCCTTAATAATATTTCGACTTTAAGTCAAGTTCAAATGAAGGCTATTATGCCAAATTTTGTGAAATATCTCTATGTGCCTTAGACTCTAAATTGCTCACATGTGTATTACATACCTTGATTTGAATTGTATTTGTTGATGATGATGATAATGATATTTGAAATTGATAAGGCGAGCATGAAATACTGAATATGGCCAACGTGCCAAGAATGATCTTATAATTATGGCCATTAGTTCCAATTAAATGAAAAGATGTGAAAGTAATATGAAATGCGATGATTGATATAAAAAGTTGATGTCTCAAATAAGACGGCCTAGCCGATCAGGTCATGATTGGACACCATGCCACAGACATGGTGGTGATTGTGCTGGAAATTGGTAATGAGAGTAATTGTGGTTGATGTCCCTAATGGATGGCCTAGCCGATCGGGTCGTGATCGGACTCTGTATTATAAATGGTGGTATTGATATTGAGAGTAATTGTGGTTGATGTCCCTAATGGATGGCCTAGCCGATCGGGTCGTGATCGGACTCCGTATTAAATTTACGGTAGTATTGGTATTGGTATTTATGGTAATTGTGGTTGATTCTCTAATGGGATAGCCTAGCCGATCGAGTCGTGATCGGACTCCGTGCTAAAAGTATGGTGGCATTGGTATTGTGAACACTGGTATTACAGACAATGGTATATCGATACTAAAGATCTCCCAATGTGAGATATGAAAATTAATTTGAACACTGTCTTGATCCTAAGTTGAGTTTTGATGTTGATTAAGGCTTTCATTGATATTATGATAATCTTGTTTGTATTAATTGTCATTCTATTGAGAGGGTGTTTAGTTATACATACTAGTACTATTTGACGGTACTAATGTCCCTTTTGCCGGGGGCGCTGCATCTTTCAATGGATGCAGGTGGTTCCACAGTAGGAGATATTGATCAGTGATAGCAGTGCACCTTTTTCCCAGCTGACTTGGTGAGCCCCACTTTATTCCGGGATCATGAATCTTTTGTACTTGTGTATCCTGTTTGAGGTATAGCCGGGGCCTTGTTGCCGGCATTATCATTGTACCCTTCTTTATCTATAGAAGTTCCGTAGACATAGTGTGGGTTGTGTATTGGTGCTGGGGAAAGACAAACTATGTTATGTTGTGGACGTGTTACTTGTCCATTTGAGACTTTAAAAATGATGAAACTATTGGAAATGAATTGGTATTGTAGACATGAACACATTTTCGTCTAATTAATGATAATATGTGTTATCTCTATTCATGGATGAATTTAGGTAGAATGAAATCTAACAGGCTTGCTCGGTCGGGTTCAGTCGGTTGAGCGCCGGTCGCGCTCCTCGGTTTTGGGGCGTGATAGCTATATCACAGTATACGTGTGAGATTATGTGGATACATCATCGTTTTACTAAAATTGGGTTGGAGCATCCAATACCAGCAAAACTTTGGTGTGACAATAAGGTTGCCCTTCATATTGGGTCAAATCCGGTGTATCATGAAAGAACAAAGCATATTGAGGTTGACTGTCATTTTATTCGTGAGAAGATTTAGGAGAACTTGATATCCACTGGCTACGTGAAGACGGGATAGCAACCGGCTGATTTATTTACAAAAGCGTTGAATGGAATTTGAGTTGATTACCTTCGTAACAAGCTGAGCATGATAAATATCTATGCTCCAGCTTGAGGGTGAGTGTTATAGAATGAATGTAGTCATACTCTTATATAATATACATAGCTACCAGAATTATAGGGATTCTTAGCAGATTTATAGGATCTTCTTTTTATTCTTTCTATAGTTAGGGCTCTATGTACTTGTATATACACTTGTTACTTCTTGGAATAATATATAACGAGATTGCTTCATTCTCTCTATACATTTAACAAACAACATGTTATTTATATAGAGTGAAAGTACAAGAGGGGGGTAAATTGTAAAAATTCTTTTAGTCGACTAACTTGGCTTGTAGTTGACTATCGTGATTCTGTAGACAGTAGTTAGTATACCAAATAAAAGTAAAGGCAAGTAATGAAAAATAAATAGGAGAGACAGGGATTTTTATACTGGTTTGTATATCGTGTGGTACCTACATCCAATTCCCTTGGATCACAAGGGTTCTCTTAGATTTTCAATGGCAGTTACAATGAGAGTGGTTTCTTACATTTACCACCAACGAGTTACAACTGATTACTTGACACAATTTTTCAATAGCTTTCTTTTTCTTTCTATCTTTTGATACACTGGTAAGCTTAGGAATACAGTATTTAGTAAGAAGTAGAAAGACTGAAAACTTGGATGAAAGCTGTGTAATCTTCGACGTCCTTTCTCCTCTTCTTTAATAGTGCTCGATGAAGTCCCTGATTCCTTTTTGTGAGATTTTGGAAAATCATTGATAGTGCAACTTTCCTTTTGAGGCAGTATTCTCTAAGAGTAGGACTCAAGGTTAGCCTCATGAATTCAGCGTGGAAAGTACAACAGGATTCATTCTTGATGTGCTGAATAGATCCTTTATCTTCCTAATCATTTGCTCTTAAGTCTTCCACTAATTTCTCGTACTTGATTGATTCCATTTCCTTCCTTGTATCCTTGAAAGTCTTTTGCCCGTTTGACGATTTTCTTTCCTTTCTTGTATTCCTTTGGTGGACATATTTGAATATCATAGTCATTGGCTCTTTGATTGCTTCTTCCGCATCCGATGCACTTTCCTTCCATAGCTTTGATTAGTTAATCTGCACACATAGTAGATTCACATTAGTCAAGTCTTTTTGTTTTTAGTCATCGTTAAAATTCTAAACCTAACAATCACCCCCTTAATAAACTAAATAGAGTTTGACAGATTTGGGGACACTTCCCTTTCATGGTTGTACTCCTGCTCCCCCTGTCTTTACTTCTTGGTTGTGTTCCTGCTCCCCCTGTCTTTGTACTCTTTTTCTTCTCCCCTTTTGACAACAATCAAAAAGAGCAAGAAGAGATACAGATAATAACAGATAATAATAATAAATCATGCAGGACATATTTATATACAACTTAACAGTCATAATAAAGAAAAAGTGGGCATAGTCGACTGTACGCCCGATCAAACACAACCAAAAGTAAAGTTTTATCATACAAACAAAAAATTTGTTTAGACATCCTACACAATTAGTTCCTATCAAGGAAATACTTCAAAGTGTTGATCACTTTGGTGCAGAAGCTATCATAAGAGGAATCAATTTCCTTAGTGACTTTGTTCAACTTCTCAGTGACATCCTGCAAAGCCCTGATCCCTTGCCTTTTTGTGGTTTGAAGATTGATCCTTAGTTTGGCCACGTCTACTCCAGTTTCCTTTATCACATCCCTAATATTTTTCATCTGTTCCTGCATAAAGGTTAGAAATTTCTTAATACTAACAATGTTTTGATGCATTAGTAGCAAATGTTCTGAGGAAGAGGATTTTTTGGCTTCAAACTTAATTCCTCTAGTGCCCTGTTGAGTAGTGGATTCTGGTGCTTTGTCTCTCTTGAACCAAGTTTCCTCAACCGGAGTGTAACCCATCATAGCAAAGGCAGTCTTGTCATAGGTGTTGGATATGATCTTAGGGGCAAAGGGAGACAAATCCACTTTCATGACTTACAGAATATGAGAGATTAGTAGACCATAAGGCAAGATGTTAGCATAGGAAGATACATCCCTAATGCTTTCAAGCATATACTGACGTACCCAAGCAAACCAGTCATTAACTTTTCCATTCACAAGACAGTTTAGAACAAACACATCTCTAATAGACATGTTGCTGAGAGATCCAGTGCAGGGTAACAGGGTGGTAACAATAATGTGGGCTAGAACACAATGCTCAAATTTCAGGTTTTTAGGACCTATATCAAGGGGGTTTTCAGACAAAACATATTTTGCTTCTTCAAAATACACTTCAAAATTATCAGGCCAAGAATGTTGCACAAAGAAACTATACCCACAAACATAGTTGCAAAGATCTTTTCAAACTGATAAGAGTCAAGAATGATTTGAGTTCCCAAGACCATGGATTCCAAGTCATCTTTGTAATTCACAAACAAATTAGCATAAAACATACGCACAAACTCTTCATAAATAGTGTCACCAACATTCAGAAATAGAGATAGAAGTTTTTGAGTTTCAAACACAAAGATAACATCACAGTGAGAGTTTTTCATAGATTTCAAACTTATAGTGAATTCATAGGCAATCGACTTCCCTTTGTAGGCAATAAATTTGGATTTCTCCTCGGGACTATAGAATTTCATCTTATCCTCGGGCCCAAATTCTACACTTTCGATTTTTCCCTTCTTTTGTGATGACTGTTTGAGGTTTGACTCCATTGGATGTTTTCCAACCCTCTTTTGAGTAATGAGGATTTCCTCCTGTGAATCACTGGACTCGTCTTCAAACTGTTAATGGTCTGAACTCTCTGACGATTCAACATCTACGGGATCATCAGTTTGTGGGGTTTTCCTTGAACGATGACTTCTTCGAGGCATAGAGGAAGACGGAGAGGGTTTGATTTTGTCCATGAGAGAAAAACAGGGTTCTTTTTTGTGAATAGGTGATATGAACGAGAAAGGGGTTAAAAAGAGAGGTAACGTAGTGATTAAGTGTTGCCTCAGTTCTGGAGAGACATGTGAAAGGCAACTGAAAAGTTGTCTTCTAAAGAGCACGTCACTCACACAATTAATACATGCACAGAGTAATCAAATTAATTTGGGATATTTTAGGCAGAAATTTGGAAAACATTATAGAGCATTCTTTTGAAATAAGTATGAGGCTAGAAAAATTAAACAAATGCCTATTTTATCATGTAGAAAACAAATTCTTTCTTCAAGCAAAGGTTTTGTAAAAATATCTGCCAGGTGATTTTCAGTGTTAACAAATTCTTACACAATATCACCTTTTGCAATATGGTCACGGATAAAATGATGCTTGATTTTAATGTGTTTAGCTCTAGAATGATGCACAAAATTTTTTGAAAGATAAATAGCACTAGTTGTCACACTTCCTTTTTCCGAGGAATAGGTAGTTTTTCCAATTAAAGTGACATTATTCGAAATGGGATTATTTATTTAATTAGAGTCACCACTTAGGATAATTATTATGGTGTCCTAAGTCTCCGATTTATTTTAAAATCCCAAATTGATGAAATTGACTCTTATTTATGGTCTGTGAACACAGAAGACCAGGTAAGGAATTCTGTTAACCCGGGAGAAGGTGTGTGTCATGCCTCAAAATCGGGGAGCACGATCGGCGCTCAACCGAGTGAACTCGACCGAGCAAGCATATTAGATTTTCTTCTACCCAAACTCATCTATGAATGGAGATAATACATATTTTCATTTCATTAGAGAATAAGATGATCATGTCTACAATACCAATTCATTACCAATAGTTTAATCATTTTAAAGTATCAAATAGAACAAGTAATATAACTACAACACAACATAGTTTGACTTTTCCAGCACCAATATACAACCCACACTATGTCTATAGAGCCTCTATAGATAAAGAAGAGTACTATGATAATGCCGGCAATAAGGCCCCGGCTATACTGTCACGCCCCAAAATCGAGGAGCGCGACCGGCGCTCAACCGAGTGAACCCGACCGAGCAAGCCTGTTAGATTTCATTCTACCCAAACTCATCCATGAATAGAGATAATATATTATCATTCATTAGACGAAAATGTGTTCATGTCTACAATACCAATTCATTTCCAATAGTTTCATCATTTTTAAAGTCTCAAATTGAGAAGTAATACATCCACAACATAACATAGTTTGTCTTTCTCCAGCACCAATACACAACTCACATTATGTCTACGGAGCCTCTATAGATAAAGAAGAGTACAATGATAATGCCGGCAACAAGACCCTGGCTATACCTCAAACCGAATACACAAAGTACAAAAGATTCATGACCCCGGAATGAAGTGGGGCTCACCAAGTCGGCTGGGAAGAAGGTGCACTGCTATCACTTATTAATATCTCCTGCTGTGGAACCACCTGCATCCATTTAAAGATGCAGCGCCCCCGGCAAAAGGGATGTTAGTACCGTCGAATAACACTAGTATGTATAACTAAACACCCTCTCTATAGAATGACAAATAATACAAACAAGATTATCATAATATCAATGAAAGCCTTAATTAACATCAAACCTCAATTTAGGATCAAGACAATGTTCAAATTAATTTTCATATCTCACATTGGGAGATTTTTAGTATCGATATACCATTGTCCACAATACCATTATTCACAAAACCAGTACCACTGTACTCTCAGCACGGAGTCCGATCACGACCCGATCGGCTAGGCCATCTCATTAGAGACATCAAACATAATTTCTCTTAATATCAATACCACCGTCTTTAACACGAAGTCCGATCACAACCCGATCGGCTAGGCTATCCATTAGGGACATCAACCACAATTACCATTTCAATTACAATTTCTAGCACAATCACCACCATGTGTGCGGCATGGTGTCCGATCACGACCCGATCGGCTAAGCTGTCTTATTTGAGACATCAACCTTTTTATATCAATCATCGCATTTCATAATACTTTTACATCTTTTCATTTCATTGGCACTAGTGGCCATAATTATAAGATCACTCTTGGCACATTGGCCATATTCAGTATTTCATGCTCACATTATCAATTTCAATTATCATCCTCATCATCAAAAACCAACACAATTCAAATCAAGGTCTGTAGTACACATGTGAGCAATTTAGAGTCTAATGCACATAGAGATAATTTACAAAATTTGGCATAATAGCCTTCATTTGAACTTGACTTATGGTCGAAACATTATTAATGCATAACCCATATTTTAACACATCCTCAATTGGTAGCATAACATGAATAGAGCATTTGTAATGCTTGTTGAACATATATCGTTCAACCCAATCTTACTCGGAATAGCCAATTTCATAATGAATCACTCGGGACTTACATAATTTACATGAATATCGTGGGATTCAATTCTAAGAGAAGAGTTTAGCCAACATACCTCACTTGAGCTTCCTTACACTCTAAAACGTTTCGTAATTCTTAGCAACTTCAATCTATTTTAGAAATATAACAAATTGAATTAAAATTAGGAAGATGATCATGGTTCTAGCTCACTCGAGCATTTTATCAAACACTAGGTGTGCATAAGGTTTCAATGTCCTTTTTATGAAGGACTTCATCATCCCAAAACCCAATCTTTACCATTTTAGCTCAACAATCTTCATACACCCTTTGATAACACATGCATGTAAAATAAACAACTCTCATGCCCAGAAATTTATCTTGCTAGTTACCAATTTTCAGAAAATTTCAAAATTAGGGTTTAGGGTGTAGAATCTTACCTCTAGGATGAAGACCTAGTAAACTTCCCTTCTTAATCTTCCAAAACTTGATCAAGAATTGAAGAAAAATTATGGAAGAACACCTTCTCATTCTAGGGCACTCTCTCTCACTCTAAATTATCAGATTATGTCTCAAAAATGGCCCAAAGAGTGTATCTAACAAAATAGGGTCGGGTTTTAAAAATCCAAAAAGGTATGCGATCGCATAACCGATATGCGGACCGCATATCGGTCGCATATTTGGTTATAAAATATCCAAAAGAACTGCCTATGTATGCGATCACTATGTGGTCCACATAACTGTTATGCGGTCGCATAATGTACCGCTTAACAGTTATGCAGTCGCATAGTTGCTTCCAACTGACCCAATCAACTGCCTCACTCTGCGGCCATTATGCGGTCCGCAGGGTGGTTCTGCGGTCACATAATGCACGACAGAAATGCACTTTTCCGCCAAAAGTTTTTCTTTACTTTCCGGTGCATTGTCCAACCTAAAAAGTCCGAGCCGCGACTCGCTAGCTCGCCACGAAGAATTTTTACAATCCTCAAACACGTAAGCCTATTCCGGCACCATGAAATATTATTTCCTTTGCAAACTTTACCGGGCTTTACACTCAAGTACTTCGGTATTTTTCGGGGTGTTACATATACCTCAAACACAATAGACAAAGAACAAAAGATACATGACCTCGGAATAAAGTGGGGCTCACCAAGTCAGCTGGGAAGAGGGTGCACCGCTATCACTAATCAATGTATCCTGCTGTGGAACTACCTGCATCCATTAAAGATACAGCGCCCCCGACAAAATGGACGTTAGTACCATCGAATAGTACTAGTATGAAAACCAAACACCAATTTAAGAATTCGAAAATACAATATGAATATGATGAACCAGGGTGACAATAGAATAGCACAGATAGCCATTTAAACCAAAGAAAGTTATCAAGAGCTGTCATTAATATTTATAGAATTTAAAATGAGATCCCCTGTAACCACTTTCACACAAAGCGGCCCCACCGCCTCACCCCAATGTATGCGGGTGGAGGTATGACCACAGTACCAAAAACCTACACAAAGCAGCCATGCGGCCTCACCCCAATATATGTTGGTGGAATAGCATCAACGATACCAATACCTACGCAAAGCGGCCATGACGCGTCACCCCAGTATATCTATGTGGGTGGTGGTGCAACAACAATGCCAAAATCATACACAAAGCGGCATTGCCACCTTACCCCAATGTATATATGTGGGTGGTGGCACAACAATAATACCAAAATCATACACAAAGCGGTATTGCCGCCTCACCCCGATGTATGCGGGTGGCGGTGTAATCCCAATCACAATCTCTACACAATTTGGCATAATAATTTCCACATAAATCCCGACTTGGAATCATAACATGTAGATACATAATCCATAGCTTGGAACACATCCTCAATTTATAATATAAGAGCATTTGAAACACGGATTGAACATATATCTTTGTCACAAAACTTATTCGGAATACTCGGTGTGTAATAAATATCTTGGAACTTACAAGGGTATTGGGGTTCCAATTCTTAAAGAAGAGTTTAGCCAACATACCTCAATTGAGCTTCATTACACTCTAAAATGTTCCGGAATTATTAGCAACTTCAATCTATTTTAGAAATATAAAAACTTGAACCAAAATTAGGAAGATGATCATGGTTCTAGCTCATTTGAGTATTTTATCAAACGCTAGGTGTGCATTAAGGTTTCAAAGTCCTTTTTATGGAGGATTCCATCATCCCACAACCTATTCTTTACCATTTTTAGCTCACAATCTTCCTACACCCTTTGATAACACATGCAAACAAAATAAATAACTCCCATACCCAAGAATTGACTTGCTAATTACCCATTCTTAGATAAATGTCGAAATTAAGGGTTAGGGTGTAGAATCTTACCTCTAGGATGAAGACCTAGTGAGTTTTTCTTGTTAATCTTCAAAGATTCGAGCAATAATTGAAGAACAAATTATTGAAGAACTCTATCCCACTCTAGGGCACTCTCTAAATCTCAAAATATTAGATTTTAGCTCAAAAATGGTACAAATCGTCTATTTAACGAAGTAGGGTCGAGTTATAAAAATTAAAAAATAAAACTCCAGAACAGGGTATGCGGTCCGCAGAATAGGCCGCATCATTGCCCTCCGGATTTGGGCAAATCTGACTCGGTCCGCGGTCATGATGTGCCCCGCAGACCTGTTCTGCGATCACATAATGCACCGCAGAACTGGTCTGCAGTTGCATAGTGCGCCACAGAACCTCCCTCTAAAAATCTCAAAGCTGGATATGCGATCAGAGTGCGGCCCGTGAACTGGTTTTGCGGTCGCATAATGGGCCGCGAAAATAACATCAAAAATGGCCCAAAAGACAGCCTCACTCTACAGCCATTATGCGGTCCGCAGAGTGATTCTGCGGCCGCATAGTGGGCCGCAGAAGTGCATTTCTTATGCCCAAATTTTTCCTTTACTTTTCAGTGCATTGTTCAACCCAAAACACGTAAGCCCAGTTCGGCACCACAAAATATTATTTTTCCTTTGCGAATTTACGGGGCCTTACAGTGTGAGGCACTCTCGAATTTCGTAATTTTAGCATGGTTGCTTTAATCATACCTGACTTAATTAATTGTTTAATTACGTATTTTAGAACCTATGTATATTTTACCTTTTACCGCTTTTAATTATGACGTTATGGATTTATCTTTGAAACTGATCACGTGTGTGTAAATCCATTTTATTTGGGATGCTAAAATCATGTCACGCGTACCTGTACACAATTAATAGTATTTAATTTTAATTAAGATTATTTCGCCCAAAGTTGCGCGAACGCATACCTTGGTTTTAATTTTGGGAACCGTAATTATGTCATGCGAACGTATACATAATCATGATAATTTGATTATTTAGGGGCGTGCCTAAAAGCATACTAGCGTTCGTGGAAAGAGATGACATTTATTCTTATTTGCATTTGGGTCAGCTCCATTGTCTTTTCATGTAATCTAATTCCCCCTAAAATTAATGACTACTTCCAATTCAAGTCAATATTTTAAAATCCTATTTCAAATTCGACAAACAATTTGATCGAACCCACATTAATTCTAATTTAACTACTACTAATGAATACAGGTCAATTCGTTCTCAACTCAAACTCATGGCCCAGTGAGTGGCTAATCAAATTCAGCCTAAAGCTTTTAGTTGTAAATAAAGTAGAACTACAAGTTCCCAATTTACCATATTTACTATCACAAAGCAATAACTATCAAGAAAATGGATAAACTAATCAAGGTAACAAACCAGAAGCATGCTAGCATATAGCGATGACGAAATGAACAAGCATTCGCTGAACTAACAAAATGGAAGAAAACAAGATGACTGTAAAGAACTGGACCTTTTATAACTTTCAGAACATCAAAGATCTTCCAACTGGTTTACAAGAAGAACACATCGATGAGGTTGAAAATGAACAGACCCGTCACCCGGAGACCACGACGGAAATCTCGAACCGGCAACGACCTCGAGCACAGAGCTTCAATGAGATTAATGTAAGATTTTGGAGCTGTTTTAATGGTGTTTGAAGGTTGTTATCTAGAGGAAAATGGATGGAGTGTTCGGCTGTCCGAAAATGGAGGTTGAAGGCTCGTTTTTGCGACTTCTTTGGTTGGGTTTAAATGGGGGTTTAGAGGTGTGAAAATATCTGGTTTTCAGCTGGGTTTTCGGGATGAGGGAGGTCATTTTTGGAGAAAAACGATAGGCCAGCATCTGCATTTTTATCGCATGAAGCGGCTGCAGTTTTTACTACTTTTTGGAATGTTTTATGGTTGAAAGTGACCAGCTTTTCATGGAGTTTAAAGACTGGTTTTGAAGGTGGAAGATGACGCCTTTATCGCTGAATCTTTGTGAGGTTTGAGTGGTATTTATTTGCTGGTTTAGGGATGGCTTTTTGTACTCTATGGCAGTGCCACTGGTGAGGTAAGAAGCTGCGTTTTTCTTTTGCGTATGCTGCTACGCAGCTTTTGTCCTAGAGCTCTAGAGTTCCTATTTATTTCTTTTTCTTTTAGAATTATAGTCAAAAGGAGAAAATCAGTATCTATTTCTAGACTAAAATAATTTAATATACTAGAATAAATGTAACTAACTTATTTATTAAAATACTAGATTAAAAGAAAATACATTTTTGTAATTTATTTTTTGTAAATTAAAACTAAAACTAGTACTAAAAATGTGATTCTTTTTTTTTTTGTGGTTTTTAATTTTCTTAAATAAATCCTAGAGTGCAAAACTGTGTAGATTAAACTTAAAATATATCTACATACTTAAAAAAATTGATGAAAATCAAATATGGTCAAAAATTAGGTGCTCACAACTGCCCCTCTTTGTTTGGAAACATAAAGAGTTTTTAGGCAAAGACAAGGTGAGCCATGTGACTAATTTTTGACCAAATCTTTATTCAAAAGTGAAAATAAACAAAGGAAGGGATGCAACCGAGTCCTGGTTTTGGACAACCTACATATCACGGGTCATAAGGGAATCAGGTCGCGTGTAGTTCAAGGAGAGTAATGGAATGGTGAGTTGCAGAGTCGAGTGAGGTTTCGTCGAGGCTCCGGTCCGTGGTCCTGTTTATTACATCAAAATCAAAATCAAAAGAAACTAAACAAGCCTATCAACTATCAATTACAAGATTCCGAATATAAGTCTTCTGAAACTTGATCTTGAGTCTTGGCTAGTTCTTCACGCAGACTCTGATCTGAACCTTGATGTTTGCCAGCTACAGGTGCTAATTCATTCTTCGATGGCTTTTTCTGATTAAAACTGGAAATGCAATGCTTCAGTCATGTCCACTAGGGATTTTGGATTCACTTCTTCTTCTCTTTATTTATTTATTCTGGATTGAGACTTCTTTTGGTCATTTCGAACCTTGTGCCTCGAGGAAAAACCTGCTCAGACACCAAAACAAACAAACAAACAAAATTCTTTTGCCCCAGTTTTTACTAGGAAACTTTCGTGAGTAATTTGTAACAAAACTCTATACTACTTCATTTATTGAAAGCAATAAAAGGCCATGAATGGTGTACCCTGAAAAGATATTTTTTTGGATGTTATTCCTTTATTGTCAAAAAGATATCTCAAGCAAGGATTGGTGTACATTATGTTGGGAAAATATGGCCAGAAAATGGTATACCCTATATTGGAAATGATATCAAGGAGTGGTGTACGCTGCATTTAAGATCAAATCAACTAGGGAGTTGAGATCCTATGTTGGAAAGGAGACTAGGGAGTGTGGACCCTATGTCTAAAATAACATCATATAGGGAGTAGAGACCCTATGTTCGAAAGAAGACTAGGGAGTAAAGACCCTATGTATAAAATAAAACCAACTAGGGAGTGGAGATCCTATGTTGGAAAAGGAAACTAGGGAGTGGATACCCTATGTCTAAAATAAAATCAACTAGGGATTCGAAACCCTATGTTAGAAAAGAGAATAGGGAGTGGAGACCCTATGTCTAAAATAAAATCAACTAGGGAGTGGAGACCCTATGTTGAAAAAGGAGACTAGGGAGTAGAGACCCTATGTCTAAAATAACATCAACTAGGGAGTAGAGACCCTAAGTTGGAAAAGGATACTAGGGAGTGGAGAACCTATGTCTAAAATAACATCAACTAGCGAGTGGAGACCCAATGCTGGAAAACGAGACTAGGGAGGGAAGACCCAATGTCTAAAATAAAATCAAGTAGTGAGTGGAGACCCTATGTTGGAAAAGGAGACTAGGGAATGGAGAATCTATGAATAAAATAAAATTAACTAGGGAGTGAAGACCCTAAAGAGACTAGGGAGTGAAGACCTTATGTCTAAAATAATATCAACTGGGAGTGGAGACCCTATGTTGGAAAAGGAGACTAGGGAGTGGAGACCCTATGTCTAAAATAAAATCAACCAGGGAGTGGATATCCTATGTCTAAAATAAAATCAACTAGGGAGTGGAGACCCTATTTCTAAAATAAAATCAACTAGGGAGTGGAGACCCTATGTTGGAAAAGAGACTAGAGAGTGGAGACCCTATGTCTAAAATAAAATCAACTAGGGAGTGAAGACCCTATGTCTAAAATCCCATCTCCTTAAGAAACTCTTGGACCTCTGTTGTTCACACTTGACCTTCTAGCAATTCAACCAACGTGGGACACCTCCCACCATGTCCTTCCTCCTCCTTTGCTGCCAAAATACTGTCTCAAATCATAATCCATCCTTGTAGCACCGAAACGGGTAAATTTCCACCAACTCTGAGGCTCCTCAAGATCATTTTTCTCGAGCCATTCACTGTCGCGGTCCATAAACGAGCAACCTACCATTCACAACAACACAACACAGTAACAACGTACAAACATCATAACAATCTATGCATAGCCTCAAAACCATAGTCAATACTGATACAGGGCTGAGATGATAGAACACCCTACCACAAGAAGACGATAATAACTCGCTCGAATACGTAGAGAGAAATATCCTGCTCCAAGTCTGCAGTACCACTGCAACTCCTCGATTCCCAATTGACACGAGCGTTCAACATCATATAAGAATGAGTAGGAAGGGAATGGAGGCATGAGCTTCAATGGAAATCAAATCGCATGATGAGGAATAAAAAAGGGAAGTGGTCCTAACAACCCTGTAGCCTCTCGAAGATAAGTACAAACATCTACATACCGATTCAGAAGACTCTACTAGACTTGCTCATGACTCGTAAGAACCAAGTGAACCTAGAGCTGTCACAACCCAAAATCCACTATAGGTCATGATGGCGCCTAACGCCATCGTCAGGCAAGCCAACGGTGATTAATCAAATTAGTTACTCATTTTATTATTTTTGAAATCATGAATCCCATTAAATAAGTAGAGTACAATTTGGTACATGCAGAAAACCCGTGATTTTATTTTCCAATTTCTGTATAAATTATAAATTACAAGGTGCAATGATAATAATTACGTGAACTACAATAATGAACATCCAGTAGGAACCCCCAAAATCCGGTGTCACAAGTGCATGAGCATCTACTAAGGAGTACAATAATAATACAACATCTGATACAAGTTAGACAGGAGAATATATATATATATATATATATATATATATATATATATATATATATATATATATATATATTTGTGCAGCAAGTGTAGCAAAAGTACGTAAATCAACGTGTACCCAGTAAGTATCTAGCCTAACCCCGAAGAAGTAGTGACGGGGGTAGACATCGACACTTACTAGTGGTCTAATAACCAAAATATAGTAGGACGTAAACAAATATACGATAGGGCAATAAATAGTATAAACAAATATAGGTATGTGGTACAATCCTCATATGAACAGTAAATTCAAGCTCTCAATTATCAGCTACCTCCTCAACCGGAGTATATATTAAATGGACCTCACCAGATAGGTCGTCACAACTCAAATAAGGAGAACATACGGATACACTAGTTTCTTGTCAAATATTATGCATGACACTGCCGAGGCGAACGTCCCGATCCCATAAGAGTATTTTATAAAAATGTTGAGGCGTACGACCTGATCCCATAATAATGTGTACACCGCTGAGGGTCGAACGACACAAACCATAAATGCATCTACTATACTGCCGAGGTGAACGGTCTGTTCCCATAAGAGTATGGTACATAATCCTGCCGAGGCGATCACCCCGATCCCATTAGAGTTAGAAGCTTTAACAGGTCCTTGACCCTACTCATGAATAAATGTGTGAGTTATGACCTTTAAGGAAATCTTTGTGATTAAAACTCACAATGCGAGAGGAATTCATTAGGTAAGCACAAATTATTTCGCGGATTATCAAGTAGCTCATCACATCTCTACAATAGCAAGTCTATCACCCTATGCAAGGCTAGTCTCAAGTCGTAACGCAAAATAAAGGAATTAACGAGCAAAGATGACTCAAATAGTACAATTATAGCATGACGTGAACCTAATTCTACCCAGACATAATCCGGAATTCTAGCATACACACGGACACTCATCACCTCATACGTGCGTAGCTCCCACAACATGTAGCACATAAGAATATAACACCAACGGGAAATTCCCCCTCACAAGGTTAGACAAGAGACTTACCTCACTCCGAAGTTCCATAACCAGCTCTAACGCCACTCTAACACCTCAAACTTATGCCCGTCGCTCCAAAACTAGTCAAACAATGTGCAAACCATTAAAAATATACTCTAATACTCATAATAAATCAATTTATAATAATTCCCAACTCCTCCCAAAAAGTCAATAAATTCAACCCCCGAGCCCACGTGCCTGGAACCCGACAAATCCGACCATACTAGTTTTACTCAAATCCGACTCCGAATCGACGTTCAAAACTCAAAAATTCACTATATGAAACTTTAGACAAAAACCCCCAATTTCTCTTTTTTAAATCATCAACCAAATACCAAAAACAAGGATAGATTCATGAAATATAATCAAAATCGAGTAGAGAACACTTACCCCAATCCATATGGCAAATATTGCTTCAATCCGAGCTCCATAGCTCCAAATATGATAAAATGGCCGAAACCCCCGAAATATAGCTTCTGCCCAGGTATTTACCCTTCGCGATCGCGGAAAGTGCTTTGCAATCGCAAAGCACAACTTTTCTCAGCTTAAAATGGCCCTTCGCGATCGCGGAAAATCAATCGCGATCGCGAAGAACAAGCTGCCCAACTCTTCCAGAAAACCTCTAGTATAATGGTCATAACCTCTTGTATAAAACTTCATATAACAAATGCTTTGACTTTCAGAAAACGAAACACCAAAGGGTACAACTTTTATTTTTGCATAATCTCCGAATTCCTTATAGATTACAAGATATGAGCTTCCAAAGTTAGCTCTATGCGGCAGAAATTTCTTCTTCCCGAACACAAATCTGTATCCGCGAACACGATTCACATAACCCTTTCTCCCATTTTGCTCTTCGCGAACGTGATCCAATGTCCACGATCACGATGCACACTATTGTAGCCAAAAACCAGCAATTAAAAATATCCTAGAAATGGTCCGAAACCACCCCGAAACTCACCCCAGCCTCTCAGGACCCCGTCGGAACATACCAACAAGTCCCAATACCTTATACAAACTTATCCAAAGGCTTGAAACAACACAAATAACATAAAAATCATGAATCGATGATAGAAATCTTTATTTCAACTTTCAAACTTCTAAACTTCGACGAACGCATCCGAGTCATATCAAAACATTCTGGAATGACGCCAAACTTTACGCACAAGTCACAAATCATGATACGAACATATTTCAAGGATAGGGACCCCAAACAGCCATCGATATCACCAAATTCCACCACAAACCAAACATAAGAAATTCTAAAACCTTCAAAATGCCAACTTTCCACAATAAGCGCCGAAATGCTCCCGGGCGACCCAAACATACGCCCAAGTTTGAAATCATCATATAAACCTATTGGGACCTTCAAATGCCGATTCCGAGGTCATTTACTCAAAAGTCAAACCTTAGTCAATTCTTCTAACTTAAAGCTTTCGAAATTAGAATTTTCCATTCGAATCAACTCTGAACTTCCAGAAATTTTATTCCGACTACGCGTATAAGTCATACAACATGAAGTGAAGCTACCCAAGACCTTAAATCACCAAGCGGTGTGCTAGATCACAAAATGACTGGTCAGATCGTTACAGCCGTAAATGTCCTACAGTCGGTTTGGAAAGCGGTGGCAATTCAGCTCTTGGTGGCAGTTCATCCATTGTTGGAAATTTTCAAGAATAAAATTAGTTATTTGTAGCAATATATTTTTTGTATTAAGTGTCTGTAATGGTGCGTGCTTACAATATTTATGAAATAAAATTATATTTCCTATAGTATTAAATCTATTTGACATTTAGCATTCAAGATTCAATACAATACTTAAAAATAACTTGAAGAAATAAATGACAATTTTTATTCGCCACTATCGTCACTGTAGGGCAGTATTTCATTGTCATTGTCTTCATCTTATTCATCATCTTGTTCGATCCGTCCGGACCGAGGGCATCATAATCTAGGCCCTAGTTGAAACACATTTCTCATGTTTCATCGCTATCATTAATAAGACCACTTGCTTGATTTCTACAACAATATGGCACACCTACGTCCAACGTCTGTTGTAAAATTTTTGGTAGTCCCTCCCACTCGACAATTGTTGGGAATATATGATAATCAAGGTCTCTATGCAATTTTTCATTCTCTAATAAAGCCCAATGCTGATCCTCCATTCCTTGGAGGTAGTTAAGATCATCCAATGCATGATGAACGACTAGTGCCTTTTCCATCTCTAAAATCACGTTCATCAAATGCCAAATAACGTCTGGTTCATCTTTGTGCGTGTTAGTTTGGAACATTGCAGACAATGCTTGTGGTACAACTAGCCCATGCCATTGGCGTAGTACTTTATAATCACACCTTTTGAGTATAGGGGAACTCATTGTAGTTTTTCACCCCAAATTCGCGTACCTTCAAACTTTGTAGAATGTGCTTACCCCTCAATAATGTGCCATGCAACTTTGAGATAAAAATGTATATTGATAGGCTTATTTTCCAAGGGACGTAATACACCATACAACTTGTCATCCACCAAAATCAGCACACCAACCTAGCATATTTTTTTAAGGTAGGGATCGATTGTGTTATGGCGTATTCCATATGGATATTTTGAACTACCTTCACCTTTTTACCTCTTCTTAAACCACTTATTAAATATTAGTGGCATTACTAAAATGATTGTTGAAATGAATAACTGGAAATTTGGTTCAACTTATAAAGAACTAAATAGGAAGTGTTCAACATGACGCATGTGCAATATGCGTCATGTCGACCTGAAATATAGCGCGTCAACAATATGTGTTATGTGTCTAGTCTTGTCGACCTGAAAAGGCCTGCATGCACTTGTACCGTAAAGAATCCTTTGTACGTAAACATAGTGCATCAACAATATGCATTATGTGTCTAGTATTGTCGACCTGAGAAAGCCTGCACGCACTTGTACTGTAAAGAATCTTTTATACGTGAAACATAGCGCATCAACAATATGCTTTATGCAACCTAAAATCACTCATTTTAACCTATAATAACGCCGCGCATTTTACATTATTATTTGCAGCTCATCAATTTTTAACCAAAGAAAGAATATAGTTTTTCATAAATTTTCAAGTTCAAGCAATACGATATATCTGGATGCAATGACGTACTTAGGTGTTACTATGATAAACGTGCGATTTTGAATCCATGTTGGTCAACTTGCAATCTAGGGCGCAGACGTTGGATGTGTAAACAAGTTGTGAGTTATTAATTTTGAAATTTATGCTGGTTAATAGATTATTTATAACATGTTCACTAATATTCTTTTGTTATCATCACCATTTGTAGGACGAAAATCAATGTGGTTTTCAAGAATGGTATGATGAACCCATTAACCAGGAATACAATAAATCATGCTTGCTAAACTTTTGGAATCGTACCAGTGAGTAAGAAATATAGATCTGGAAAGTCGAAGAACTACTTGCAGCAGTGAAGGAGCAACTGAAAGAGGCAGAAGACGAAAATAATCGGTTGCAAGAAATATTTCAGTGGTTGAAGCACAGAATAATGGGCGATACTGACTAAACAAACACATGGCTATTTAAGTGTAGTTTTTATTTTTATGTTGTAGGTTTCATGTATTATGTGTTTTTTTAACCTATTTTAATCTATGTTGCTCTCCCGTATTTTTTGTGTTCTAGTTTTAAACAAATCAATAAGACTAAGACTAAAAACACATGCACTTATAATATAAAATATCAATAATATTAACAAAAATATTTAATGTCATATATACAAATCAAAATACATATCATTGTGTCCCACTGCTTGTATGTGTCACGATCCAATTTCTACTATAGGTCGTGATAGCGTCCAACATCGCCGCTAAGCAAGCCAACGGTGAACTATCCATTCAATTGCTCATTTTACTATTTTCGAAGTCATTTTTATTTAATAAAGAAACAAATAGTAAGTGATCGTAGTAATGTAAAGCGTGAACTAGACATAGAGTCAAATAGTGAATTTAATAATCAGACACCATGAGTATCTACTAAAAGTTTTTCGAAACCCAGTGTCACAAGTGTATGAGTATCTAGCACAATATCCAAAACTCTCTAAAACTACTGTCTGAAACAGAATAGATAGAAATGATAAAAATAACAAGTGAAGGCTCTGGGTGCTGCAGAACGGAGCATGAGAAGCAGCTCCCCACTAGTACTCTGGGTAATGCGGATGCGTGCCTGGACGAACACCAGATGTACCTACCTCAGAACCTGCATAATTTATGCAGAAGTGTAGCGTGAGTACGTAAATAATGTGTACCTAGTAAGTATTTAGTCTAACCTCGAATAAGTAGTGACGAGGGGTCAATCGACACTTACTAGTGGTCAATATACATAATGTGCAAGAATTATAAATAGGCATGAAATACAACAGTAATAATAGACTATGAGGCAGTAAATAAGTGAATCTTTAATAAAATAACAAGTTTAAAAGTCAAGAAATATCACATACTAATCTCAACAGGTAAGGGCCAACAAGAAATTCCAATTTCTTAAGTCATGAAGGATATATCGAGTATAATCGAACTCCTAGCGACAACACACACGAGTTATGCCGAGGTCGTGCTGCCCGATACATAATAATCGTGTACATACACTACCGAAGCCATACGGCCCGATCCATGGATGCATCACATTATGTATATAAGTATTGCCAAGGCGTTCGGTCCGATCCACAGGAATAGGGAAACTCTTCGGACTACGAATTTCGTGTTTACAACCCAAAGCAAGCCCATAAAGGAATTGTGAATTTTTCCATCAATAATTAATCTTTCCGCCAAATCTCTGAATAATGAAGCTCGGTCTACATAATCTTTAATAAAAATTTTAATTATTAATTCAAGTAATTAAACTAACAATTTGAATTCAAATAGTGCAAGTATTGCATGGTAAATTCCTATGTCTACCCGAACATAACATGCATTTTATCTACATACGGACTCTCATCACTTCGTACGTACGTAGCACCCACAATTAGTAGCAAATAACAATTTAAACACCTATGGGGTTAATTTTCCTCTTACAAGATTAGGCAAGAGACTTACCTCGTTTTCAAGTCCACTTTTCGATTCGCAAATAAAACTAAAAGCCTCAAGTCGGTGTCGAGCAATCCGAAACTTGCCAAAGGTTGTACAAACTAATCAATAATTGCTCAAAAGTTCATTACTTAACTATTAGAGTAATTACCCAACCAAATTTGGAAGGTTCCTAAAAGTCACCTCCGGGCCCACGTGCCCGAATTCCGGAAATATTTGTAAATAATTGTTACCATAACCTCACGAACATAAATATGTAATTTCTACTTAATTCCATAACCATTTTCATGGTCTAATCCCATTTTTATCAAAACCTAGGTATTTCAACAAACTCCTAAAATTTTCACATTTTACACGTTAAAATATACCCATAATCTATGTATTTACATACATTGTGTAAAAATTACTTACCTTCAATAGCTAGATGAAAACCCCTCTCCAAGAAGCTCTAGAATCGGCAAAGAAATGTGAGAAATGAACAAAATAGGAAAGTCCTCGCGATCACGAAAAATAGCCCATCCCAAGCATCGCGGACCTGACCCGCCCTTCGCGAACGCGAAAGGCAACAACCCACTGACCCCTGGCCCTCTAACCCTTCTACGCAAATGCGACGTGGCCACCACAAACATGAAGGCCACATGTCCTGAAGCTTAGAGAACGTGACATGTGGATCACGAATGCGTAGGGTAAATTGTCCAGCCCCCCAATTCCTTCTACGCGAACGCGACGCCACCTCCGCATTCGCAAAGAAGGAAACCGAAACTAACATATCAACAATTTTGGAGTTAGCTTCAGGAGGTCCGAATTACTCCAAGCTACCCTGGACCCTGTACAACTGCACTAACAAGTCCATAAACATAATACAAACCTTCTCGAACCCTCGGAACAAGTGAAACAAAAATGAAACTAAGAATCGCAAGCCAAAAATAAATTGAATCGACTTATGAACTTCAAACTTCTCAACTAGCTCCGAATGCGCCAAATCATACTTAGACTACTCGGAACGACACCTAATTTTGCGTACAAGTCTATTCCCCAACTCGGAAACCCAAACGGACCTCAATGAGCTAGAATTTAAAGAACTAGAAAACCTTCAATGAGCCAACTTTCAAAATTAAGCGTTGAAACGCTCTCGGATCACCCGAAACCCGATCCAAACACATGCCTAAGTCCAAAATCATCATACAAAACTATTAGAACCATCAAGTCTCTGTTCCGAGGTCGTTTGCTAAAAGTGTTGAATGAAGTCAAACTTGGCCATCTTAGGCCACTATTAACGAACTAATCGTTCTGATTTCAACCCGAACCCTTCCAAACCCAAATCAACCATCCCCGCAAGTCATAAAACAGTAAAAGAACATACGGGGAGTCTTAATTAAGGGAACTGGGGATCTAGAAGGAAAAACGATCGGTCGGATCATTGCATTCTCTACCTCTTAAGCAAATATTCGTCCTCGAACAGGTCTAGAATCATACCTGGAGTGCTGAACAAGTGTGGATATCTGCTCTGCATGACTTCCTTGGTCTCACAAGTGTCCTCCTTGACTGGTTGATCCCTCCATTGGACCTTTACTGCAGAAATCTTCTTAGACCTCAACTGGTGAATATGTTTGTCAAAAATGGCAAATGGCTCTTCCTCGTAACCCAAGCTCTCATCTAGCTGAACCGTGCTATAATCTAACACATGTGACCTGTCGGCATGGTATTACCAGAGTATAGACACATGGAAAATCGGATGAACTCCCGTTAGACTGGGAGGCAAAGCAATCTCAAAAGCAACCTCCCCAACTCGCCTCAACACTTCAAATGGCCCAATAAACCTAGGACTCAGCTTGCCCTTCTTCCCAAACCTCATGATACCCTTCATCGGCGAGACTTTCAAGTGAATATTCTCACCCACCATAAATGATAAATCACGCGCTTTCTGATCCGCGTAACTCTTCTATCCGGACTGTGTTGTGCGAAGCCGCTCCTTAATCAACTTCTTATTCTCCAAGGCATCCTTCACTAAATTATTGCCATATAACCTAGCATCGTCAGGCTCAAACCATCCGATGGGCAAACGACATCGCCGACCATATAAAGCCTCAAATGGAGCCATCTCGATGCGGGAAGGGTAGCTGTTGTTATAAGGAAAATCAGCCAAAGGCAAGAATTGATCCCACTGCCCTTCGAAGTCAATCACACACCTATGAACATATCCTCCAGAATCTGAACTGTCCGCTCTAACTGCCCGTCAGTCTGCGGATGAAAGGCCGTGTTGAGATCTACTCGGGTACCCAACTCGCTCTGTATTGCTCTCCAGAAATGCGAAGTGAACTGAGGGCCTCTATCTGAAATGATAGAAATAGGCACTCCATGAAAACAGATAATCTCATGAACGTATATATGGGCCAATCTCTCTGAAGAGTATGTAGTCATCATTGGAATAAAGAGTGTCGAATTGCTCAGCCTATCAACAATGACCAAAACATCATCAAACTTCCTCCACTTCCGCGACAATCCAACTACAAAGTCTATAGTAATGCGCTCCCATTTCCACTCCGGTATAACCATTTGCTGGAGTACGCCACCTGGCCTCTGGTGCTCATACTTAACCTGGTAGAAATTTAGACATCTCGCTACACACTCAACTATGTCCTTCATCATCAGCCGCCACCAGTAATGCTGCGTCAAGTCGCGATACATCTTCGTAGCACCTGGATGAATAAAACACCGTGAACTCTGTGCCTCCTCTAAAATATTCTCCCTCAAGCCATCAATAGTAGGAATACATAGGTAACCATGGAGTCGAAGGACACCACCCTCACCGATAGTAACCTCCTTGTCACCACCCTATAGTACCGTCTCTATAAGAACTAGCAAGTGCGGATTATCGTACTGACGAGCTTTAATCCGCTCAAATAATGAAGACTGAGCCACAACACATGCAAGAACTCAGCTGGGCTCTGAAAAATCCAACCTCACAAGTCTGTTAGCTAAGGACTGAATGTCCAAAGCTAATGACCTCTCCTCTGCTGAAATAAATGCCAAAATACCCATACTCTCGGCATTTCTACTCAAGGCATCCGCAACCACATTCACCTTTCCCGAATGGTAAAGGATGGTAATATCATTGTCCTTCAGTAACTCAAGCCACCTGCACTGCCTCAAATTAAGATCCCTCTACTTAAACAAATGCAGCAAGCTGCGATGATCGGTGTAAACCTCACAGGACACCCCATAAAGACAATGCCTCCAGATCTTTAGAGCATGAACTATCACGGCCAAATCCAAATCATGTACGGGGTAGTTCTTCTCGTGGGGATTCAGCTGGCGTGAAGCATATGCAGTAACTCACCCCTCCTGCATCAATACACAACCCAAGCAAATGTGTGAAGCATCGCAATACATAGTATACATACCTGAACCGGAAGACAATGCTAACACCGGTGCTGTAGTCAATGCGGTCTTGGCTTCTGAAAGCTCGCCTTGCAATCATCGGACCATCGGATTAGAGCACCTTTCTGGGTCAGTTTAGTCAAAGGTTCTGCAATAGATGAGAAGCCCTCCACAAATGGACAATAATAACCTGTCAACCCCTAGAAACTCCTGATCTCGGTCGTTGTGGTGGGACGAGGCCAACTCTGGACTACCTTGATCTTCCTAGGATCTACCTTAATACCCTTACATAATACAACATGCCCCAAGAATGCCACAGAATCTAACCAGAACTCGCACTTGGAGAACTTAGCATATTGCTTCTGTTCCGGCAAGGTCTAAAGCACAACTCTCAAATGTTGCTCGTGCTCCTCCATACTACGTGAGTAGATTAATATGTCATCAATTAAGACAATGACAAATGAGTCAAGATATGGCCTGAACACCCAATCCATCAAATCTATAAACGTCGCCATGGTGTTGGTCAAGCTGAAGGAAATCACTAGAAACTCATAGTGGCCATATCCAGTCCGGAAAGTCGTCTTTGTAACATCCGAAGATAAAATCTTCAGCTGATGATACCTAGATCTCAAGTCGATATTTGAGAACACCCTGCACCCTGCAACTGATCAAACAAATCATCAATGTGCGACAACGAGTACTTATTGTTTATAGTAACTTTGTTGAACTGGCGGTAATCAATGCACATCTGCATACTCCAATCCTTCTTTTTCACATACAATACTGGTGCACCCCAAGGCGACACACTAGGTCTGACGAACCCCTTCGCGAGCAACTCCTCAAGCTGCTCTTTCAACTCCTTCAAGTCTTTCAGAGTCGTGCGGTACAATGGAATAGAGATAGGTTGGGTACCTGATGCCAAATCAATACTGAAATCGATATCACGAGCTAGTGGCATGCTTGGCAAATCAAAAGGAAACATGTAACGACCCAAAACTCAACATGTCGCGATGACGCCTACCATGGTACTAGGCAAGTAGACAACTCAGACATTACCAACACTTTCAAATTAAAAATATACTAAAAATAGGTTTTAAATAAGTAAAAGATCTTATAAACCAAATAAAATGTCTCGACATAACCGTAAGTATCCCAAAACCAGCGTGTCACTGAGTACATGAGCTTCTATACAATATAAGTCTGAAATACTATCTAAGAGAACTAAAACTGAATAAATAAGACTGAGGGATAGGGGAGGAGAGTCAAGGTCTGCTGACGCCAGGGCAGCTACCTCGATAATCTCCGAATGTCGGTAAACTCTAATAGTTAGCAACCACTGTGTCCAGAAAAACCTGGATCTGTACATGAAGTGCAGGGTGTAGCGTGAGTACAACCAACTCAGTAAGTAACCAGTCTAACTATTGGGATGAAACCAGTGATGAGCTTCACAGGTACAGTTCAATTATAAAATTACAGTACAAAAATGTAAGCATGCTTCCAAATTAAATAGTTAAAGCCCAAACAGGTAAATCATGTCAAGTTCAATTGAAACAAGATATGGTACACCTCGATATTTACATGAAACATGCCAACTGAAGTATAAAAACAGTAATGAAATCATATGCATACTCTCAGAGCATCAGTCACTCAGTCCTCACATTCACTCCATCCTCACAGTCACTCATTCCTCACAGTCACTCCATCCTCACAACCACTCAATCCTTCCAATCGCTCGGCACTCACATTCACACTCAATAAGTACACGCGCCCACTGTGGATGTGCAGACTCTGGAGGGGCAATTCCATCCCAAGCGTCATAATAAGCCAATCTTGTCATAAATCAATAAACATGCTACGGCGTGCAGCCCGATCCCATAAATATCCTCACAATCAGGCCCTCGGCCTCACTCAGTCATCAGTCTCTCAAGTCTCTCGGGCTCACAAGAATCATGACAATTAGCCTAACCAATGATGATATAATGTATCTATAAAGGGCAATAGAGATTGAGATATAACATGCAGGTAATAGCTGTGACTGAGGTATCCTAAGCATGATTTATAGCATGATTGGTAGCTCAACTTCTCTAACACATGGGGAAAATGCGGGTAACGACAAGATTATTCAACTATACAGTTCCATGGAATTGACCAAGTCATAATTCCTACGGTGCACAAGCCCACACGCCCGTCACCTATCATGTGTGTTACCTCAACACCAATCACATAACATGTAATTCAGGGGTTTCATACCCTCAAAACCAAGTTTAGAAGTATTATTTATCTCAAACTATGAAAATCCCTACTCCAATAAGCCCTTGCCTCGCGAATCAGACTCTGAATGGCTTTAATCTAGCCACAAACAATTTGGTACAATCAACACGATTTAAATGAATTAATTCCATAAGAAAATACTAAATTCTTAATCAAAGGTCAAAAAGTCAACTCAAAAGTTGACCCGTGGGCCCACATCTTGAAATCCATTAAGAGTCACAAAATCCGGAAGCCCACTCAACCACGAGTCTAATCATACCAAATTTACCAAATTTTGATACCAATTTACCACTCAAATCCCCAAATTAAATTCTCCAAATCCCTAGCCTCAAACTCCCAAATTTCACTTCAAAGACACACAAACTAGGTGGGAAATTCAATGGGGAAACAAGAGTATTGAATAAAAATGATTACAAGTGACTTACCTCAAGAAACCCCTCAAACATCCGCTCAAATATCACCTTAGACCGAGTTTGCAAAGTCAAAAATGGGAAAAATCATGAAACCCTCGAATTTAACATTTTGCCCTTTGCTTTTGCTTATGCGAATCATTTAACTGCACATGCGGTTCCGCTTTTGTAGTCAAAGTGCCACATCTGCAGAGCAACACTTCACACTAGCCTTCGCACCTGTGGCCACTAATCCACACCTGCGGCCTCGCTTCTGCGAGAATTCCTCGCTCATGCGGACCTGCCACACCAAGCCCTCTTTCGCTTTGCTTCCTCCGCGTCTGCGCACTCGCAGGCGCGGAAATTCCCTTTGCACCTACGAACTCCCCAGCTCAAGCCAACCTCGCTTATGCGCCTCTCCAGCCATACCTACGGCATCGCACCTGTGGCCAATCCCCTCGCAAGTGTGATCACACCAGAAGGCAGAATTTCTAGCAATGCTTCAAGTCCAAATTTTCTTCCGTTAACCATCTGGAATCCACTTGAGGCCCTCGGGATCCCAACCTACCCTCAAGTCCTAAAACATCATACGAACTCGCTTGAAGCATCAAATCACATCAAACAATGCTAAAACCATGAATCGTGCATCGATTCAAGCCTAATGAACTTTAAACTTCCAACTTTTGCCGTTTCAAGCCTAATTCAACTACGGACCTCCAAATTACTATCCCGACACACTCCTAAGTCCAATTCACCCAACGGGGCTATCAGAACCATTGAAACTCCGTTCCAGAGCCATTTATACATAATTCACCTCCAATTAACCTTTTCAACATAAGCTTTCAACCCTTGAGACTAAGTGTCTCATCACATTCCGAAACATCCCCGAAATCGAACCAACTACCCCGACAAGTTACATAGCAACTAATAAGCATAAAATGAGTAGTTATGGAGAATGGGGCTACAACACTCAAAACAACCGGCCGGGTCGTTACATCCTCCCCTTCGTTAACAAACGTTCATCCTCGAACAGGTCTAGAAACGTACCTGGAGTCTCAAATAGGCATGGATATCTGCTCCGCATCTTCCGCTCGGTCTCCCAAGTATCCTTCTCAACTGGCTGACCTCTCCACTATAACTTCACTGAAGCTATGCTTTTGATCTCAACTCTCGAACCTATCGATCCAAAATGGCCACCGGCTCCATATCATAAGTCAAATCACCATCCAGCTGAACACTGCCGCACTCCAAAATATGAGACGGATCGCCGACATACCTCCGGAGCATAGAAACCTGAAACACTGGATGAACACTCGATAGACTAGGCGGCAAGGCAAGCTTGTAAGCCACCTCTCCAATCCTCTGAAAGACCTCAAATGGCCTAATATACCGAGGGCTCAACTTGCCTTTCTTTCCAAACCTCATAACACCCTTCACGGGTGAAACCTTGAGCAGTACCTTCTCCCTAACCATGTAATCAACATCACGAACCTTTCAATCGGTGTAACTCTTTTGTCTAGACTGCGCCGTGCGAAGCCGATCTTGAATCAATTTAACCTTGACCAAAGCTGTCACGACCCATACTGGAGGGCCATGACTGGCACCCGGGCCATACCTGCCGAGCACCAACGTACATTTTATCTAACCTTTCTTATTATCTATAAGGGCCAACGAGATCAACATGAATGGTATACATGAATAATGAACAACCAACAATGACAGATAATGCATGAACATACATAACATGGGCCGACAAGGCTGTCATGAAGCTATATATAAGGTACGAGATGCCATGCTGGCATGAGAGACTATACAACAAAAATCAGCTGACAAGGCTATCCAAACTATACATGAGTCGACACCTATCTATGAGCCTCCAAAGGAACATAAGTGCTGCAACATTGCCGGAATAGGACCCCAACATACCCATAATTTTCTATAACAAAGTGAATAACAAGACCACGGCAAGTCCGGAGAATGGGATCTCGCCAATAACCACTGAACAGGGCAACCTACTGTGGCGGGGGAGCTTCACCTACCTGTCTATCATGACCTGCAGCACGACATGCAACGTCCACAAATAAAAGGGGCATGAGAACGAATAAAGTACTGAGTGTGTAAGGCAGGAAAGCATAAATAAGAACAATAATGTACACAGAGATAAAGAATATACAACATGTAACATCTGAGTACCTCTGAGGACTACTGACATGAAATGCATGATACATATATATACATAAAATTTTAAAAACGTATGCCTCTGAGGGCATCATTATCATCATATCATACCCGACCATAATAGGCTCGGTAAAAACATACCCGGCCATCATAAGGCTCGGTCGAATCGTACTCGGCCTCGTGGAGCTCGGTAAAACCCAACTGATTAGTTGTTTCACAATATGTGCCATACCCGGCCAACTATAGCGCGGCTCGGTAGAATAAAATAGATACATATATATATGATGTGTGCTGGACTCATTGGAATCACATTCTGGACCTTTCGAAGTGACGTAAGGTCGGTATCCTCCGTACACATTATTAGGACTAGCTCTTCATCAAGAATCTTATAAGAATCAGGAAGTACCAACAACATTGATAACATAAGATTAAGAGATGTAACATCAACATCAATCTTTCCATAAGGAGGGAAACAATGTAAGAACTGCTAGCTTCTAAGAGTGGAATATCTTTGGAAGCTCGTTCAATACATTATGCACAATCGGAGTCATGCAAAAGAAGGAAAGGGATAGCCTCACATACCTTGTATATACTGCCCAACCTCAATCTATGGAAATTTCATGACTCCTTAGTCTACAATAAAAGAAATGATACTATCGTTATCGTTTAAGCGTCGTAACTATTATACATCGACCGCAACCTATTTTACGATAAAACGGACAGCACCTCCCCTATTTATATGACTTCCCACAAGTTAAAAAAATCACGAAACAGACCAAACAACATCAATAATAATCATATTAAGCCTCTCAAAACAGTCCACCAACCAACATTACTAACAAGCCTTTCGATATATAACTCACAAGTTCTAGCTTCAATAACTTAGCCGCAACTTGGAAAAGCTTAATTACATGTAGAGTAAGAGGTTACCTACCTTTATACAGATATAACAACTCCAATTTGACCTTAATTCACAATGAAATATCCTTCCAATGCTGCCACAAGAACAATGAAGCGAAACTAGCAATCAGTTAGGTTTTTTCGGCACTAGAATCACTTTGGAAGACTTGAAATCACGTAGGGTTGATATTAAAAACTTGAGGGAGTATTTTAAAGAATATAAACCACTTAAAACAACCTCCCACATGAGCTGGAATCACACAAAAATCAGCAACAATAAGAAGAACAAGAAACTTACTAGCGCCACGTGATTCTCGACACTAAATTTGAGTTGTTTGCCCTTTGTTTGGATCTTGGATCATGGGAGAACCTTTATAGAGTATTTTTAGGTGTCTAGGTTCAGAAGAGAATGAAAAATAATGAGTCAAAACGGGTTAAGGCATGTCATATATATCAATATATCTCAACCGCCTATGTGAGCCCCATAGAGAGCTGCTTGCGCAGTCTGGCAAAATTGCAAATATCGCTCTACTCCGACATCGTATTGATGAGCGTTTTAATCCGTTGGAAACTAGACTATAGATATTAAACTTGGTGGATACATCACCCCATAATTCCAAGTATATTGGGAGAAAAGCTTAGTAATATTAGACCTAAAGTTTAAGTAAAATTATGAACATAAGTTGCGACAACGTTTGTTGACTTTTGTTTCATAACTCATTTGACTTCAAGACTTATGATACAGATATTATATGATTCAAATACTTTAAAACAAGACCTCTTGAGAATATTAAGCACCTCTAGTTTTACACAAAAATACGGGTTACAACATCCTTGATTCGTTTAACTTCTAATACAGGTTGACCACTCTTATACACCCTTGTATCATTTAAGACCAATAGGATTAACTTCTTATCATCTCAAAGGTAATCTCTTCTTGGATTTACGTCGACTAACTTATGTCATAATCTAACGTACGCGAATATGGGTTGTAACACCCTTCCCCCCCCCCCAGGAACATTCGTCTTTGAATATAAGTTTTTATGGTGAGTTTAACCCATCGTGGATTCCCAACAGAAATTTTCGGCCGTGTTTTCCCTATAAAATGGACACTAGCCAAACTTGCAAGTAGTTAAATCCAACTTATGGCCTCACAAGGCTATACAAAGCATTATGGATATGTATATTATCTTCATATCACAATTTTGTATTAAGGATGAGTATTCTCAAGATAGTGCTTACCTCATAGAGTCGTTTCAGCTTCCATTGCATCCGGCATTCCCCCGACATCTTCGTTATCTTCAATATGGAATAGGTAAGGATATTTAGACTTCATCTCCTCTTCTACTTCCCATGTCATATCTTTAGTATTCTTGTTCCTCCACAATACTTTGACAGAAGCTACATCATTTGTTCTCATCTTGCGAACTTGTCAATCTAATATAGCCACTGGCACTTCTTCATATGATAGATCGTCCGTAACTTGTACATCTTTGATAGGGATGAACCGAGAAGGATCTCCAATACATTTCCTCAACATAGATACATGGAATACTTGATGGAAAAATTCCAATTCGAATGGAAATTCTAACTCATAAGCAACATGTCCAATTCGTTGAAGAATCTTGTACGGCCCTATATACCACATACTCAGCTTACCTTTCTCCCCAAAATGCATAACACCCTTCATCGGTGATATCCTCATGAAAACCCAATCACCAACCTCAAACTCCAGATTATGACGTCGGACATCGGAATAGGACTTTTACCTGCTTTGCGCCGTCCTCAGTTGCTCTTGTATCACTTTCACCTTCTCAATATCTTGGTGAATCAAATCTGGCCCATATAATTCTGTTTCACTGACTTCGAACCATCCAACTATTGATCTACATCTCCTCCCATACAGTGCCTCGTACGAGGTCATTTTGATACTGGAATGATAGCTATTATTATAGGAAAATTCTATGAGTGGAAGATGGTCATCCCAATTCCCCTTGAAATCTAGAACACATGCTCGTAGCATATCTTCAAGTGTCTGAATGGTACGTTCAGCCTGTCCGTCAATCTACGAATGGAGTGCAGTGTTGAGATTCACTTTTGTGCCGAAAATCTTCTAAAAAGACCTCCAAAAGTTAGCCGTAAATTGAACTCCTCGATTTGATATGATAGATACTGGCACACCATGAAGCCTAACAATCTCCTTAATATACAACTTTGCATAATCTTCAGCTGTGTAAGTTGTCTTAACTGGCAGAAAATGGGCAGATTTTGTAAGAGAGATAAGAGAGATGTAATTCAATAATGAAGTCCATATTGATCACCTCCAATTTCAAGATCAGAATCTCTATATTCTGAATCAATCCACCGGGTTTCTAATGCACGATCTTTACTTGTTGACAATTAGGACACTAGGCTACAAATTCTGCAATAGACTTCTTCATGTTATCCCACCAAGACTTCTCCTTAATGTCATGGTACATATTTGTCGAGATGGGATGGATGGATTATTGGGACTGATGAATCTCAATCATAATCTTCTCTCACAACCCTGCCACATTAGGCACACATAATCAGCCCTGGTATCTCAGATCCCCACCTCCCCCGATCTCCAAAGTCGTAATCTTACGCTGCCGAATGCCCTCTCTCAATCGTACTAAGGTAGGATCTTCCTTTTATCGCGCTTTTACCTCGGGTACCAAATATGATTCTGATGTATTCTGTACAGTAACACCTCCATCATCAGAGTCTAACAATCTGGTTCTTATATTGGTCAGATGATGAAGCTCTTTAGTCAACCCCTGTCTACCTGCCTTAATGTGTACTACGCTTCCCATTGACTTATGACTGAGAGCGTCTGCCACAATATTGGCTTTACCAGGATGGTACAATATCTCGACATCATAGTCTTTCAATAATTCAAGCCACCTATGCTACCTCAAATTCTACTCCTTCTGCTTGAAGATGTATTGTAAACTTTAGTGATCTGTGTAGATGTCAACATGGATGCCATATAAGTAGTGCCACCATATCTTCAAAGCATATATTACTACAGCCAATTCCAAATCATGAGTCGGGTAATTCTTTTCATGTTTCTTCAATTGTCTCGACGCATAAGAAATCACCTTCCCACGTTACATCAATACGCACCCCAAACATATACCTGAGGCATCACAATATACCACATAACCTTCTGTTCCTTCTGGGAGAGTGAGCATTGGCGCGGATGTCAATCGATTCTTTAGCTCCTGAAAATTACGTTCACAAGCGTCAGACCACTGGAACTTGGTAGCTTTCTGTGTTAACTTAGTCAATGGTGCTGATATAGAGGAAAACCCTTCTACAAACTGCCTATAATATCCTGCCAGCCCCAGGATGCTGCGGACTTCTGACGGTGTTATAGGTCTCGGCCAATTCTTCACCGCATCGATCTTCTTAGTGTCGACACTAATACCCTCGTCAGATATCACATGGCCAAGGAATGCTACTGAGTTCAGCCAGAATTCACATTTGAAGAGCTTAGCATATAACTTACTATCCTGAAGGGCTTGTAATACCATCCGCAAGTGGCCCGCATATTCTGCCTCCGAATGAGAAAACACAAGAATGTCATCAGTGAATACGATCACAAACATGTCAAGATAGGGTCTGAATACACTACTCATGAGATCCATAAAAGCTGCTGGGGCATTTGTTAGCCCGAATGACATCACCAAGAACTCAAAGTGTCCATATCTTGTTCGGAAGACCGTCTTCGAAATATCCTTCTCCTTAACCCTCACCTGATGATACCCTGAACATAAGTCAATCTTGGAGAAATACTTGGCACCTTGGAGTTGGTCAAACCGGTCGTCAATCCTCGAAAGTGGACACTTGTTCTTTATAGTAGCCTTATTCAACTGTCGATAATCGATACACATCCTTAACGACCTATCTTTCTTCTGCACGAACAGGACTAGCGCACCCCAAGGTGAAGTGCTAGGCCTAATGAAGCCCTTATCCAGCAAGTCCTTCAACTGCGCCTTCAACTCTCGCAACTCTGTCGGGGCCATCCTGTATGGAGGGATAGAGATCGGTTGAGTGTCAGGAAACACATCAATGTTAAACTCAATCTCCCTTTCAGGAGGAAGACCTGGGAGTTTATCTGGGAAAACATCTGGAAATTCGTTGACCACGGGGATTGATTATAGAGTAGGCGGCTTCACCTCCACATCCCTAACGCGAACGAAATGATAAATGTAACCTTTTGAGATCATCTTCCTTGCCATAAGATATGAAATAAACCTACCTTTTGGCGTGGCAATGTTCCCCTTCCATTATGTGATGGGTTCACCGGGAAACTAAAACCTTACTATCTTCGTACGACAATCAATATTTGCATAGCATGAGGCCAACCACTCCATTCCCATTATCACATCAAAATTAACTATTTCTAACTCAAATAGATTCGTCGAGGTTTGACAACTACAAATCATCACTGTGCAACCTCTATATACCCCTCTAGCAATCACAAAATCTCCTATCGGAGTGGATACCGCAAGTGGTTTACTTATCAATTCAGGTTCAATGCCAAACTTCTTAGCCACAAAGGGTGTAACGTATGATAATGTAGATCCCGGAACAATTAGCGCATATACATCATAAGAAAACACAGACAATATAACTGTAAAAACATCTGGAGACGACTCGAGATCCTGTCGACCTACTAGAGCATTTGTTTGATTTTGAGTACCACTCGAACTCGGCACTGCACCTCTACCTCTACCACGACCTGTCGACTGCTGAAAACCCCATGCTGGAGGTCGAATTGATGACGAAGAACCAGACACAGATCCAGTCGGCCGAGCCATACCACCACCTCCTCTGTTAGGACAATCCCGTATATATGGCCAGGTTGTCCACAAGAATAGCATGCATCGGAACCTCAATGGCACAGTCCAAATTGGTCCTTGCCGCACTGATCACAACATGGTATTGGGGGTCTCGTCTGACTAGTATACCTATGATATTGTGAACCTGATGCTCGCAAACTCTGACCTGGACCAGAATAGGTAAATTGATCATACCGAGGCCTCTGAAACTGTGGAGGAGCACTAGCTACAGGTGGCATAGAACTCCTCGAAGACTGGGGCCTGATACTGCCTTTGAAGTCATCAGAATACCCTGCAAATCTTGCCCTCTTATGCTGGATCCTATCTTGCTCCCTATCTGCCCCTTGCTGGTGCTTACGATCCTTTAGTGTCGGGGCATAAGTGTGAATATGGGAAATATCCAAGCCCTCCACCAAGGAGGCTATCGTGCACTCATTTATCAAATGTGGTCCCAACCCGTTCACGAACAGGTGCACCCTATCGTTCATCTCGTCCACCATGTGGGGAGCATACCTTGCTAAAGAATCAAACTGCATATTATACTCTCGCATACTCATATTACTTTGTCGAAGGTTTAAGAACTTATCAGCTCTAGCTCATCGTATCTCAACCGGCAAGTAGTGACGAAGAAAGGCCTCAGAAAATTCCTTCCACACAGTTGGAGGAGCGTTCGGACCCCTGGATCTCTCCCAACTATCAAACCAAAAAACTGCTAAATCCCGTAACCGATAAGAAGCCAACTCTACATCCTCAGTATCACTAGTGTGCTAACCCATAGTGTACGATGAACCTGATCAATAAAAGTTTGTGGGTCCTCCTTGGGGTCCGATCTGGTAAACACTGGAGGGTCTAGATTAATAAAATCACGAACTCTCGCACTAACCGATTTATCAGCAACACCGATATTCTGCCTCTAAGCCTGAGCAGCTACCAAGCTAGTCAACAACTGCACCGCACTCTGCATATCATGGTCTGTAGTGCCAGACAGAGGAACTGGAGGTGCTGGGTCCCTCCTAATATCCTCTGGAGGACACAAAGTAGATGAGGTATGAGACGGCATCTCACTCTGAGCCTCTCTTTGGCCTGCTCTGGCTGGAGGCACCTGACTGGTACCCTCTCCCGCAACTGTATCAAGGCATCTACTAATCGCTTGCTTCCTAAACGAAGGCATCGCCGAAAGAAAACAAGGTGAATATTAGAGATGGACACTTACGACTCAACTCTACGCACGATCTAGATTCAGGAAGAAGGTAACAACCCTAGATGTCATGTAGCCTCCTGATTATAAATATGGCGCGCTACACATCCATAATCAGGATTCTACTAGACACGGCTCATAGACAATCTCTAGGACAGACTTGCTCTGATACCAAGTATGTCACGACCCAAACTGGAGGGCCATGACTGGCACCCAGGCCATACCTGCCGAGCACCAAGGTACATTTTATCTAACCTTTATTATTTTCTATAATGGCCGATTAGATCAACACGAATGGTATACATGAATCATGAACAACCAACAATGACAGATAATGCATGAACATACATAACATGGGTCGACAAGGCTGTAATAAAGCTATATATAAGGTACGAGCTGCCACGCTTCCATGAGAGACTATACAACAAAAATCAGCCGAAAAGGCAATCCAAACTATTCATGAGTCGACACCTTTCTATGAGCCTCTAAAGGAACAGTGCTACAACATTGCCGAAACAGGACCCCGACATACCCATAATTTCTATAACAAAAGTGAATACCAAGACCACGGCAAGTCAGGAGAAGGGATCTCGCCAATAACCGCTGAACGGGGCAGCCTACCGTGGTGGGGGAGCTTCACCTGCCTGTCTATCAGGACCTGTAGCACGACATGTAGCATCCACAAATAAAAGGGACATGAGTACGAATAAAGTACTGAGTATGTAAGGTAGAAAAGCATAAATAAGAATAGTAATGTACACATGGATAGAGAATATACAACTTGTAACATCTGAGTACCTCTGAGTGTTACTGACATGAAATGCATGATACATATATATATATACATAAACTTTTAAAAATGTATGCATCTGAGGGCATCAACATCATCATATCGTACCCGGCCATAATAGACTCGGTAAAAACATACCTGTCCATTATAAGGCTCGGTAGAATCGTACCCGACCACGTGGAGCTCGGTAAAATCCAACTGATAAGTGGTTGCACAATAGGTGCCATACCCGGTCAACTATAGCACGGCTCAGTAGAGTAAAATAGATACATATTTAGGATGCATGCTGGACTCATTGGAATCGCATTCTGAACCTTTCGGAGTGACGTAAGGTCAGTATCCTCTGTACATATTATTAGGACTAACTCTTCATCAATAATCTTATAAGAATTAGGAAGTACCATCAACATTGATAACATAAGAATAAGAGAAGTAACATTAACATCAATCGTTCCATAAGGAGGGAAACAATGTAAGTACTGCTAGCTTCTAAGATTGGAATTTCTTTGGAAGCTCATTCATTACATTATGTACAATCGGAGTCGTACCAAAGAAGGAAAGGGATAGCCTCACATACCTTGTATATACTTCCCAACCTCAAGCTATGCAAATGTCACGACTCCTTTGTCTACAATAAAAGAAATGATACTATCGTTTAAGCGTTGTAACTATTATACATCGACCGCAATCTATTTTATGAAGAAACGGACAGCACCTCCCTTATTTATATGGCTTCCCACAAGTTAAAAAATCACGAAACAGCCCAAACAACATCAATAATAATCATATTAAGCCTCCCAAAATAGTCTACCAAGTAACAACATTACTAACAAGACTTTCAATAGATAACTCACAAGTTCTAGCTTCAACGACATAGCCGCAACTTGGAAAATCTTAAATACATGTAGAGAAAGAGGTTACCTACCTTTAAAAAGATAGAAAAACTCCAATTTGACCTTAATTCACCACAAATATCCTTCAAATGATGCCACAAGAACAAGGAAGGAAAACTAGCAATCAGTTAGGGTTTTTCGGCACTAGAATCACTTTGGAAGACTTGAAATCACCTAGGGTTGATATTAAAAACTTGAGGGAGCATTTTACAGAACATAAACCACTTAAAACAACCTCCCACATGAGATGTAACCACACAAAAATCAGCAACAACAAGAAGAACAAGAAACTTACTAGCGCCACGGGAATCCCGACACCTGATTTGTGCTGTTTGCCCTATGTTTGGGTCTTGGATCATGAGAGAACCTTTAGAGAGTGTTTTTAGGTATTTAGGGTCTGAAGAGAATGAAAAATAATGAGTTAAAGCGGGGTTAAGTCATCTCATATATATCAATAAATCTCAACCGCCTATGTGGTCCCCATATAGAGTTGCTCGCTCAGTCTCGCAAAAACACGAATATCTCTCTATGCCAAAATCATATCGACGAACGTTTTAATAATTTTCAAACTAGACTCATAGATATTCAATTTGGTGGGTAGAACACCCCATAATTCCAAGTAAATTGGGAGAAAGGCTTAGTAACATTTTACCTAAATTATAAGTAAAATTATGACCGTAAGTTGCGACAACATTTGTCGACTTTTATTTCATAACTCGTTTGACTTCAAGACTTATGATACGGATATTATATGATTCAAATACCTTAAAACAAGACCTCTGGAGAATATTAAGCACCTCTAGTTTTACCCTAAAATACGGGTTACAACATCCTTGATTCGTTTAACTTCTAATACTGGTTGACTACTCTTATACACCCTTGTATCATTTAAGACCAATAAGATTAACTTCTTATCGTCTCAAAGATAATCTCTTCTCGGATTTACGTCGACTAACTTACGGCATGATCTAACGTACGCGAATATGGGTTGTTTCAAAAGAATCCTGAACCAAGTCAGTACCCAGTGTCCTAGCCTCACCAGGATCAAACCATCCCACCGGAGACCGACACCGTCTCCCATACAAAGCGTCATACGGAGCCATCTGGATGCTCGATTGATAGTTGTTGTTGTAGGCAAACTCTGTGAGCGGTAGAAATGGATCCCAAGAACCCCCGAAATCTATGACACAAGCACGTAGCATATCCTCCAATATCTAAATAGTGCGCTCGAATTGCCCGTCCGTCTGGGGTGAAATGTTGTACTCAGCTCAACCAGTGTGCCCAACTCTCGCTACATGGCTCTCCAAAATTGCGATGTAAACTGCGTGTCCAGATTAGAAATGATACACACCGCCACACCGTGAAGGCGAACAATCTCGCGGATGTAGATCTCAGCTAACAACTCCGAAGAATAAGTAGTCCCAACTGGAATGAAGTGCACGGACTTGGTCCACAAATAACATCAAACATCCTCAAAGTCCATGGGAGCCCAACTACAAAATACATGGTGATACGCTACCATTTCCACTCTGGAATCTCAAGCCTCTGAAGCAATCTGCCCGGTCTCTGATGCTCATACTTCACGAGGTGAAAATTTAGGCAGCGAGCTACAAACACCAATATATCCCTGTGGGCCTCCTCAAGAATCAACTCACATAGCCCATCTATATTAGGAACGCAAATGCGACCTTGCATCCTCAACACCCCATCGTTCCAATAGTAATATCCTTGGCATCACCGTGCTGAACCATGTCCTTAAGGACAAGCAAATGGGGATCATCATACTGGCGCTCTCTAATGCGATCCAATAAGGAAGACCGAGAAACCACACAAGCTAGAACCCGGCTGGGCTCCGAAATATCTAATCTCACGAACTGGTTGGCCAAGGCCTGAACATCAACTGTAAGCGGTCTCTCACCAACATGAATGAATTCAAGGCTACCCATACTCACCACATTTCTACTCAAGGCATTGGCCACCATATTGGCCTTCCCTGGATGATATATAATGGTGCTATCATAGTCCTTTAGCAGCTCCAACCATCTCCGCTGCCTCAAATTTAGATCATTTTGTTTGAACAAGGGCTTGAGACTCCGATGATCCGTAAATACCTCACTAGACACACCATAGATATAATGCCTTCAAATCATCAATGCATGAATGATGTCAGTCAACTCTAAATCATGAACATAGTAGTTCTTCTCATGGGGCTTCAACTGACGCGAAGCATAAGCAATCACTATACCCTCTTGCATTAAGACACACTCAATACCGATCCAAGAAACATCATAATACATTGTATAAGAGCCAGAAGCTGAAGGCAAAACTAGAACTGGATATGTGGTCAAGGCAGTCTTGAGCTTCTGAAAGCTCTCCTCACACTCATCCGACCACCTGAATGGAGCACCCTTCTGGGTCAATTTGGTCAAATGCACTGCAATAGACGAGAAGCCCTCCACGAAGGGATGATAATAACTAGCCAAGCTGATAAATCTCCAAATATTAATAGCTGAGGACGGTCTGGGCCAACTCTGAACCGCCTCTATATTTTTTGGATCCACCTTAATCCTCTCACTAGACACCACGTGCCCCAAGAAAGCTACTCAACTAAGCCAAAACTCACACTTGGAGAACTTGGCATAAAGATTCTCCTCCGTCAGCCGCTGTAGTACAATCCTCAAATGTTGGGCATGCTCCTCCTGGCTACGTGAGTACACCAGGATATCATCAATGAATACTATGAAAAATGAGTCGATATAAGGTTGAAATACAATGTTCATCAAATGCATGAATGCTACTTGGGCGTTGGTCAGCCTAAAAGACATCACAAGGAACTCAAAGTGACCATAATAGGTCTTGAATGCCGTCGGTAGAATATCCGAGTCCCGAATCTTCAACTGGTGATATCCAGACCTCAAATCAATCTTAGAGAACTTCCTCGCTCCCTGAAGCTGGTCAAATAGATCATCAATACGTGACAAAGGATACTTGTTCTTGATTATAGCTTTATGCAACTGCCTATAGTCGATTCACATCCGCATACTACCATCCTTCTTCTTCACAAACAGAACCGATGCACCCCAAGGCGACACACTAGGCCTGATAAACCATTTATCAAGAAGTTCTTGAAGCTTCTTTTTCAATTCCTTCAACTCAGTTGGTGCCATACGGTACCAAAGAATGGAAATGGGCTGAGTGCCCAGCACCAAATCAATACCAAAGTCAATATCCCTGTCGGGTGGCATGCTTAGTAGGTCTGTAGGAAACACATCCGAAAATTCTTGCACCACCAAAATGGAATCAATAGTAGGGGTATCAGCACCAACATCCCTCATAAAGGCCAAATTCGACAAACATCCTTTACCAACCATTCGTTGGTCCTTCAAATATGAAATCACCCTGATGGGAACATAATCTAGAGAACCCCACCACTCTATCCTTGGCAAGCCCGGCATTGCCAAAGTCATGGTCTTAGCGTGACAATCCAGAATAGCATAACATGGAGATAACCAATCCATACCCAAGATCACGTCAAAATCGACCATACTAAGCAATAAGAGATCAACTGTGGTCTCCAATCCCCAATAGTCACCACACACGACCGATGTACACGGTCCACAACAATAGTATCTCCCACCAGTGTAGAGACATGAACAAATAAAACTAAGGACTCACGAGGCATATCGAGATAACGAGCAAAATATGATGATACACACGAATAAGTGGAACCAGGGTCAAATAATATAGAAGAATCCCTGTGGCATACTGAGACAATACCTATGATTACTGTGTCTGAAGAAATAACATCTGGTCTGGCAGGAATAGCATAGAACCGGGCCTGACCACCACCAGATCGGCCTCCCACTCTAGGGCAACCTCTAGCTTCCTGGGGCCCATCCCGAGCTGGCTAGGCAGGTGGTGAAGTAACTAGTGTTAAAGTCGTGGCCTGACTCCTCTGCTTAACTGGACCTCCCGAGCAACGAGGACAATGTCTCCACATATGCCCAAACTTCCTGCACTTAAAGCAACTCCCTGGTAGTGGTGGCGGGGGTTGAATCGGGCCTTGAGTACCACAGTGACTTCTAGAAGGACCTGGCATAGATAAACCCTGAACCGATGGAGAACGGGATGAACTTTGAGCTGGGAGAGCATTGAGAGATGACTGGTCCGGACGAGCACTGTATGAACCATGGCTGGATGATCCATCACAATGAACTGGACGAGTCATCTGAGCGGTCCTATAAGGACGACAGTTGCTGTGGGGGAACTGTCTCCCAGAAGGAACACAGTTGAAGCCACCCAAACCACGAGGCCACTTTTCCTCCCTATCCTCACACTCCTGACTACGGACCATCTCTAACCGCCAAGCAATATCAACTACCTCATCGAACCGAGCAATAGATACACTCTCCTGGGTCATAACAAAATGCAACTGATAGTGGAAGCCATCAATGAACCTCCTAATCCTCTCCTTTTCACTGGGAACCAACCAAACCATGTGACGAGCCAACTTTGAAAATCTCATCATATACTGAGTCACATACAGGCTATCCTGACATAGCTGCTCAAACTGCCTGCGAAGCTCCTCCCTATGGGTCTGTGGCACAAACTTCTCCAAGAAGAGGATGGAGAACTCATGCCATAACAATGGTCCAACACCGACTGGCCTGCTCATCTCATAAGCCTCCCACCATCTGAAGGCAGCCGCAGTAAACTGAAAAGTAGTGAATGAGACCCCATTGGTCTCCAGAATACCCGCCGTACGAAGAATCAACTGGCACCTATCCAAGAAGTCCCGGGCATTCTCTGACTCAGCCACACTGAATGATGGAGGTTGGAGTCTCCCAAATCTTTCAAGTCTCTTCTGCTCATCATCACTTATAACGGGACCCACCTAAGCCTGAGTAGCTAGAACCGGCTGGGCTGGTAGTACCCCAGGTGTCTGAAGTCCCTACTTCACCTACTCTAGAGTATGAGTGGTGGGATTCTGAGTACCTCCCCCGGCCTGAGAAGTGGCTGGCGCAGTCTGAATAGAAACTGCCTGAGCAAGGCTATTGAATATAGTCAATATCTGAGCCAAAGACTCCTGAAGGCCTAGAATCACAATGGGCACAGGTGGTGCCTGAGCTGTCCCCACTGGCTCAACCACATCTGGAAAATGCTTCTGAGATTGAGCAACTAGTGAATCTGCAGGTGCCTCTCTAGCTGCTGTACAAGCTGCACCTTTGCCCCTACTGCGGCCCCTATCGCGACCCCGACCTCTCGTGGCCCTAGCCGGTGGTACTGGTGGTTGTCCATCCAGTCCAGTAGCACGTATCCTCACCATATGTAAGAGAATAGAATAACAGAAGTTTAGTTATCGGAATCAACAAATTCGCATGACAAGAATACAAGAACGTGAAGTTTTCCCAAGGGTTCGGCAGCCTCTCGAATATAAGTACAGACGTCGCCGTACCGATCCACAAGACTCTACTAAACCTGCTCATGACTCATGAAACCTATGTAACCTAAGCTCTGAAACCAACTTGTCACAACCCAAAACTCAACTTATCGTGATAGTGCCTATTATGGTACTAGGCAAGCCGACAATGCAGACATTACCAACACTTTCAAATTTAAAATATACTAAAAACAGGTTTTAAATAAGTAAAAGATCTTATAAACCGAATAAAATGTCTCAACTTAATCATAGGTTTCCCAAAACTAGGGTGTCACTGGGTACTTGAGCATCTATACAATACAAGTCTGAAATACTATCTAAGAGAACTAAAACTGAATAAATAGGACTGAGGGATAGGGGAGGAGAGTAAAGATCTGCGGATGCCAGGGAAGCTACCTCGATAATCTCCGAATGTTGGTAAACTCTGATAGTCAGCAACCACCATGGTTCTGCACACGAAGTGCAGGGTGTAGCATGAGTATTCCGGTGTCTGTGATGACGGAGCGGTGCTGCGAATTGCTTTTGTTGGCAAAGTTTGTAGTTTTCTATATACAAGGCTCCAGTTGGCGAAGCCGACGTTTGATTTGTACAAGGCGCACCGATTGATTGAGCTGGCGGTTTGCTATATGCAAACTTCAATTGGTGAAGCCGACGTGCGATTTGTATAGGGTGCTCCAATTAGGTGAGCGGATGATTTTCTATGTACAAATTTCTGTATCAGTTGTCTGATTCTGAGGTGCCTGCAAAGGATTCAAGAGTTAGCTTTAGCTGTACTAGAAATATTTTTTAAGAAAAAAGGAGAGATAATATTATACAAGTGGCAGATCCGTCATTTGCCTTAATTTGGTCCTAGTGCTTCCTATTCCCTGTTAACCCTACACTCAAAGAAAACTTCTTAGTGGGGGGGGGGGGGGTTAGTTAGTTTGTGTCGACCATAGTGTCGGTTTGCTCCAGCCTTTGACATGATTGCGCCACGAAGTTTGGTAGATGGAACAAATTACTATACACACACACACATGCATATATATAGAGGAAAATGTCGTCGTTCCACATTATGACATGTTACGAAAGGCTCTCCACACGTGAGCGTATCCTCTTGAAAAATCCATCATGTTGATGTCGATCTTTCGTGATGCCTTTGACAATGTGGCTACTTTCTGTTACGACTGCGTCTTAATTTGAACTGATGCATTACAAAGGCTTTCCTAAGGTTATGACTGAACCTTTTCAGGTTATCTACGTATCCGAAATGGAATCAGGTCTGAACGTAGTTCGTGGGATGATGATAAAATATGATAAAGATGACTGAGCTTGACACAGGTAGCCTACATATCCAAATGGAATCTAGACGAAGCAAAGTTCGATTACAACAGATGCAAAATGATGAGATTAAGAATGAAAATGGCCAAGTCTGACTCAGACATCCTACGTATCCAAGTGGAATAAGGCCAGAACGTGGTTCAATTACAAAAGATGACTGAATCCAATGAGGATTACCTACGTATTCCTTTATGTGGAAATCAAGTCGACGTAGTTTCAGAATAACATACAAAAGTGATATTTGGTCTTTCTATTACACGAGAAAGGGGAGAGAGAAACTGAACCCTACGTGGGTTGCCTACGTATCCCCCCGTGGGAAGTCAGGTTGAACGTAGTTCTGTTACATCAAAACCCTAACTCTATTTGTCTTCAGACATAGTCTCTCTTGATTGCGTCTGAGTTGATAAGATTTGTATTGACTCTTCCATCTATTTCTGCCAAGATTAGAGCTCCACCCGACAGTGCTCGGTGAACCACGTAAGGATCTTGCCAGTTTGGTGCAAACTTTTCTTTGTCTTCTTCTTGATGGGGAAAGACTTTCTTTAGAACCAACTGCCCCGGTGTGAATTGACGAGGCTGCACCCTTTTGTTAAATGCACTGGCCATCCTGTTCTCATATAGCTGGCCATGACATATTGCATCCATTTTTCTCCCGTCAATGAGCATGAGTTGTTCCTGCCTAATCCATATCCACTATGCATCATCCAATTTTGTCTCTTGAATGACTCTTAAGGACGGTATTTTAACCTCTGCGGGTATCACCGCTTCAGTGTCGTATACCAACATATATGGCGTTGCCCTAATGGATGTTCTCATGGTAGTATGATAACCCTAATAAAGCGAAAGATAGCTTCTCGTTCCATTTTCTGTGAATGTCCACTATCTTTCGCAGAATCCTCTTGATATTCTTGTTGGCTGCCTCGACTGCCCTATTCATTTGCGGTCTGTAGAATGTGGAATTGTGGTGGACGATTCTGAACTTCTCGCAGATTTCTGTCATGAGGTCGCTGTTAAAGTTAGAGGCACTGTTAGTGATGACAGACTCCAGTATCCTAAATCTATAGACGATGTTGTTTCGGATAAAATACGCCACTACCTTATTTGTGACGAACTTGTAAGTAGATGCCTCGACCCATTTGGTGAAATAGTCGATAGCTACCAATATGAAATGATGTCTGTTTTATGTTGCAGGCTATATGGGTCAAATCACGTCCATGCCCCAGGCGGCAAACGACCAGAGTGAACCCATCATACTTCTGAGGCTTCTACTCTTAGTAAGACCAAAGGCATCCAAGAATCGATAATCGAGCATAGTAACTGGAAATACAGGCTTTCTTCTATTGAACGGAAGCTCCGTGAAACTTGTGACTTCTTCCAATATCGGTACCAACTCACAGTCGGCAAATTTGAACACTACCTTAGCCAGATCCCAAAATTCTATCAACATGTGAGTGAGCACCATGTCTTCTTGGGTGTTCATCAATGCAGTTAATGCGCCTAGATGCGTCCGGAACTCATCTCCGTGTTCCTAAAGAATATTCTTCCACCACTGTTTCAACTTATGTTGTGCTCAGATTACCATGCTGATTCCAGGGATGTTTTGGTTGATTTCCATTTTCTGAGGTGGGAAAAGAAAGATATTTGGGTAAGTATTTGCTTCGGATCCTTAAGTGTCTTGTCATGTTTGTTTGTCTTTCCACAGAAATTATGTCATTGGGAGCATGACCCATTGACATCAGGGCGTCTTTCCTAGTTGTGTGTCGGACTTGGGACTGACTCACCTAAGGTTTATGTAGTATGACCTGTTTTGTTAGAGTAGAGTGTTTAATACTTTTGAATTGGACTGAAGGTTGCGAAAAGTTATGTCAGTTGACTTGACAAATCCATTCTCTGAAACTAGAGAGTTTTGAAAAGAAGGTTCGGAGGGGTGTAAAAGACAACCCTCGCGTGCCAATGTGTATGATAGTGTACGGCCAAGACTCGATTGGAATAAATGTGATGACAGTATGTATAAAGCAGTAACAAATAAGGGTGTAGCAGCAATAAGCACGGTGATAATAAAGAGAAAATAATTGTAAAGAGCAAATAAAGAAGGTAAGCATGTACATGCAATTTCAACTATCATCAAAGAAAGGTATAAATAAATCTAGAGGCCAAATTAGTCTAAGTCTGCTAAGGTCAAAACCTAAGTGTGATATCCTTAGCAAAGTCGCCATATTGTTGCACCCCATTTTGCACTAGTCAAGACAGGATTCAACTTGTAGTTTCTCTGTTGTTGATGAAAGAGAGTCGCCACCTAATATTTAAAGGTATACTAGGGTACCTATTTAATTACTAAGTTAAGTTCGTTATAAGTCTGCAAACCGGCGAGATTATGGGTAAGGGTTTTTGTTCTTCTAAGGGGAAGGTGTTAGGCACCCCTTAGAATCTACCTGAGGTAGCTCCATAGGATTTAGACTAATTTTAAGGAATCAGTTACTTATACTATGCTTAATTAATACTAAGGCATGGCTTACTATATACTAAAGGGAATGCATATGTGAGACTTGGAAGGGGTGTAGGATTATAAAAGAGTTATTGAAGGTTAAGCGAGTTTTGAAAGTAGTCTAGATTTTAAGGCTTGTAATGATTAAGTTAAGAAAGTGATTATATTTGAAGAACAAATGCTTGTACGATTTTAAAAAATATACACAAGAACAGCGATTCCAAATGAACCTCAGTTTTTCTTAAAATTCTGAAGAAGGCGAGTCTTTGAAAATTCATTTGGGTGATCGTTCATTACTGCCTTTCATGAAAATATGGTTTCATTCATTGTTAGTGAAAATCAGTGATTCTTTCCTAATTTTCTATGAAAACGGGTTGTCGTTCTGATTAAGGACCTTAAGTGTCTTGTCATGTTCGTTTGTCTTTCCACAGAAATTATGTCATTGGGTGCATGACCCGTTGACATCGGGGCAGCTTTCCTAGTTGTGTGTAGGTACTAAGGATCGACTCACCTAAGGTTTATGCAGTATGACCTATTTTACTATAGTAGAGTGTTTTCTACTTTTGAATTGGACTGAAGGCTGCGAGAAGTTGTGTCAGTTGACCTAACAAAGCCATTTTCTAAAGCAGGTAAGCATGTAATTTCAATTTCAACTATAATCAAAGCAAGGTATAAATAAATCTAGAGGCCAAATTAGTCTAAGTCAACTAAGGTCAAAACCTAAGTGTGATATCCCCAGCAGAGTCGCCATGTTGTTGCACCCTATTTTGTACTAGTCAAGACAGAATTCAACTTGTGGTTTCTCTGTTGTTGATGAAACAGAGTTGCCACCTAATATTTAAAGGTATACTAGGGTACCTATTTAATTACTAAGTTACGTTCTTTATAAGTCTGCAAACCGGCGAGATTATGGGTAAGGGTTTTTGTTCTTCTAAGGGGAAGGTGTTAGGCACCCCTTAGAATCTACCTAAGGTAGCTCCATAGGACTTAGACTAATTTTAAGGAATTAGTTACCTATACTATGCTTAATTAATACTAAGGCATGGCTTACTATATACTAAAGGGAATGCATATGTGAGACTTAGAAGGGGTGTAGGATTATAAAAGAGTTATTGAAGGTTAAGTGAGTTTTGAAAGTGGTCTAGATTTTAAGGCTTGTAATGATTAAGTTAAGAAAGTGATTATATTTGAAGAACAAATGCCTGTACAATTGTTAAAAATATATACAAGAATAGCAATTCCAAATGTACCTTGGTTTTTCTTAAAACTCTGAAGAAGGCGAGTCTTTGAAAATTCATTTGGATGATTATTTGTTACTGCCTTTCATGAAAATCTGGTTTCATTCATTGTTAGTGAAAACGGGTTGTCGTTCTGATTACGGACCCGAGCTTCAAAATCTATAAGAAAAGTGAGTATGCAAGATGAACAAGTTATTATCAACATGAGGCGGAGACTAATTACCAGTTATTTCCTTTTAAGTCCTATATTAGTTAAATTTTGCCTATGTTTCATGTAATACTAGAGCATGAATGTAAAGTACATAATCTAATATATGAGTGTTAAATACATGATAAGAAAATATTATAAAACAACAAAGGAAGTAGGCAATAAATAATGAAATAAGTAAGCTAAGACACGGAAATAATGAGCAGTAACGAAAGAAGTAAGGGAGAGAGGACTGGACTTTGATGATTGGGCCTCAATAAAATAGGCCCAACAATTGAGGAGCGTGGCTAGAGCTGACTGGACTATCCAAAGATGCAGCGAGGCTGGTTTGGGCCTGAGTTCCTTAGGAACTCAGCAAGACCAAATGTATACATGCCCAAAATAATTAAAGAAGGTCATTAGAAACATTCCCACATTCTCAACACATTCGCATATACATGATAGGTATTATAAAAATAAAATTAAAACAAAGAATAATTGATACTGTGGGAAATTATACTAATGTGGTGTAAATGAATTAAGGGCTAAAGAGGAAGCTCCACTCAAGGTCGATGCCCCTTTTGGATCCCCCGACACTTCAAAGTTCTCAAAGGACTCAAGGCCCAAGGCAATACTTGTGTCGGGGAGGGCAGCCCAACCCAGAGTCGAACTCTACTCCCAAATACCCTTAAACACTAACAGCATGTTTTCCTTACGGGATTAAATGCTAGTGAGGTCCTTTCAATGTAAACTAAATGCTAGTGAGGTCCTTTCAATGTAAACTAAATGCTATAGCATAGCCTACCACAAAATATATACTTCCCTCCTAACACAAGAAAATATAGTCTTTACTGGATCTCCAAACAAACATATATCACATGAATTCTAAAGATTTGATTCTGAAACACATACAGGTGAGACCCATGAGCATATTAAAAGGGTCTAAATTTAGGGCAGAGTAATATTCCAAGAAAGACAAAGCTATACAGCAACAACTCAACATATACAGAGGTTCCAAAGATATCTAGGACATGATCAACTTTCTCAATAGGTCTACAAATTTACAGACTACCACATGGAATCCCTAAGGATTTCTACAGAATCATACTCCTAATGGTATTAGCTTCAAACAAATCATCAAGTTTAGATAGTATCAGCAGGGATCTTTATGAGACTTTGGGATTGGATTTGGTTTAAACTTATCAAGAGAGCAAGGACTAGGGTAGTTCTAGATCAGGAGCTAAAAAAAAGCATGCAGTATTCAGTCAGCTACTTAAACACTTCAAATGCAGTAATGATGTCATGTAGACAGGAGAAACCTTATACATTTATAGAATTATCATGACATGAGGGGAAAGAGTTACAGATAAAGGGAAGGTATTACATTGGAACATGTTCAACTTAAACTTAAGTCTGGGTTAGTACATGAATACAAAGATGATCATGCTTCTTTTTACAAGTTATCACTTCACTAGGGCAGAGTAACTAGGTCCTTATAAAAGATAAGATGCATGTCAGCTTTTCAAAGATGAATGGTGACCCTAAAGATAAGAGATGTGAGATATGATACCAAGTAAGCATGTTGCTGAGGGTGTTGACTAATCAAGAAAACAGTTAAGTTCAATCTAACCAATTATCAGTCTTTATAACAAAGAGAAAGAAACAGGATCATGATCACATTATGAGGAAAGATAAGTTAGCCTTATCAGATGTGTACAATAGTATTACTGGGAGAAGAGAGGTTTAGTTCAAATAATATTAGGTCAACAAAAACAACAAGCAAAATAAAAGACCATAGTGGCAACCCAAAAATAGTCTAACAGACATAAGTAGGGAAGATACCATATAAACACGTAGATTTCCTACTTAAGGTTTACAGGATATGAACTTAACACCTTCAGATTCATTTAATCATGGTTATCAGATAATAAGTTCAACTTCAAAACTCAGAAACTACAGAGATGCAACATGCAAGAATACATGTTACTGTAGGCCAATAAAAGCTATGAGGTTCATGTGAACATGAACATATAATAACTTGAACATGTAGACTGTTGGGAACTCAGGAACATAGATCAGCATGAATCAATTTATGATTTAATCAGTCATCGATCAAAGACTCAAAGCAAGACAACTAATCACAAGCAGATATTAAGCTGACATAACATAAACATTAACATACTGAACACCATATATCAATTGTAATACTCGGAATCTAGCTTGCATGCTTGTAGCATTCAAAGAAAACGAACAAAATAGAAAAAAAAAAGTGATGTGCTGACCTTTTGTACAGTAGCAGACCAAATGAGAGCTCTTTTCAGTTGCCTAAGCCCCGAGTAACCTCAAGTTTAGACCACCGATAGTACTCAGCATAAGAAAAGAAACAGTAAGAAACCTAGGGCTTGGAATCCCAAACTTCTCAGTGTTTGTGAGTGTGTATCTCTTCAGTGTTAGGCGATTGGTTCGTGATTTTTTGTTGTGTCTTGGTGAGAACATTAAAGGCTCTATTTATCGTTCTATTTAAGGCTCTAGGGTTTCAACAGATTTCAAAATAATAGTGAAAATTGATGAAAGACTGATGATGATAGCAAGATTGAGTGAAATCAGAAAAAAATGGAGGGAAAATCATTTAGGGATTTACCTGAGAAGAGAGAAGCTAATCGATGAGGTGCGAAGGACCGCTGGTCATAACACTAATACCCAAAGGTCATTGCATTTGACCTTTGGGTGTTGAATATAAACATTGGGGCCAACTAACGTCCCAGACTCGCCTTTGATTTGAAAAGGCAGAGGAGGAGGTCTGGCGAGTTGAATTTTCACCATTTGGTATGACCTCTTCAAATAGGGCTATTGAAATCAAATGGCAAAAAAGGAAAGAAATGACGAGCTTCGTAGTGCATAGGCAGAATGAAAGGCCATACATGCCATGGATTTGAAAAGCCACGGTCGATTTGAAGTTTCATCTCCAGGCTAGCCTTTTTCGGATTTGGGGCTTTGATTTTCAAAGGCGAAATGAGTAAGGATTCAGTGAGAATCCTGGGTAATGAAGGCATAAGGAACGTTTTCTGGGTGATTTGAGAGCTTGCACGAATTTGTGCAAGGTTTTCTTGATTGATTGGGGTGATGGGAGTTGATAGATTAGAGAGGAAAGGGGAAAGGAGGCGGCAGTGGTCAATAGAGTGAATGATTAGGGTTTGGGGGGGAGTTTGGTGGGTCTCTAGGTTAAGAATGAGGGAATTGTTTTGGGCTGTTGATCTTTTAGATCGACGGTCCTGATATTTAGGGATTTTACAATTCTTTGTGGGGAATTTCGGTGTTCGTTGGATCCCTATGATCCAATGGTTAGGATTAAATGGTCTGAGTGTTTAGCAATTAAAGAGAAAATGGAGTGAAAACCGTGGGCCATTGATCAAAGAAATGAACGGCCTAGATGACTTTGTGCTTTCTTTGTGAGTGACAGAGGCGAGTGATGTGGCGTGCTCTCATTGGCTAAGAGAGGTTGTCATGGATCACCAAGTTAACACATGAAATGGGTGTTTGGACTGAGTCATTTTGGATTGGGCCTTGTATTTGGGCTAAAAATTATTTAAATGGTAGCCACTTTGCAATTAGTAAAGGAATTGAAATCGTAGCCTTCTAATATTTATCCCTTTTGAAATTAATTTAAATAAACTTAAATATTTCAATTAAATGTAGTAAAAAAAATATAATTGTTAAATACTACTAATTATTGCAATTAATTAATTGTTTGTAAAAATACTTTATTTTTTCTAAATTGTAACATTAATTTTGAATTATTAACATAGTAACCTAATTAACCAGAAATTAAAGAGCAAGTTATTAAATTAATTATAGAACTTACGTATAGAAATTATTTTAATAATCCTAAAATAACAAATATATTTGTAATTACATAATACTAATAATAAGAGATTAATTTCAAAAACTAATACTGAATTAATAGGTATTTATTGATAGAAAATATTTTTAAAATATTTATTGTAAATTATTAAGTATAAATAAATTAATTTTAAAAGAGAAGATCAAAATTGGCCGTCAACAATCACATTATGTATATAAATATTGCCGAGGCGTTCGGCCCGATCCACAAGAATAGGAAAACTCTTCTAACTACGAATTTCGTGTTTACAACCTAAATCAAGCCCATAAAGGAATTGTGAATTTTTCCATCAATAATTAATCATTCCGCCAAATCTCTAAATAATGAAGCTCGGTCTACATAATCTTTAATCAAATTTTTACTTATTAATAAAAGTAATTAAACTAACAAGTTGAATTCAAATAGTGCAAGTATTGCATGGTAAAGTCCTATGTCTACCCGGACATAATATGAATTTTAGCTACGTACATACTCTCGTCACTTCGTACGTACGTAGCACCCACAATTAGTAGCAAATAATAATTTAAACACCTATGGGGTAAATTTTCCTCTTACAAGGTTAGGCAAGATATTTACCTCATTTTCAAGTCCACTTTCCGTTTCGCATATCACACTAAAAGCCTCAAGTCGGTGTCGAGCAATCCGAAACTAGTCAAAGGTTGTACAAACTAATCAATAATTGCTCAAAAGTTCATGATCTAACTATTAGAGTAATTACCCGACCCAATTTGAAAGGTTCCTAAAATTCACCCCCGAGCCCACGTGCCTAGCTTCCAGAAAACTTTATAAATAATTGTTATTCATAACGTCACGAACAAAAATACGTAATTTCTACTCAATTCCATAACCATTTTCGTGGTCTAATTTCATTTTTATCAAAACCTAGGTTTTTCAACAAACTCCTAAAATTTCCACATTTTACATGTTAACATTTATGCATAATTTATGTATTTAACTTATATTGTATAGAAATCACTTACCTTCAATAACTACATGAAAACCCCTCTCCAAGAAGCTCTAGAATCGGCCAAGAAATGTGAGAAATGAACAAAATAGGCCAAAGTCCCATTTTAATAAAGTCCACTGCCCAGATTTTCCTTCTTCGCGATCGCGAAAAGGGCCTCGCAATCAAGAAGGCAAAGCCTGCCCAGGCCCTAAAAAACTTCATCGCGAACGCGACAGGGTCCTTGTGATCGCGAAGGCTAGCCCAGCCCAAGCATAACGGACACGACCCACCCTTCACAAATGCGAAGGACAATGACCCACTGACCCATGGCCCTCTAACCCTTCTACGCGAACGCGATGTGGCCACTTCGAACGTGAAGGGCCACAGATCGTGAAGCTTCGCGAATGTGGCCTATGGATCCCGAATGTGTAGGGTAAATTGCTCAACCATCCCCCCCCCCCCCCCAATTCCTTCTATGGAAATGTGACTCACCTCCGCATTCGCGAAAAAGGAAACCAGAACCAGCAAATCAACAATTTTGGACTTAGCTCCGGGCGGTCCGAAACACACCCGAGCCACCCGAGACCCGGTCCAACTGCACCAAAAATTCCATAAACATAATACGGAACATGTAAAACAATAACTAACTAAGAATCGCACCCCAAAACCAAATTGAATCAACTTATGAACTTCAAACTTCTCAACTAGCTCCGAACGCGCCGAATCATACTTAGATTACTCAAAATGACACCAAACTTTGCGTACAAGTCATAAATTACCATACGGAACTTCCCAAGCACAAAATCCCAAAAGGTCCTCAATAACACCAAAGTCTACTCCAAACCCAATTTAAAGAACTAGAAAGCCTTCAATGAGCCAACTTCCAACATTAAGCGCCGAAACACTCCCATATCACCTAAAACCCGATCCGACCACATGCCCAAGTCCAAAATCACCATATAAATCTATTGGAACTATCAAATCCCGGTTCCAAGGTCATTTGCTAAAAGTGTTGACTCGAGTCAAACTTGGTCATCTTAGGCCACTATTAGGGAACTAAGCATTCTGATTTCAACCCGAAACCTTCCTAACCCAAACCAACCATCCCCGCAAGTCATAAAATATTAAAAGCATATACGAGGAGTCTTAATTAGGGGAACATGGATCTATAAGGCAAAACAAGTGATCTACTCGTTACATCATCCACCCCTAAAACAAACATTCGTCCTCGAACAGGTCTAGGCCAATCTCCTGAATGTATATCTGGGCCAATCTCTCTGAAGAATACGTAGTCATCACTGGAATAAAGTGTGACGACTTTGTCATCCTGTCGACAATGACCCAAATGGCATCAAACTTCCTCAACATCTGTGGCAACCCAACTACAAAGTTCATAGTGATGCGCTCCCATTACCACTCCGATATAACCATCTACTGGAGTAGGCCTCCTAGCCTCTGGTGCTCGTACTTAACCTTCTAGCAATTTAGACATCTCTCTACATACTCAACTATGTCGTTCATCATCCGCCGCCACTAGTAATGCTCACTCAGGTAGCGATACATCTTCGTAGCACCTGTATGAATAAAATACCGAGAACTCTGTGCCTCCTCTAGAATCTTCTCCCTCAAGCCATCAACATTAGGAACACATAGTCGACCCTGGAGTAGCAGAACACCACTCTTATTGATAGTAACCTCCTTGACATCACCCCATAGTACCGTCTCTCTAGGAACCAGCAAGTGCGGATCATCTTACTGACGAGCCATGATCTGCTCAAATAATGAAGATTGAGCCACAACACATGCAAGAACTCAACAGAGCTATGAAATATCCAACCTCACAAGTCTGTTAGCTAATGACTGAATGTCCAAAGCCAATGGCCTCTCCTCTGTTGAAATAAATGCCAAACTACCCATACTCTCGGCCTTTCTTCTCAAGGCATCCGCAACCATATTCGCCTTGCCCGGATGGTAAAGAATTGTAATGTCATAGTCCTTCAGTAACTTAAGCCACATGCGCTGCCTCAAATTAATATCCCTCTTCTTAAACAAATGCTTCAAGCTACGATGATCGGTGTAAACCTCACAGGAGACCACATAAATATAATGCCTCCAGATCTTGAGAGCATGAACTATCGCGACCAACTCCAAATCATGTACGGGGTAATTCTTCTCGTGGGGCTTCAGCTGACGTGAAGCATATGCAATAACTCGCCCCTCCTGCATCAATACACAAACCACGCCAATGTGTGAAGCATTGCAATACATAGTATACATCCCTTAATCGGAAGGCAACGCTAACACCAGTGTTGTCGTCAATGCAGTCTTGAGCTTTTGAAAGATTGCCTCGCAATCATCAACCCTTCTGGATCAATCTAGTCAAAGGTTCCACAGAATCTAACCAGAACTCACACTTGAAGAACTTAGCATATAGCTTCTGTTCCTGCAAGGTCTGAAGCACAACTCTCAAATTTGCTCGTGCTCCTTCATACTATGCGAGTAGATCAATATGTCATCAATGAAGACAATGACAAATGAGTTAAGATATGGCCTGAACACCCGGGTTATCAAATCCATAAACGCCGCCGGGGCATTGGTCAAGTCGAAGGACATCACTAGAAACTCATAGTGGTCATATCTAGTTTGAAAAGCCTTCTTAGGAACATCTGAAGCACGAATATTCAACTGATGATACCCAGATCTCAAGTTGATCTTAGAGAACACCCTGTAAATGGTCAAATAAATCATCACTAAACGGCAATGGGTACTTATTATTTATGGTAACTTTGTTCAATTGGCAGTAATCAATGCACATCCTCATACTTCCATCCTTCTTTCTAACAAACAATAACGGTGCACCCCTAGGCAACATACTCGGTATGACGAACCCCTTCACGAGCAAATCCTCAAGTTGCTCCTTCAACTTTTTTGGAGCCATACGGTACGGTGGAATAGAGATAGGTTGGGTACCTAGCGCCAAATCAATACTGAAATTGATATCACGATCCGGTGGCATGCCTGGTAAATCAGAAGGAAATACGCCTGAGAACTCCCGCACCACGGGCACTGAATCAATTGTGAGAGTCTCTGCAGCAGTATCTCGAACATAAGCCAGATAAGCCAAACAACCCTTCTCAACCATGTGTCGAGCCTTCAAGAAAGAGATAACCCGACTAGATGCACTGATAGATGAACCCCTCCACTCCAATCTAAGCAACTTTGGCATCGCCAGGTGACAGTCTTGGCATGGCAATCAAGAACAGCATTATACAGAGATAACCATGCCCAGGATGACGTGAAAGTCAGTCATGTCGAGCAACAGAAGATCCGTTTTAGTCTCATAACTACAGAAAGTCACAATACAGGACTGGTAAACCCGATCAACAACAAAAGAATTTCCCACTGGCGTGGACACATATACAGGAGCACCCAAGGACTCACGAGAAATATACAGATAATGAGCAAATAGAGAAGAACTATATAAATATGTAGACCCTAGATCAAATAGTACTGAAGCATCCATACTATAGACAGAAATAATACCTGTGATCACGGCATTTGAGGCTACTGTATCTGGTCTAGATGGAAAAGCATAGAACTTAGCTGGAATGCCACCTAACTGGCCTCCACCTCTAGGATGACCCCTACCTACCTGGCCTCAGCCTCTGGTAGGCTGGGCTGTCGGTACGGCAGCAGGTGTAGTGATCATGGGCTGATGGCCCTGCTGTACTACCTTGCCCCGAAGCCAAGGGCAAAATCTCCTCATGTGACCAAGCTCCCCACACTCATAGTAACCTCTCGGTGCGGAAGATGACTGACCCTGAGGGACCTAAGCACCCACTAGAAGAACCCTAAATGGCCGGTGAACAATAGGAGCTCTCTGGAATGGCGTTGAAATAGGGCCCACTGGTGCACCCCGAGAAGGCGGTGGTGCTGGATAAGTGGGCCTACTGGGCTGACCCCTCACGAACTGACCTTTGCCCCCAGATGGGATGCCGCTGAATCCTCTAGAATGCCGAAGCCTCTTCTCCCCCATCGTATACAATTGGCTCTGGTTGCGGATACCCTTAATCCGCCGAGCTATCTCTACAACCTACTCATAAGGAGTCCCCATCTCAACCTCTCGGGCCATAGTAACCTGAATACCATAATGCAAGCCCGCAATAAACCTCCGCACCCTCTATGCATCTTTGGGGAGTATCATAAGTGCATGGCAAGACAACTGATAAGTAGGGATTTTAACCTATTATTTGCTCTCTTTTACTTGTGTTTTAGGCCAAAAATGCTTGGAGGTATTCCCGGAAGCTAATGAAATATGCTTGCTTGCAGGAATTGTTCAAAATGAGCCAAAGGAATCAAAATCAACTCACAAAGGAGTCAAAAGTTGAACAAAAACTAAGGCTGGGCAAGAGATCTGAAGCACGGACCGCACAAATACTGTGCGACCGCGAAAGCCATGATGCGACCGCGATCAAAATTACACGATCCACGAGAGGGAGATCTAGAGAGTGATTTTTGGGCTAAATGATGAGCGTGGGCCGCACCAGAAATGTGCGATCGCGAAAGTCCCTATGCGGCCGCGATTGAAATTATGCGGACCATGAAGACTGAGATTCATAGAGCTGACAACTTGAGCAAAAGAGAGAAGTGTGGACCGCACCAAAATTGTGTGGCCGCGGAATCCCTTGTGCGGCCGCGAACAAAATTATGCGGTCCGCGAAATGAAGAACCAGAGAGTTGATTTCAAGCCAAACTCAAGCAATTGCGGACTGCATCACTTTTATGCGGCTGCATAATCTGGAGCGTGGCCGCACTTAGAATTATGCGGTCCGCGAAAGTTCAACTCAACCCAGATCCAAAAGAGAAGAACGCGAACTGCATCAGAATTATGCGGCCACGAAAGCAAGAGTGCGGCCGCACTCAAAATTACGGGTCGCATTCAGAATTTGTCAGATATTTTCAGCTTAGTATAAATAGAACTTCCCACACGCCCGTCACCTAGCATGTGCGTCACCTCCCAACAAATTCATGAAATACATATATTCAGGGTTCATACCCTCAGCTCCAAGATTAGAAGAGTTACTTACCTCGAACAAGCCAAATCCAATGCCGAGCAAGCTAAACAATGCTCCAGAACTCCCATTCTGCACGTATCCACTTCCAAACGGCTCGAATCTAGTCACATTTAATTTAATTCAGCCCACGAAAATTATAGGAATTTATACCATATCAATATACTAATATTTTCCAGTAAATTCGAAATTACGCCCCAACAATCACCCATTGGGGAATCCGACGAAACTCAAAAAATACAACAACCCATCCAGTTATAAGTTCAACTATACTAATTCCACTCAAATCCGACTCCAAATCGGTATTCAAACTTGAAAAATTCGTTTTGTGACATTATAGAAATTTCCTTCTATTTCTCTTGAAGATTCAATAATCTTACACTAAAAATGAAGCTTAATTCATGAAATATAACCACAAGGGAGTCAAGAACACTTACCCCAAGTTGTGTGGAAAAATTCCTCTCCAAAATCGCCCAAACCGTGCTTCAAAATCCTAAAATGGGTGAAAATGTCGAACCCTCGAACTTAAAGGATTCTGCCTAGACGATCCGCACTTGCGGACAAGATTTGCGCACCTGCGCCTCCGCTTGTGCAAGCAAAACGTCGCATTTGCGGACTTCACTTGCCTGCCCAGTTTCCGCTTCTGCGCGCAGATGCGAAATGTTTTCTCGCACCTGTGACCAATGCCTCACAGCCCTCTGCCCGCATCTGCGCTCCTTCTCGCGCAGGTGCGATACCGCACCTTTGCACCTCGCTTTAGCGCACCCCTGCTCGCACTTGCGAGCTCGCACCTGCGACTACTTTTCTGCAGGTACGATTACACCAGAAGGCTTCAGTTCCAGCAGTCTTCCAAATTCAAATATCAATCTGTTAACCATCCGAAACTCACCCGAGGCCCTCGGGACCTCAATTAACTATATCAACAAGTCTCATAAAATAACACGGACCTACTCGAGGCCTAAAATCACACCTAACAACATCGAAACGATGAATTATACCTCTATTCAAAATTAACGAACTTTGAACTTTCAAATTCTACATCTTGCGCCAATACACATCAAATCAATCCGGAATGACTTCAAATTTTGCACACAAGTCACATTTCACATTACGGACCTATTCCAATTTTCAGAATCGGATTCCGACCCCGGTATCAAAAAGTCAAACTCCCGGTGAAACTTCCCAAAAATTTAAATTTCGGCAATTCAAGCCAAATTCCACTACGGACCTCCAAATAATTTTCCGGATACGCTCCTAAGCCCAAAATCACCATATGGAGCTATTGGAATCATCAAAACTCCATTCCGGGTCATTTACACATAAGTCGACATCCGGTCACTATTTTAACTTAAGCTTTAAACCTTAGAACTAAGTGTTCTAATTCATTCCAAAACCTCACCGAACTCAAACCATTTACCTCGGCAATTCACACAACAACTGTAAAGTACAATTTGAGCAGTAAATGGGGAAACGGGGTTGTGATACTCAAAATGACCGGCCGGGTCGTTACATTCTCCCCCACTTAAACATACGTTCGTCCTCGAACGTGCCAAGAATTGTTTTCAAGCCATCAAATCACTGTTTCAACTTACCACACACGTACCCGGGGGTGAACCCACGTCACCCTATTCCATGTAGGCTTGACAACACAATACAACTGAAAATCATTAATTTAACCTTAGCCCATAAACCTTGGAGTGTAATTTCCAACCTTTAGAATTTCTTTCAAGACACGAATCTTACATTTACACACTGTATGAGTTTGAACAAGCTATATCAAGCCATAACCATCACCATAACCACGGACATAATCACCTAACATATTACACAACTAGCATGCTCGTAGCACCATTTTCTGATCACAGTGACTACTCCAAAACCAACCACATACTAGTATTAAACCCATATCGAACCAAACCTCATCCCAACACCTTCGTACGTTGTTGATACTAAAAGAAACACGAGAAATTTCATGACCACTCACCAGATCAGCAAGTCACAGAGCTCTCTCACCCCAACCAGAACCATAATCATTTTTCTGAGCTGACTTTCAATATTATCCTTCTGCACATACTGTAATCAAATCTGATAGTACACATTCTGGGTCCAATGACCTCATATTACTAAACACAACTATTCCACAGACATGTCGCACCAATAATACTCAGAGCTACAACACGTGCCATCCGTGCACCAATATGCAACAATTCAAATATGCTCAGTCATGGAAATGACTCAATTAAGAGAACTGTCTCGTCAGAATAACGAGTACCGCCACAAAGAAATGCTAAAAATCCAGCACACACTGTAGAACCATCACACGATTCTAACACAAGGTTCATACCTTAACATAACTCTGCTGCAATGCGTGACCCCATCCAAATATTGGTCCATACTATCTACCTCGAGTCACCCTGCTCAAAATCAATAACGACGGAGAGGCAAATGACAAAAATGCCACACAAAACCTGAAAGAGCATAACCATTATGCAATCGATCATGCAATACCCAAATACTCATCATGCTCAAATTCTGCTATAAAGCTCAAATAAAACTGCACCATCTATGCACATAACCAATGAATCACAACTCCTCGTAGCAAAAAGGAGTAACTCACAGATAATTTCAGAACACGGATAATTTCAACATCAACCGAATAACACATCCCTCAATAATAGCAGTATGGAGCCAACCATTTCGGCTCAGTGTAGAATACATATCTTAATTGGGCATACCGATGGACCTCCAAATCACTCTGGTTACCCACAAATATATAAAAATCCCTCCAAAAATCCATAATGACTGAATCATAACACATTCTATCATCTGGCTAGCTCCGGCCACAACTTCACAGTCCACAACCATGAAACAATCTGCTCCTGACAACTCCTAGTCTCCAAATCCATAGAACACACGCACCACCATTTCTGGTCCCATCTCCACCGCCCGAATGTCTAACACTCATACACGATCATCCCATGAGGAATATTTCTAAAATTCTTTTGTGCCACAAGGCAAAATTTGAACATCATCAGTCGATCAACCAGGAAAAAAAATGCTGCAATAGCTATGAAATATCCATAATTCAAAACATAGTGCGCCTTATGAAATGTACACTCTACTCACGCAATACCAAATAGTTATAGCATTCATCTAAACATCGAAAACTTTTCATGCCCTCTAAGAATTTATGACTTCGCTTTCAAAGCTAAACTGTGACCTTACACATGCCAACCTTAATCCCACACAACATACCGCATCTATCATGCCATCATTTGAAAAATACGAGAACCTCATAATCATTCTGAGTCACAAGTAAAATACATATCTGATCAGCCAGAAGACTTCCATTTGATACCATCCGGTATAAAATTATAATACTCAACATGCTCCTCAGGTCGGTAGGAAAATACCCAACTCAAACCGTGGTAGAAAACCTCGAGAATGCTTTGGAATCTATTTGCACATAATCAGGCCATCAGAGTTGAATCTCTCTAAATCAACCAAGCTACGCAGGTCGCCAAGCCCAGGTGTATTTCCACAAAGCACCTGTAGAAAACCCTCACGTCATAATCACCCAAAGAACCGATCATATCCATTACCATATTGATCCAACCTACTACCTGTTTGTCTTATTTTCTCCGAGTTTCTTCCGAATCTGCCTTCAAATTGATACTTCTCCTTGCTAAAACACCATGATATTTAACCACAACTTACCCCACGAACCCTAGCATAGAACCACAATGCCCTACAGCCCATAAATAATTGTACTCTTCTTAAGCACCTTCAAAAATACCACAACTATAACACTCACTCTGAGAATACCTTATGTGAATTTGAAATTGTTCTTCTTATCTTCCTTATACAGAAATGTAGAATTCATAGTCATACAGAATTTCTGCAAGTCCAGGCACCACCAAATGACAATCTCAGATTTTATCCATACGCAAGTCCGAAAACATTCTTAATTGCTATATATAATTCTCAAACCCACTAGAATTTTCTCGGGAGTCACCCACTTTGCTCAAATCTAATTGCACCACCCAAATAGGCCAAAAGACACGTGCCCCATTAGCACAACAACACTCAAAGAAGTAACTCTACTTTAACACCACATATCAAATTCATACTCCGTGCGCACTACATCATTCACCAATAACAACTCACTCATCCCACAATTTTCGTATACTCATACGTGCAATATAATCTGAAACCAGGAATTTCCTTATTCGAGTCATCCTCGATCTCACTTCTGCAAGTCATAACCAACCCACAAGTATGCCTCAGACCAAAATTAAAATTTAACACCTAACCATGAAATCAAGTTGTCAATAGCAGACTCCCTCACTTGGCTCAAAGCCATAGATTAAAACACTCCATAATTCACAGTACCCATACCCTATTATTGTCATAAAACCGTAGTCAGTGCCACAAATTCTTTCTCAATCTCATAAAACACCAACCATAAAAATACCCCAAATCATCTGCTAAGCTCGCAATCATTCTCTTGACATTCAAGTCAACTTTCTCAGCCAGATTCAAATTCAAATCTCCACACATACGCCCTACTGGCGGAAAAGAAACTCTCCACTCACATATAAGGAACACACCTACGTAGATTACTCTCCAGGAGATAACCCACCTGCTTAGCCTCAAACTGGTATCTTATTATACCCTTTCACAGTCACAATTACTATGCAATCACTTAGTCTATCTGAGTCCAAACTCATTAACAAGACATGAGAATTTAGTTTGTCCCAAAAATTTAACAATGTGAAAGATCCTTCAAAACATTCATACTAGAGACTGTACGTCACATCAAATCAAAAATCAAGCACCTAATGGCCTTCCCTTTACATTTCAAGGAAACACTTCTCGTTATGTTCAAATTTTCTTAACACATCTCGCGGTCACATCATACCCGTCATACCGCCATTCCACCGCTCATCGAGCCACAAATTCCACTGTAGGGTCATCACCGGACATATGAGTCCAATTGTACAAGTTACAAATGAAGCTACCGAGCTCAAGCTGCGGTCTAAACCTGGCCTCAAGTCCTCCAGACTGGCCCATCACCAAAACATAGAATACTCATCTCGAACTCCGTTCATGGAATCACAAGCTGGTAATGCACAGCTGATACCGAGCGCTCATGTGCACATACGAATACGTGGAAGGAATTCAAAGAGTTATGTCTCAAGTTGAATCAATCCCGTACGATAAGGAAAGAAAGATGGGAAGTATATATCCTAAATTCCCTGTAGCCTCTCGAATATAAGTATGGACGTCATCATACCGATCCGCAAGACTCTACTAGACACTTATTCATGACTTGTAGAACCTATGAACCTAGGGCTCTGATACCAATCTGTCACGACCCAAAATCCAACTAGTTGTGATGGCACCTAATCCAACCCGCTAGGTAAGCCAATTATCACTATCCAATTCCATTAACAATTATTAAGAAAATTTAAGTAAAGAAAAATCTTAATCTTATACAATCCCCAAGAACTGGTAGTACAAATCATGAGCTTCTAAGAATAGAGTTTACAAAGAAGAAATGAAATAAATACATAGCCTGTTTGAATAGTACATAAACAGAGCTTTTATAAATCTAAGTCTACCATGAACAAGAGGCAGCTACAACAGAAACGCAGGTACATCTTCAAATCCGGCAACCATCGAGCACAGCAACAACAATAGCCAATATCTACACGGAATGTGCAGAAGTATAGTATCAGTACAACCGATCCCATGTACTGAGTAAGTAACAAACCTAGCCTTAGGTTGAAAGTAGTGACGAGCTTCCACCAAGGTCGGGTCCAAAACCAATAGTCCACAACAGTCCATAACAACATAAAGCAAATAATACCAGAAGTAATTCAAAGATAAACTGCTCAGTAAAATCATGATTTCAAAAATAATAGTTCTTCCTTTCAAGTACACCAGTGAAAACCCAAATCGTTTACCGAAGTTGCCGAAAATATGAATAAGTTTGAAAACAATAATTTTTCTCAAAAATCCTTTCAATAATAAATTAGATGTTTTATTTTCCTTCTAGATAACCCGTGTAAAAATAAATGCATCACTATGCCCATCTGTCAAAAACGTGTGAAAATCATGAATGATGTGATGCAGTACATCATGAGGAAAATATATCGCTATGCCTGTATGTCATGTGTGCATGCCAATGCGATGCAACTCAATGATAAAATCAAAAACATCCCATCGGGAAGACCTCACAATCACTCGTATACAGCCCCTCAGGCTTACCTCACAATCACTCGTAAATAGCCCCTCGGGCTTACCTTACAATCACCCATGCCTCCCAATCACTCAGCACTCGGCACTCACACTCAGTAGGTACCTGCGCTCACTGGGGGTGTGTACAGACTCCGGAGGGGCTCCTACAGCCCAAGCGCTATAATCTGCACGGACAACTCACGTGTTGCACGGACAACTCACGTGCTATAATATCATATCAGAATCCGCACGGACAACTCACGTGCCATAATAAGCCAACAAGGCCTGCTGCAGGCGAGCAGCCCTGATCCATATAATAGTAATAATATATATAAAGCTCTGATGCGGCGTGCAGCCCGATCCCAAAAATATCCTTACAATCAGGCCCTCGGCCTCCCTTAGTCATCAATCTCTCCAGTCTCTCTCTCATGGGCTCACAATGTCATGAGAATAGCCCAAAAATGATGATATGATGTATCAATAAATAACAACAGAGACTAAGATATGATATGTAATGAAATGAATATGACTAATTATGAATTTTCAATTTAAAATAAATAATTCACAGCAATATGACCTCTGTGGGTCCTAAAATACTGACACATAGCCTCAACATAATTTTTAATATGCTTTTCAGCTCAATTTCTTTAACACATAAAACCGCATGGAAAATGCCAAGATTATTTAACTACAAAATAACACAGAAACAATTATATCACAATTTCTATAGTGCACGCCCACACGCCCGTCACCTAGCATGTGCGTCACCTACCAACAAATTCAAGAAATATATATATTCAGGGTTCATACCCTCAGCTCCAAGATTAGAAGAGTTACTTACCTCGAACAAGCCAAATCCAATGCCGAGCAAGCTAAACAATGCTCCGGAACTCCCATTCTGCGCGTATCCACTTCCAAACAGCTCGAATCTAGTCACAATTAATTTGATTCAGCCCACAAAAATTATAGAAATTATACCATATTAATATACTAATACTTTCCACAAAATCCGAAATTACGCCCCAAAAATCATCCGTGGGGCCCACGTCTCAGAATCCTACGAAACTCACAAAATACGACAACCCATCCAATTACAAGTTCAACCATACTAATTCCATTCAAATCCGACTCCAAATTGGTATTCAAACTTGAAAATTCGTTTTGTGACATTATAGAAATTTCTTTCTATTTCTCTTAAAGATTCAATAATCTTACACTAAAAATGAAGCTTAATTCATGAAATATAACCACAAGGGAGTCAAGAACACTTACCCCAAGTTGTGTGGAAACATTCCTCTCCAAAATCGCCCAAACCGTGCTCCAAATTCCGAAAATGGGTGAAAATGTCGAACCCTCGAACTTAAAGGATTCTGCCCAGTCGATCCGCACCTACGGACAAGATTTGCGCACCTGCGCCTCCGCTTGTGCGAGCAAAACGTAGCATTTGCGGACTTCACTCGCCTGCCCAGTTCCGCTTCTGCGCGCATTCGTCGGCATCTGCGCTCACACAGGTGCGGAATTTTCCCTCGCACCTGCGACCAATGCCTCACAGGCCTCTGCCCGCATCTGCGCTACTTCTCGCGTAGGTGCAATTCCGTACCTGCGAAGCTCCTTCCGCACCTTCGCACCTCGCTTCAGCGCACCCCTGCTCGCACTTGCGAGCTCGCACCTACGACTACTTTTCCGCATGTGCGATTACACCAAAAGGCTTCAGTTTCCAGCAGTCTTCCAAATTCAAAAATCAATCCGTTAACCATATAAAACTCACCTGAGGCCCCCGGGACCTCAACCAACTATATCAACAAGTCCCATAACATAACACGGACCTACTCGAGGCTCAAATCACACCTAAAAACATCAAAACGATGAATTACACCTCCATTCAAAATCAATGAACTTTGAACTTTCAAATTCTACATCTTGTGCCGAAACACATCAAATCAATCCGGAATAACTTTAAATTTTGCACACAAGTCACATTTCACATTACGGACCTATTCCAATTTCCAGAATCGGATTCCGACCCCGATATCAAAAAACCAAACCCCCGGTCAAACTTCCCAAAAATTTAACTTTCGGCAATTCAGGCCAAATTCCACTACGGACCTCCAAATAATTTTCCGGATGCGCTCCTAAGCTCAAAATTACCATACGGAGCTATTGGAATCATCAAAACTCCATTCCGGATCGTTTACACATAAATCGACATCCGGATACTATTTTAACTTAAGCTTTAAACCTTGGAACTAAGTGTTCCAATTCATTCCAAAACCTCACCGAACCCTAATCATTTACCCCGACAATTCACACAACAAGTGTAAAGTACAATTTGAGCAGTAAATGGGGAAACGGGGTTATGATACTCAAAACGACCGGCCGGGTCATTATAGATATATGGCAGCAGCGTGCCCTGTAGCCTCAGCGGTAGGGGTCTATGCTCCCCCTCCCACCTGAGATGTGGCTAGGTCTGCTGGAAATAAACCAGCATGCGTCATAGAGTCCATGAACCGCAGCATACGGCCCATGACCTCCTAAAATCCCGGTGCGGACTTGAAATCTGCCTGGGCCGACTCAGCCGTAGGCACCTCACCCTGCTCCTGAATGATAGGATCCTCCACTGGATCCGCTGGTGGTACAATGGGAGCAACTCTAGGACACCCTCGACCTCTAGCAGGAGTTGAAGCCCTCCTTCAGCCTCTACCTCGGCCTCTAGCAATAGGAGAGCAGCTCTTCCACCACCGGGTACCTCTGCCGTGCACGTTCTCACCATCTGTGAGAGAATAATAGAAATATACTTAGCACAACAACAATTGCACGATAGGAGATGAAGAAAGAGAAGTTTCCTAACACCCTATAGCCTCTCGAAGATAAGTGCAGATGTCTCCGGACCGATCCGCAAGACTATATGAGAACCGCTCATGACTTGTGAAACCTATGTAAACCTAGTGCTCTGATACCAAGCTGTCATGATCCAATTTCTACTATAGGCTGTGATGGCGCCCAACGCAGCTAGGCAAAACGGTGAACTTTCCATTTTATTGCTAATTTACAATATTTTCAAAGTCATTGATTTTTATTTAATAAAGAAACAAATAGTAAGTGATCGTAGTAATGTAAAGAATGAACTTGACATAGAGTAAAATAGTAAATTTAATAATCAAAAACTATGAGTATCTACTAGAATTTTTCCAAAATCCGGTGTCAAAGGTGCACAAAACTAGTAGAATATACAAAACTCCCTAAAACTACTGTCTAAAACAGAATAGACAGAAATGATAAACATAACAAGAGAAGGCTTCGGGTGCTGTAGAACAGAGCATGAGAAGCAGCTCACCCGTACATAACATGAATTTTAGCTACGGACGGACTCTCATCACTTCGTACGTACGTAGCACCCACAATTAGTAGCAAATAACAATTTAAACACCTATGGGGTAAATTTCCCTCTTACAAGGTTAGGCAAGAGACTTAACTCATTTTCAAGTCTATTTTTCGGTCCGCAAATCACAGCAAAAGCCTCAAATCGGTGCCGAGCAATCCGAAACTAGCCAAAGGTTGTACAAACTAATCAATAATTGCTCAAAAGATCATGATTTAACTATTAGCATAATTACCCAACCCAATTTGGAAGGTTCCTAAAATTTACTCCCGGGCCCAGGTGCCTGAATTCTGGAAATATTTGTAAATAATTATTACCAGTAACCTTACAAACACAAATATGTAATTTTTACCCAATTCCATAACCATTTTAGTGGTCTAATCCCATTATTATCAAAACCTTGGTTTTCAACAAACTCCTAAAATTTTCACATTTTACATGTTAAAATCTACCCATAATCTATGTATTTAACTTACATTGTATAGAAATCACTTACCTTCAATAGCTAGATGAAAATCCCTCTCCAAGAAGCTCTAGAATCGGCCAAGAAATGTGAGAAATGAACAAAATAGTCCAAAGTCCCGTTTTAATAAAGTCCACTGCCCAGCTTTTCCTTCTTAGCGATTGTAAAAAAAGGCCTCGCGATCGCGAAGGCAAAGCCTGCCTAGGCCCTAAAAACCTTTATCGCGAATGCGATAGGGTCCTAGAGAGCGTGAAGGGTAGCCCAGCCCAAGCATCGCGGACGCGACCCACCCTTCGCGAACTCGAAGGGCGACGACCCATTGACCCCTGGCCCTTTAACCCTTCTACGCGAACGCGACGTGGCCACCACAAATGCGAAGGCCACAGGTCCTGAAGCTTCCTGAACGTGACCTGTGGATCGCGAACACGTAGGGTAAATTACCCAACCCCCAATTCCTTCTACGCAAACACGACGCAACCTCCGTGTTTGCGAAGAAGGAAACCAAAACCAGCATATCAGCAGTTTTGGACTTAGCTCCGGGCGGTCCGAAACATACCCGAGTCACCCGGGACCCCGTCCAACTGCACCAACAAGTGCATAAATATAATACAGACCTTCTCGAACCCTCAGAACATGTAAAACAACAACAAAACTAAGAATCGCACCCCAAAACCAAATTGAATCAACTTATGAACTTCAAACTTCTCAACTAACTCCAAACGCGCCAAATCATACTTATACTACTCGGAACGACACCAAATTTTGCGTACAAGTCATAAATCACCATACAGAACTATTCTCAGGATAGAAATCCCAAATGGACCTCAATAACACCAAATTCTACTCCAAACCAAATTTAAAGAACTAGAAAACCTTCAATGAGCCAACTTTCAACATTAAGCGCTGAAACGCTCCTAGATCACCCGAAACCCAATCTGAACATACGCCCAAGTCCAAAATCATCATACGAACCTATTAAAACCATCAAATCCCGGTTCCGAGGTTATTTTCTAAAAGTGTTGACTCAAGTATAACTTGGCCATCTTAGGCCACTGCTAAGGAACTAAGCGTTACGATTTCAACCCTAACCATTCCAAACCCAAACCAACCATCCCCGTAAGTCATAAAATAATAAAAGCACATACGGGAGTCTTAATTAGGGAAATGGGGATCTAGAAGGCAAAATGACCAGTCGGGTCGTTACAGTATGTTTTAGTGCATTGGCTGGCCTGAGGCGCATACCATCCCGATCGGCTACGCCATCCGGATCATCCTCATACCGTTGCCTCTTTATATGAGGATATGTTACGCCTGATCGTCTGGAAAGCTAGCAGGATCAGTAGAGGCATATGTTGGGCCATCAGTAAGCTACAAAATATTAACATATTTTAGTATATGATATATAGAATAGTAATATAATAGTTAAAAAAATATTTAATAGTCAAACCAGTATCTCAGCTGGCTCCTGAATAAGATACTGCGTCTCCGACAATCGAGTATCACACACTACAGCCTTCGTGATAGGTGATGGCGAAATATTTAAAAAAATATAAACAATTTAGATATTACTGACTAATAATTAAGGTAAAAATATTAAAGTAATGGTAATACAAACAAACCTACATCTGAGTAGGCACACAATGCTCTGGGGAACTCTGAGGTACATTGGACTAGATGAAGGTTGTGACGTCTCCACCGGATGTGATGTCTCCATCTCTTTGCCTGGAGTATCCTCAGCATCCCTGGATGAAGAGCCATAACTCAGTCATCTGCCACTATGCACATCTCGCACTGGACGATCATCTGCAACCCTCGAGGACTCTGGAACATCAGGAAAATACTAATCCTAATCATACGCCGTAATGGCGGTGACCGCAATCAACACTGGAGATGCTGGGGTCAATTGTGAAGTCCCCGGTGACAGATGAAAGCTGAATGATGACATATCATCGCGAGCATTGTGTGGCTCAAGTAAAGTCACCGGGCAGATCATTTCTAATATCCTCCATAGGTGTCTCAATGCCACCTTGTTGGGGACCCCGTCTTTGCTGACCACCGTGACCCCGTGGGCCACCCTTTCCTCTCTAGACACGCATGGCACGTCTACCACATGCTGGGGGCATGCCTGACCCATGATGGTAATCCTCAGGTGAAACATACCCAACATCAAAACCTAATAGTGCATCTTCTCGGGCAGCTCTCAATGTGTAAGCAACAAGATCAGCAACCTGACGACCCCACTCATGCACAACTGACGCTCCGTCGCCTGCATGATGTAGCATCTGCAGTCCCATACGGTAGAAACGGTGTAAGCCAATAGCCTGCATAACATATAACATATAATTAAGAAAGGATGTTAAGGAAATATTACATGATAAGTAAGTATATCAAATAACATATTTGTGTCTCATGCTTGTTGGCGTATATAGCGCACCGACCACCCTCCTGATGAATGGGATTACCGATCAGAGTGCGAATAACACAGCGATACCAAACCATGTACTCATGCTCCCCATCAACATAGTTATGTGGAGGGTATGGAGGAATAAGGCCAAGTCTATGAGTACTCTATCTGGACCTCTAGCCAGGCCAAGTATGCTTGGTCAACCTTGTTGCGATCATCCCGCTCGTAATGTGTGGAATGCCAACTAAGAGTAATAGGTATAAGCTGGCGGTGACCAAACTATCGCAGGACTCATCCGATGGCATGATGCTCGACTATATCGAGACATATCAGTTGGACCTCAGACATCCACACAAGTCGACCGCGTGAGCAATAATCGGGCAAACTGGCGATGAGCTCGTCGTTGTATGGCCTCCATATGAACTATTTATTATACATAAGAATAGTGAGTAAACGCAAGACAGATCAAGCATTATAAAACAAATTTAGTCAAATATTTATGTGACAATCTTCAAGTAGATCCAACAGATCCCTATATTAAGGGAGATGATGTCGAGCCTCTACCTCGCAGGCGTGGACTCACCTATCTACCCACCTCAAAGCACGTGGTAGAAATGGTGGAGGTGGTACATCTGGAGCTATTGGTTGGAGAGGGTGCTGGATCTGCAAGAACCGCTCCCAAGCCCAAACCTACTATTGAATGTGGACATAAATTTGAGTAATTTTGTACTATCTCGGTGGTAATCATGAAAAGAATTGATAATGTTATCACCGCAGTAGCGGAATAAATCCGGCAACGTCTCTCACAGTACCCATGGATGCCCTGCACAGCTGCCTATAAAGGTAGGCTAGAACAACTCCACACGAGCTGTACGTAGGTAAGTCATCTAGCCCCTCCAGACAATGCAAGAACCGCAGGCTAACAAGATTTCCCGAAGTGTTCGGGAAACGAATACCACCAAATATCATCAATATCACCAGCCTTGACTACCGCTCAATAGCCTCTAATGGTGAGATATCAGTGATATCTGCGTGTAGTGCCTCCAGATGGTGCCTAACAGGAGATAGCTATAATCGACTATCACCACTCATAGCAGTCGGCTCCGCCGACTGGAATCTGGTGAGCCTCTGCAACATCTGCAGATAGTCGACTCTCCTATAATCCCTAAGAGCGGGCGAGTAGTGGACAGCCAAACCATCAACGGGCAACCCGAATAATACCTCTATGTCCTGTAGTGTGATGGTAGTCTCGCCGATAGGTAGATAAAATGTGTGAGTCTCAGGTCTCTACCGCTCGATCATAGCTGTGATCAGGGGCCAGTCGAACTATAACTGGTTGACCTCTACAGTTTGGTAAAAACCAGTCCGCTGAAGGCATGCAATTGTACGGGGATGAAGTGAGTGGTCCCTAACGAACTCCCAAAATCATCAATACGTCTGTGGTAGAAGGTCTGGGACACAAACTGTCCATCCTAGATGTGTGAAGACCTATGGCCGCCCTAGAGCAACAGTACCTCTCGAACAGCAGGTTCAGGATGCACAGACAGAGGATCCATGACGATGCTTGTAAATTAAACAATATTAATTAAAGTTATTGTTCTCATTAATCGTTTAACATCTCGAAATATCTTGCGATATATTTTATATTAATATTTAATTGATAATTTTTTATATTATTACTTAGTTTGATATAAAGTATTTATTTATATGTTAGTTTTTTGGATTTTACGACTAAAATTCGGCAATTATTTTATTTGTACTGTCAACTTTTTTTTCATATTTATTCGTTGCTATAAGAAAATTAAATACTTAATTCATTTAACTTATTGAGTATTTTTATTAATTATTTTTATAAAAATTACTATAAAGTATTTACTGCGTTCGTAACGATTTATATCTTAATTTGATACTTTTAACCAAAAAAACGGCACTGTCTCTTTTACGCACTGTCAATTTTTTAACAATCTTATTCCTCTTTAAGTTAATACTAAATAGTTAATTTGTTTAACTATTTGATATTATTTTTACAAAATTACTATTAAGAATTTATTTCGTTCATAACGATTTGTATGTTAATTTATTATATTTTACACAAAAACCCGATAACGTCTCATTTTGTACTGACAACTAATTATTTTATAATTCATATCTAATAATATATTTACTATACACTTAATAATTGATTAATATTTGATCTGTAATTGATTACTCTAAACGGGTTCGCTAATGAGGACGCATAGTTATTGTTCTATACTAAAGAGCATTAAAGACACACTACTCTAAATGACAATAAATAATATTAATTAACATAAATTAAATTTTATTTACAGTTTTACTACACTAAAGGGAACTACATAACACTAAAGGGCACTAAATAACACTAAAGTCACATATTATTATTGTACAATTATAAAAACAGTCAACATATAACACAAATTATTCAACGACTATAATAAAGGTATAATATACAATTTTCAAACATATTTGCTAAGCAATAAACTAATCCGGATAAAAAAATATAAAAAAATAAAAAATATTCACAAAACAAGCGCAAAATCATACAATATAGTAATAACAACTAATGACTCAAATATATATATATATATATATATATATATATATATATATATATATATATATATATATATATATATATCACTTATAATAAAAAAGTCTTTCGAAATACCTCTTTTTGAATTTTCTTGAATGGAGTAAAATTGACGCTTTGACAACCGAATCGGGCAATAAACGAGTTCCACTCCACGAGGCATCTTGGATCGGATGTTAGATCAATAAAATAATAATGGGATAAAATTTTGGGGAAGGTGTGGGCTCCAATGGAGTTTTTCTCTTTTAAAAATGGGGGAGCCTTTTTTTGTTTTCTGTCGTGAAGAAGACGACTGCTTTATTTAAATGGATATAGCGCATGTATTTGATGTGATATACTAAGTCTTTGATCGCCTTTTCAAACTAAGGCATAGCGTATGAATTACATGCGATATACCTTAACAGAGAAATTTGCCGTTTAAGGTATAGCGTATGAAATTCATCAGTGGCGGACCCAAGTGGTGGCTAGCAGGTTCAATTGAATCCGCTTCACAAAAAATTAATATTGTTTATATGTATAAATTAGGATTAAAGCTGTTTAAATTTTGCATAAATATTTTATTTGAACTCATTTGACAACTATTATTTTACGACTAAATTTATATACTTTTAAGATTGAATCCGATTACACAAAATCGTGGATCCGCCACTGAAATTCATGCGCTATATATAATAATGTGCACGGGTCTTTTTTCACTTATTTTGGCATTTTGAATCTACTTACGCAACACTTTAGTTTCGGACTCGACTAGCAGACCCATGTCTACTACTGCCATATTTTCGTTGGTTACCTAATGTATTATTGCCATGTTTTCGTAGGTCCCCTCTTATAACTTGGATTTCCGTGCTTGAATCGCTTTACCTTTCCACAGATGCTACTTCTTTCTTGTAAATAAAAAGCCTAAAACCACTGGCACTGTCTCCATCTTATAAGCGCCCCCCTTCAATCAAAAGTCTCAGAACAAGACAATTCAATGACTCCGAATTCCACCAGCTTTTATGACCTGTTTTCACGTGCTCTTCCACTTGCACCCTCGCAGTCACCATGCGCTCCTCAAGCCTAAACTATTCAAAAATATACGTACTTAAGAAAATACTTGAAAAGGGAATTAATCAAGTTTTGGCTCAATAGTGCGGGGTTAAATTTTGTTATATTACTTTACTGAATTTGTATTGCGGTCATACAATATAAGATTAAAAATGATCATATTCACCGGAAGATAGTAACATCTATTGAGGATAAAATGAGATAAAACTGCTTGAATGATTTAATTTGGCCATGACTTGCTGTTAGGATATACTATAAACCATACTATATGTATTATTATAGTATTCTTTATGAAATAATCATTTATTTATTTATTCAATTCAATAAAATTTTATTTTAAACAGATCATGTATTTGTCTGTGTGTCTGTTGCTTATATAGTAGATGATTTAGTGTATAGAGTTTAACTTATATATGGAAGATTAGATCATCGGTTCTTATAAGTCATAAAGTTTATGTTCACAATCTAATGATGGAATTGGACAAAATATCAGAATTGTTGTAGCACAAGATTAAATATAATTTATCTTGATTATGGGAATGGTTTAATTCCGACTTCTTGTGCTAGTACATTTTGTATGTATTGAACGGATCAAGTAGAGGTAAGTATTTTATACTGATTTAATAAAATAATTTCTTTAGTCCATTCAATGTACTTATACTCTTAATCTTGATATAATTATTATTAGTTGTGTGTGTCATTTATTGTTTTAATTTATTAAAAAGCGAGATTCTTTAGTGGGTCAATAAGCCTCGTAAATTGGACAATAATGATATACATTGGCGAAGTAATAATTAGTTGATAGAATCAGTGTCTCGGCTTTTGAGATTGATGATACTCCTTTATGAAAGCTTATAAGTTTTTATGTGTAAACCCGGCAGGTGAATTTTGTATCCGACACATGAAATATATTAAGCGAAAGTCTAAAGGAAGTGATCAATAAATTAAATTGTCAGTAACTTAATTTGATTGATTAGTTTCTGAATCATAACATGGGGAGTTAAATAAGGTTTTATGGAAGAGTTTCAAAATTGAACTAAGGAGTGTAATTACGAATTTTTAGTGGAATAATTCATAATTTATTATGGTAAAAATTAATTTCGAATTTCGAAATTAATTCCATAATAGGGAGCCTTGTTAATTAAATTTGGTGGTCCCTACTGTGCCTAAATAATAGAAAATAAAGGAAATCTTTCCTTAGTGGAAGAAGAAAATCTAACAGGTTTTGAAAAAAGGTTTTAACCTAAAAAAATGTGGTTATATATACTCCATATAGGGCTGGCCGTTTTTGCATGTTTTTCCTTGGAATTTCGCCCACCCGAAATTCCCTCTTTTCGGATATTATTTGGGTAATACAGTTGAAGACTATGGAACGTTTTGCTGAGGTCGCGGTCTTTCTACTCTGGAACTGGAGACCGAGATTAATCTGCTTTGTTCACGCTTCAAGAAGTAACTCGAATAATCTCCGTATGTACTAATTGTTTAATTTACACTTGAATATGATATTGAACTGTTTCCGCTGTGATATATAATTCAATAATTGGTATCAGAGCCTACTCACGTCTAATTAAATAATTAGGATGAACATGAAAAGAAGCATCGTGTTAATATGCATGTTTTTTAATTACATGCAAAGATTATTTTTCTGTAAAATTGCATTGTTTTGAGCATGAATATTATTCTGAGAATTTTGATTATTCTAAAAATCATGTAATATCTGCTTATTGTTGATGATATTTGATTAGAATAATCTAAAAATTTCGTTAATCCAAGAGAAACGCAAAAGCTACTATTTGGCCGAATTGGCCAGAAAATCGGAGGTCAATATATTGACGGACTCTGATTGACTTAAAATTTGGTATGTCCATGCAAAACGGCCCAGTGATCAATGCTCATCAGCGTTTCTCATGATGTAAGCTGTTTTTCTGGCTTTCGGGGTCGTTTAGATGGTGTTTTGGGCGTTTTTCTAATTTTCTAGAATTTGTTTCGAAATTGTTTTTTGTTGTTTTAATCTAGTGGTGGTAGGGATCGTTTCCTATGGACTCAAGGGTTAAATTCTGGTGATATAATGATTTTACACGTTGACATAGGTCTTTTTCCATATCAGATAAACGCATTATAAATAATCACTAGATTATACTAGTTGTTGATTACTTGTATTTACTCTCCATCTGAGTATGCATGTTGGTTCAATGGGACTAGTATATTGAATGTTGATATTCACTTGACTTAAATTAACAGCTTACTCTCCATTTGAGTATGGCCTGTTTAAATTCATGAAGTGAATAATCTGTCATTACATATGTATATTGCAAGAATAACTCTTTTCCCATCGAAACTTGTTGTTCAAGGTGCATGGATTATACGTGTAGTGTGTTTTGAATTTTAATATTCAATAATACATGACTAATTTTGATCTATTTATTTAATTGTCTCTCAAATTAACTATGACTGCTTTCAATCCTCTTACTGCTATTCTTACTCAAAACAAACTTGAGGGTCTGAATTATGTTGATTGAAAACGAAATTTAGATATTGTACTAATTGCTGAAGAGTACAAATTTGTGCTCGATGAGGTGTGTCCAAAAAAACCTGGAGATGATGCTACGGATGATGAACAAAAAGCTTACCAAAAATGGGTTAAGGCTGATGAGACGGCGCAGTGTTTTATTCCGGCATCTATGTCGAATGTTCTACAATATCAACATCAGTCTATGGAGTCTCCTTATGACATTCTAGAAAATTTAAAAGAGATGTTGGGAGATCAGAATCGTGCGGCTAAGCAGACTGCCATGAAAGCTCTTCTGAATACCAAAATGGTTGAAGGTTCATCTGTTAGGGACCATGTTCTGAAGATGATGAGTCTTCTTAATGAGTTGGAGGTCCTTGGAGCTAACATTTTTAAGGATACGCATGTTGAAATGATCTTGTAGGCTCTGCCTGACATTTTTCAGCTGTTTCGCCTGAATTATAATATGAACAAAATGGATTTGTCACTTGTGAAATTGCTGAATGAGCTGCAATCGACAGAGACTATTATCAAGCAACAAGCTCCTCCTGTGGCATTGAATTTTGAGGTAGGTTCTTCTTCTAAGCTGAGAGGTGGGCAGAAGAAGAAAAAGGCTCAAAAACCCTTTGTTGGTGGCGCAACTGCTGGTGTGAAAAAGGCTAAGGGCAAGTGTTATCACTGCAAGAAGCCTGGGCATCATAAGAAGCAATGTCCGGGTTATCTGGCCAAGCTGAATAATAAACCAGGTGATTTATATCTACTTGTCATTGAAACTCTTTTAGCAGTTATTTCTACCATGTCATGGTGTGTAGATTCGAGAGCCACTAATCATGTCTGCACTTATTTGCAAGGGTTTCAGGTAACGCGGCGGCTAAGTAGAGGAGAAATCAATATTTATCAAGCAGATGGTTCGGCAGCCCAAACTTTAGCATTAGGAAATATTAGTATTTCGTTTGGTAGTGATAGAATATTAGCTTGAAAGGACACATAATATGTACCTTCCGTTAGAAGAAATTTAATTTCGGTTTCTAGTGCTATGAGAGATGGTTATGACATTAATTTTTATGATATTGATAAATGTATTATTAGTCATAATAAACGGTATCTCTCTTCGGCTACATTGATTAATGGTCTTTTTATTGTTGATTCTATTCCTAAACCGTTACAACCTAAAGAACTGAATTATATTGATTTACCAAATAAGAGAAAATATTTTTCTGAATTGAGTGAAACATATTTATGGCACTTGTGTTTGGGTCATATAAATCTAAACAGAATTTCAAGGTTGGTTAAGTATGGACCTTTAAGTTCATTAAAATTGGAGGCACTACCAACTTGTGAATCTTGTTTAGAAGGAAAAATGACAAAACGAAATTTTCCCTCAAAAGGAAATCGAGCAAGTGATAAATTAGAGTTAATTCAATCTGATTTGTGTGGTCCAATGAATGTCTAAGCAAGAGGTGATTTTGAGTTTTTTGTGACTTTCACAGATGATTACTCAAAGTATGGATATATTTATTTGTTGCATCAAAAGTCTGAATATTTTGAAAAGTTCAAAGAATTTAAGACAGATACTGAAAAATGACATAATAAATATATCAAGACACTACGATCTGATCGTTGTAGGGAGTACCTCTCTGCAAAATTTCTTAGTTACTTATCAGAATGTGGAATTACCTCTCAATTATCTGCACCTGGAACACCACAAGAAAATGAGGTAGCTGAAAGAAGAAATATGACTCTTATGGAAATGGTTAGATCAATGATGAGTTATTCTAGTTTGCCTTCGTCCTTTTGGGGACATGCCTTAGAAACAGCAAATTACGTTCTGAATTTAGTTCCTTCAAAGTCAGTACCTTTGACCCTTATAGAATTGTGGACTGGGCGCAAGCCTAGTCTGCGGCATATTCGAGTTTGGGGTTGTCCGACACATGTTCTAAAAGGTAAAACAGATAAATTTGAGGCGAGAACGGATGTATGTGTGTTTGTGGGTTATCCAAAAGGGACGAAAGGTGGTTTATTCTATTGTCCTAAAGAAAAGAAGGTAATTGTTAGCACAAATGCCAAGTTTCTTGAAGAGGACTATTTGATGAACCATGTTCCTAGAAGTAAACTTATTTTGCAGTAACTTAGCAAAGGAATGGAAACTCAGTCATCTGAAAAACAAAACGACCAGATGCAAACCCCGAAAGTAGATTTTGACATACCATTGCATTTTTAGTAGTGGGAGAAATGTCAATAGACTTGATTTCTCGCAAGAACAAGTGTCTGAAATCATACCACCACAAAGTAGTGGGAGTTATGTTGAGCAAACTGCACAACAGGATGAAGTCGTTGATATCCTTGTGGATAGCATGGAGACTCAGGTTCCTGATAATGATGTGGTTCAACCACAAGATCATAATGGTGTAGTTGCAACTAATGTAGTGCGTAGTCGTAGTGGGAGAGAAATAAGAAAGTCGGTTCGTTATACGCTCTTGGGAGAATCATATGATAGGATCCCTGAGGAGTCAACTTCCGAACTTGTCAATTACGACTAAGCATTACATGATAAAGATGCTGATAAGTGGGTTGCTGCTATGAAATCAGAGATGGGGTTTATGTACTCTAATCAAGTCTGGGATCTTGTAGAATCACCTGATGGGGTTAAACCCATTGGATGCAAGTGGATCTATAAGAAAAAGAGAGGTGTAGACAAAAAAATGCAAACTTATAAAGCAAGGCTTGTAGCGAAAGGGTTTACTCAGAAAGAAGGGATCGATTATGAGGAAACTTTCTCGCCGATATCCATGCTTAAGTCTATTAGGATTCTCTTATCCATTTCTGCTCATTATGATTATGAGATTTGGCAAATGGATGTCAAGACAACTTTCCTTAATGGAAGTCTTGATGAGTGCATCTATATGATGCAACCAGACAGTTTCGTAGAAAGTGGCAAGGAACATATGTTGTGTAAGCTTAAAAGGTCCATTTATGGACTAAAACAGACATCTAGGGCATGGAACACTTGTTTTGACAAGGCGATTAAAACTTTTGATTTTGATCAATGTCTTAACGAGTCTTGTGTGTACAAGAAGTGGGATAAGGACAAAGTGGCATTTTTAATCTTAGATGTAGCTGACATATTGCTCATAGGAAATAATGTGGGCATGTTGGGTTTAGTTAAGCAGTGGTTATTCATGCACTTCGATATGAAAAGATTTGGGAGAAGCGGTTCATATCCTTGGGATCAAGCTCTTGCGAGATCGCAAGAAAATGATATTAGGATTATCTCAAGCTCTTTATATTGATACAATACTCTCAAGTTTTAGCATGCATGATTCCAAGAAAGGATTTCTCCTTTTCAGGCATAGAATTTCTCTATCTAAAGATCAGTCGCCTAAAACTGATGAAGAGATAGAAAAGATAAAGGCGGTCCCCTATGCATCTGCTGTGGGGAGTCTGATGTATGCCATGTTATGTACTAGACCTAATATCTGCTTTGCTGTTGGCGTTGTTAGCAGATTTTAGCCTAATCCTGGGAGAGAGCATTGGACAGCGGTTAAGCATATAATCAAGTAGCTGAAAAGGACTAGGGATTATATGCTAGTCTACCATTCGGATGACCTTGTGCCTATTGGGTACACTGATTCGGATTTCCAGTCAAATAGAGATTCTAGAAAGTCTACCTCAGGAAATGTGTTTACTCTGGGAGGTGGAGCCATAAGTTGGAGGAGCATCAAGCAAACTTGTGTTGCTGATTCCACCATGGAAGCCTAATATATGGCAGCCTCTGACGAAGCCAAAGAGGCGGGTTGGCTCGGGAACTTCCTAAGAGAGTTGGGTGTGGTTCCCTCGATTCAAGCACAAATAACACTTTATTGTGATAATAGTGGTGCAGTTGCAAATTCAAAGGAGTCACGAAGCCATAAAAGAGCAAAGCACATTGAGCGTAAATATCATTTAATTCGGATAGTACAAAGAGGGGATGTAGTAGTCACAAAGATTGTGTCGGAGAACAACTTGACGGACCCGTTTACTAAGAGCTTGCTAGAGAAAACTTTTGATAGGCATGTAGACGGAATGAGTGTCAGAATTGTAGACGCATGATTATGAGTCTAAGTGGGAGATTGTTAGTATATACAATAAACCATTCATATTGTTATAGTATTCTTTATGAAATAATTATTTATTTATTTATTTATTCATATCAATAAAGTTTTATTTTAAATAGATCATATATTTGTCTGTGTGTCTGTTTCTTATATAGTAGATGATTTACTGTATAAAGTTTAGCTTATACACGGAAGATTAGATCATCGGTTCTTATAAGTCATAAAGTTTATGTTCACAATCTAATGATGGAATTGGACAAACCATCGGAATGGTTATAATACAAAATTAAATATAATTTATCTTGATTATGGGAATGGTTTAATTCTGACTTCTTGTGCTAGTACATTTTGTATGTATTGAACGGATCAAGTAGAGATAAGTATTTTATACTGAATTAATAAAATAATTTCTCTAATCCATTCAATGTACTTATACTCTTAATCTTGATATAATTATTATTAGTTGTGTGTGTCATTTATTGTTTTGATTTATTAAAAGGCGAGATTCTTCCGTAGGTCAATAAGCCTCGTAAATTGGACAATAATGATATACATTGGCGAAGTAATAATTAGTTGATAGAATCCATGTCTCAGCTTTTGATATTGATGATACTCTTTTATGAAAGCTTATAAGTTTTTATGTGTAAACCTGGCCGGTGAATTTTGTATCCGACACATGAAATATGTTAAGCGAAAGTCTAAAGGAAGTGATCAATAAATTAAATTGTCAGTAATTTAATTTGATTGATTAGTATCTGAATCATAACATGAGGAATTAAATAAGGTTTTATGGAAGAATTTCGAAATTGAACTAAGGAATGCAATTACGAATTTTTAGTGGAACAATTCGTAATTTATTATGGTAGAAATTAATTTCAAATTTCGAAATTAATTCCATAATAGGGAGCCTTGTTAATTAAATTCTGTGGTCCCTACTGTGCCTAAATAATAGGAAATAAAGGAAATCTTTTCTTAGTGGAAGAAGAAAACATAACAGGTTTTGGAAAAGAGTTTTAACGTGAAAAATGTGGCTATATATACTCCATATAGGGTTGACCGTTTTTGCACTGATTTTTGCACGTTTTTCCTTGGAATTTCGCCCACCCGAAATTCTCTCTTTCCGAATATTATTTGGGTAATACAGTAGAAGATTGCGAAACGTTTTGCTGAGGTCGCGATCTTGCTACTCTGAAATTGGAGACCGAAATTAATCGGCTTTGTTCATGCTTCAAAAGGTAACTTGCTAATTGTTTAATTTACACATGAATATGATACTGAATTGCTTCCGCTGTGATATATAATACAACACTTGCATCTCCCTACAGAGGCACCGGCTCGCAGCTGCAAAAGGATTAAAAGAGGACGATATAGATCTAAAATCACATATAAAGAAAGTTGTCTCAAAATACTTACAAATTCTTGAAATCAAGTCTAGTTAGGAATAGACTTTAAATTTGTTAGAGAACTTTTATTATTATTATTATTATTATTATTATTATTATTATTATTATTATTATTATTATTATTTATATGTATTTCACTTATTTTCACTATTACTCTTATTTTGGCATGATGATAGTATGAGTTGAGCATAAACAAAGAAGTGAGGATTCATATCGTCGAGCTCAAATTTGTTTGGGAAAAGGCATACTAGTAGTAGTTATTGTTGTTTTCCCGAATTTGTATTCTTGAAAGTTGATACTCTCTCTATTAATTTATTTGGTATAATTTGACTCGATATGTATGGTTTAAACATACTCTAGAAGTAAAGAAACGTGTCAATCTTTTCCGAGCGAACTAATAAGGAGTGCCAAACAAAGTAGAACATAGGTATAGTACTTCACAAACTATGGGCACCAATCGGTAACGCTACCACACAAGGTGTAATTATATATAAAGAAAATGGCAAGGCACCAATTACGTACTACTCCCTCCATTTCGTTGTGTCTTAGTTTGACTAGGTAAGAATTTAAGAATGTATAGAATTTTTTTGATTTTGTTGCCTTAAACTAAAGGTCTGTATTATATATAAAAGTATTCTTTGAATTTTGTGGTTTTAAGCATCCATGTCATGGCATTCCTATAAGATAGTATCATCAAGTAAAATTAAATGTACTGAAATTAAAAATTTACTAAATTATAAAAAGATAATATTCTTTGAGAAAGAGATTAAAAATAATTTAAGATACAAAAATTGAAATGGAACGAGTAAATTAAAATGTCATGTGGAGATGCGCCTATTTAAAATAGGCACTTTCACGAGTAATGGGTTCTTTTATATATAACATGAAAAAGTATATATGAAAGCATGTTTGACTTTTGTAGTCTAAGGATACGTTTGGCCACAAATTTTGTCAAAATAAATTTAGGTTTTATTTGGCAAACACATGTTTGGTCATAGATTTTGCCTACATTTTGGCCAAATCCCAAATCCCAAAATATCACTATTATATTTTTTTAAATGCCCCAAACTTTTGTATTTTATAAAAAAGCTCACCATTTATTATTTTGTAACGATGTTGCTTCGTCTTCTCGGTCATCTAATAGTGTATCATGTAGTTCATTATAAAAATGATAATTTTGTATCAAATTTATTTATGTTCAGGACTATGGTTTGCGATAATATACTATTGGGTATTTGTGATAGATTTTAGAACTTGTGGGTATAAGTCATGTTTCATGTTTTTCCAAACCAAACTTCACCCAAATCAGATGTCCAAACACATTTTCATCTTCAAACCAAACTTCACCCAAATCAGATTTTTCAGAATAAATTTGGGAATTTATGGCCAAACGCTAGCTAAGAGTGGTTAGTAACCTACCAAAGAATTAAAGAATATTTTAGACTCCTAGTACATTTTCCAGCTGGCTATAACCTGTTACGGACACACAACCCTAAGGCGGAGTAATCCTTCGTTATTTAGCCAATTTTTGTTTAGTAAATACTCCTTCGGTTTCGATTTATTTGAACACAAAATTTAAGGAAAAAAAGACTTTTGAAACTTAGATCTAAAATAATTCATAAAAATTTGTGTGTCTATAAATATTTCATTATGGGTAAAAGAAAAATTTTAACATTAAATTGTTTGTAAATTTAGAGATGATTCATTCTTTTTAAAATGGCCAATTACATAGACAGCATGCCACGTCCTTAGTAGTTAACTAAGTACACGTGTGACACTTGACAACTCGCTCACGATCTTGCATAATTTGCTCACGTTCTTGCTATGCCAAGTCAACCTTACTACACTCAAGATCGCTAAGAAAATGGTAGAAAGAACATAAGAGAATTGTTAAAGGAAGCTTTGTACTAGAGAGAATTTGAATTGTTTGCTTGGTGAATTACAAATGAATTGCCCCTTTTATATACTAGTCTCCTAGGGGCTAGTGTGTAAATATTAATTATTATACAAGTCCTTAATATTTACAAGATAAGGGCTTCCTCTAAAATTTTCTACAAGCCTAGAAGATTCCAAGGACTTTCCTAGCAAATCCATAGGGATTTAGGGTCTTCCAAAGGAAATGTACATACTTTTCTAGAATCTTCTCACAAATGCTAGCATTCCTCCTATGTAAGCTTCTACGTGACTTTAATATATGCCAAATGGCACCTATGTGGCATGATGATATGGCGGGTCATCACACAACCACTTAAACTTGGTACGAAATTTCATTTTGGCACATATTCTTTGCATAGTACCTATTGAACACTTTATGTTACTCAACACTGTATCTATTAAACACATTCTCAGCACCTCTAAACATTTCAAGGAGCGTGTTGTTAATCGTCTATGACATGGACAAGGGAACAAATTAGGGGAAGATATGTGGCTCTCTAAACCTCAGCCTTATTCATTTTTTCTTCTCTTTTTTTCCCTTTCTACTTATCTATTCTGAAATTTAGCTTGCTGAACTCTATGTTGCTTCGCCGGAACTTACTGAATCCTTTGTCAACCCCTAATCTCACATCTGTTATTTTTTATGCTCTTTTCACTAAATAAATTAATCTAGATTAGAAAAGAAAGTGTTGGCTGGAAAAAGATCCAAACGACAAATATTATCGATAAAAAATATTCCCGACAACCCCATTGTTTTCGATCAAAAAAATTCCGGCAAGTTTTTTGCAACCAAACAGATGGCCTTAGAGTTTCCTGATAGCTTTGTATATGTCTGTCTCAAAAAAATAATTGTGATATCGAAGATCCTTAAACCCGACGTTATTGGAGCAACATCAACAATTTAGCCGGATGGACCAAATCCATTGTGCCAACCGATTTGGAAATTAACCAAAGAAGAGTGGAATCTAACATTATATCTGCGACATCAAATTGTCCCTCATGAAAACAACTTACAACATTGACAACTCCGGCAAACCTTTACAGATCTTGCGATGGGCAAGAATTTAGTTTGTTCTCGTGAGTCTGGGCATGTGGTTTCGAACATAGCACTTCATCTGAATCTGGTTTTTATGATATCAAACATGAAGGATTGCATGGATTTTCTATCCACCTTTGGTTATAACCCCATTAGAATTTCACTGTTTATGAGCTATGGCTAGTTTGGGGAGTTGCCTAGGGGATCTGAACTATCCATCGCTCAAAGAAAATATTGGAGACAGGAGGAACAACCTGGAGGTTCCTAAGTTAGAGAAGAAAAAGGGGCCCACTTACATTTGTCTATCTTTAAGTCATTTTTACGCGCTAAATGTAAAGTGAGAAACACGTAATGTTCCATGTCACCTAATGTGTTTAATAGGTATAATTTTTCATAACATTAAGTGTTCAATAGGTATTAGGTAAAGATAAGGTGCCAAAATAGAATTTCATGTCAAGTTTAAGTGGTTGTCTATATATTTGGCCTTTTGAAATTGATTAAAAAGGAAATAAGTTCATATTTTATGAAACAGATGGAGTATATATATGTACCTCATGATTTTCTAAACATCACTTGAAAAATAATAGAAAGAAAACATTAATTTTATAGCAGCCACATTAATAACAACCCCCTGGGACTAGTAGATTATTTCAGTCTAGTCCGCACAGTTCTAGTAATCTCTCTTATAGGGTTTAGGAGATGGATAGAATAACCATCCCATACAAGTTTGAAGTTTTTTTTTTGGTATGAGGGGAAACCCGCAGCCGCTACAACCTCTGCCACAGCCTCTGCCCTTCGGGTGAGCACTCTGTGGTGAGCACTTTGTGCGCACTGCGTAAATCTCCCCCTGTGTAATAGCCTGCAAATCACACAGGGGATGTAAACCACACTAGGCAAGCCCTATGCGACAAGCTCAACCTAGAAGGCATTGAGAGGGAATCGATCCCAGGTCATCCGTATGGATGACCGCCCTCCAAACCAACTGGGCAACCCCGAAGGGTTCATAGGTTTGAAGTTAGGCTTACAAGTTTGAAGTTGCTTCTTGGAATTTCAAAAGATTCATATGCTTGCTTTTATATTTGTCACGATCTTAATTTTCCTCTGTAGGATGTCGTGACGTCACCTAGTCCCTAAGACTAGGTAAGCCTAACACTTGCTGAATTAATAGAAGAATTCAACCATCAACTGATAAATATGAAATAGAAATCTTTATACACAATTTACAATCCCAAAACCGGTAGTACAAGTCATAAGCTCTATTGAGTTTGCTGGAAAATCTCTAAATACAACTGATCGGAAAAGGATTAAACAATACAAGTACAATATCAAAAGGTGACTCCGAGGCCTGCGAATGCGACGGCAGGTTTACCTTGAGTCTCCACAGCAGTGCTCGACCAGCTAGCTAGTAATCAACAATAACCGTGGCACCTGGATCTGCACAAAAATATTCAGAAGCGTAGTATGAGTACACCACAGCGGTACCCAATAAGTATCAAGACTAACCTCGGTGGAGTAGTGACGAGAGACAATCAAGACACCTAACGGACTAAATAACCTAAATAAGTATGGAGGTGAACTAACAGAGATACAATATTAATATAAAGCTAAGAACGATAAGGAATACAAAATAATTGTCACGCCCCGACCATGGGAAGCGCGACCGGTGCTCAACTGAGATATCCCGGCCGAGCAAGCCTGAACAATACCTCCTACCCAACTCACCCATGAATAAGAGAAGATATATTTATATCATTAATTACACCAAGAGGATTCATGAACAATACCAATTTCCATCACTATTAGTTACTTCATTTATAAAGTTTCAAAATACATACACTTTCATAGTTTGGAGTGAAACAAGTGATTAAATTACAACAAGATTAGTTTGACTTTCCCAACACCCATATATACAACCCACACTATGTCTACGGAGCCTCTAATAGATACAAAAGAGTACAATCATAGTGCTGGCAACAAGGCTCCGTCTATACCTCAAAACATAATATACTCGGAACAAAAGATGCACGACCCCGAAATGAGGTGGGGCTCACCAACTCAACTGGGAAGAGAGTGTGCCGCTATCACTGGTCAATGCCTTCTGTTGTGGAACCACTTGTATTCATTAAAGATGCAGCGCCCCCAGCAAAAGGGACGTTAGTATATGTTAAATAGTACTAGTATGAAAACCAAACACCTATTCAAGGACTTGGAAATACAACATGAATTATGATGAATTATGATAACAATAAAAGGCTTAGTTAGCCGTTAAAGCCACAACAAATTTATTAAGAGGTTTCAATAACATTTATAAATTTCAAGTCGGGGATCCTTTACAACTATCTTTACATAGAACATCCTTGCCGCCTCACCCCAATATATACGGGTGGAGGTGCAATCACAATGCCAGAAACTCTACACAAAGCGGCCCCGCCACCTCACCCCAATGTATATGGGTGGAGGTGTACTCATAATACCACAACACTATATAAAGCGGCCCCGCCGCCTCACCCCAATATATACGGGTGGAGGTGTACTCATAATACCACAACACTACACAAACCGACTCTGCAGTCTCACCCTAATATATGCGGGTGGAGGTGCATTCACAATACCACAATTTAGGGTCCCAAAATGATAATAGTTTGTACAAAAGAGTTCCCTTTCAAATCAACCATTTGGCACCTTTGGCCTTAGCGAGTGTAAGTTCATAAGGTTTCATCATATGAGAAATAAGTTTTTAATCACATTGATTTCATACAATACCTTCTTCCCTCAAAGGCTATAACATAATTAAGTCACAATAGACATTCTTTAACACATGAGGGTTCAGACACGTTATGAAATTTAAGAATCAATTTACTAGCTTGAACATCCCACACCAATAACATTTCAAGTTCGACTACACGTGATAGAATTTTATAAGGATTCGGGAATTCCGTTACTAGAAGAAGAGTTTAGGATTCATACCTCGAAAGAGCTTTTCGTAATGCAACAATATTGTCCCAACACTCCTAACAATGCCAATCTATAGAGGAGGAAAGAATTACAAGCACGATTAGAGAAGTCGTATGGCAAGGGCTGTTACTACTATGACCCAACGTTTTCCTCAACCAATTCAACAACAAAACCACCCAAGATTGTTCAACAACTTCCCCACAATCCCTACTAGCTCATGCATGTGATAAATCTACCCTCATCACCCATAATCAACCCTAAACTCGAAATTGAAGAATTGGAGAAGGAAATTTTTACCTCTTTGAAGCCTTAACAAGTTCCTTTTGATGATATCCCAAGGTTCGATCAAGTTAGAGTAGTGAAATCCTTAGTCCTCCCTTCCCTATCTGTAGAACATCTCTTTCCTCTCTCTAAAATGTTAGGTCATCCCCCAAATATGAACCCTTAGGCTAGATAAATGAAATGGGGGTCGGGTTATAAAATTGGAAAAATAAAGCCCCGGCACAGATTTGTGGTCCCATATGCGACCGCATAACGCTTCTGCGGTCCACAAAATGGACCGCAAAATGGTCCTCCGGAAACTGGGCACTTCTGCCTCAGTCTGCGACCAGTTTGTGGTCCGCAGACCTATTTTGCGGTCGCATAATACGCCGTAAAACTTCTCTCTGGAATTTTTTTGTGATGGGATCTGCGATGGGTATGCGGTCCAAAAAATGATTATGATGTCGCATAATGGACCGCATAATGGTCCAAAAACTTGCCTAGATGTTCTGCCTCAGTCTGCGGCAGATTTTGAGGTCCGCAGATTAGTTCTGCGACAGCAGAATGGGCCGCAGAAAACATCCTGCACTTTCAAAAATTTTCTTCAACTCCCCAACGCACTGTTCAACCCAATAAATTCCGAACCACGACGAGCAAGCTCGCTGCGCAGAATCCCTACAATCATCAACAAATAAGTCTACTTCGGCACCACGAAACTTCGGGTTTTAGGAAATATTTTATGAGGCCTTACAATAATGCTTGCAATGATACACTAGTAACAACAATACTTAATAGGAATCAGTCAGGTAGTAGTGTTGTAGAGTAAACTGAACACAATCTAAGTCCGGTGATACCAAATAAAGGAAAACCAGCAACAACTCAATAAAAACAACGAGGTACTAAACCTCATAATCACAGCTCGCGGATTCCAATTCATGAACCCTAATTACTTGGTGTCTTGTGTCCGCATTACAACTCATAACCGCACAGACAACTCACGTGCCAGGAGAACAACTCTCACACAGAATGCAAGTAGACAAGAGTACATGTAATGGTCAATATCACCAAGAGTCATCTTCTTAAACCGATATGGGTGATTCATCTACGTGTATGCTTGTGCTAGTGTTCTACCACAATTCAAGTCAACAAATGAGAGCAGAGATAACGAATGTCACATAAGAAACAATCACCATGAAATGTACAGTGTAATAAAGGCAGCAATGAAGATGAAGCAATGACTAACACCACAAGATTAGCTATATAGAACTAAGCAAATAGTGCAACACGGAGGAAGGTAATTAATAGTATGCTAAAAAGATAACAATCAAAGACAAGTACAAAAGAATGGGAAAATAACAACAAGAGCCCTACCGAGGTACCGCCTCGTAGTCTCAAATCATAAAATGAATCACATCTTTCCTTATATCACCGCAGGAGCCTTTATATTTAATTTTTAAAATTATTTTTCTAGAAATAGCATCCGGCGTTTTAGCCTACCTTATCACGCCGCATGGCTTCTAGTAGTTCCCCTACTAGCCACGCGTTTTAAGCCCACCTTATCTCACCGCATGCGTTTAAATACCTAGTCCTTATACCACCGCATGCGTATCAATAATAACAACAACACGGCAGAAACCTTGTGCAAACACAATAACAACCACACGGCAGAAACCGCGTGCAAACACAATAACAACCGCACGACAGAAACCTCGTGCAAACACAATAACAATTCGCTCCGCAACAACATGTGTGCCAAAATGTAACAACTCAAATAAATGACTTTCACAATATGTGCCTACATGCCACAATATTTCCTCAAAATAGTTTCAATATCACAACAACGCATAGCCCTCGGCTCAACAACACTGAATACAATAGCAACAATGACAATAATACGAGAATACGGCAAGTAAATCAAATCAGGAACTTCAGAACACAAGGAAATGGAAGAACAAGCTCATAAAGAAAGACACAACATGGAGTAATGGTCTCAACAGGAATAGCTCAACAAGGAAGAGATAATGTGTAGCAATGATTCCACAAAAGAACAATTCAACGATAAGAGGAATAACATGAATCAATGATTCCAAATAAGGATAAGTCAACAATGATAAGGGATGACAAAACTTTATTTAGGGTTGAGCAATTACGGAAGAGATACAACAAATTCAATTAAGGATAAGTAAATTATGGAAAAGATAATAATAACTTCAATCAAGGATAAACAATTACAGAAAGGATAACATGCCAATAAGAGAGGTAACAACTTCAGCTAAGGCACATAAAGAGTTTAATCGGCAATAAGGGTAAAACATGAAGCAATCAATTTCAAATAAGACACATAAGGGTGAATTCAGTAAATGGAGAATTTAACATGACAAAATAACTTCATATTTAATGGACATAAGAACCTAAGAGCCCTAAACGGTCAAATTGCCACAAATAAGTCCGAGTACGTACTCGTCATCCCGCGTACACGGCCTTTACATGACACAATTAGCACAAATAACTAAAATCCTAAGGAGTAGTTCCCCCCAAAGTTAGGCAAGATATTACCTCAAATAAACTAGACCGTTACTCTAAAATGACCTTTTCGAGTGAAACAACCTCCAAACTGCTCAGATATAGCCAAAATAACTTTAAATCATAAATAAAACTCATAGGAAACAAATTCCGGATAATAAAGCTTCAATCTTTAACAAGAACTAAAAAGTCAACCCCTAGGCCCGCACCTCAGAATCCGATAAAATTCACAAAACCCGAACATCCATTCTGATACAGGTTCAACTATACAATAATTACCAAATTCCGATATCGAATCGCCCTTCAAATTCTCATTTTACATTTTGAAAGATTTTTTCAAAAATTCCCATTTTTTCTCAACTCAAAACACTAATTTAATGATAAAAATAAAGATGAAATTATGAAGTATAATCAATTCCGAGTGAAGCACACTTACCCCAATGATTTGCTTGAAAACCCACAAAAAATCATTCAAAACCGAGGTCTACAACTCAAGATATGGTAAAAATGGACAAACCCTTGATTTGGAAAATATATTCTGCTGCCCAGGTATTTGCACACCACGATCGCGGAAATGCAATTGCGATTACGAAGGAGGAAATGACTACTGCCCATAAATTGTGCTACATGATCGCGAACAGATACATGCGATCGCGAAGAAGGGAACACTGATGCCCCAAGAAATGTACTACGCGATCGCGAATGGCTCCAAGCGATCGAGAAAAAGAAAATAATGTTGCCCCATGAAAAGGTACTACGCGAACGCGAAAGGCCAAATGCGAACACGAAGAGGAAGTCACTCACACGCACGCAATCGTGGACTGACCATGCAAACACGAAGAAGAAAATATGGTAAATCAACAAATACACTACGCGATCGCGAAAGAGGTTATCAGGCACCAAAACTTCAGCATTCCAAAACATAAAAAAGTGGCCCGTGGCCCATCCGAAACACACCCGAGGCCCCCGGGACCCCATCGAAACGTGCTAACAAGTTTCATAAAATAACAAGGACCCGCTTGAGATCTCAAATCACATCAAACAATGTCGAAACTACAAATCGTACCACGAATCGAACTTATAAATTTCCAAATCTTCTAACTTTCAAAACTCGCGTCGAAACATATCAAATCAACCCGAAATGACGTCAAATTTTGCATGCAAGTTCCAAATGACATAACGGAGCTAATGCAACTCTCGGAATCGCATTTCAAGCCCGATATCACCAAAGTCAACTCTTGGTCAAACCTCTCAACCTTCCAAAACTTTAATTTTCCAATTTTCGGAGTCGTCTACACAAAAGTCAAAGCTTGTCAACTCTTACCGCTTAAGCTTCTAAAACAAGAATCTTTCTTTCAAATTGACCCCGAATCATCCGAAAATCGAACTCGACCATACACGCAAGTCATAACACATAATACGAAACTGCTCGAGACCCTAAGCCGCCGAACGAGACGTTAATTCTCAAAACGACCGGCTGGGTTGTTTCAATATTTTTCGATAGTACGATTCCTATGTTAGTTATTTTCACAACATGATGTCATTCTTATTTTACTTCTCAGCAACTACTTTATGTTGTCTAGTGTGTTCAAAGGAGCTCCTGCAAAACAGTGACTGCAGCTTTGTGCATAGCTCTTCATTGTGAAATCATAAGAGAGAGAATAGAATATCATCATTCAACGAAAAGGAAATAGGAGTGTCTGGAATGAAGACTGATCCAAGATCCTTCCATTTTCTTTCGGTGTCTTTTTTCTTCCTCCTTTTTCTGTTTCTTTTTTCTTCTATTATGTGTTGATTCAATAATATTTTGTAATTTTCCTTTTGTTTTTGTTCTTCAACATATTTTCTACTTTACATATCTGTTCTGTATTTTCGAAGTTGGTTTTGGTTAAAAGTGATCAAATTTAATTTCTAAGACATTATGGAGTGATTTCGGACCAGGCTTCATTCCTTACACCCATTTCCTATAGCTCCTGAAGCTCAATTTGCCTCCGATCCTTGAAGAAAATAGTGAAGTGGTGTGTAGTTCCAGTGATCAAGTAAGTATCAGTTCTTTTACTTCTACTTTTATTTTATATTTTATATTTCTAATTTCTAATTTTAAAGTTTCTTAATTAAGTAGATCGTAAAGGATCGGTCTAACTAGATTACCTTTTTTGTTTTGGATTCATGTTTATCTTTTTTAGGATCTTATATTCTTTGATGTATATTTCAGAAACATGCTTTCATCTAAAATTTTATATTCTTTAAGTTTGCTTTTAGGGTTCCATTTTAGCCGTTTTTAGGGGTTCAAGGTAGTAGTATTCTTCATATTCAAGGATATTTCTTAAGCGAAATTCAAAATCTTGAAATTGATAAGGGAAAAAAATAAAAAGGTTGAAGATGCTTCTTTCTTTTTCCTTTTTTCCTTTAAGTAAAATAATACTAACAAACATAAACGTATACTCCATGTATACATAATAATATTCGTTTGTATTCTCCTCATTTATATTAAACCCAATTCATTGTACTTTTTTCCCTTCTGGATTTAGCGACAGGGATCTATTAAGGTATCATTCGAAATTAATGGTCCAATGTTTTCGGACTTCTTTATTGCAGAACCATCCAGGTTAGGCAAATATCAGATTCAAAGATTTGTAAAAAAGAGCCATTGAAAGTTAAGGTTAAATCACGGAATAAGGAAATGACTTGGCTCTAAATCCATAAAATTCTCATTATATTGACATGATTAATGTAACGATCCGACCGGTCGTTTTGAGCTCTAGCGCGTTGCCCGACAGTTTGATGCCTTGAATAGCTTCACTTTATGCATTATGACTTGTACGTGTGGTCGGAATTGAATTTTTGGGAAGTTCGGAGTTGTTTCGGAAGGAAAATTCTCAATTCGGAAGATTTAAGTGGAAGAGTTGACTAAGGTTTGACTCTTAAGTAAACGACCTCGGAATCGGAATTTGAAGGTTCCAATATATTTGTATGGTGATTTCAGACTTGTACATATGTTTGGGTTGAGTATTGGGTGGTCCGGGAGCATTTCGTCGCCTATTATGGAAAGTTGGCATTTTGAAGGTTTTAGAATTTTCTATGTTTGGTTTGAAATAGAGTTTGGTGTTATCAATATCTATTTGGGGTTCCGAGCCTTGGAATAGATTCGTATCGTGATTTGTGATGTGTGCGTAAAGTTTGGCGTCATTCCGGGATGTTTAAGTATGAATCAGACGCGTTCGTCGAAGTTTGAATATTTGAAAGTTTGGAATTTTTCCTAAGTTTGACCATGGTTTGACTTTAAGGTTATCGAGTTCAGATTTTGGGTTCGTGACTTGGAATAGGTCTGTTTTGTCATTTGAAACTTGCCTGCAAAATTTGGTATCATTCGGAGTTGATTTGATATGGTTCGGACGACTGGTTGCAATTCTAGAAGTTCATTGTGATTTTTATGCGTTTTGGCGTCCGATTCGTGATTCTAGAGGTTATTTTGGTGTTTTGATTTGTAACGATCCGACCGGTCGTTTTGAGTATTTGCATTCCGTTCAGCTGCTTGAGGTCTTGAGTAGTTTCATATGACGTATTATGACCTGTTTGAATCGTTGGTTTTGGTTTTCAGATGATTCGGGATCGATTCGGAAGATGGATTCTTATGTTAGAAGCTTTGAGTTATAAGAGTTGATCGAGTTTTTCTTTTTTGCATATTTGACCTTGGATCGGAGTTTTGATGGTTCTGTTAGGTCCGGATGGTGATTTTAGACTTAGGCGTGTGCCCGAATTTGGATTTGGATAATTCTAGAAGGTTTCGGCACGAATTGACGAACATTGAAAATTTGAAGGCTTGGAATATTCATAAGTTTGACCAAGAGTTGACTTTGATGATGTCGGGTTCGGATTGTGGTTCCGGGAATTGGAATAGCTTCGTTATGTCATTTGGGACTTGTGTGCAAAATTTGAGTTCATTCCGAGTTGAATTGATATAGTTCGGCATGTGTTTTGGAAGTTGAAAGTTCAAAAGTTTATTAAGTTCGATTCGAGGTGCAATTTGTAGTTTTGATGTTGTTATGTGTGATTTGAGGTCTCGAGTAGGTCTGTGTTATGTTATAGAACTTGTTGGCATGTTCGAAGGGGGTCCCAAGGAGTTCGGGTGTGTTTCTGATTGACTTCGGACCATTTCGGAGTTGTATGAGACTGCTGGTTTTCTGGTGTTTCCATTGTGCTTCGCGATCGCAAGAGACGGAACGCGATCGCAATGGGTATTTTTGTTAGTAGAGCTGTTTGTTCTTCGCATTCGCACTTCAGAGATTGCGTTCGCACTTGGTTGAAGTTTTTAGTCTTCGCGTTCGCGTCCATGGCTATGCGTTCACGTAGTGTTGAGCGGGGCTGGTCAGTCTTGATGGGTTCTTCATCGCGTTCGCGATGGTTTCTCTGTGATCGCGGAGGTCTGGCAGTGTGTTTCATCGCATTCACGAGGTTGTTGCCGCAAACGCATAGAGTAAAGTGTGGCATTATGAGTTTGTGCTTCACGAACGAGAGGTTGCTACCGCGTTCGCGAAGGGTATTGATGGAGCAGTGATATAAAGTACTCTATTTCGAAGGTTTCAGACATTTGAGCATATTTTGAGCTATGGAGCTCGGATTTTGGAGGCTATTTTCATCACATGGATTGGAGTAAGTGTCTTCTACTCAGTTCTAATTATATTCCGTGATTTCATCTTCATTTTTGGCATTTGATTCATGATTTCTAAAGGAGAAATTGAGGGGTTTTGTCTAAACGTTCCTAAAGTGAATTTTTGAGTTTTGAACATCGATTTAGAGTCGTAATTGAGTGAAATTAGTATGGTTGGACTGGTAAATGAATGAGTTGTCGGATTTGTGAGTGTTGTCGGGTTCCGAGGTGCGGGCCCGAGTTTGACTTTTTGGTTGACCTTGAGTAAATGCTTAAAGATTAGACTTTTATCGATCGGATTTACTTCCTATGGCATTATTTGATGATTTTGAATTGCTTTTGGCAAGTTTCGAGCCGTTCGGATGATGATTTGAGCGGGATGGCACTTCTAGTGTATCGATTTGGCTTGTTCGAGGTAAGTGTCTTGCCTAACTTTGTTGGAAGAATATTTCCTACTAATTGCTATTGTTTGATACATGCAGGGGTGATGCATATATGAGGTTACGAGCGTGTATGCATGTGCTAGGGTTAATTATGCTCGGGGGTAAATTATACGATTAATTGTGCGTATTAGAAATTACGTGACCTTCTTGTTTCATGTTTTACTTGACTTCTAGATGATTAAGAATATGAAATTAAATGCTAGAAACCACGATTTAGGTTATTATAACTTGATTAAAATTTGACGGATTTTTGTGAAACTATTGATGTGTTTAATTCGGTCACACTATGCTTAATCACCAATACATCGTTACGACCGTTATTCTTGAGATATTGGATTTTATACTTGAGTTGAAGATCATTTTGAGACTTTTTGAAATATTTGAACAATAAAGTAATTGAGGTTTATTGAATTGTTATTGGCTTGAAAGCTGTGATTGATGTTCATTTGGAATATTCGCTTAAACACTCTCCTTGATGTTATTCATGCTTCCTACCTTGCTTGTCATGATATACATATGTTTGGTGAGGAAGAGTGTAAAACACGAAGGGTGATGTCGTGCCATTGTATATACATTATCATGTGAGGAAGAGTGTAAAGCACGAAGGGTGATGCTGTGCCATTTTATTTACATTATCATGTGGGGATGAAAGTAAAAGCACAAAGGGTGATGTCGTGCCATTTTATTTACATTATCGTGTTCTCACTTACATTATCATGTGAGGAGGAGTGTAAAAGTACGAAGGGTGATGCCGTGCCATTTCATTTATATTATTATGCGTTCATGGCACGAAGGGTGTTTCCGTGCAGGCGAGGACGAGGGACATGCATTATGTTGTGATATATTTTCCTTGTGTATACATTCATGCCTTTACCTTGAATTGTTAATGTTGCCCCTATGCTTTCTATGTGAATTGTCGTTGTTGTTCTGTCTTTGTCCTCTATCTCAATTGTTGTGTTATCCGTGCCTGCTAGCTGTTTAACTTGCAAATATCATATTTTTCCTTCTTGTTGTTGTATCTACATCCATGTCGTTCCTCATTTATTGCACTATCGTATAAGCCTTCTACCATGTTAGTTATTCATGCCTTCTATTAGCTCATGAAGATCATGCTTTCTCTCTTATTTGTTATATCTACATCCAGGCCTTCTACCATGCTAGTTGGTGAAATTTTTATTCTTCTTTCCTAATAGCTGTCATTACTTTTATGCCTTTTACCTAGTCTGTTACCATTGTCCATACGTACTGCCTTGTTCGTTATAGCTACCTGTGTACTTCCCACTTTGTCATTACTATTACTAGCATTCTTTCATCTCGTTGGTATTGTTATTGTCACGACCTAATTTCACCTATAGGTTATGATGGTGCCCAACATCACCGCTAGGCAAGCCAACTAGTGAATTAGACAAATTATTCCTCTTTTGATAAGTTTTCGAGCAATTAAACTTTCCTTATTTGCAAGATTCAAGAAAATAAAAGGGTCAGTGGGCCTTGAAAGGATTTTTTATACAATTGGCCTCCCTTGAAGCTATATTGCACTACTTTGGCGTGTAACTGATAAGTAGGAATTTTGACTACTTATTTGCACTCTTTTACTTTTGTTCTAGCTCAAAATTGCTTAAAGTTATTCCCGAAAACTGACGAAATGTGCTTTCTTGCAGGAGTGTTAAAATATGAGTCGAAGAGATGAAAATCAACTCAAGAAGGAGTAATTTTGGACAAGGACCAAAACAAAGCTAAAGGGGCAAAATGCGGACCGCACAATATTGAGTGCGGCCACAGAACATGAGGAAGCCTCTAACAAAATTTCAATGCAAAGTGCGGACCACACAATTATTGTACGGCCGCAGAAGATGAGGTTCAGAGAGATGGATTCTGGGGTCATGAAGAAATGCGGACCGCACCATTATTGTGCGGCCGCAGAATCAAAAGTGCGGCCGCACTCAAAAATGTGCGGTCCGCAGAAGTCTTGCATGTCCAAGCTAAAACTCGATAGTGCGTCCGCATTCAGAAATGTGAGGACCACGAAATTTGAAGAAGTGTGGCCGCAACCCAGAATTGTGCGGCCATAGAAGTCCATCCTGCCAGCTAGTGTCAAAATGCGAACCGCACACATAATTGTGCGGCCGCAGAATCTCCGTAGGAGAAATTTTGTCCGATAAGTTTAGCTGGGTAAAAATATATATTTTTGTCATTTTTAGGTTAAGTTTGAACTCCAGAAAATAGATAGCCATTTTTCTTTACTGTTTTGGGCAACTTTGTAATAGTTTATCATTTTAACATTAGATTTTATTCCCTTAATCATCTATTATGAGTTTTATCTTAGTTTCTTCTTTAATTTCTTCATTTTCTATGAGTAGCTAAACCCTTAGCTAGGGTTGTGACCCAACCCTAGTATGGGTACTTAATGGGTGATTGAATTAGGGATTATTTATGATTGGGTATATGATATTTATCCTAATTCTTGCTTGAATTTGAGAATTTATGGTTGCAAACATTGATTCATGCCTAATTGACTTAGTCTCTACTTGAGAAAGAGAGACTAATTCTAGTAAAACTTGGCTAACAAGAAATTGGAGTGAACCCCGAAAATTGTCCTTAGATCTTGAGAACCGAAGACTCCTCCAACAAAGCCCTCAATCGAGGAGCCTCCCACTTTGGAGTTAAAGCCATTGCCTTCACATCTCAGGTATGAGTTTCTTGGCCCATGTTCTACTTTACCTGTTATTCTTTCCTCTTGCTTGACTAACGTGCAAGTAGATTCTACTTAGGCGGTGCTTCAAAAGAGAAAGAAAGCTATCGGATGGACACTGGCGGATATTCGGGGTATAAGCCTCGCCTTTTGCATGCACAAGATTATTTTGGAGGAGGATGCCAAACCCTCCATTGAACATCAAAGAAGATTAAATAAAGCAATGCAAGAGGTGGTGAAGAAGGAGATCATAAAGTGGTTGGATGTCGGGGTAGTTTACCCCATTTCCGATAGCTCGTGGACCTCTCCGGTGCAATGTGTCCCAAAGAAAGGGGGCATGACTGTGGTCATCAATGATAAGAATGAATTGATTCCTACAAGAACGGTGACCGGGTGGAGAGTGTGCATGGACTATCGAAAGCTCAACAAAGCCACTCGGAAAGATCATTTTCCGCTTCTATTTCTTGATCAAATGCTTGATAGGTTAGCCGGGCGAGCTTTTTATTGTTTCCTTGATGGATATTCCGGCTACAATCAAATTCTCATTACTCCTGAGGACCAAGAGAGGACTACTTTCACTTGTCCCTATGGTACTTTTGAATTCTCGCGGATGCCATTTGGGTTATGCAATGCACCGACGACTTTTCAACGGCGTATGATGGCCATCTTCACCAACATGGTGGAGGATTTTCTTGAGGTCTTTATGGATGATTTCTCTGTGGTTGGGAATTCCTTCAATGATTGCTTGAACAACTTGGATAAGGTCTTGGCAAGATGTGAGGAGACAAACTTGGTTTTGAATTGGGAGAAACGTCACTTCATGGTCGAAGAAGGCATAGTCCTCGGCCACAAAATTTCAAAGCATGGTATTGAGGTTGACAAGGCCAAAATTGAGGTGATCTCCAAACTCCCTCCCCCTACATTCGTGAAGGGAGTGAGGAGATTCTTGGGTCATGCGGGGTTCTATCGCCGATTCATCAAGGACTTTTCTAAGGTGGTGAACCCCTGATGTAAACTTTTGGAGAAGGATGCCAAGTTCCATTTCAACGAGGATTGTATGAAGACATTCAAATTGCTCCAATTCAAGTTGACTACTACTCCTATTATCACCGCACCGGATTGGAGCTTGCCTTTTAAGCTCATGTGTGACTCAAGTGATGTGGCGGTCGGAGCAGTTTTGGGCAACGTATCAACAAAATCTTTCATCCGGTCTATTATGCTAGTAGGACCATGAATGATGCCCAAGTCAACTACACAGTGACCGAAAAAGATCTCCTGGCTATTGTCTTTGCTATGGAGAAGTTCCGCCCATACTTGATGGGTACCAAGGTGATTGTACACACCGACCATGCGGTGCTTCGATATTTGATGAGCAAGAAAGATTATAAAGCAAGATTAATACGGTGGGTGCTTCTATTGCAAGAGTTTGATCTAGAGATTCAAGACCGCAAGGGTAGTGAAAACCAAGTGGCGGACCACTTATCTAGTTTGGAGGAGGAGGAGAGGCCACATGATGGCCTTGAGATAAATGATTCCTTCCCCGGCGAGCAGCTTCTAGCCATTTCAATGACCGGGATGCCATGGTTCGCCGATTTAGCCAATTATCTTGTGAGTGGTATTGTACCGAATGAGTTCTCTTCAAACCAAAAGAAGAAGCTCAAACGGGATTGCCTTGACTATTATTGGGATGAGCCATATCTCTTCTGGATTTGTACCAATGGTGTGATTCGACGATGTGTGACGGGGGAGGAACAAAGGGAAATTCTTGAGGCTTGCCACTCTTCACCATATGGTGGTCACCATGGTGGAGCTAGAATGGCAACATAAGTGTAGAGTTGTGGATTCTCTTGGCCTACTCTTTACAAGGACGCTAGCGATCTCGTCAAGCTTTGTGATGAATGTCAAAAGGCCAGTGGGATTTCTAAGAAGAATGAGATGCCCCTCACCACCATCTTGGAGATTGACATTTTTGATGTGTGGGGCATTGATTTCATGGGTCCGTTCGTAAGCTCTTGTGGGAACACTTACATATTGGTAGCTGTGGATTATGTGTCAAAATGGGTTGAATCCGTGGCTTTACCCAACAATGAAGCTTGAAGTGTGGCGTCCTTTTTGAAAAAGAACATCTTCACGAGATTTGGTACTCCAAAGGCCATTATTAGTGATAGGGGTTCGCACTTTTGTAACAAAGCTTTTGATACCTTACTCACAAAGTATAGTGTCACTCACAAAGTGTCGACTCCCTATCATCCTTAAGCAAGTGGGCAAGTCGAAGTCTCCAACCGGGAGATCAAGAGTATTTTGTCGAAGACTGTGAATGCCAACTGGACGGATTGGTCAAAGAAACTTGATGATGCTCTTTGGGCTTATAGGACGGATTACAAAACACCGATTGGTATGTCTCTATATCGGTTAGTGTTCAGGAAAGCTTGTCACCTACCGGTAGAACTTGAGCACAAGGCTATGTGGGCATTGAAGAAGCTTAATCTTGAATGGGATGTCGCCGCCAACTTAAGGGTGGCACAATTGAATGAGCTTGATGAATTCTAGTACTATGCATATTCAAGTTCATCCTTATACAAGTACAAGATGAAGTACTTCCATGACAAGTACATCCGAAATAAGGAGTTCAAAGAAGGTGATATTGTGTTATTATTCAATTCTCGGTTGCGGATGTTTCCGGGAAAGTTGAAGTCCAAGTGGAGTGGTCCATTTGAGGTTGTGCATGTGATACCCTTTGGTGCATTAGACTTGAAGGAATAAAAATGATGAAATGTTTAGAGTCAATGGTCATCGGGTGAAACATTATCTTGGAAAAGTTGATGATGGCCATGTTGTGGCGTTAATTCATTTCAAGTGATTGATGGTAACCTCGCGACGTTAAATCAGGTGCTTCTTAGGAGGCAACCCATGTGTCTTTTTCTTTTTTATTAGATAGGCTTTGTTTTATGCTAACTAGTTTTGAAGTATATGCAGGAATGGATGTGCATTGCAGGGACTGTGTCATAAAAAAATAACAAAAAATTGGCTAAGTGTTGAAAATGTGTGGACCGCACATTAATTGTGCGAACCGCACAATTCTGAAGGTAGCAGTATAAATCACTCTGTGGCCACACAATTCTATGTGCAGTCGCACAACTGGAAGACCAAAATTGCAAGTTCTCTGAAGTTGGCCTGTCAAAATTCATAGCCAATCAGCGGCCGCACAAATTCTGCGGCCGCACGCACTTTTGTGCGGACCGTAGAGTTGCATCAAGGTCCAGGTAAAGAGTGCGGTTCGCACTCAAAATTGTGTGGCCGCACTCAACTTAGGTTTGGGGTGACTTGGTCAACCTATAAATAAACCCTCAATGCACTATTCACAACTTTACCACTCTGAGTTCTTGAACCCTAAGCAAACACAGTGCACGTTCAATTAGTTCACAATCTTCCTTCATTTCATCAGTGTAGATTCTTACATGCATCCTTCATAACTGGTATGTTCATTACATCTTTAGATTTTGCAATTTCTTTTAGTTTTTGTTCTTTTGTGGTAGAGTTATTGTTAGACCTAAAATGTCAATTGTTAGTCATGTGTGCTTAAAACCATGTGGGTAATATCATATATATTCATTGGGGCCTGGGTAGATCATTAATACTGTTTAATTGCAAATACCATGTCTAAATTGTGCAAAACTTGCAAAACACAGAGTCAGTGCTGCGTAATCTCAAATTGTGCGGCTGCACACAAATTTGTGTGGTCCACAGATCTTAAACTTAGGGCTAAAATGTTGCATGACAAGTGCGGACCGCACTCAAAATTGTGCGGTCCGCAAAAACATTGTGCGGTCCACAGAAAAATGTGTGCGACCGCACATTGGAACTTCAAAGAACCATGTTCTGGAATTAGGATTGTGTGGTCCGCATTTCAAGATGTGCGACCGCACTTCAAAATTGTGCGGTCCGCACATGGCAGTCTACGGCCGCACTAAAAATTGTGCGGTCCGCACTGCCTCTTGTTTGTTTTCCTGCAACTATTATACATCTGTGTACACTACTTTGAGCTCTAACTGAATTATGTGCCGCATATTGCAGACAATGGTTCGTTCATGAGGTAGAGGAAATATATCTAAAGGGAGAGGTAAACCCTCCCGAGGCCGGGGAAAAGGCACTCAACCTTTGGGGGTGCAAACTAAAACTTTGAAAAAAAAGTAAACCCCGGGGAGAGGCAGAGCCACAAAACATTCTGAAGTAAGCTCATATGTCTCATCTAGGGAAGTCTCCGAAGGTCACTCAATGGGAGAACAGCCTGAGGCCCAATCCCAACCATCACACTTTCTAGGGAGATACCAACTCCGTAACGTACCCTCTACCTCAGCAAGTTCTTCTGAGGGTTCAGATGCCGACAGCCAGGGTTTAGAGCCCTCCTCTACACACACTCCTCCTGCACCAATTGATATAGATGATGATGATGATGGTAGAGGAGGTGGCACTCGAGTGGGCGGCCTAGAGAGGTCGAAGAAGAAGGAAGCATGGGAGGATCAGTTTGTGAGTTTGACAGCCTTCAATAGGTTCAGAGAGTGGTGGCTCCAGAGATCGCTCACACTTGAGCGGCAAATCTTACTGAAGGATTTGGATAAATACAATCCAAATATCCTTAGGTAGTTCAGGGAGTGCCAGGGGTGGATGTGGTTCACCCAGAGTGTCAAGGATGCCAAGGAGCACTTGGTACGAGAATTCTATGCCAGTGTGGCACGCATCAAGAAAGGTACCAAAGTTACCAAAGTGCGGAATTTAAAAGTTAGATTCGATCAGGGCACTCTAAACCAGTACTTGGGATTCGAGGAGTTAGAACCAGTCCAGTACTTGGAAAAGCTATCTAAGGGTGATGCAATTCGCCCTTGGCTAGCAGAGATATTGGCAGCCCCAGGACCACCACCACCGTGGGTCACAGTAGGGGTTCTCATTGATCGGGCCACCCTCAATTTTGAAGCAAAAGGGTGGAAAACCTTTGTGTGCAGCCGCTTAGACCCAAGCAGGAATGAAAACAATATTCCCCTCCCCCGGGCAGTTTTGGTAGCATCCATAATGGCCGGGTACCCAATAAATATGGGTGCCATCATGTCAGCCAATATGTCGTTGGTGGTCTAAAGAGGTGAAAGTTCCTATCCATATCCCAACACACTCACATCATACCTCACAGATGCAAATGTGGAGCCGAGTAGTTTTGATCAAAAGGTGCGGGCTAAACATCCCTTCTCATGGTACTCTTTACAAGGTCCAGGAAACCCAAAGTTCATGGGTAAAGCAACTACCGCCGGTGGCCAGTCTGATGAGCCAACGGTGGTGGTTATAGATTCAGATGCTGAGCCTTCTACAGTTGCCATGCCTTCCACGGCAGCCATCCCTTCCATCGAGACAGCTGACATGCCACCACCTCTACCTTCTAGACCATCTACATCAGTGCCAGTGCCTGTCTCTTCCACATATCCACTCACTGCGCTGCGAGTCTCCCAGACATTGGCGAGTCTCAACAACTGGATGCAGACAGCTACTTCAAAGCTGTCTAATATATCCAGTGTTGTTGCAGCATAGTCCTCTACCCCAGCAGCACCTCAGGTATCTCCGTCAATGGAGGAAACTTTGAAGAAGATCATGGAAAATTAGAAGACTATCATGGGTATAGTGGTGGCTCACGGGAGAGCTATTGAGGAGTTGGGCAAACAGGTGAAGAAGATGCAGAAATCTCAGGCATCAAAGAAATCAGTGGAAAGATTACGCACTGAGGTGGCCAAGCTTACATCAGCTGGGGATATTCCCTTTGACCTTCTAATGGAGACAGCACCAGCAGCACCAGTAGTTCCACCAGTACCTGAGGCATCAGAGACAGCAGATGGCCAGTCTGAGGAGCCGGACCTTGCTGCCCACACCGCTGAGGAGATGCTCCAGATGTTCAGCCACCACATTATTCCCCGACCGGAGGACTTTAAAATCCAGTTGGAGGATCCAGAGGTTTCTGATGATGCCATGAACACTGAGACCACATAGGGAGTTCTCTTCACTCTCTATCCTTATTTTTGTTAAGCATTGAGGACAATGCTTTTTTTCAGGGGGGTGGTCTATTTTGGATAGTTTATTATGACATTGACATTGGCCTGTAATAACTTTAATACTCTTTTTCATTTATCTTTATTCTCTCTTTCGTTATGTATATATTCCTCCCTTTCCCTTGATGTATATATTCATTTCCCCTCGGTTTGTATATTTATTTGTCTTACTTTCAGTAGTTTATTTTATAGCTTCTGTAGTTTATTTTTCTTAGTAGTATAACTTCTTAGTAGTTTGTTTTTCAATAGCTTAGTAGTTGATTTGGTAGCTTCTTGTTATGTTTAAGTGAGCAATAAGCCTTTGGTTTTCTTAATGCCACGGTTCTTTCCAAAGGTAGGTTTTGTGTGAACCGGGTGGCTCTTCCCAATGATGGATGGCGTGACAACCTTCTTAAGGGATTGAGTCCATTTTTATGATTATATAAAAACAGTAGTAATGAATAAAAGGGTCTCAAGCATGATTCACTTGGTACCAACACATTTACCTATGGCCTTATGGTTAAAAATAAGTTTTTGGCAGAAAATAGCTCTAGTTGTGACCTTTTGACTCTTGTGTTGACTTAAGCATTCATCGAGTGGTTCAGTCGAGCCATTTGTGATTTTGAATCTTAAATAGGGTTGTTGTGGGCCCTCGATTCTGTTTCCCTTAGCAATCCAGCAGCGTGAGAGGTGAGATATTTAGTTGCAAGTTCAAGTAATCGTGCTAATAGTCTAGAACTTGCCCCGAATGTTTTGCTAGGCAAAATTCAAAGTTTGGCTTGGCTTGAGAAATGATTGTAGGCTCTCTTTGATCCAATTTGAAATTTTTCATAGCCCACCAATGTGATATCCCTAGTCAACCCATTTGATCCTAAGCCCTTTTTCATTTAATAACCACGTTACAAGCCTGTACTCGTCTGTAATGACCCTCTCTTGGAACCCGATCTTTCCTTGGCATTCTTGAGAAACAATTGGCTAAAACATAAGTTTGGGGGAGAGACGAGGAGTTTGAAAGTGATATAAAGGTACAAAGAAGAGTACAGAAATGAAGAAAAGGGAAGGCAAAGAAAAGAAAGAAAGAACAAAAAGAAAAATGCCAAAAAACGTGAATAAAGTAAAGAGTTGAAAGGATTCAAAGAAAAACAAGGATGAAAGGCATGGAATAAACAAAGAAGGAGAAAATGAATATCATGACCAAGAAAGAGTGACGTTAAGTCTCTCTAGTTCCCCCGAGGAAAAAGAACATGACTCAAAGAGTCGACAAAGTATGAGCCAAAAAGAGAAAATGGAGTGCTTAAGGAAAGATGATATTCCAACAAACCCTACCTTAGTCCAAAAGCCTTCATTACATCCCGAAAAAGCCCTACATGATTTCAAGTCGAGTGAGCTTGCATTAGTGGTGATTTACATGAAGGGCAAGCATATGGTACTTCGAGCCGTACTTGCGACATTCTTTTGAGAAAGATGAGCGAACTTTTCACAATCCTTGTATTGAGTGTTACATTCTAAAGTGAGATATGCTAACGGAGAGTAGATGATGATGAGTTTGGGATTCACAATGACCTACATGAAAGAGCGAGCTTCCTTGATGAATAAAGTCAACTCTTGATGCTCTAGTGTCACATTAGAACTATTGTACTTAAAACGTCAAATCACTGCATTGTTGATAATTCATAAGTATTGTGGGTTATTGTTGGTCCCAATTGATGTGTGTTTGATTCACCTTAGGCCAGCTGAAATAGCTCTTTTCTTGTGGAGTTAGGAATTACCTTATTTGCTTGAGGACAAGTAAAAGCTTAAGTTTGGGGGAGTTGATAAGTAGGGATTTTGACTACTTATTTGCACTTTTTCACTTTCGTTCTAGCTCAAAATTGCTTAAAGGTATTCCCTATAACTGACGAAATGTGCTTTCTTGCAGGAGTGTTGGAATATGAGTCAAAGAGATAAAAATCAACTCAAGAAGGAGTAATTTTGGACAAGGACCAAAACAAAGCTAAAAAGGCAAAATGTGGACCGCACAATATTGAGTGTGGCCACAGAACATGAGGAAGCCTCTAACAAAATTTCCATGCAAAGTGCGGACCGCACAATTATTGTGCGGCCGCAGAAGATGAGGTTCAGAGAGATGGATTCTGGGGTCATAAAGAAGTGCGGACCGCACCATTATTGTGCGACCGCCAAATCAAAAGTGCGGCCGCACTCAGTAATGTGCAGTCCGCAGAAGTCTTGCATGTCCAAGCTAAAACTCGAGAGTGCGGCCGCACTCAGAAATATGCGGACTGCGGAATTTGAAGAAGTGCGACCGCAACCCAGAATTGTGTGGCCGCAGAAGTCCATCCTGTCAAGCTAGTGTCAAAGTGCGGACCACACACATAATTGTGAGGCCGCAGAATCTCCGCAGGGGCAATTTGTCCGATAATTTTAGCTGGGTATAAATATATCTTTTTGTCATTTTTAGGTTAAGTTTGAACTCCAGAAAATAGATAGCCGTTTTTCTTTACTGTTTTGGGAAACTTTGTAATAGTTTATCATTTTAACGGTAGATTTTCTTCCCTTAATCATCTATTATGAGTTTTATCTTAGTTTCTTCTTTAATGTTTTCATTTTCTATGAGTAGCTAAACCCTTATCTAGGGTTCTGACCCAACCTTAGTATGGATACTTAATGGGTGATTGAATTAGGGCTTATTTATGATTGGGTATATGATATTTAGCATAGTTCTTGCTTGAATTTGAGAATTGATGGTTGCAAACATTGATTCATGCCTAATTGAGTTAGTCTCTACTTGAGAAAGAGAGACTAAGTCTAGGAAAACTTGGCTAACAGGAAATTAGGGTGAACTCGAGAAATTGATAGCCCTAATTAAAGGGTCGAATCTAGAGATAGTAAGACCCGACTTGAGCACCTATCACTTGTTTCGTGAGATACCCATTTGGACTTAAGAAAGTCAAATTGGGCAAAATCACTCAAACTACCGAGAGGTATAGAGTGAGTAATCGCGTGTGATTGCTATATTGTATCCCGACCAACCAAACATGCCCTAAAGCTCTCAATCCGTTAGGTAACCAACAAGGAGGAAGTTACAAACCTAGATCTTTTATAACCTTAAAAATAAAAATACCAAAAATATCATCCTTTAGCTTTACAATTACAACATTAGCATAAGATTTAGAAGTAGAAAAGAAACAACCGAATATGTGGAAGTGTAATCTTGGGCACATCATATAATTAGACTGGGTATATACCTAATCCAGCATAAAGCTCTTTGTGGAATCGACCCTGACTCGTGTTGGGTATTTATAATTGCATCGACCGCCTCACAATCCCAATTAGTGGTATGAGTTTGGGCAACATCAGCAACGCCCGGGATATTTTAGGGTCTTCAGGTAGCTTCCCATTTTCGAGATAATCGATAATTTCATTCCTCCAGTCCCAGACCAGATTAGTTGAATTTACATCGTAGTAACCATCTGTATCCAGGACTGAGTTCATCGGTTGTACTACCGTCCTGGACTCCGATCCTTTTATTTCTGTTGATGATCCTAGGTTTGCCAATGCGTATGCTTCTACGTTTTCTTCCCTTGGGATATGAGTAATTGACCACTCTCGGAATCGTGCCAACAGAGCCTGAACCTTTTACCACGTATTGTTGTATGCGCTCCTCTTTGGTCTCGAAGATCCCATAAACCTGATTTACCACCAGCTGTGAGCCGCATTTGATTTCGATGACCTCGGAGTCAAGTCCTTAAGCTAATTCGAGCCCTGCATTCAAAGCTTCATACTCTTCTTCATTGTTAGTTAAATGGACTGTCCTGATGGCTTGCCTTAGGGTTTCCCCCGAAGGCGTGATTAAGAGTATACTGAGCCCGGACCCTTTTATGTTGGAATTTCAGTCCGTAAATAAGGTCCAAACCCCTGATGTCGATTCCGACACCATTACTGCTTCCTTGGTTGCTAGAGGCAATAATCCCGGACTGAAATTAGCCAGGAAGTCAACCAAGATTTGTGACTTAATTGCAGTCCTTGGTTTATACTCTATGTCAAATTCACTCATTTCGACGGCCCATTTGGCCAATCAACCCTAGAGATCGGGTTTATGGAGGATATTTTGCAAAGGGAAAGTAGACACCACGGCTATCAGGTGGCATTGAAAATGGGGCCTCATCTTCCAAGCGGCGACTACAAGAGCTAAGGCCAGTTTTTCCAAATGTGGGTAACGAGTTTCTACTCCCGTTAAAATTTTACTAACATAATAAATGGAAGATTTCATACCTTCATCCTCTCGGACTAAAACCGCACTTATCGTAACTTCCGAGACCGTGAGATAAACCAGCAACATTTCACCTTCTTTTGGTTTTGAAAGCAATGGAAGGCTTGACAAGTACTTCTTTAAATCCCTCAAAGCGTGCTGGCACTTCGGGGTCCATTCGAAATTATTTTTCTTTTTGAGCAGTGTGAAGGAACGATGACACTTTTCTGATGATCGGGAAATGAACATGCTCAAAGCTGCCAATCTCCCCGTAAGCCTTTGGACTTCCTTCACATTTGATAGTTGGTCCGGGATAACTTCTATGGCCTTGATCTTATCGGTGTTTACCTCAATTCCCCTCTGTGATACCAGAAATCCTAAAAACTTACCAGAGCTAACCCCGAACATGCATTTCTCGGGATTAAGTTTCATATTGAGCTTCCTTAGGATGTCGAAAGTTTCTTGCATATGTTTAAGATGATCACCTCTTCTTTGACGAATTTATTCCTGGCTTCGGCTATCGGGCGCTTCTTTTGTCTTACTGAAGGTATGTTGGGATCCAAGCTTAATTTGTATACGGCTACCTCTACCGGGATGCCTGTCATATCTTTATACGACCATGCAAAACAATTGGCGTTAGATTTTAGTAATGTAATGAAGTCGGACCTGAGTTCTGGGTAAAGTCTTGTCCCCAAGTGGAATTTCCTTTCTAGGAATTCTTCGAACAATGCCACTTGCTCCAGCTCTTCCGCTGTGGACTTTGTTGCATCGGTCTCTTTTGGAACTTGGAAATATCTCGGCACCTGATAATATTCCAACGCCTGGCTAACTTCATCTAGTTCAGGAGTAGGTGTCGGTCCCTATAATTGCTATGCCACGAGTTCCTTTCCTTTGCTACTAGAGACCGAAATTATATTCATCTCCCTTGCCACAGGTTGGTCACCCCTGCTTAATTCCTTCGGGCGTTGGAAACTTCAGCAATTAATGATATGTTGATGGTACAGATTTAATCTCGTGCAACCATGGCCTTCCCAGAGTGATGTCGTATCCCATATCACCATTTACCACTTCGAAAAGAGTTGTTTTCATTACTCCTTCAGCGTTCATGAGTAATAAAATTTTTCCCCGAGTTGTCACACTTGCGAGGTTGAATTCGGCGAGGAGCTTTGTGGCCGGAATAATGCTTCCGGTGAGTTTAGCTTGCTCCAATACACTCTATTGTATGATATTAGCCGAACTCCCTGGATCCACTAGAACACGTTTAATCTTAAAATCTAGCACATTTAAAGAAACTACCAGTGCATCTTGTGTGGTATCAGCAATCCATCTGCGTCCTCCTCTGTAAAAATGAAATCGTTGTCCCGAAGACTTTTGCTATGCGTTATTGATAATTTCCTTTTCTTTGCTGATGAAAAGGTGACCCCATTAATCTCATTCCCTTTGAAGATCATGTTGATTGTTTGACGTGGGGGATCTTCTCCTGCTTTCGAGGGTTCCGCGTTGTCTCGGTTACGACCATAATTGTTCTTAGCTCAGTCACTCAAGAATTCTCTGATCATTCTTCAATATTGCCACTTCTTCTTGGAGGTGTCGACAATCCCCTATCCGGTGGCCATTCATCTTGTGGTATTCACACCACAAGTTGGGATCCCTCTGGCTGGAATCAGATATTATCGGTTTTGGGAACCGTGATTCTTTGATGTTTCTCATGGCCGATACCAACTCCACTATACTGACGTTGAAGTTATATTCTGATAACTTGGGGTAAGTAGGATCCCGCAATCCTGACACTTCTTTATCTTGCAGTGATCGATTATTCTGACCGCGGTCAGTCCTCCTATTAACGGCGAACCTGTCCGTTGTCTGAAAACCTCTACTGCGGCCTTCGGTCCGTTCATAGGGCAAAAACCGGCCCCTTGAAATCCGTCTATCCGCGTCATAATAATCCTTTGATTTTTCCCTATTATTTTCTCGTCCTTTGATCGACGATGGAAAACTAACCCGATCATCCTCGATCCTTATTTTTGATTCGTACCGGTTGTGGACATCTGAAAAACGATTAGGCTTTCCTTCAATTTTTGGGAATTGCCTGAACTCCTCGGATTCAATCCCTTGGTGAACACTTCAGCTGCCCATTCATCCGGGACAGCCGGGAGCAACATTCTCTCCTTATGAAATCGGGTAACGAACTCTCGTAGTAGCTCGGACTCTCCTTGCACAATCCAGAATATGTGGGCCTTTCGGGTCTGTACTTTTCTAGCCTCGGCATGAGCCTTGGCGAAAGAATACGCAAGCATTTCAAAGGAGTCTATGGAATGCTAGGGTAACAACGAGTACCACGTCAAGGCTCCCCTCGTGAGGGTTTCTCCAAATTTCATCAGCAGCACAGATTCAATTTCTTGAGGAGCTAAATCATTTCCCTTTATCACCGTTGTGTAGGTGGTACTATGCTCCTTAGGGTCTAAAGTTCCGTCATACTTTGTCACTTCAAGCATTTTGAACCGCTTCGGGATTAACTCCGGACCTTTCAGCACTGGTGGCGCGCTCGGGATCTGGTCCATGCGGGCGTTCACTTCCCTAATGAACCATAAAAGTTCATTCTTGAAAGGATCATTCTCGTTGTTGAGGCCGGATCTGTTCCCCCCGCCTCATCGGAGCCAATTTCATCCCTGGGAGTGTTGTTGTCGACCCTCCGTGTCATTTGATTCGTGGGAACCCTGGGAGGAATCGGATCTCGTCTGTTTGCATTATTTAAAGCTCCCGGCAGTGCCTACTTCAACTTTGTCATAACTTTATCCTGTCACATGAGGTGGCCTATAATGATCACTTGTTGCTCTTGCAAGTACCGCGTCAACGACATGTTCCTCATTAGAGTCATCGGGAGTGGTCTCACGAACATGTCGAGGATATTGCATGTCACGCACCGGTGTAGCATCATTCCCCTCATTATGGGTGTTACTGATTGAGTCCTCGGAATGAGGCTGATCGCCTCGAATCTCAGGGTTGTACATGTCATTAACAGTGTTATCTGTCATTTCTTATGATCTTTTCTAAGACAAAATAATCAAAACACGTTAGTAAAAAAGGCAAGGATCAATTTAATTACATGGCTATCTAGGCCCCACGGTGGGCGCCAAACTGTTTACCTGTAAAATGGTACAGTTGAATTTATACATGGTTTCTAGACAAGTGAATTAATTTGATCCTGAAATAATAAAATAATCAAAGAATTATGCAATACTTAGCCTTAGGATATAGACGAAATAGCAGAAGCAACAATTCTGGGAACAGGGTTTCCGAGCACAACAACAACGAAATCAAAAAGTAATAAGATAAGATTGTATTGAGTTTTGTATAGAATATAACGTAAGTTTGCCAGAAAATTCGTGTCCTTTACAATGACAACTGAGCTCACTATTTATAGCTATGAAGAAGGTCCTAAGATTATGCCCTTCTTTAATGTCAATTATGAGGGGTATTGATGAAGATATAACGGTGAACATAAATGCCAAATTCTCTTTAACGGGTAATTGCTCTTAATGCCATGGAATATTCTCTATTGAATGCTACCGGGCAAAGAGCATTTATCACATCTTTATGAGCGTTATTCTTTTCGATGACAAACAAAACAGTTACATTCGTTCTTTGGCCATCCCCCTGTCTTGGGTTCCACGTATCCCTTTTTGTACGGCCACGTGTCATAGCATATTTTACCCTATACAACTATAGGTGTTGTATTCTCTTCTTGAATCAACTTTTGGTGTTCAAGTTAGTGTGTAAACACTTGTAGTTCGCCTTGAAACTGTAATATATATGAATGAGGGACTGATTCTTACCTTAATCAACAAGAAAAACTCGAAACCTGGGGTTACTTCACTTTGAAAAATCCTCCAAAATAGCCACAAGATGAAGAACTACGATCTAGAAAGTACCACGGGATTTCTAGTATTGGATTCATGTTTTTATCTTTGGTATTCACTCTAGACCCATGGATATAGATGAAACAGCAGAAGCAACAATTCTGGGAATAGGATTTCCGGGCACAACAACAACGAAATCAAAAAGTAATAATATAAAATTGTATTGAATTTTGTATAGAATATAACATAAGTTTGTCAGAAAATTTGTGTCCTTTACAATAACAACTGAGCTCACTATTTATAGCTATGAAGAAGGTTCTAGGATCGTGCCCTTCTTTAATGTCAATTATGAGGGGCATTGATGAAGATATAACGGTGAACATAAATGCCAAATTCTCTTTAACGGGTAATTGCTTTTAATGCCATGGAATATTCTCTATTAAATGCTATCGGGCGAAGAGCATTTATCACATCTTTATGAGCATTATTCTTTTCGATGACAAACGAAACAGTTGCATTCGGTCATTGGTCATCCCTCTGTCTTGGGTTCCACGTATCCCTTTTTTGTACGGCCACGTGTCATAGCATATTTTACCCTATACAACTATAGGTGTTGTATTCTCTTCTTGAATCAACTTTTGGTGTTCAAGTTAGTGTGTAAACACTTGTAGTTCGCCTTGAAACTGTAATATATATGAATGAGGGACTGATTCGTACCTTAATCAACAAGAAAAACTCGAAACTTGGGGTTACTTCACTTTGAAAAATCCTCCAAAATAGCCACAAGATGAAGAACTACGATCTAGAAAGTACCACGGGATTTCTAGTATTGGATTCATGTTTTTATCTTTGGTATTCACTCTAGACCCATGGATATAGATGAAACAACAGAAGCAACAATTCTAGGAATAGGATTTCCGGGCACAACAACAACGAAATCAAAAAGTAATAATATAAGATTGTATTGAATTTTGTATAGAATATAACATAAGTTTGTCAGAAAATTTGTGTCCTTTACAATGACAACTGAGCTCACTATTTATAGCTATGAAGAAGGTTCTAGGATCGTGCCCTTCTTTAATGTCAATTATGAGGGGCAGTGATGAAGATATAACGGTGAACATAAATGCCAAATTCTCTTTAACGGGTAATTGCTCTTAATGCCATGGAAAATTCCCTATTAAATGCTATCGGGCGAAGAGCATTTATCACATCTTTATGAGCGTTATTCTTTCCGATGACAAAAGAAACAGTTGTATTCGGTCTTTGTCCATCCCCCTGTCTTGGGTTCCACGTATCCCTTTTTTGTACGGCCACGTGTCATAGCATATTTTACCCTATACAACTATAGGTGTTGTATTCTCTTCTTGAATCAACCTTTGGTGTTTAAGTTAGTATGTAAACACTTATAGTTCGCCTTGAAACACCAATATATATGAAGGAGGGACTGATTATTACCTTAATCAACAAGAAAAACTTGAAACCTGAGGTTACTTCACTTTAAAAAATCTTCCAAAATAGCCACATGATGAAGAACTACGATCTAGCAAGCACCACGGGATTTCTAGCATTGGATTCATGTTTTTATCTTTGGTATTCACTCTAGAACCATGGAGGAACTCTTGGAGAGCATCTAGGAGGGTTTAGGAACTATTTTTGGTCTAGAAAATTGAGTTAAAATTAGTTAAAATTGACTTATATAGGAGCTAGACTTTTCCACCGACTTTGTGGACTCCAAGGGAGCTACTTGCGCAGTCTCACGAAAATGAGAATATTTCTTTACTCTGATGTTGTATCGACAAACGGTTTAATGCGTTAGAAACTAGACTCGTATATCTTCAATTTGATAGGTGGATAATTCCATAATTCTAAGTACATTGGGAGAAAACTCAGATATATTTGACCTAATTTTCAGCGCATTTATGAATATAACTTGTGATGACCTTTGCTAACTTTTGTTCCACAACTCGCTTGACTTCAAAACATAACACAAGACTATCATATGACTAAAATAACTCATAACATAACCTCCTTATAATGTTTATCACCCTAGTCTCACCTCAAAAAATATATGTTATAATATTTCTAACTTGTCGACTTCCGACGAAATTTATTTTGTTCAATTCGTTTAGCTTCTAAGCCTTCCAACACCCTTGATACTTGCAGTTCATGATCTTATGTATTTATAACCTCCAAGTTAACATGATTAACTTACTTTATGTACTTTCAAAGATGATCTCATTTCTGAGCTTAAATCAATTGACTTGCAACATACTTTTACGTACGAAAATATGGGGCGTAATAACTCACTTCATGAGCTAGCTTTTATGGTTGTGTTAGGCCCAAAGTTCATTATTTAATTAGATGTAGGGTCCAACGGTTGGAAGAACACCGTACTTTTGGTGGTGTCTGGTGCGTGCCCGACAACCCTAGAAAATTCGAAGGACCGATTGTCATTCACGTCCGGTCGTACTCATAACTACATCAGGTCTCCAAGGTGAACGGCCGCTGGATGATGGAATAATGTAGGCAAGAGAAGTCACCAAAATAGATCCATAACTTTCGGAAAAGGATTGACTCTGAAGACTGGACACGAAGGTCCTAGTCCCCAATCCGTCAGTTGTCGGTAGATTGCTTGCGCTGCTCCCGAAGCGAGAGTGGGTCGCCACATGTCATCCGGGGGAGCCGACTAGGAACGGTTTCTTCAAGGATCTTTCCCAGGCAACGAACCGCCAATACAGAAGAAAAATCCGACTGTTTAATTAAAATAAAGCATTGCGATGGTTCCTGTGGATGTTTACTCAATGTTAATTATACTTAATGCTCTAATACCATTATAAACAAATAGATTTTGGGCCTAACTCAGCCCAAAAGCTAGCTCATGCGGTGAGGATTTTCCAAGATCATGTAAAGAGTTTAATTCTCATCCCCACAACCGATGTGGGAACTCAACATAATCAAAAATCAAAAAGTCAAAATGAGCCCCTTCATCACTAGCAACCATCATTTCCAATCACTTCCATCTCGTAACCACCATTTGTTGAACACCTCCACCGCGGCCATTACCATCGGTCACTACCTCCGCCACAAACTCATTATTACAAACCAACTTATGCAACAACCTCCAACAACTATATCAACAACTAACCCCACCATCAACCACATCTACTGCCAGCAACTACGGTATAACTATATCTCTGGTCATCACCGCACAATCACAATCATATAGTCCCTACACGATCACGACCTCAAAACCATCACTCACTCCCCTTACCACCACTGTCGGTTGCTATTGCCACTTGATTTTAGAGCTGATTAATCAAAGAATTCATTTGTACATCATAATGCAAATAAAGATTTTCTATAACATTTTATATACCATATTTAATTGTTAATATATATTTGTTAGTTTTAAAATAAAAAAAAGTTATACTCATTCTGTTGCTTTGGAAATAAATGGTTTTAGTTATTCAATCAACAAATTTAGAGATAATATCTTAATATTTGAATATTTAGTCGTCTTATTGTTTAATAAGAAAATAAGAGTTGGCACTTTCTAAGTTTGATAAGTACCATAAAATAATTAAGCTTTGATGGCCAAATATTCATAATTTTGAATGATAAAATTAACTTATCAGATAATTAATTTTGTATAGGAGTGAAGGTTTCAAAATTCTCCCAAGAGACCACGTCAAAATTCAATGGAAAGGTGTGTATCTTGAACAGGTCTTGACATGTTCTTTTAAAAATACCCAAAAGTCTCCATTATGACAAAATTATGATACAAAAATGATAATAACGAAGAAAAATGGAGTTGACTTTCTTGAGGCCCAAGTTCCTTCTTTATATTTAAGCGGTAGTATAATTAATTTTCTTCAAAGAACCATTCATCATTTTTCTCCACATAAACCTTCTTAATATTTTATCTACACCTTCAAGAAATTGGGTTTAGAATATTCAGAAAAAATCCATGGCATCAAGCAATGAAGCTTCCAGAACCCCTGAAATCAACTGGAGAATTGAAAGGGCTTTAAATTTGATACACAAGGAAAATCAAACTCGAGCTAAGATTTTTGAAAAGTTACAAGAGAGAAAGGTAACTAGACTTTTCATCCCCTGTTTTTATTTCTGTTTCATTTTTTCCACTTGTTTCTTGAATCTTGACTATGATAAGCTTAAATTTTACCACAGATTTCCAGATGTAAAACTTATCGTTACTTATAATATATACGTAATTATAACTTTACGAAGTTACAAGTATATCTTCAGAAGCCCCATTCACCTCTTTGTTATTTCACAAATAGTTGTTATTCCCAGAATCCGACGCGTTGGATGCAATTTAGACTTTACCATAACACATTGGGTGTGACATAATGGTTTATGGAGAAGATAAGAAACCTGAAGATAGAAACTTGAGGTCTTAGGTTCAAATTTCAGCGAGGCAAATAATATTAGGTAATTTTTCCACATCTATCTAAATCTTTGTGGATAGAGTTACATAATACCTGTTATTGGTGGGAAGTGGTAGGTATCTCACGAAACTAATTAAGGTGCGCAATCTAGGCCGGACACCACGGTTATAAAAATAATATCTTGGTAGTTTCTTATACATAAATTATTTAGAAAACTTATTAGTATCCCTTTTCTCGGAAAGTACCTTTATGAGCAAAATTGAAGAAAGTTAGTTGACCTTAAGGTAATAAAGAAAAATTGCGATTATGGGCAATTTCCTTTGGTGAAGCAAAGAACTTTGTATTTGACTTGTTGAATTTATTTTGAATAAATTACGCAGATCGTTATCCCATAAAACTAATCAAGGTACGCGCAATCTAGGCCGGACACCATGGTTATAAAAATAATAATATCTTGATAGTTTCTTATACATAAATTATTTATAAAACTTATTAGTATCCCTTTTCTCGAGTAAGTACTAAAGAAAAATTGTGATTAGGGGCAATTTCCATTGTGGTGAAGCAAAGAACATTTTATATGAATTGTTGAATTTATTTTGAATATATTACGCAGATCGTTATCCTTGCAATGTTGCATCACAATTTAACAAAAAAGAAAATTGTCGTTACTACTAGTTTTCATAGCTGCTAAGCCATACTATGAAAGTTTGGGAAAAGGTGGTTGAAGTGAGGGTGAGAAAAAGTGTGGCCATTTCTGATAACCAGTTCGGTTTCATGCCGAGGAGTTCGACTGTGGAAGTCATTCACATTATAAGGAGATTGGTGGAGCGGTATAGGGAGATGAAGAAGAACTTGCACATGGTGTTCATTGACCTAGAGAAAGTATATGACAAAGTCCCGAGAGAGGTGCTCTGGCGATGCTTGGAGGCTAAAGGGATCCCAGTAGCCTATATTAGGATGATTAAGGATATATATGATGAAGCTAAGACTCGGGTTAGGGCAACGGGAGGAGAATCGGAACACTTTCCGGTTAAGGAGTTGCACCAGGGATCAGTTCTTAGTCCATTCCTATTTTCTTTGGCGATGGACGCATTGACAAGACACATTCAAGGTGAGGTACCATAGTGTATGGTATTTGCTGATGATATTATTTTAATTGACGAGATACGGGGTGGTGTTAACGAGAGGCTGGAGGTTTGGAAGCAGACCCTAGAGTTTAAGGGTTTCAAGTTCATCAGGACCAAGACGGAATACATGGAGTGCAAGTTCAGCAACGATACCCAGGAAAGGGATATAGAGGTGAGGCTTGGTACGCAAGTCATCCCCAAGAGAGGTAGTTTTAAGTATCTTGGATTTATAATACAAGGTAACGGGGAGAATGATGAAGATGTCACGCATCGTATCGGAGCAAGATGGATAAAATGGAGGCTCGCTTCCGGTGTCTTGTGCGATAAGAATGTGCCGCTGAGACTTAAAAGGTAAGTTCTACAAGGTTGTAGTTAGACTGACTATGTTGTATGGAGCAGAGTATTGGCCGGTCAAGAACTCTCATGCCCAGAAGCTAAAAGTAGCTGAGATGAGGATGTTGAGGTGGATATGTGGGCATACCTGATTGGATAAGATTAGGAATGAAGTTATTCGGGAAAAGGTGGGAGTGACCCCTGTGGAGGATAAGATGTGGGAGGCGAGGTTGAGATGGTTCGGGCATGTTAAGAGGAGAAGTATAGAAGTCCCAATTAGAAGGTGTGAGCGATTAGCCTCAGTGGGCAGCAGGATGGGTAGAGGTAGGCCTAAGAAGTCTTTGGGAGAGGTTATTAGGCGAGACATGGCGCAATTGGAGCTGACTGAGGACATGGCCGTAGACAGGAGGGTGTGGAGGTCCAAGATTAGGGTAGAAGGTTAGTAGGTAGTTGAGCGTTTCTCTTTGTCTTACTCAGTTCGCTAGTATTAGTGTTATTATGTTATCTTTTATTCATAGATGGCTATTACTACCTAGAGTTTGACTGCATTCTTGGATTCGATCTTATTTTATCTTGCTGTTATTCCTACTTGTTGCAATTACCTTTTCTTTTTTAGTCGTTCTTTAGCCGAGGGTCTATTGAAAATAGCCTCTCTGCCTTTCCAGGGGTAGGGGTAAGGTTGTGTACATCTTACCCTCCCCATACCCCACTCGTGGGAAACTACTGAATTTGTTGTTGTTGTTGTTGTTGTTGTTGGGAGGTATGTTTAGGGAAATTGGACCTTGCGAGAATAGTGATATATCTCTTTCTTGTTTCTTAAAGGGTGAATGATATAATTACCCACAAAAATAAAACTATTTACCCCTACCTACCCATTTACTTTTATACCCATCAAACTAATTATATTTCCTACCCACGGTAGCTTTTGTAGATAATTTCCTCTTTTTTCTCCTTTCCTTTTTTATTTCTCTGCTTCTTTTCTTTTTTCTTTCTTTTCTCCTTTTCTTTTTTCTCGTTTTCTTCTTACTTTTTTTCTTTCTTCTTCTTTTTTGTTCATTTATTATTTGCCCAAATCATAATAATAATAATAATATTATTATTATTATTATTATTATTATTATTATTATTATTATTATTATTATTATTTAATTTCACACTCAATTTTAGCTCCTTCTTTATTTTTTATATTTAATTTTTTCTTTATTTGTTGTTCCTTTTCTAATTTCATTTAACTCATTTTTTCTTTTTTTTTTTCCTTTTCTCTCCATAATCTAATTTCATTGACTTTTTTTTTTGCTCTTTTTTTTATACAATAAGAAAAGATAACTGATAAAATAAATATTTTTTCACTTTTATTTTAATATAACTGGTATAATATCGATTTTGTGTTTTTTCTTATTTTCTTATTTTTAAATTCAATTATTAGAATAACTTATACATTATAACTATTTTCTCTTCTCTTTTTTGATTTTATTTTTTTTCTTTTTGAATTATTATTATCATTATATTAAGTCATTTTTTATTTCCTTTTTTTCATAATCTAATTTTGCACATATTTTTGGCTCCTTTATTTTTTTCTTTGTATTTATTTGTATTTTCTATATATTAATTATTAAAAAATAACTTACTTTAGCATATAGTATACCAAAAATAATATATTAGTTACAGTTGAAGTATATTATTGCAGTATACCGTGATACCCACATGATATATATCATATACTGACTGGGTATATGATATCGAGAACTCTGTTAGAAAATTGAATACAGACACATTGAATTTTTGTAAAAAAAAATACCAAATTTAACTTTATTGTTACTTTATATCACATACTATAATACAATTGCAATAAATTATACACTATTGAATTAAATATTATATACCAAAGTGGTATATAAAATAATATTTTGGTATATAGTACAAATTAGTCTTCTTCGCTAGTTCAACTCAATTTCAACCTAAATTTCAAAAATCTACTCTAGAATGTTTACCAAATTGACTCAAACTTTGACCACAACCTCCAATCAAATATTTCAAACTAAATATTTTGGTTTAAGAAAAAAAATTTAAAAAAACAAACATGAGAACTCCATTGAAAATTTGAAAAAGAACTCAATGAAAATTTTAAAAAATTCTAAAAGGACCAAATTTTAATAGTATACCGTTACATTATATAGTATACTGTAACAGTATACCGTTGGAATGCATTATATACCAAAATGGTATATGATATACCATTTTGGTATATAGTACAAATTCTTCTTTTCCAGTTCAACGCAGTAAAATATACACTAATGAAGTAAATATAATATACCAAAAAGGTATATAATATTTTATTTTTGTTTATATATTATAAATTAGTCTTTTTCGCTAGTTCAACTCAATTTCTAAAATCTACTCTAGAATTTTTACCAAATTAACTCAACCTGTAGCTAGAGCCTCCAATAAAATATTTCAAACTAAATATTTTAGTTTAAGAAAAAACAAAAAAAAACATGAGAACTCCGTTGAAAATGTTGAAAAAGAACTCAAAAGAAATTTCAAAAAATTCAAAAATGACCAAATTGTAATAGTATACTAGGTGTGTCAATGGTTCGATTCGGCCGGTTATTTTATAAAATTTATACCATACTAATTTTTTAGTTATTTTATTTTGTATAACCAAAATTAGAATTTTCAAAATCGTCTCAATCATGTCGGTTTCTCTTCGGTATCGGTACGGTTCGGTTAATTTTCAGTATTTTTTTAAAATGTCATGTAAAAGACACTAGTAGAAGTTGAATGCAATAACATACGTACTAGTAGAATATAAGAACAAGTGTGGTGAAATAATTACTCAAAAACCATCAAATGTCTACTAGCATAATTCCAAGACATGGTGTCACAAGTGTATGAGCTACTAGTAGAATATACAAAACACTAAACTACTGTCTGAAATATAGTAGACAGAAAGTAAATGCAAAAGAGAGACTCGGTTACTGCAGAACGAACTCGAAAAGCAGCTCACCAATAAGCCTCGGAGTATCAGGGGTGCGCGTCGGGATGACTGCCAGATGCACCTGCCTCAGATCCTGCACGATTAGTGCAGAAGTGTAGCGTGAGTACATAAACAACATTTACCCAGTGAGTATCCAGTCTAACCTCGAAGAAGTAGTGACGAGGGGTCGACATCGACACTTACTATGGGCCAACAACAAAATACAGAAATTCTAAACAGGTATGGGACATGGAAATAATAATAATAATAATAACATAATGTCAAGCAATGAAATATGACTCATTAACTGATAATAAATTCCAAAATTTCTAGCCAACATCTACTAACCCCAAATCAATTTCTGTCATTAAATAAATTATAACCTCTCGAGCCATAAAGTAATTCATTCCACGTGGAAAATCGTCTGATGAAGAGTTATCAAGTGTAATCAGGCTCCGAGTATTATCACGCACGATTTATGTCGAGGTCGTACGGCCCGATCCAAAAATATACTATGTGCACTACCGAGGGTCGAACGGTACGAACCATAGATGCATCTATTATATTGCTGAGGCGAACGGCACGCTCCCATGAGAATAGGAAAGTTTACCTCGCTCGCGAAAGTACTTGCAACGTGAGAGGGCATGGATTTCTCAGAGATATTAAATATTCATCAATGACCCCAAAATAAGAATTCTAAATTGGAAGTTTTCAACTTTAAAATCTCTAGTCTCAGCTCTATTCAAGATAATTAATATGCATAACAAATATGACAGTACAATTAAAGCATGATGTAAATCTAAGACTACCCGGACATCTCATGAAATATAGCTACGCACGAACTCTCGTCACCTAGTGCGTATGTAGCTTCCCACACAAATAACACATAACAAGATACACCTAAGGGGATGAGTTCCCTCTTACAAGGTTAGGCAAGAGACTTACCTCGTTCACAAGCTCACTTCCGGTCCACAAATACGATCTATAAATAAATCAATAAATACTCAAAAGTTCATAATTTAACTATTAGAGTAATTACCCAACCCAATTTGGAAGATTCCTAAAATTTACCCACGGGCCCGCGTGCCCGGATTTCGAAAATTTTTAAAGATAATTATTACCCATAACCTCACGAACTCAAATATATAATTTTTACCCAATTTCATAACTATTTTCGTGGTTAAATCCCATTTTTATCAAAACCTAGATTTTTCAACTAAACCTATAATTTTTACTATTTTAGATCTTAATCTATGTATTTAAGGAATTTATGTAAACCTATGTATTTTTCAACTAAACATAATCTATGTATTTAACTTACATTGGATAGGAATTACTTACCTTCAATAGCTAGGAAGAAATCCCTGTCTAAGAAGCTCCAAAAATCGCCCAAGAAGTAAAATAAATGAACCAAAATGGCCTAAGTCCCGTCTTAAATGGACCTCACTGCCTCCTAGCGGTTTCCGCTTCTGCGGAGATTTGGCCTCTTCTGCGGCTCCGCATCTGCGTAAATGCATCGCAGATGCGGCCCTCTCCCAGCTGGCCTACTTCCACTTCTGCGGACAAAGGCTCGCTTATGCGAGCCCGCTTCTGTAGCGTACGTGCCGCGCCAGCGACCTTGCCCGCTTCTGCGGTCATCTGCCTCGCACCTGCGCTTTCGCAAGTGCGCCTCTTTCCTCGCTTCTGCGACTACACACCCAGGCTACCCAAGCCTCTTCTGTGAGCTTCACCCTGCTTCTGCGAGGTCGCTTCTGCGACCAAACTTCCGCAGAAGCGGTCGCACCAGCAACAGAAAATTCCCAGCTCTTCAACATGGCCCAAATCGATCTGAACCCCGTCTGAAACTCGCCCGAGCCACTCGGGGACTTAACCAAATATACCAATAAGTTTGTAAACATAAGGCGGACTCGCTCAAACCCTCGGAACGTGTAAAACAACATCAAATTAAGAATCGCACTCCAAACTAAATCGAATCAACTTATGAACTTCAAGTTCTTCCAACTTGCTCCGAATGCGCCGAATCATACTTAAACTACTCGGAATGACACCAAATTTTGCGTGCAAGTATTAAATTATCATACAGAGCTATTCCCAGGCTCGGAATCCCAAACGGACCTCGATAACACCAAAACCTACTTCAACCCAAATTTAAAGCACTTTAAAACCTTCAATGTGCCAACTTTCAACTTTAGACGTTGAAACGCTCCTGGGTCATCCAAAACCGAATCCGAACACACGCCCAAGTTCAAAATCATCATACGAACCTATTGGGACCATCAAATCTCGGTTTCGGAGTCGTTTACTATAAATGTTGACCCAAGTCAAACTTAACCCCTTTTAAGCCAATAATAAGGAACTAAGTGTTCCGATTTCAACCCGAACCCTTCCAAACCCGAACTAACCATCCTCGCAAATCATAAAATAGTAAATGCACATACGGAGGTCTTATTTAGGGGAACGGGGATCTAGAAAGCAAAATGACCGGTAAGGTCGTTATATTCTCCACCTCTTAAACAAATATTCATCCTCGAACGGGTCTAGAATCGTACCTGGAGTGCCGAATTAGTGTGGATAGCTGCTCCGCAGGTCCTCGTCGGTCTCCCAAGTCGCCTCCTCGACTGGTTGACCCCTCCACTAAACTTTTACCGCAAAAATCTTCTTGGACCTTAACTGCAAACCTCCCTGTCAACAATGGCAACTGGCTCCTCCTCATAACCCAGGCTCTTATCTAACTGAACCGTGTTGTAGTCTAACACATGCGACCTGTCGGCATGATACTTCCGGAGCATAGACACGTGGAAGACTGGATGAACTCCCGATAGACTGGGAGGCAAAGAAAGCTCATTAGCAACCTCCCCAACTCGTCTCAACACCACAAATGGACCTATAAACCTTGGGCTCATCTTGCCCTTCTTCCAGAACCTCATGATTCCCTTCATCGGAGAGACCTTCAAGAGAACCTTCTCGCCCACCATAAATGATAAATCATGCGCCTTCTGATCCACGTAACTCTTTTGTTTGGACTGTGCTGTGCAAAGTTTCTCCTGAATCAACTTTACCTTTTCCAAGGCATCCTTCACCAAGTCAGTACCATATAACTTAGCCTCGCCGGGCTCAAACCATTCGATGGGCGAACGACATCGCCGACCATATAAAGCCTAAAATGGAGCCATCTCGATGTTGGATTGATAATTGTTGTTGTAAGCAAACTCGGCCAAAGGCAAGAATCGATCCCACTGCCCTCCGAAGTTAATCACACATGCTCTGAGCATATCCTCCAAGATCTGAACCGTCCGCTCCGACTGCCCGTCAGTCTGCGGATGAAAAGTTGTGCTGAGCTCTACCCGGGTCCCCAACTCACTCTGTACTACCCTCTAGAAATGTGAAGTAAACTGAGGGCCTCTATCTGATATGATGGAAACAGGCACACCATGCAACTGAATAATCTCCTGAATGTAAATCTAGGCCAATCTCTCTGAAGAATACGTGGTCACGACCGGAATGAAGTGTGTTGACTTAGTTAGCCTGTCAACAATGACCCAAACTGCACCAAACTTCTTCAAGGTCCGCGACAACCCAACTACGAAGTCCATAGTGATGCGCTTCCATTTCCACTCAGGTATAACCATCTGCTGGAGTAGGCCACCTGGCCTCTGATGCTCATATTTAATATGCTGGAAATTTAGTCACCTCGCTACATACTCGACTATGTCCTTCTTTATCCGCCGCCACCAATAATGCTACCTCAGGTCACGATACAACTTCGTATTACCTAGATGAATGGAATACCAAGAACTGTGTGCCTCCTCTAAAATATTCTCCCTCAATCCATCAACATTAGGGACATACAGATGACCCTGGAGTCGCAAAACACCATCTTCACTGATAATAACCTCCTTGGCACCTCTACGTAGTATCGTCTCTCTGAGAACCAATAAGTGCGGATCGTCGTACTAGCGAGCCTTGATCTGCTCGAATAGTGAAGACTGGGCGACAACACATGCAAGAACTCGGATGGGCTCTGAAATATCCAACCTCACAAGTCTGTTAGCCAAGGACTAAATGTCCAAAGCTAATGGCCTCTCCTCTGCTGAAATGAATGCCAAACTACCCATGCTCTCTGCCATTCTGCTCAAGGCATCCGCAACTACGTTTGCCTTACCCTGATGATAAAGGATGGTAATATCATAATCTTTTAGTAACTCAAGCCACATGCGCTGTCTCAAATTAAGATCTCTCTGCTTGAACAAATGCTGCAAGCTGTGATGATCGGTGTAAACCTCACAGGACACCCCATAAAGATAATGCCTTCAGATCTTAAGAGCATGAACTATCGCGGCCAACTCCAAATCGTGCACAGGTTAATTCTTCTCGTGGAGCTTCAACTGACGTGAAGCATATACAATAACTCGCCCCTCCTGCATCAATACACAACCCAGGCCAACGCGTGAAACGTCGCAATACACAGTATACATCCCTGAACTAGAAAGCAACACTAACACTGGTGCTGAAGTCAAGGTGATCTTGAGCTTATAAAAGTTCGCCTTGCAATCATCAGACCATCGGAACGGAGCACCCTTCTGGGTGCTTCTAGTCAAAGGTGCTGTAATAGATGAGAACCCATCCACAAACCGGCGATAATAACTTGCTAACCCCCAAGAAGCTCCTGATCTCGGTCGTTGTGGTAGGACGAGGCCACTTCTGAACTGCCTCGATCTTCTTGGGATCTACATTAATACTCTCTCCTAGTACAATATGCCCAAGAATGCCACAGAATCTAACCCAAACCCACCCTTAGAGAACTTAGCATATAACTTCTGTTCCTGCAAGGTCTGAAGCACCACTCTCAAATACTGCTCGTACTGCTCCATGTTATGCGAGTAGATCAAAATGTCATCAATGAAGACAATGACAACGAGTCAATATATGGCATGAACACTCGGTTCATCAAATCCATAAATACTGTCGGGGCGTTAGTCAAATCGAAGGACATCACTAGAAACTCATAGTGGCCATATCTAGTCTGAAAATCTGTCTACGGAACATTCGAGTCACGAATCTTCAACTGATGGTACCCCGATCTCAAGTCAATCTTAGAGAACACCTTGGCACCCTGCAACTGGTCAAATAAATCATCAATATGCAGCAACGGGTACTTGTTCTTAATGATAACTTTGTTCAACTGGCAGTAATCAATGCACATCCGTATAGTCCCATCTTTCTTCTTCACAAATAACACCGGTGCACCCAAGGCGACATACTCGGTCTGATGAACCCCTTTGCTAGTAACTCCTCAAGCTGTTCTTTCAACTTCTTCAACTCTTTCGGAGCCATGCGGTACAGAGGAATAGAGATAGGTTGGGTACCTGGAGACAAATCAATGCAGAAATCGATATCACGATCTGGCGGCATGCCTGGAAGATCAGAAGGAAACACATCGGAGAACTCCCGAACCACGGGCACTGAATCAATCGCCGGAGTCTCTACGGTAGTATCTCGAACATAAGCTAGATAATCCAAACAACCCTTCTCGACCATGTGTCGAGCCTTCAGGAAAGAGATAACTCGACTAAATGCACTGACAAACGAACCCTTCCACTCCCATCTAGGCAACTCTGGCATCACCAAGGTAACAGTCTTGGCATGGCAATCAAGGATGGCGTGATATGGAGATAACTAATCCATGCCCAGGATGACCTCAAAGTCGATCATATCAAGCAACAGAAGATCCGCTCTAGTCTCATAACCACAGAAAGTCACAATACAGGACCGGTAGATCCGATCCACCACAACAGAATCGCCCACTGGTGTGGACACATAAATAGGAGTACCCAAGGACTCGCGAGGAACACCCAGGAAATGAGCAAACAAAGATGAAACATGTGAATATGTAGACCCTGGATCAAATAGTACCGAAACATCACTACCGCAGACAGAAATAATACGTGTGATCACGGCATCTAAGGCTATTGCATCTGGTCTGGCCAGAAAAGCATAGAACCTAACTGGAGCACCACCTAACTGGCCTCCACCTCTAGGACGACCTCTACCTACCTGCCCTCCGCCTTTGGGCGGCCGGACGGCTGGTGCGGCAGCTGGTGCGGAAATCATAAGCTGATGACCCTGCTGTACTGCCTTGCCCCAAAATCTAGGACAAAACCTAATATGGCCAGGATCCCCGCACTCATAACAACCCCTCGGAGCGGTGGACTGCTGACTTGAAGTCTGACCCTGATGGCCTGAATACCCACTGGAGGAACCCTGAATTGTTGGTGGGCGGTAGGAGCTCTCTGGCATGGCGCTGAAATAGGGCCGCACTGGAGCACCTCGAGAAGGTGGTAGTGCTGGATATGTGGGCCTGCTAGGCTGGCCTCTCCTAAACTGACCTCTGCCCCTAGACGGAGCACCACTGAACCCTTCAAAATAACGAAACCACTTGTCTCGCGGCATCTGCTATCGGCTCCACTGACGAACACCCTCGATCCTCCGATCTATCTCCACAACTAGCTTGTAAGAAGTCCCCATCTCAACCTTCCGGGCCATGGTGGCCTGGATACCAGAGTGCAACCCTGCAACAAAGAATCTCAGAGAATCTCGCCTCATAGCCGGTCACAGACATTTGACCCTGATGGAGTTGCTCAAAATGAAATCGCAACTCGTCCCTCTGAGAGGGTAGAATATACTTATCTAGAAAGATACGTGTGAACTGGTCCCAAGTCAAGGGAGGAGAACCTGCTGGTCTACCGAGAAGATAGGATTGCCACCATCGACGGGCCCTACCCTCTAGCTGAAAGGTGGTAAAGTCCACCCCGTGGGACTCAAATATCCTCATGTTGCACAGTCTCTCCCTGCACTGATCAATAAAGTCCTGGGGGTCCTCATGTCTCTCACTTCCAAAGACAGGAGGATGTAGCCTGGTTCATCTATCCAATAGCTTCTGTGGCTCATCGGCCGCAACTGGCATGGGCTCAGGTATAGCTGCTGCAACTGGTTGAGCTTCACCCACGATTAGTGCGCCCGGGGCCTGATATACGACAGCTGCATGACCTAGAGCCTGAGCGGTAGGGGTCTGTGCTCCCCCTCCCACCTGAGATATGGTTGGGCCCGCTGGAAATAAACCAGTCTGAGTCATAGAATCCATGAACCGCAACATACAGCCCATGACCTCTTGGAATCCTGGTGCAGACATGAAATCTACTGGGGTCGGCTCTGCTGCAGGCACCTCATCCTGCTCCTTAATAATAGGGTCCTTTACTGGATCCATTGGTGGCACAACTAGAGCAACTCTAGGATGTCCCCGTCCTGTACCACGAGCTGGAGCCCTCCCTCGACCTCTAGCAACATGGGGAGCAGCTCCTCCATGATCAGGTACATTTTCCGTGCGCGTTCTCACCATCTGTGAGAGAATAAGAAAAAGATACTTAGCACAACATCAACTGCACGATATGAGATGAAGAAAGAGTAGTTTCCTAACTCCCTATAGCCTCTCAAAGATAAGTACGGATGTCTCCACACCGATCCGCAGGACTCTATTCGGCTGGCTCATAACTTATGGGACCTACGTGAACCTAGTGCTCTGATACCATGTTGTCACGACCCAATTTCACTTATAGGCCGTGATGGCGCCCAACGTCGCCGCTAGGCAAGCCAACGGTGAATTAGCCATGTATTTGTTCTGTTTAACAACTTCGAAATAGTTAGTTTTTATTTATTAAGTAAGTAAGAGGTGAAAATAATTTAATAAAATAAAGTTGAAACTAATATAAGAACAAGTGTGATGAAATAATTACTCAAAAGTCATCGAATGTCTACTAGCATAATTTCAAGACCTGGTGTCACAAGTGTATGAGCTACTAGTACAATATACAAAACACTAAACTATTGTCTGAAAATAGAGTAGACAGAAAGTAAATGCAAAAGAGAGACTCCGGTTGCTGCAGAAAGGACTCGGAAAGCAGCTCACCACTAAGTCTCGGAGTATCAGGGGTGCGCGTCGGGATGACTGCCAGATGCACCTGGCTCGGATCCTACATGATTAGTGCAGAAGTGTAGCGTGAGTACATAAACAACATGTGCCCAGTAAGTATCCAGTCTAACCTCGAACAAGTATGACGAGGGGTCGACATCGACACTTACTATAGGCCACCAATAAAATACAGAAATTCTAAACATGTATGGGACATGGAAATAATAATAATAATAATAATAATAATAATAATAATAATAATAATAATAATAATAATAATAACACAATGTCAAGTAGTCAATAAATGACTCATTAACTGATAATAAATTCCAAAATTTCTAGCCAACATCTACTAACCCCAAATCAATTTTTGTCATTAAATGAATTATAACCTCCCGAGCCAAAAAGTAATATCAAGTGTAAGGCTCCGAGTATTATCACGCACGATTTATGCCGTGGTCGTACGGCCCGATCCAAAAATATACAGTGTGCACTGCCGAGGGTCGAACGGCACAAACCATAGATGCATATATTATACTGCCGAGGCGAACGACCCGCTCCCATGAGAATAGAGAAGTTTACCTCGCTCGGGAAAGTACTTGCGACGCGAGAGGACATGCATTTTTAAGAGATATTAAATATTCATCAATTCTTCCCCGAAATAAGAATTCTAAATTGGAAGTTTTCAATTTTACAATCTCTAGTCTCAGCTCTATTCAAGATAATTAATATGCATAACAAATATGACAGTACAACTAAAGCATGATGTAAATTAGTATTGTGACACTTTCTTCATAATTAGTCATTATCATTACCGAGAGTTACCGTATCATTTTTTTTATTATTTGATTTTTTATTTTATTTGTATAGATGATGTTTTTCCATTTTCTAAGAAAAAATGGGTTTTTTCTATAATAAAGAATTTTCACTCTTCACATTTCTTTGTTCTTTATAGTTAAATCGGCGAATCCTAAAGTTTGATATACTACAATAATCATGGTATACCACTATGTAGTATACAAAAAATATAAGAATACTATGATTCAACTGTAATTATAGTATAACAATATGTAGTATACCAATAATATTAGGTATACCGTTTAACATACTCAAACAAAGTATACCATGATTCAATACTAAGTATGGTATACCAATGCATAGTATACCAAGAATATGAGAATATCATTATTCAATAGTAATTATGGTATATCAATGTATGGTATACCAAGAATATTAGGTATATCATTTAACATACTCAAACAAAGTATACCATTATTCAACAATAATCATGGTATACCGACATATAGTATACCAAGAATATTGGGTATACTAAATAACATACTCAAACAAAGTATACCATGATTCAACATTGATCATAGTATACCACTGTACAGTATATCAAGAATATTAGATATACCATTTAACATATTCAAATAGAGTATATCATGATTTAACACTAATTATGTTATATCAATGTGGAATATACCAAATAAACTATTTAATATACTCAAATAAAGTATACAATAATTAGTGTTGAATCATGGTATACTTTGTTTGAGTGTTGGCCAGTCAAGATCGCTCATGTCCAGAAGATGAAGGTAGCAGAGATGAGGATGTTGAGATGCATGTGCGGGCACACCAGGTTAGATAGGATCATAAATTAGGTTATTTGCGATATGGCCGTCCAACGGGACGGGACGACATTTAGCCGGGACGGTGGCGGGATAGGCCTAAACGGGACGGGATAAACGGGATGAAATGGTAGGCCCATCCCATCTCGCTAACAAACGGGATAGGACGGGACGGTTTCACGGGCCTTAAGTGGGCTGTTTTAAAAATAAAATTAATTATTTAAGCGTTAAGTTTGGCAAAAAGCTAGTTTTTTGACAATGACTAAGTTTTTAAAGTTTACAACGGCTAGTTTTTTGACTTATTTAATAAACTTAAAACTTAATAAGTTATAAAAAAATTTGGAAACTAAGTAAAGATTTATAAAATATTAAAACAAAAGACTTGTAATGACTTAAAAGATTTCCATACAAGTGATGTTTTGGGCTTTTGGCACGTTCACCCTTAGGCTTACCCATTATAGGAGGTACAGGGGGTATAGCTCCAGACCAAGATTGACTTTGAGTTGGAGCTTGTGTTGCGGGACTAGTGGGTGTTTCATCTAATTCTTCTTCCTCATTTTCTTCATCCTCATTTTCTTCGTCTTCAATAAAAATATCATTGCCAAATTGTCTTTGTAAAGTTTCATGATCTAGTTATTTTCCGAAATTAATATTATAACATGCGGGGGGTTGGAAAAATGAAGTTTCATCAATATGAGTCATTTCATCTATATGTTTTCTAATTCTAGGAGAAAGATTAGGATTAGAACTAGGATTAGGATTACTACTAATATCACCTTTACTACTTTTTTTACTACTTTTTTTAAATAGGCCAAATACATTTTTAGGTGCCATAATTTAAATACGAAATTAAATTAAAAAAGTTAATACAAAAATTAAACACACAAATAAAATACATAAATAGAACACGTAAAGTAAATAAAAAAATTAAGCACTAAAATGATACGCAAAAATTATATATTGAAATTAGGAGATGGAACGAGTGCACCGTGATTAAATATTAAAACTTGAAGAAATTTCCCAAATAATTACACCAAATACTTGACGAATTAATTTGAAGCTTGAAAGTTGCTCCAAAAATTTGCCCAAATACTTGAAACTTAGTTGATCACTTGATTTAAAACTTAATTAAAAAAATACGCGGGAAGACGGGACAAACGGGATGGGATAAACGAGACGAAATGGGTATCTCATCCCATCCCGTGTACCGTTTAACATGGGCCCATCCTGTTTAGATTTAAGTGGGCTGGGACGGGACGGGACCGGGACGGGACGGGATGGCCCGTCCCATTGGACATCCTTAATTTGCGACAAGGTGGGTGTGACCCATATTGAGGACAAGATGCGGGAAGCACAACTTAGGTGGTTTGGTCATGTGAGGAGGAGGAGCACAGATGCTCCGGTGGAGGTATGAGAGGTTGACAATGGAGGGCATACAGAGAGGTAGAGGTAGGCCAAAGAAGAGGTGGGGAGAGGTGATTAGGCAAGACATGACGCAACTTCAGCTGACCGAGGACATGACCCTTGATAGGAAGGTATGAAAGCCGAGGATTAGGGTAGTAGAGTAGATAGTTTAGAGTGTTCATAACAGTAGTATTGGCACGTAGTCTCGCTTTCTGTTCATAGTAGGTTTTTATGACTAACCGTTATTTTCTTTCATTGTTGATCACCTTACTATTTTGTTGTTTTTATTCTGTTTTTATATGATTTTTTGGTACTATCCCTCCTTGTCTATATTTTCATTAATGTGGTGCTTATGCTTTCCTGAGCCGAGGGTCTATTGAAAATAACCTCTCTATCCTCACAAGGTAGGGGTAAGGTCTGCGTACACACTACCCTCCCCAGACTTCACAGTGTGAAATAAGACTGGGTATGTTGTTGTATTGTTGTTGTAAATAAAATATACCATAATTCAACATTAATCGTGGTATACTTTATAGTATACCAAGAATATTGGGCATATCATTTAACATACTCAAAGAAATTATACTAACCTATTCCAACTTTCGAAACCTAAATCCAAATCTGATATCGATAAAGTCAACTCTCAGTCAAACCTCTCAACTTTCCAAACCTCCAGCTTTCTAAGTTTAGCCAAAAAGTATCAAACTAACCTATAGACCTCCAAATCCAAATCCGGGCATACGCCTAATTCCAAAATCACAATACAAAACTATCAGAATCATCAAAATTTTATTTCGGAGTCATTTACACAAAAGTCAAATTCCGGTCAACTCTTCCAACTTAACTTCTAACCTTGGAAATAATTGTCCCAATTCGCTCCGAAACATCCCCAAAACCAAACCAACCACCCCGGCAAGTCACAAACCACAAATGAACATAGAAGAGGTGATAAATAGGGGAATGTGACTACAATACACAAAACGACCGATCGAGTCATTACACTATTAAATCAAATGAAAAAGAAGAAAGAAAAAACAAAATATAAGAATCAAGCAAAAAAAAACGAAAGGGAAATGGAGCATAATGTGATGACGGTGACAACTCGGCTCGTAGGAATGTCTACTTTTTTACTTTCAACTGATGTGCATTGAAAACTGTGCATCATCCTTTTTATCTTTTTAGATATTTCTTTTATGTTTCTTAGTTTTTAGGAGTAATCCGGGGAAATAGGCAATTAGGGGTAGGCCTGAGTCATTATTTTGTTCTACTAGAGCATTTTTGTCCTTTGCTCTTCTCTTTTGTTGTCTAACTTATACATATTGATGATTCACTTATGAGAAATAGATTTTGGTCCTAATTAACTCTTAGCTAGCGTTTGGCCATAGATTCTCAAATTTGTTTTAAAATTTTTGATTTGGGTGAAGTTTGATTTGAAGATGAAAATGTGTTAGGACATGATTTTTCAAAACATATTTCACTTTTTATTTGAAAAAATATGAAACATGACTTATACCCACAAGTTTCAAAAACTATCACAAATTCCCAATAGTACCAAACAAACAAACTTGCTATCTTGTATATACATAACCTTCATTACTCAGATTACACATAGGAAGTCATTACTCATATTACACATAGGAAGTCATTACTCAGATTACAATCATGCCTACACCACGACGTACAACTAAAATAATTAGTATCAGCATTTCATGCATTAGAGTACAATATAACAAAATGAAAATAACAGTTAGCTCAATTTTTCTTTAAGTCGTTAAACTATTCGACTTGATTTTTTTCGGTCATATGAACGAATATCTTGCGAAAGCTGGGGTTAAGCAAGAAAGGCACTGCTGGTGAAAATTTTTCGTCAGCTAAACCATGTTTTTGCAAGACAAATTGCAAGTGGGTAGTCACAGCTTCCTCAGAGTAGATATCAATCTCAGTTTCTTTCGAGAGCAGATACAAAGAAAGAAGCAGGAACAAGAGCAGAAATTGAGGTGATTATTTAAATGTGGGCTCTTTTACAAACTATAAAAGTTTGGGATAATATTTAAAAATTTTAAAAAATGTAATGGTCATGTTTTGGCCCAAAATCAGCAATTGAGGTGATTTTGGGATTTGGGATCTTGCCAAAATGTAGGCAAAATCTATGGCCAAATATGTGTTTGCCAAATAAATTCCAAATTTATTTTGGCAAAACTCATGACCAAACGGGTCCTTAGAGTTAGCTCACGATGTAAGGATTGTTTGAAATCATATAAGAAGATTAAATTCTTATCCCGCAATTGATATGGGATAAACTCAATACCTCCTTCACCCCCCAAACACACACACAGGCATGCTAACTAGAGCGTGAATAATATAACATGGAAGCTTAATATTGAATAAATCAAGAATTGAAATGAGTCTGACTCTGATACTATATCAAATACGAGAAAAACTCAAAGAAAATAAAGCATTTTTAGGTTTAACAAAAAAAAAAGGATAAAAAAAAAGATCTGATTTTTTTATTAAAATGAATTGGTTGCTTAAAATGTACAAGTGTTCCCCCTTTTATACTTATGGGAAATAAATCAATGAAAATTGAAAAAGTGCAAATTACAAAATTGGGCTACATCTACTAATTAGCTAACTACACTACGTTGAGGGAAAAATCGAAAATAACCTGATTTATAATTGATAATTAAAAATTAGCTACAGTTTCAAAAGTAATTCAAATTTATCCCTTTTTTCATGTAAAGATAAAAATCTGAACAAAAACGCCATTAAAAATTCGGAAAAATTCCAGCATATATGTTGGAATTTGAATTTCTTACATATGAGACTCCAATATAAGGTGCTGGAATTTCATAATGTGTTGGAGTTCTAGCATAATATATGCTGGAAGTTTATACGCAAGAGCTTCAAAATCCAGCATATTATGCTGGAACTTTCCGTGTTTTAGCTAAAATAGTGGCTATTTTTCAATAACTTTACAAACACTGGCTATTTTTTTATTACCGATCTGAAAAACTGGCTAGCCCATGCTTTTTTCACCTACGTTGAGCATTCATAGTGTATTGGGCTTATATCTAGAATTGGGCCTTGGTCTTTAATAATAAATTAATAATAATAATATAAAATAAAGTCTAAATAATTTTAGAAAAATAAAATAAAATAATAATAATATAAAAGAAAGTCTAAATTATTTTAGAAAAAAAAAATAAAATAATATAATATAAAGTCTGAAATAAAGTTTAAATAATTTTAGTACTAAAATTATATTCTTCTTAAATGATATGATAATAATAATCTTATTAAATAAAGTTGTTTTTTTTTATGTAAATCGAAGCAATTTTTTTTAATTTTTTTTCTAGGTAAATAAAATGTACTGCTAAGTCTATTATTGAATAAAATCCTGTATCTTTATTGAATTTAAATTCTTCTAGATCTATACTCAAACTTTGAGCAAATATTTCTGAATTGTTGTTCGAGAGATTAATTGACATATATTATCGGTAAATAGTGAGTTTTTTAATATATTGTAAAATTCTACTCGGTACTCCCTCTCTCCTTCATGTTCTTAACTTTGTGGTTCATATTTAGCAAATTTAAACTATATCATGTTCTATGATTCAAGATGTTTTCCCTATACACGAGATTTTAAACTTATTTACCCGATTTTGTCTAAGTTTTCATATTTACAGAAAATAACTAAAGTGTTTTACAAAATATATACATATTCGATCAAAATCTACGATTTATCTACAACTTAAATACACATTGTTTTGTACAGAATCCGTTCATAAACAATAATTTACATACAATTTATATACAAGTTGTATACAATTATATAATTATAGATATTTTGTATACTCGGCATACAAAATCTATACAATTTGTTTATGTTTTCTTTTTCGAGTTTTAATATGAAATTTCAACCAAAACCACCTCGAATCTTCACCATATTCTCTCAAAATTAAGATATAAACTCCAAATGATATTCTCAATCATTTGCAACAACACCCAATCCAAACAAAAAATAATTTTGTAAATTTTGATTTTCGAATTCAAAGCTTTTAAGCTTTCTAATAGATTAACATAGTTTTCAATTCAATCTACTCGCTTATAATTAATACTATTTTGTTTATTGATTCCAAAAAGCTAAAAGAATTTAACGATCTTCCCTCGTTCAAAAGTGATAATTCGTTTATTGTTTAACATAGCAAAAACAAAATAGAAAATAAAAAGAAAGAGAAAACATAATAGAATTGTTTGATACCAAATCTCTTTGTTCACGTAAAGGTATAGCTGAAGTTGACAAGAAAGAGGACAAACATTCTTCTATTAATTTATAAGTTTAGTTTTGGGGTGGAAGAGGGAGAGAAAATATGGAATATTAGAGTCTAATACATTATTTTGTATAAAATTGATAATTTGTATATTGACTTATAATTAAGTTAAAACCTCAATAGTGAAGGTAAATAAATTTCAAAATTAGTATAGATAAGTAAAAATCTCTAACCATAATCAATACTATTGGAGCTATTTCCATAAAAAATATTATTATTATTATTCATTTTTGTTACTATAACTTGCGTTATTCTACATTGTTTTGACCGACTTTTTTGCATTTTGGTATGGTCTTCACTCTATATGCAGCTTGACAGAGACAAATTATCTGAAAACATAAGAAGCCTACTACCGTACGCATATTCTTATGAGTCAAGACGACGAAAATTTGAATATACAGAACAGACTTTCTTAGGTGTCTACAGTACATGTGAAGCAAAGCTTAATGAGCCTCTATCGGTAAGACACTTTCCCAAGATTAATCTCCTTTTGCTTCTTATGGCAAGGACTTGGGTGAGAGGTGCCCGAAACGCATCCGTGTTTGTATTAGGAACGCTAAGTTGTCCAAATTAAACTACCGACGTCCTAAATCTGCAGATTATTATGTTGAGACTAACCATTTACCTTTTGTAATTACAGATTAAAACTTTGTGTTGCAAGATAAGACACGGGTGTAACTCTTTAGCTGATGAGAAGAAGATTTTTCGGGAGATAACTGCAGCAATAGATACAAGAGCAGACGTTGAAAGTGCTAAAGAGACCAAATTGGTTCACAATAAGGTACGGGAAACTTTACAAATACATATAATTGGGAACAGCGTGAAAATTATCAAATTTAAATATGCATTTGTCTTCTGCATGTCCATGGAATTTTGAAATTTTATTTTTGCATGCGTTTTTTCTCAAGCCATCTCGCTATATATTTTCGAAGAGGAATATAGTCTGGCTCTGCCCCAACCCAACAAAGCTTTTAAATTAAATTCGTATTGTGCCCCATATCCGAGTTGAACAAATAGTACTTTACTCTAATTAATTGATCCCTAATTTGTAATGTGTGTTAATATCTAATTTATTAAGTTCCCAGCATATACATCTCTTTGTGGATAGAGATTTACGTTTTTGACGTTGTAGCAAAGGCATCATTAATTGAAAGAGAGGAACGAAAATTCAAAAAGCATGAACATCTCAGGAAAATAACGAATAACTAACGAAAGATGTCTTACTATTAGTTTAGCTAATTGACTTTAATATCTTGGCTTCCGTGATCTTTTGCAGGTTCTCTTCAATCAAACACATCCCATCAAAATGACCTCCAATGCCAATGTGGAGAGGCTTAAACAGAAAATGCAAGTCATTACAAAAGACATTAGATCTATCGAGAAGCGTTTAAATAGAATAAACCAAAAGAAAGACCAAATTTATGCACAAATTCTTACACTCCAGAAAGCAACATGATTTTTGTGATTGCTTTACCGACTACTTAATATTTTTTACATCAGAAATCACTCACTTTATTACAAATTTTGACCTGCGGTAATCCAAGACATCAACAGGTTCCCGCAGGATTTCTTTAGCAGAAATTCCATAAACTAAAGATAGTGAGTGTCATGACTATAATAGTGGTCATATTGGAGTGACTACAGCTTCCAGGAGTTCAATGAAGTCTTGAGTAATTAGGACTCCTAATAGATTCCCTCTGCATCTATCTCTTAAAGTTATTCTATATCTAGAATACTCAAATGCTAATGTACTGTAAACGGGGCGGAGCTAGAGTATTAAGTGTGGAACGAACGAATTCAATCGCTTTGCTTAGATCCTGAATTTGTATTAAGAAACGCATTACATATGTATAAATGCATAATTTTAAACCAATTAATTAAGACGAGCTAAGAGTTCGGTGACAAGTTCAGAAGGGTGATTGACAGGAATGACCCTATAACGAGCCGGTCTTTAAATATTGTTCTCCTTTTTGAATGTATTTAAAAATGACCTCCGAACCGTACAACTCTTCAGGGATTTCTCTACCGGATTGGTAGAGTATATGCTATATTTACTCTATCTATATTGTTAATTATTTAAAAACTCTACCCTGTTGGAATGATTTTGTGTTCAATTGTTCACCAAACTCTACCAAATTGGTGTAACTTTGTGTTTTATGCAATTGACGTATTTGTTAAAATGTTCATCAAGTCTATCCGATTGATATAGTTTTTTTGTTGTTCAGCAAAATGTTCTTCGCATTTGCAATTTCAATTTCGATCAAATCTGCTCCAGATCTCAAATTTAAAATAAAGCCTCAAAATATCAATATTGACGATTTTCAATCACCAATTTAGTAAAATAATACGAAATCAAGAAGAGCCATTTTGATTTCTTCAACAATTTCTAAAGATCAATATTGGAAGTTTTGAGACTTTTAATTAAAGTAAATAGCTAAATCAATGTTTAAACTAAAAGTTTTGAGTATAAATAATTAATACTCAAACGATTTTAACAGTAATTAACTATTAACTTCGAATTTTCAATCCCAAGTAAGAATTTAATCTTCCAAAATTAAAGAATTATGGTGTTCTTGGTGAAGAAAAAGAGATGGAGAAGGAGGAGTTGAAGGGGCAAAAAAAAGCGGAGTCCATTTATTAAATATCGCCAATTACGAGGACATTCAGCTAAGACCAGTCTCATTAGGGGACACGTCACGTAATTTTCTCAATTCAAAACCCATAAACTTCAAATCATAGCTCTGTGTATTGAATCATGACTATATCCCATTCAAATATTTAAATTTGTAGAGACTGAAAGTTGAACATGAGCAGTTTTTAAAATTTCATTTTCTTCGACTCCAACTCTAGCTATAACTACATGGAGTAACATTGAATGTAAATGAACAAAAAGATTCCTATTATCTATTCTTTAAGCGTGTGATTTACAATAATATGTCATTAGAGTCAATGTCAACCTCTTCTTCTGCCACAGCCCTTCCAATTCTTCAACTCTTCGTCTGCCACATCCCTTCCAAGTCTTCAAAACTTCAGCCATGTCCCTAAGGCCTTCTTCCTCTTTGAATTCTCTTAGCCATGCTTGTCATTTAATCTCTATTATATTAAACATACTTTCACATATTGTTAAAATGTATGAAAGTGTGCATATATTGTATTAAGAATAATTGTGTGTTGGTTATTATCGTTTTAAGGTTGGCCCAAATTAAAGTGATCTACTAAAGCTTAAAGTTAAATGAATACCTCATAAAGTATAGGGTCTTATATGTAGATATCCGGATGTAATTTCTAATTTAATAATAAACTAATTAAAAATACATAAATTATGTTGAACTATAATTAGGGTTACGATCCACAAACCAAGTTATTTTCTGATATCCCATCACATGAAAAGTGAGAGTTGCTTCTCTGCAATTCTTACGCAGGGGCGGCCCAATCCTAAAGCAAGTGAAACACTTGCTTTAGGCCCCAAAAATTTAAGGGCCCCAAAATTACTAGTATTCTCTATATATAGTAGTATATTATTTATATAATTATCTTTTATTATTGATAAATTTATTTCTTTATTGTCATATTAATTTTTAATAACTCGATTTTTTCTCTAATTAATATAACTAAAATAGTTTTCTGTCAATCTTATTTTACTTTTTTCCTTAATTATATTTCTCTATTCATTAGTTGGTCACGTAACTATATCTAATAATCTAACTTATTATTTATTTTTCTTACATAAATTATACTCTCTCCGTCCCAATTTATATGAAAGTGTTTGACTGGACATGAATTTTATGAATTAAAGGAAGGCTTTTGAAACTTGTAATCTTAAATAAATCATAGAAGTTTTTGGGCTAGAAATCATCTCATTAATGGTAAAAAAAAAAAAATCTAAAGTTGAATTGTTACCAAATATAGAAAGGGATTTACTAAAAAAAAGGAGTCACTTATTTTTCTGGGTTCTCCCATTTCAGTTGTGATGCAATCAACGTTAAATTCATTTAATTTTCTGTATTTTATAAAACTAAGTTCTCATTTTTTTAATTTTACATCCTCACTTGTTTAATATATATATATATATATATATATATATATATATATATTAAGGCCTCTTATTAAGATTTTGTTTTAAGCCTCCGATGAGGTTGGGCCGCCCCTGTTCTTACGTCTTCTTTTCGAAGACTAATAACCCCAAGATGATGAGTTTTATCCATTCTTATGAATTAAGGTATGTTTTATCATCTTGTTTTAATTTTTGATGATTTGACATGATAGATCTAATAAAAAAAAGGTCTTCATCTTTAAATTTTGAATTCTAACAATTGATATCATGAGCCTATATCGTGTTAAATCATTGAAATTCTTTAAATTAATATGTTAATGTTAAGAAACTTAGCTCAAAGCAACAATATAAAACAAGAAAATAGACAAGAATGTAGAGAGAAAGAGAGGATAAATTCTTATTTCTTCCATGTATTCAAGTGTGTACAATGTGATGATCAAACCCTCTATTTATAGGATGATATTTAGGTAATACAAAGGGATGCCATGAACATGGTATTAACTATCGAGATCATAGGGGAAGATCATGGAGGTGTTGGAGTTACAATCATAATGGTAAGAAGTAGTGGGAGGTTAATGAAGAAGAGTAGTAGGTGTTACTCCCTTAGGAGTTATGGACATCCACCATAATCAAGTATTTCATAACACTCCCCCTTGGATGTCCAAAGATAATGTGCCTCGTTAAAACCTTACTAGGAAAAAATCCCGTGGGAAAAAATCCTAGTGAAGAAAAAAGAGTACGCATATCATGTAATACGCATTGTATGCTGCCTCGTTAAAAACCTTGCCAGGAAAACCCATTGGGACAAAACCTGTGCTAAGGGAATAAGAGTACAACGCGTATTTGCCCCCCCTGATGAAAACATCACTTTATTTCTTGAAGACAATGCATTTCAATCTTGTATTTCAACTTCTCAAACATTGAGATTGGCAATGCCGTAGTTAACAGATCAGTGAAATTATCACATGAATGAATTTGTTGAATATCTATTTTACCATTCTGTTGAAGATCATGCGTTAGAAAAAGAATTGTGGTGAAATTTGCTATATTATGTCTCCTTCGATATATCCTTCTTTCAATTGAGCTATGCAAACAACATCATCTTCAATATTATTGGAATCTTCTCTTCAAAGAAAAGTCACACGCCTGTTGTGTATTGAGTCACTTGCTTTATCAGTTGCTTATCTTGGCATGACTTGAATAGGTATCAATAATTAACTGCCTTGTAGAATAATAATATGGCAACTCTCACTTGGTATAAGAGATATTGACTTCTGTATTGATTTAGCTCGGGCACTCAGCCCATTTCTATCCCACCATACCGTATGGCCCCGCCGGAGTTGAAAGAAATGAAGGAGCAGTTACAAGACTTGCTTGATCAGGGATTCATTAGACCTAGTGTCTCGCCCTGGGGTGCACCAGTATTATTTGTAAAGAAGAAAGATGGTTCTATACGGATGTGTATAGATTATCGACATTTGAATAAGGCCACTATCAAAAACATATATTCGTTGCCAAGAATTGATGACTTATTCGATCAGCTTCAGGGTGCCAAGGTATTTTCGAAGATCGATTTGAGGTCTGGTTACCATCAGTTGAAGATTAGGGCATCCGATATCCCTAAGACAACTTTTCGGACTCGGTATGGGCATATACGAATTCCTAGTGATGTCATTTGGGCTGACAAATGCCCCAACAGCATTTATGGATTTGATGAATCGGGTGTTCAAGCCTTATTTGGATTCCTTTGTGGTTGTGTTCATTGATGATATCTTGATTTACTCCAGCAGTCGAGAGGAGCATGAGCAGCATCTTCGGAGTGTGCTTCAGACTTTGAAAAATAATCAATTATACGCCAAATTTTCAAAATGTGAATTTTGATTAGACTCAGTTGCCTTTTTGGGCCATGTTGTATCGGCAGAAGGTATAAATGTGGGTCCTAAGAAGATTGAGACTGTTCAGAATTGGCCTAGACCTACTTCAGTTACAGAGATTCGGAGTTTCCTGGGTTTGGCATGTTATTATTGTCGGTTCGTGGAGGGGTTTTCATCTATAGCAAGCCCATTGACCAGACTGACCCAGAAAGGTATCCCATTCAGATGGTCAGACGAGTGTGAGTTGAGCTTTCAGAAGCTCAAGACCGCTTTGACTACGGCGCCCGTGTTAGTATTACCCACAGGTTCAGGATCTTATACGGTGTATTGTGATGCATCTCACGTTGGGCTTGGTGCAATATTAATGTAAGATGGCATGGTGATTGCATATGCGTCACGACATTTAAAGGTTCACGAGAGAAATTATCATGTTCATGACTTAGAATTGGCAGCCATTGTTCATGCACTGAAGATTTGGAGGCATTACCTCTATGGTGTCTCGTGTGAGGTATTTACTGATCATCGTAGCCTTCAATATCTGTTCAAACAAAAAGATCTTAATTTGAGGCAGAGAAGATGGTTGGAGTTATTGAAAGACTATGATATCACCATTTTGTATCACACCGGAAAGGCTAATGTGGTGGCCTATGCTTTGAGTAGAAAGGCTGTGAGTATGGGCAGCCTTGCTTATATTCCGGTTGGTGAGAGACCGTTAGCTGCAGATGTCCAGACTTTGGCTAATCAGTTCGTGAGGTTAGATGTTTCAGAGCCTAGTAGGGTTCTAGCTTGCAGAGTTACTAGGTCTTCTTTATATGAGCGCATCAGAGAGCGACAGTATGATGATCCTCATTCACTTATCCTTAAGGACACGGTGCAGCATGGTGATGCCAAACAGGTCACTGTGTGGGAAGATGCAGTTATACGAATGCATGGTCATATTTGTGTGCCTAATATGGATGGGCTTCGTGAATTAATTCTGGAAGAGGCCCACAATTTCAGTTATTCTATTCATCCAGGTGCCGCCAAAATGTATCAAGATTTGCGGCAACATTATTGATGTAGGAGAATGAAGAAGGATATAGTTGCATATGTAGCTCGGTGTCTGAATTGTCAGCAAGTTAAGTACGAGCATCAGAGACCTGGTGGTTTGCTTCAGAAGTTAGAAATTCCTGAGTGGAAGTGGGAGCGTATCATTATGGATTTTGTTGTTGGGCTCCCACGGACTCAGAGAAAATTTGACACAGTTTGGGTCATTGTGGATAGGTTGACCAAGTCAATACATTTCATTCCAGTGGCAGTTACCTATTCTTCAGAGCGATTAGCTGAAATTTACATTCGTGAGATTGTCCGCCTTCACGGTGTGTCTGTGTCTATTATTTCAGATCGAGGTACGCAGTTTACCTCACACTTCTGGAGGGATGTACAGTGTGAGTTAGGCAGCGAGTTGAGTTGAGTACAACATTTCATCCACAGACAGACGGATAGTCAGAGCGCACTATTCAGATATTGGAAGATATGCTTCACGCTTGTGTTGTAGACTTTGGAGGTTCTTGGGATTAGTTCTTGCCACTTGCAGAGTTTGCCTATAATAATAGCTACCAGTCAAGCATTCAGATGGCTCCATATGAAGCATTGTACGGGAGGCGATGTCGTTCGCCAGTTGGCTGATTTGAACCGGGAGAGGCTCAATTGTTGGGTACTGATTTGGTAGAGGATACCTTGAATAAGGTCAAGGTTATTCAGGATCGACTTCGCACAGCTCAGTTTAGGCAAAAGAGTTATGCCGACCGTAAAGTTCGTGATATTGCATTCATGGTTAGAGAAAGAGTATTGCTTTGGGTTTCACCTATGAAAGGTGTAATGAGGTTCGGAAAGAAGGGCAAGTTGGGCCCTAGGTATGTTGGACCATTTGAAATTCTTGAAAGGGTGGGTGAAGTAGCCTACAGGCTTGCACTACCACCTAGTTTATCAGCAGTTCATCCGGTGTTCCATGTGTCTATACTCCAGAAATATCATGGTGATCCGTCCCATGTATTAGATTTCAGCTCAGTCTAATTGGACGAAGATTTGACTTATAAAGAGGAGTCGGCAGCTATTCTAGCCCGGAAGGTCCGACAGTTAAGTTTTAAAAGTTATCTTCAGTTCGGGTGCAATGGAGAGGTCAACCAGTAGAAGCATCTACCTGGGAGTCCAAGTCGGACATGCAGAGTAAATATCCACACCTCTTCACCAGTTTAGGTACTTTTCTAATTCTGTTCGAGGACGAACGTTTGTTTTAGAGGTAGATAATGTGATGATCCAAACATCTTTAAATTTATTAATTATTTCTGTATTATGAAACCTTAAATAGCACTATTCATCAGTCCTCAACTTGCGTGCACAGTCCGTAAATTTTTTTGGAAAGTTTTTATGTAAAACATTGATTAAAATATGAAATAGAGCTTTAAAACTCAAGTGGGTTGACTTTGGTTAACATTTCAAGAAAACGGGATCGGATCAGTGTTTTGACAGTTCCGATAGGTCCGTATCATGATTTGGGACTTGGGCATATACCCGGACTTGTGCGTATACCCGGAATCAGAGGTCCCTAGCTCGAATTATTGCATGTTGTCGAAATTTTGAAGTTTAAAGGCTTAATGACTTTAAAGAATTGGCCAATATTTGACTTTGTAGATACCAGGTCCGTATTTTAGTTCCGAAATCCGGTATAGCTCCATTACTATATTTATGACTTGTCTACCAAATTTGGTGAGAAACGGAGTTGGTTTGACGTGATTTGGACGTCCGGTTGTTAAAATAGAAATTCTAAAGTTTTCTTAAAAATTTCATTTGATTTGGAGTCCGATTCATAGTTCTAGGTTTTATTTTGGTGTTTTGATCATGCGGGTAAGTTCGTATGATATTTTTGGACTTGTGTACATATTTGGTTTGGAGCCCTGAGGGCTCGGGTGAATTTCGGATAGGCTACGGGTGGTTTGGAACTTAGAAAATCTGGTTTTTACTTAGCTTCAGCTGTCATCTAGTTTCCTTCTTCGCGTTCGCGAAGGCACAACTGCGAACGCGAAGATTGAACGGGCTGGGTGGGATTTTACCCTACGCGAACACGAAGGGCTGTATGCAAACGCGAAGGGCTGTACGCGAACGCGAAGTGGAAGGGGCTGCCCTTTGCGAACGTGACAGTGTATCGCGAACGCGTAGCTTATGGGACCTGGGGGAGAGGAACTAAGTAATACTCTTCACGAATGTGGCACAGGGCTCGCGAACGCATAGGCTGGTGGGTGAAAGCCTTTGCGAACGCGAATGGTATCTCGTGAACGCGAAGGCCACTTGGGCTGCTACACATCGCGAACACGGAGAAGGCCTGAAGCCCAGTAATTAAAACAGACACAAACGAGATTTTTTTCATTTTTCACAAACCCTCAATTAGAACTCGGTTTAGGGGCGATTTCAAAGGAGTTTTTCATGATTTTGAACTGGGTAAGTGTTCTTTATCATATAGTGATTATATTTCATAAATCTAAGTCTATATTCATCATTTATTTCGGATTTAGATGGAAGAAATTGAAATTTTTGTAAAACTTCCCAAAAACAAAAATTTAAGATTTGAAGGTCCATTTGACATTAGAATTTGATAATTTTTGTATGGTTGGACTCCTCTCAGAACGGGTGTTCGGATTTCGTAAATTTTTCCGAGATTCGAGATGTGGGCCCCACTGATGATTTTTGAGGTGAATTTCGGATTTTAATCCGAAAAATTAGTAAATTCATATGGAATTAATTCCTACGATTTGTATTGAGTATATTGAATTGTTTATGACTAGATTTGAGGATTTCGGACACGAATATGCGAGGCAAAGGTTTATTGGATTCTTGAATTTGGTTGCAAAGCGAGGTAAGTGTCGTGGTTAACCTTGATTTGAGGGAGTAAGACTTATTTATCTATTTTCTACGTGATTTAATGTGCGGGTACAATGTATATATGAGGTGACGAGTACTTATGCGTTGTGGTTGAGCAGTTATGCGTTATGCGCCTTCCTGAAGTTCCTTGGAAGGGCGACGTAAGGCTAAGCAACCGATGTTAGTGCGGTTGCTATGCGCCAACTGAGGTCCTCGCCGTACGCTAGACTAGATTGTCAGTGTCGTACGGGAAAACCAATGTCGTGAGCAATTGAGCAGCAGAAAATGAGCAATTGATGATGAAAGCTGATGATTGTATTGATGATGATGAAAGCTATTACAAGATGCAATGCGGTGTCGGGGGGGGGCAGGGGGAGACACCAGTACAGAGAATTGTTTGAATGCTTGAATGTTTGAATGCTTTGGTCCCCCTTAATAATGCTTAAAAAAAATAAACCAAAGTTATGAGTTGACCTAAGAAAGCTGTAGAAGCACACTGAAAATGAATGAAGTAAAACTACTCTATAATTACAATGAAAATGACTTAGTCTTCTATGGAAGCAAGTCCGATGGCAGCAACTTTGTCTTGAGCATCAGGGTCTGCACGCGCATTACTGTTGGCGCGCGCGACACTATTTGGATCTGCCAGCGGCGGGGCGCTGGTTCTTGGCATTGGGTCTGCGCGCGGGGCACTGTCTGTGCATTCGACGTTATTGGCAACATGATGGTTTGTGCGCGCGGCATTGTCGGTGCGCGCGGCATTGATGGCATTCGCCAGCCGCTGGGCACTGGCACTGATTATCGGTGGGGCGACAGAGGCGCATGCGCGCTTGTCACTTGGCGCTGCCGAGACCACGGGGCCGACCGTGGCGCTAGGCATTGGGAGGCTTGCCAGGACGCCACGGGGCACGTCCAAGGGTTCATGGGTCGATGATGGAAAGCAGCCCATGACATTCTCCCCCACCTGAGTTGGCGATGTCCTCGGAGCCTTACCTGCCGGATGATGATGATTGGTCAGGCTCTTGTTGGCTGGGAGGTCTATTCCACTCGGTGTTGTGAGATTTCTTTCTTAATGATCTTCCATGCATTTCTAAAACGGCATGAGGTGGCTGATATGGAAGACTGGATGGATTTTCCACCAGGCTGGTGTGTTCAGCTGGTATGTGGATTTCCCGATGCGCCTTTCAATGGAAAAAGGCCCGATGTAGCTTTGCAATAGGAGAGGATCTTGGGTCCTCTTTGCAAATAAGTTTCGCCTCGGGGTTCTTACCATCACTTTGTCCCCTGCTTGATGTTGGTCAAAGCAAAGGTTTTGTTCAGCATACCTCGTTGCCCTCTCTTGGGCTTTGACAAGATAGCTCCGCACTATCTTCAAAGTTTGCTCCCATTCTGTCGAGAAACTGGCAGCTCGATGAGATGATGGCATGTTTGGTGCATTCACATTTTGTGGGAGTAGCGGTTGCTGTCCGGTAACAATTTCAAAAGCGCTTTTGTTTGTATGGGCGCACTTTTGTGAATTGAAACACAGCTGAGCAGCATCCAGAAGCTTCACCCAATGTGTTTGTGATCCAGTTGCAAATTGGCGGGGATATTCCTCCAGCATGTCATTGAACTGGGTCTGTTTGATCATATGTTTGTTGCTGATGATGGCTTGAGTTGTAACTCAATTTGGATCCGAGGCAACTGAAGAGTTGGGTCCAAATTTGCTAGTGAAGCGTGGGTCACAGTCACTAATGATGTTGCTGGGCATACCCTAATGTTTGACAACATGAGAGAAAAAGAGTCGAGCTGTATCTTCTGCCGATATGTTTTGTGGGGATGCGATGAAGGTAGCATACTTGGAAAATTGGTCTACTACCACCATGATGGTTGCATGATTTTCGACCTTGGGTAATCCTGTGATGAAATTCAGGGAAATGCTTTCCCAAGGTCTCTGTGGGACATGTAGCAGCTCCAAGAATCCCCCTTGTGCTGAGTGATCCGACTTGTCCTTTGGGAATGCTTGACAAGTCTTTACACAATGAGGGGCGACATGAGCTGTTGGACCCCGATGATGTGATGTCTGTTTGATGATGTTGAGGGCAGCCGGAACCGTAGGTTCAGGTTTGTTGGTTCCCTTCTTTAACTGTATGTCTGTGATGTTTCTAGTGGCCATCTTGATGGGTATGCACGGTATGGTGCAGGGTTTGCCCCCGTTGTCTCCCATCATTAGGATCATGTTGGCATATGGTACCGGGATTGTGTTGGTCTGCCTGAGGAATTCCAATCCTACTATCAGTTCGAAGTCATCGATGATAGCTATGCGTAGGTCGAATATTCCCTTGTATGGGTCAAGCTTCATTGGAACTTCTTTAACTATTCCACTCATTGGCTGAGATGGAGAATTGATAGCCTTGACACGACCCTTGCATTTTTGCACTGCTAGACCGAGGCATTGCACCTGAGTTGAGGCCAGGTAGTTGTGTCTAGCACCCGTGCCTATCAATGCCCGAATAGGTTTGCCGTTTACTTTCATGTCAACGAACATTAAGGTCCTCTTTTGTGATGTGGGAGGCCTCTCGTCGGCCTTTCCTTTCCTTTTCTTGTCGATTGGGAATGCGATTTTCTTGGGGTTGCCAGCACTGGTTCCCACCAAGGTATCATGAATGGAGCCAACAAATGCGTTGAAGGCCCCTACCTATTCTTCGCCGACTGAGTCGTCCTGATCTGACTCATCATTGTTAACAGTTTATTGAGCATTGATTTGTGTATTGAGGCATTGATTGTTCCAATGATCCCCGCCGCAATGACGACATTCTGATGAGAGCTTTCTCCCCTGATTGTTGTTGACTGATGCAACACTGTTGCTGCTTGAGGAAGGAGTCTTAGATTTGGATGCACCTCGATCTCCTCCGTTTCTGTTGGGGCCACCGTTGCTAGGTTGGCTCCCGTTGTATCCCCCTCGGACAGGCGGCTGGGGCCTATCCTTCTGAGTTTCCAACTGATAATCCCCAAGGCACTCTGCAGCTTGAATGGCCTTGGGCAGGGTATCTACCCGTTGTCTTTGCAGCTCCATACGAGCATGAGATTTCAAACCTTCTATGAATGCGAACAGTTTGTCTTTGTCCCCCATATCCCGTATGTTTAGCATGAGTGCGGAGAATTCACGCACATAGTCCCGCACTGACCTGGTGTGGCGGAGTTCACGCAACTTTCTCCGTGCATTGTATTCCATGTTTTCGGGGAAGAACTGCAGGCGTATGGCGGCCTTCAGTTCTGCCCATGTCTGGAGAGTATCTTCACCGGCTCTGATGGCTTCGTGTTTGACTCGCCATCAGAGTTTTGCATCACCCTGAAGATACATGGCAGCAGTTGCTACCTTTTTGGATTCTTCCAACTGTCCCACGACATCAAAGTATAGTTCGATGTCGAAGATGAAGTTTTCCACTTCTTTAGCATCCCGGGCTCCGTTGTATGGCTTGGGCTTCGGAATTTTCAGCTTTTGTGGCATGGGGGCAATGTTCATGGCACCCCTGATGTGGTTTTTGCCTCCTTTGAGCAGGCTTTGAAGGGCAGCGTTGACAACATTGAGCTGGCCTGTCAAGTTGTCTATGGTTTGCTGCATGACGGTCAGTCTGTCTGCCTCTAGTTCCCGATGGGCTAAATCCTCGGCACGCTCCTGTTGGAGGTCCTCAAATTTGCCATGAATTTTGGTTGCCTCGACGACAGCCGTTTTCCGGTCTTCCTCAGAGTCATGACTGATGTTTGCTATGTCAATTTCTGCCTGCCCCATTCTGCGGTCCAGGTCATCCAACCTTTGCACAAGGTTGGCTTTTAGATCAGGCAACGTATCCACGATGGGCCGTAATGCGTCAACTGTCTATTCTAGGGTCGTGATGCGATCCCCGTAATTCACCATGGTCAGAAATGGTGATGATGATGGCAATGAGTTCCCTCATCCGATGTCGAGTCTAGGCTCTGATTCCAACTGTTATGCAGCGCCTTCCTAAAGTTCCTTGGAAGGGCGACGTAAGGCTAAGCAACCGATGTCAGTGCGGTTGCTATGCGCCAACTGAGGTCCTCGCCGTACGCTAGACTAGATTATCAGTGCCGTACGGAAAAACCAATGTCGTGAGCAATTGAGCAGCGAAAAATGAGCAATTGATGATGAAAGCTGATGATTGTATTGATGAGAAAGCTATTACAAGATGCAATGCGGTGTCGGGGGGGAGAGACACCAGTACAGAGAATTGTTTGAATGCTTGAATGTTTGAATGCTTTGGTCCCCCTTAATAATGCTTAAAAAAAATAAACCAAAGTTACATGAGTTGACCTAAGAAAGTTGTAGAAGCACACTGAAAATGAATGAAGTAAAACTACTCTATAATTACAATGAAAAGGACTTAGTCTTCTATGGAAGCAAGTCCGATGGCAGCAACTTTGTCTTGAGCATCAGGATCTGCGCGCACATTGCTGTTGGCGCGCGCGGCACTATTTGGATTTGCCAGCAGCGGGGCGCTGGTGCTTGGAATTGGGTCTACGCGCGGGGCACTGTCTGTGCGTTCGGCGTTGTTGGCAACATGATGGTTTGTGCGCGCGGCACTGATGGCATTCGCCAACCGCTGGGCGCTGGCACTAATTATCGGTGGGGCGACAGAGGCGCATGCGCGCTTGTCACTTGGCGCTGCCGAGACCACGGGGCCGACCGTGGCGCTAGGCATTGGGAGGCTTGCTGGGATGCCATGGGGCGCGTCCAAGGGGTCATGGGTCGATGATGGAAAGCAGCCCATGACAGACTGTACGCGAACGCAAAGGGCTGTACGCGAACGCGAAGTGGAAGGGGCTGCCCTTCGCGAACGCGTAGCTTATGGGACCTGGTGGAGAGGAACTGAGTAATACTCTTCAAGAATGCGGCACAGGGCTCGCGAACGCATAGGCTGGTGGGTGAAAGCCTTTGCGAACGCGAATGGTATTTCGTGAACGCGAAGGCCACTTGGGCTGCTGCACATCGCGAACACGAAGAAGGCCTAAAGCCCAGTAATTAAAACAGACACAAACGAGATTTTTCCCATTTTTCACAAACCCTCAATTAGAACTCGGTTTAGGGGCGATTTCAAAGGAGTTTTTCACGATTTCGAACTGGGTAAGTATTCTTTATCATATAGTGATTATATTTCATAAATCTAAGTCTATATTCATCATTTATTTCAGATTTATATGGAAGAAATTGAAATTTTTGTAAAACTTTCCAAAAATAAAAATTTAAGATTTGAAGGTCCATTTGACATCGGAATTTGATAATTTTTGTATGGTTGGACTCCTCTCGGAACGGGTGTTCGGATTTCGTAAGTTTTTCTGAGATTCGAGATGTGGGCCCCACTGATGATTTTTGAGATGAATTTCGGATTTTAATCCGGAAAATTAGTAAATTCATATGGAATTAATTCCTACTATTTGTATTGAGTATATTGAATTGTTTATGACTAGATTTGAGGATTTCGGACACGAATATGCGAGGCAAAGATTTATTGGATTCTTGAATTTGGTTGCAAAGCAAGGTAAGTGTCGTGGTTAACCTTGACTTGAGGGAGTAGGACTTATTTGTCTATTTGCTACGTGATTTAATGTGCGGGTACAACGTATATGTGAGGTGACGAGTACTTATGCATTGTGGTTGAGTCAAAGCATGCAAATGGAATTTGTTTATTGTGAATAATTGCCTATTTAATTAAGATATTCCTGCTTAAGTTTTTATTGATTATTTGATCATTATTCTTGAAATTATTATTTATTTAATTATTGTTGAATATTTTGGAAGGTGAAGTTGATATTCTGGTATTGAATTGATTGATAAGTGTATATCCCCGCATTTAAATACTCTTCCGAATCTGTATTATTATTTTCATGGTAAGGAAGAGTGCAAAATCACGAAGGGTGATGCCGTACCATTTTTATTATTTATAATATCATTGTCATGGTAAGGAAGAGTATAAAAGCACGAAGGGTGTTATCATACCAATTGTGAGTATAAAAGCACGAAGAGTGATGCCGTGTCATTTTCAGAGAGTATAAAAGCACGAAGGGTGATGCTGTGCCAAAAGAGAGTTAAAGCACGAAGGGTGATGTCGTGCCAATTATTATTATTTATTTATCAGTTTATGAGAGGAATGATAGTAAAAGCACGAAGGGCGGTGCCGTGCCATTTTTATATTATCAGTTGCTAATTTAATTGTTGAGGAATTAATTGGCTGCTAAGTGATAATTCTCCTGCAAAAAAAATTATTACATCAACCGCATGTTATCTCCTAAGTTTATAAAGTGTTATTTATTGTTTTATTGTTGCTTCGTATTTGTATATACTTGTACAAGTTGGTTACGTACGTGTCCTGTCATAGCCTCGTCACTACTTCATCGAGGTTAGGCTCGACACTTACGGACTACATGGGGTCAGTTGTACTCATACTACACTTTGCACTTTTTGTGCAGATTTTGGAGTTGGTCCCAGTAGTGTACCCTAGACTTGCTCGGATTCAGCTACTCAGAGGAGACTTGAGGTATAACTGAACAACATTCGCAGTTCTGAAGTCCCCTTCTATCTTATCTCAGTTGTGTATTATCTTTCAAGCAGCTTGAATTTTATTCAGACCTTTATTTATATTATTCTAATAGCTCGTGCACTTGTGACACCAGATTCGGGGATGTATTTTGATAATTCGGTATTTATTGTCTTCCGCACTTTATTTCTGTAATTGACTTCTATTTAATTAAATTTGCTTAAAAATAGTTAAGATTATTTTAACGTTGGCTTTCCTAGCAAGTGAAATGTTAGGCGCCATCACGGTCCCGAAGGTGGGAATTTCGGGTCGTGACAAGATCTCAAATCAATCTTCGTAAACACTTTGGCACCCTGAAGATGATCAAATAAGTCATCAATCCTCGGCAAGAGATACTTGTTATTGATAGTGGCTTTGTTCAACTGCTGATAGTCTGTACACATCCTCATCGAACCATCCTTCTTCTTCACGAACAACATGGGCGCACCCCAAGGTGAGACACTAGGTCTAATGAATCCCTTATCAAGCAAATCCTGCAACTGCTCCTTCAGTTCCTTCAACTCGGGTGGTGCCATACGGGGGGGAGGGGGCATACGGTATGGTGGAATAGAAATGGGCTGAATGCCCAGCGCCAAGTCAATATCTCTGTGGGGTGGCATCCCTAGCAGATCGGCGGGAAACACCTCTGGAAACTCACGCACAACTGGTACTGAATCCATAGAAGGAACCTTTGCACTAGAATCGCGAATATAAGCTAAATAAGCTAGACATACCTTCTCGACCATACACCGAGGCTTCACATAAGAATTAACCATGGTGGTAGAATGTCCAGGAGTCCCCCTCCACTCTAAATGAGGCAACCATCTTGGCGTGATAGTCCAATATAGCATGATAAGGTAACAACCAATCCATGTCCAAAATAACATCAAAGTCTACCATATCAAGAAGTAGGAGGTCTACACTAGTCTCAAGACTCCCAATAGTAATCACACACGAGCAATAAACACGGTCTACAACAATAGTATCTCCCACAGGTGTGGACACATATACATGAGCACTCAAAGAATCACGAGGCACAACCATATATGAAGCAAAATAGGATGACACATAGGAATAAGTACAGCTCTGATCAAATAGAACTAAAGCATCTCTATGGAAAACTGAAACAATACCTGTGATAACGGCGGCAGATGACTCGGCCTCAGGTCTAGCTGGGAATGCATAAAAACGGGACTGGTCCCCACCACACTGACCTTTGCCTCTCAAACGGCCTCAAGCTAGCTGGCCTCCACCTCTAACAGCCTGACCTCCACCTCGAATGGCCTGACCTCCACCTATGGCAGCCTGACCCTTGTCTCTAGCTGGCTGAGTGGGCGGTGAAGCAACCGGTGCCAGAACCATGACTTGAGAACCCTACTGTGGCATGCCGCCCTGTGACCTCGTGCAAAATCTAGAGAGGTGCCTCGGATCTCCACAAGTATAACAAGCCCTCGACTGTTGTGACTGCTAACCCTTGAACTAGCCTATCGACTCGAATAACCACTCTGATAACTCTAGATCAGAGGTAAACTAATAGGAGCTAATGGTGCACTGTAAGCTAGTTGCTCAGGATAAGATACATAAGGGCCATGACTACCTGAAGAACCGTGGGATGCCTGAAGCGCTGACTGAAATGGCCTAGGAGGATGGCCTCTACCAAAAGTACCCTTGCCTCCAGATGAGGCACCACTGAAACCACCGAAATGATGAGGCCTCTTATCAGACACCGGCCCCCTCTCCTGACCACGAACCATCTTGATCCATCTAGAAATCTACAACCCTCTGGAAAGAAATATCATCTCAGGTCTCCTTGGCCATCTGTAGCCTGATACTGAAAGTGAGTCCATCAATGAATATCCTCACACTCTCCCTCTCAGTAGGGTGTAAGATAACTGCATGGTGATCTAGGTCCACAAATCGGGTCTCATACTGGGTAGCAATCATGCTACCCTGTTGAAGGCGCTTGAACTGCCTGCGATACTCCTCTCTCGGAGTGAAAGGAATAAATTTCTAGATATAGCTGTGAAACCTGATCCCAGGTAAGTGTAGGTGAACCAGATGGTCTGGTGAATACATAATCTCTCCACCATCTCTTGGCAAAACCGGTCATCTGGAACATTGAAAAGTCGACCCCATTGGTCTCAACAATACCCATGTTGCGCAACACCTTGTGGCAACGATCCAAATAATCATGTAGGTCCTCAGAAGGTGCACCACTAAAGTGAATAGGTAAGAGTTTTGTGAAATTTTCCAATCTCATCAATTCCTCAGTAGACATCGCGAGCCTCTCCCCGGTCTGTGCAACAACAATCGGCTGAACTACCTTAACTGGCTAGACCGCTAGAGTCTAATATATGGGAGCCATCTGCTCCGAAGTATTAGTAGCGGGAGTCTGTGCTCCTCCCCCAACCTAAGAGATGGCGGGTGCCACCGGAAATGCACCGGTCTGGGCCACACTCTCCATAAGGTCCACCAAGCGGACTAGAATATCCTAAAGCACTAGAGTGGCTATAAATCCCTCCGGGATCTAAGCTGGTCCCACTAGTACGGTCTAAGCTGGGATCTCCTCCTCCTGATCAATCTGATGCTCCACTGTGGGTGCTGATGCTCGGGCTCTAGGTTGAGCACTGCCCTTGCCTCGGGCTCGGCCTCTACCCCTGGTAGTAGCTGCAACAGGGGGCTCCGACTCCTGTCCGATCGTAGATGTTGTGCGTGTTCTCACCATCAATGAGAGAACAAGAGTGGAATGAATCAAACTATAATGATAGAATAAAATCGCACAATAGGGAAAGAATGAAGTGAAAATTTCCTAAAACTATATAGCCTCTAAAAGATAAGTACAGATGTTTCCGTACCGATCCTCCAGACTCTACTAAGCTTGCTCATGACTCGTGAGACCTAAGCAACCTAGTGCTCTGATACCAACTTGTCATGACCCGAAATCCCAACCTCGGGGGTCATGATGGCGCCTAACATCTACTTGCTAGGAAATCTGATGTGAAACAGATAATTTAACTGATTTTAACAGTTGAAAACAAAATATTAATAATGATAACGATAAAAGTCTGAAGTAGAGTAATATAACACTGAACAACGAAATCTAAACATATCCCAGAACCTGGAGTCACGAATACATGAGCATATAGAGTGCTAAAAATAAGGTCTGAACAAAGTACAACTATTTCGAAATTAAATAAAATAGTAAAGATAGAAGGGAAGGGACTTCAGGGCTGCGAACGTCTTGCAGCTATACCTCAAGTCTCCAACTGCAACTAAATCCGAGCAAAAAGCTACCAAGAGCCGCTAGGATCAATACAAGTGTCTGCACAAGAAGTGCAGAAGTGTAGTATGAGTACAACCGATCCAATGTACTCCGTAAGTGTCAAGCCTAACCTCGACAAGGTAGTGACGAGGTTATGATAAGACATCTACCTAAATAAATGTGTACATGTGTATATAAAGCAGTAACAATAACAGAGAGTGATAACATACTAACTGGGAGAAGACACGCAAAAAGGGGAAGACATAACAAATACGAAAAGTATGAAATCACGAAATAACCAAGTAAATCACCAAAACCGGAAATCAGTGAATCAATGATATAAAAATTGCATGGCATCACCCTTGATGCTTTTACTCTCGTCCTCACCATGCAATAATATAATTATAATGGCACGGCATCACCCTTCGTGTTTTTACTCTCGCCCTCACCATGTAATAATAATATGAATGTAATGGCATGGCATCACCCTTCGTGCTTTTACTCTCTTCCTCACCATGTAATAATGATAATATAGATGAAATGACACGGCATCACCCTTCGTGATTTTACTCCCATCCTCACCATGTAATAATAACAATATGAATGAAATGACACCGCATCATCCTTTGTGCTTTTACTCTCATCCTTACCATGTAATAATAATAATATAAATTCGAATAATGAAGATTGCAGAGAATTATTTAACTTCAAATATGGTGCCATGATATCAAACTTCAACTTTCGAAAATATTCAACAACTTGGAAATAAGCAATAAATACAAAAATGAATAATCAAAGAAGTAATAATCTATCCTAAGCATGGGTATCATAATTAAAGAAATAATAAAATACAAAGAAAGAAGTTTCACCCGCATGTTTAAACCCAATGACAATGCATAAGTACTCGTCACCTCATATATACGTTGTCCCCACACATAACACACGTAGCAAATAGACCAACAAGTCCAAATCTCTCAAGTCAAGGTTAACAACGATACATACCTAACTCCGCAACCAAATCAATGCTCAACTGCGACTTTTCCTCTAGAATTAGCCTCCAAACCAATCAAATCTAACCAAATGTAGTTTAAATAATGCAAAACAAGCTTTAGAAACTACCAACGAGTAAAAAATATTCAATCTTCAATACTTTTAGTAAAAGTAAACAAAAGTCAACTCTGGGGCCACTTGGTCAAAACCCGAGATTCAGACCAAAACCCGATTACCCATTCACCGCCCAGCCGGGTTATGTGATTAGTTTCAAAATCCGATCTTAATTTCTCAAAATTCCCAATTTCTACCTAAATTCCTAATTTCTACAATTGAAAAAGCATAGATTAAAGGTTAAAATCAATAGGTGTCTATGAAGATGTAAGGAAACAAGTTAAAATCTACTAACCTATGAAGTTAGGATGAAAAACCTCTTCAAAATCGCCTCTAGGCCGAGCTCAAACTTGAAAATGGTAAAAAATGGGATGATTCTCGATTCTTAGAAGTTTTAAAGACTGGGTGTCATGTGTTCACCGTGTTCGCGAGACACCCGATGTGATCGCGAAGCATTACGGCCTACTGGCCTTCGCGTTCGCGAGAGGTTGCACGCGTTCGCGATGGCCTGTCCCCCCGGCCTTCGCGTTCGTGAGCCTGGGCTCGCGTTCGCGTAGAGCGACCCCTGCCTCCCCCAGAATCTCACTTAACCCATCGCGTTCGCGAGTGAACGATCGTGTTCGCAAAGAGTAATCCCTCTGATGCTTCGCGTTCGCGACCGCTTCTCTGCGTTCGCGTAGAAGAAAACCACCCCAGCCCCAAGTTCCCCTTCGCGATCGCGAGAATGACTTCACGATCATGAAGTACACTGCACCAGACACTAGCAGAATGACTGAAACATGAAATTCTAAGTCCAAAATAACCCTTAGCCTATCCGAAACTCACCCGAGCCCCTCGGGCTCCAAATTAAACATGCACACAAGTGTAATAATATCATACGAACTCGCTCGCGTGATCAAAATACCAAAATAATACCTAGAACTACGAATCAGACATCAAAATGCATGAAATTTTTAAAAAAACTCAAGAACTTTCAAATTCACAACCGAGCGTCCGAATCATATCAAATCAACTCCGTTTTGCACCAAATTTTGTAGACAAGTCTTAAATAGTAAAATGAACCTATACCAAGTTCTGGAACCGAAATCTGAATCTGGTAACTATAAAGTCAACTTATGGTCAAACTTCGGAATTCTTTAAACCTTTTAACTACTAGTTTTCAATAATTCACGTCAAAATAAGTTAGGGACTTCCGAATTCAATTTCGGGCATACACCCAAGTCTAAAATTACGATACGGACCCACCAGGATCATCCTTTTACACAAAATATTGACCGTAGTCAACTCAAATTATTTTTAAGACTAAAATTCATATTTTCTTCAATTATTCACATAATATTTTTCGGAATAAGACACGGGCTGTGCATGCAAATCGAGACTTAAGGGAGTTAATCGAGGTCTCGAAACACGAAAATAAAGGCTAAAGTTCAAAATAAACTATCGGGTCATCACAATCACAATAAGGGGTTTCCATCATATAAATTTGGTGAATTAATTACTGGTTGAATAAGAAAATTGTGGAAAGGGGTTGCTGGATGGCGGAAGCCGCAAAAGCAACGTGGCGTATTGGTTTAAGGTTATGGAGTTTTTTTGACCTCCTGTATGAATAGGCTGCCAGAAATTTTGTGAAGCATTTAAGTTCATATATTCATTTGTATGTTTTAAGCTTTGTTGATTCAAATGGACAACAAAAGGATATTGAAGGATAAATATTTTGGATGCAGCGTGAATTTGGTTAATTAGAATGGGAGGTTTCTGCTCCTTATGTTTGCTGCCAGAAAAGTATATTCAGTAGTTTGATTTATTCTTTTGTAGTTTTCACTTTTCAATAAATAAATAAAATATTGAATTCCCTAATTAGAATGTAATATACATACTGGCAGCTTTTAGATAAGCTTCAGGCCCACTATTGATTTATTTTGACTTAGAAATATATATATTTCGGTTTGGAGAATTTAAATTTGAATATATATATATATATATATATATATATGTAACACCCCGAAAAAATTTTAAAATACTTAAGCGCTATTAATAAAGTTGATGTGCGCTAATTATATTGTTTTGGGTGCAGACAAAAAATATTATATGAATGATATCAATTGATCATGATAATATATGTACGAGGTGCATTAAGAATGGTTTATGGTCTAAGGAGAGCCCTAAGTCCAAGTCAAGTTGAAAATTTCATAATAGACTAAAGTTTCAAGTAAGTTCGCATAAGATCTAATTTCAAATGAGCATAACTCTCATTATACAAAGTGTTATATGGTGTATTACCTGTCAAATTAAAGATCTTTGAGTCTGATTTCTAACGCTTCAAACCGTTCGTCATTTGGACACTCCTACAAGAAGTTATGACCAAATTACCAAAGACTAGAAAAATAGAATTCTGCGACCTGATTTCGGAGGGTTAATTTTTCTATTTTCATAACCCGACCCAATTTTAATAAATAGCCTTTGGGACTTATTTTGGGGTACTTTTCTGAGGGTTTTAGAGAGAGGTAAGAGAATTTTAGAGAGAGAAGGAGGGAACCTAACATTCTAATCATCCAATCTTCAAGAATCAAGGAAGCTGATCACAAGATATTCATCTAAGAAGTAAGATTCAACCCCTAGTCTTCAATTTCGAGTTTGGGGTAAAAGATTGGTGATTGGGAGTATGATTCTTGGGTGTAAGAGTATTATGTATATATGCTTGTACCAAATTTGCACGCCTAGTGTTTGATAAAATGCTCAAATGAGGAGAAACCATGAATATCTTCCTAATTATGGTTCACTTTTGTTATGTTTCTAGATAGATTGAAGTTTCTAGGATTTCCGGAACCTCGTAGTAATGTAAGGAAGGCTCAAGAGAGATTGGAGCCGTCCGAAGGTCAATTCACGTGAGAAAGCTATTTTGTAATATCTGCCTAACTTCAAAAAGGTAAGTATCTTGCCAAACCTTGAATCGGGGAATTATCCATTAGGCATTGAGTTTTATGTGAAAATTGTATAATTGAAAACCATGTATGTGAGGTGACGAGTACGTACTTGGTTTATATGTGCAAATTATATCGGTTGAAATTCGTAGACGCCCTTAAGTATTAAATTGGATAATTGTTGGCATTTATTAAATCATCTATTTGCCATGCCTCAATTCGCGTTTGTTGAATTTATTTTTATATGACAATTTATTGTGATTATTATTGTATATTTATGTGAATTCCGTGAGTTTGGTGATTTGATACTTCCTGGTAATAATTATATTATGGATTTTCCATCTGCACATAATTAATGAAATAAGTTTAAACCGAGGCGTTATATAATTATCAAGAATTTGAATTTATGAAGGCGTTGCCCTATACTGAGTATTTTCCATCTCTGTTGTTGTTTTGAGATTTTATACACATTGTGTGGAGCCTTGGGCTATTTGTTGTAAAATTAATTAATTTTGTTATATCTTTGAATTGGCTGTGGCCATTGGGCAAACTGTGATATGAATTGATTTTGTTATATTGCCGTGATACTATTCCGTGTAAAGTGTTGTGTTATTTGAGTTATTATTTTGAGAATATAAGGGTGACATTTCACTGTTGATATTATGTGGGTATAAGGGTGGCATTCCACTGTTGTTATGTGTGTTGGGATATTGTCTAGGCGGAGCGATAAGGGTGGCTATAAGAGCGATAAGGGTGGTTATTGATATTATTAGGGCGGAGGGATAAGGGAGGCTATTATAGGAGTGATAATGGTGGCTATAGGAGAGATAAGGGTGACTATAAGAGCGATAAAGGTGGCTATTGATATTGTCAGGACGGAGGGATAAGGTAGGCTATTATAGGAGTGAAAAGGGTGGCTATTGTTAGGGATGATATGTGATGATGTGGAGTTATTGCGGTTGTAATTTTCATGTGATGTTGTGATTTTCCTTGTGTTTATTTTTATATCTTGTGCAACTTGTTTTGTTGTTTCGGTAAACTTGATAATAGTGTGATCTATGTTGGAAATTGGGAGCCTGTGGCTATTTCCAGGCGGATTATGTTATATGGGATCGGGTTGCACGCCACAACAAGTATGATTAATATTATATGGAATCGGGTTGCACGCCGCAACATATATGAAATGTGGGCACGAGATGCCGGGAAAAATATGATGATGATATTGGCACGTGAGTTGTCCGTGTGATTGTGATAGAGATATTGGTACGAGGTGTCGTGAAAATATGAAAATGAGCTGAGACCCGTATTTTATGATTATGAGATGAGGTGTCACAAGGTAACTTTTATTTGAAAGGATTATATTCAAAATATTATTTGAAAGAATTATATTTGAAGGATATTATTTGAAAGACTTTTATTCGAAAGACATTTATTTGAAGGAATTATATTTGAAAGATATTTATTTGAAATAATTATACTTAAAGAGATTTATTTAAAAAAATTATATTTAAAGGGAGTATATTCGAAATATATTTATTGAAAACTATTATATCCTAAAGATTTTTATTTGAAAAGTATATAAGTGAAAGATTTATATTTGAAGGACTTGATTAATTGGTTGTACTTGTATTCATTATTTGTCGAGCAATATTAATGGTGCTCTTGCTGCTTTGCTGTTATATCACTGGTTCATTTTGTTGTTATCATTGCTAGTTATTTTCTAGTACTATTGTATGCTGCTATTTTGCACAGGTGATTTGACTAGTGAGTGTCTTGACTGTACCTCGTCACTACTCCACCGAGGTTAGTCTTGATACTTACTGGGTACCGACTGTGGTGTACTCATACTACACTTCTGCATATTTTTGTGCAGAGCCAGTTATTGGAGATATCGGACTCCAGCAGAGTTAGTGTGTTGATCGCAAGAATTCAAGATAGAGCTGCTTGGTCGTCGCAGTCCCTTGGAGTCTTTCTATTTTATTGTACTATCAACTCTTATTCGAATAGTATTGTATATTCGATCCTTGAGATCATTACATGTATCCAGTTAGACTTCATGACTTAGTATTACCAGTCTTGGGAGGTTGTTATATTTATTTTCACTTTTGGTTTCGACACTTGTATTAAATTATATGTTTCAAAAAACAATGGCTTGAAATGAAATTGAAATCGGCTTACCTAGTCTTCGAGACTAGGTGCCATCACGACGCCTGAGGTGGGATTTTAGGTCGTGACAAGTTGGTATCAGAGCTCTAGGTTCATAGGTTCTACGAGTCCAAAACTTGTATATGATTAAAAGCTGAGATTTGTATGGGATGATGCTGGGACTTGCGGTATTCCCGAGTCCTTAATAATTCTATATTTCAGTATCAGCAGGGTCACGAAAACAATTTCAGAATACTCGGAGTGCTCCAGTAAGTTCTTTTAATGCACCACCAGCAGAGAGTACTTATAATGGTTTTTCCAGTTATCGGGCACAGTCTCAGTATGAGTAGCCGAACCCGCATAGGGGTTGTTCTCAGTGTGGTGATACCAGGCACATCATGAGAGATTGTCCTAGACTTGGGAGAGGTAGATTTCATTAGAATACTCAGGCTACATGCTCTATTCCAGTTACTACCCCACATGCACAGTCAGTTAGGGGTGGAGGACAGACGGGTAGAGGGCGCCCTAGAGGGGGAGGCCCGACCCGTTGATATAATTGGTATGGTATGGCCGAGGCCGCTACACCAGATGGTGTCATTACATGTACGATCCCGATTTGTTATAAAGGGATGTTTCCCTTAATTTGATTCGGTTCTGAATATTGAGGTGAGTCCTCCTATTATGCTCCGCTTATGGGTGAGCTTTGTAATTTTGTGACACACATATATGTTCATCCCTGTTGGAAATTTTGATGATGCTAGCCCGTGTCTATCATTTTTATTTTTGTACACGATCGAGGACTATAAGTCCAAAAGTGACTTTCTATTACTCACTACAGTGGGTTTTGATGTGATTTTGGAATAATTTATTTTAATTTTATGAATTATATGTCCTATTGGAATGGGGTTTCATTATGTGTTATGAAAATTATTTACGGAATTTATTAAAAGAAAGAAAGAAAGGAAATGGAAAAATTTCAGTTGGCACAATGTACAAAATACTTGTGATTCGGAGTTGAGGACGAGATCCTCGCTTTTTTATATGATGTGAAATATTTAAACTGGGCTACAAGCCGCGGTGGAAGTTATGTAAGGAAGAAGTCCTTGTGGTAAAAAATTTATGAGTGTAAATTCTCCATTTGTGAAATTTAAATTGCACTATAGTACTGATAGGGAGTCATGCATGTTAGGCTTATTTGATAATTATTTTATGTGTTTTGGTGCATACTTAGCCATAATTGGGTTATAAATATTGAAATTTTAGCCTATGAGATGAGTGCCCAGGTAGCGTTAAATGTGACTCGTTAATTCGGGTAAATAATTACGAGGTCTTCATGCCTCACGTGTTGCTGTCAGTGTTGTGAAAAATTTGAAACGAGATTTTAGTTAATATAAAATTAATTGAGGATGGTGGAATTAATTATGAACAGTTATTATGACCAGAAATATGATTATGAGCATACGTATAATGTGTGTGTAGGCGCTAAATTGCTACCGCCGGTATGGGTGATAAGGGAGGCTATTATAGGAGTGATAATGGTGGCTATAGGAGAGATAAGGGTGGCTATAGGAGAGATAAGGGTGGCTATAAGAGTGATATGGGTGACTATTGATATTGTCAGGGCGAAAGGATAAGGGAGGCTATTATAGGAGTGATAAGGGTGGCTGTAGGAGAGATAATGGTGGCTATTGTTAGGAATGATATGTGATGATGTGGAGTTATTATGTTGGTAATTTTTATGTGATGATGTGGGGTTATTGCGGTTGTAATTTTCATGTGATGCTGTGATTTTTCTTATGTTTATTTTTATATCTTGTGCAACTTGTCTTGTTGTTTCGGTAAACTTGATAATAGTCTGATCTATGTTGGAAATTGGGAGCGTGTGGCTATTGCTAGGCGGATTATGTTATATGGGATCGGGTTGCACGCCGCAACAGGTATGATTAATGTTATATGGGATCGGATTGCACGCCGCAACAGATATGAAATGTGGGCACGAGGTGCCGGGGAAAATATAATGATGATATTGGCACATTAGTTGTCCGTATGATTGTGATAGAGATATTGGCACGAGGTGCCGTGGAAATACGAAAGTGGGCTGAGACCCGTATTTTATGATTATGAGATGAGGCGTGACAAGGTGACTTTTATTTGAAAGGATTATATTCAAAATATTATTTGAAAGAATTATATTTGAAGGATATTATTTGAAAGAATTTTATTCGAAAGACATTTATTTGAACGAATTATATTTGAAAGATATTTATTTGAAGGAATTATATTTGAAATAGATTTATTTGAAAGAATTATATTTGAAGGGAGTATATTTAAAATATATTTATTGGAAAGTATTATATCCTGAAGATTTTTATTTGAAAAGTATATAGGTGAAATATTTATATTTGAAGGACTTGATTAATTGGTTGTACTTGTATTCATTATTTGTCGAGCAATATTAATGATGTTCTTGCTGCTTTGCTGTTATATCACTGGTTCATTTTGTTGTTATCATTGCTAGTTATTTTCCAGTACTATTGTATACTGCTATATTGCACAGGTTATTTGACTAGTGAGTGTCTTGACTGTACCTCGTAACTACTCCACCGAGGTTAGTCTTGATACTTACTGGGTACTGACTGTAGTGTACTCATACTATACTTCTGCATATTTTTGTGCAGAGCCCGTTATTGGAGATATCGGACTCCGACAGAGCTAGTGTGTTGATCGCAAGGATTCAAGGTAGAGCTCCTTGGCAAATGCATGAAAAAATAATCATGTAGCTATCATACTCATCTCTCTTTTTAAATCTCCAAAATAGACCAAGGACAGAAATTCAAATTGAAAACTTGTTATTATGATTGTAATGTATGAATACTAAATCGGCATATGCAAGGAAACAAAAATCCAACACTGTACTTCGGCGTATACCAAGTAATGTAAGTTACTTTTATTTAACACCCACGAAAAATAGTTAATACTTACAAAAAATACAAGTTTACGAACATGCAGTATGCGCCGAAGGTAAAACAAGAAATCCATTGCAAAGAGCAATAACGGAAAATAAATAGAGTTTCATTCATTTTCACCGTCAGAATTGGCAGTGGAGTGCAATGAAAATTTTCCGACGTAATTTATGGAAAACAACAGTGACAACATGAGCAAAATTATGAAAATAATTAATTGCTATTATATATCACGTTGATTGATGGATTCAAATTAAAGTCATTTCTCATGAGAAAGAAACAAACTATCAAATTTTCGGGTCAAATAATTTTGTGGCTCATTACAAATTTATTTTTAATTTTATGACCCCATTCCTTTTTTGACACATGGGAGATTTGCTTTTGCACATAAGAGATCTATCTTTTACACATAAGAGATTTAACAAAGATACTTTCTTAATTTCAACATTATAAAAAGGAATTTTTTTTCTTCCTATACAATATTTGAAACTTATTTATTAAAATTGTCCTATTTTTGTATATTACCCGCCCTAAACAAGGATTACTTACAAATTATATACATTCCACCTTAAAAGACTCTCAATCCATTATTAGTACCTTAAATTAGGGGATTCTTTGCTTGGAAAAAGGCATAATTGAAGGGAACAATGGTATTAACCACGTTTGGGTCTCTGATGGTGGCAATAGCAGCTCCTGTCATCGAAAAGTGTAGGCCCAAAGTATACAATCCTAGATCGTGCTGAGCTATTGGAATAGCTTGAGTGATTGGCAAGATTGGCTTGAACATCAATGATGTGGAGTTCTCTCGTTCGACAGGAACCATGGCCAAATTCCGAGCTGACTAATGACATTCTTCTTCTAAACATACCTTATCCAAAACTGATTGCACCAATTCCAGGCCCAATAAACTGGTCTCGCCAGCATAAGCTGCTCGACTGACAGCCCACACCAAATGCCACCTATAAACTCATGTGACGCAATCCGTGCACCAAACAAGCAACAACTCGAATATGACCAATAATGGAAAGAAAACCAAATAAGAGAACTATCCAATACGTTTAAGTGATATAAAAGAAAAGCATAATCTCATGAACTCATCCCACAAAGGGAAAACAAAACACACGAAATAAACACAAGGAACGATATCCTACATAACCCCGTTGCGGTGCACAACCCGATCACAAACATATCAGTCCATATGGGGATACCCATCGAGCCATAATGCTCATGCTCACTAAAAACATGTGCATCAACATCAAAGCAGAAATATAACTATGGGGATATGAATAGGCATAATACACTATGGAAAAGATAAGCACGACTAAGGTGCAATAAGCAAATCAATATTTCAAGAGCCATCTCGCTCATATATCATCACAAAGCCTGAACAGGACCACAACATACGCGTGAATAATCAAGTAGCCTCACAACCCATCATACCTAGGGGAATAACATATGAAACAGAATAGGGCATGGATAATATCCATTCTGCTTGATGACACACCCATAGTAAATGCTGCGTAAGAGTCAGCAAACCCGATTTGAGGTCGAATACACATGCTCATTAGGCCTACCAACAGACCCCCAGATCAATTCTGATCATCCCAAAATAGGTAAATAACTTTCCAAAAGTCCATAGTGACCTATCCATCACACATACAATCAATTGTCTAACCCTTAACACACCTTCACAGTCGGCAACTAAGGGATAGTCTGCCTCTGAGAACATCCAGTCTCTAAACCTCAAAAATACAAGAATATCCATATTTGATCTCCAACTCTTCCACTCAAATGACTGATTCCTCCCTCAAACATAATCACCTCATGATTACTCCCATAAATCTTCCGCGCCACGTAGTAAAACCTAAACATCAACAGCCACCAACCATGCAATTTCTGTAATACTAGTCTAGCATCCGTAATTCAGTATACAATGCGTCTTCTACACCTCCTCTAGCATTAGAAGATAGTGCTAGCATACTCTTAAACATCTGAAATCCCTCATGCTATTTAGAACTCATGACCTTTCTTTCAAAATTAAACCAAAAACTTATTTGTTGAATCCTAATGCCTCACACAGCTCTCCGCATCTACCATGCTACAATACAAAAAATACATGAATCTCATCATAAACTCTAATTCACGAGCAGGATAAACACTCCCTGAAACATTCCACTTAACTCAATCCAGAAGGATATCGCGACACGCAATAAGCGTTGTATACCCATAGAAAACATCAACCTCGAGCATTCGTCAAAACCATCAACTCTTCGAAACCCATTAGCGCATAGCCAAGCCATCAAAACTAAATCCATCTAAATCAACCAAGGCATGCAGACTTCTAAACATAAAAGTAACTCAAACCGAAATGCTCGCTCTGAAGAGACTTTCTGCGAATCCGAAGTTATTTCTTTTATCTCTCTAATACTGCCATGTAGAATCAATTGATTTAGAAATACTACAAGTCTCGGTACCATCCAAGGCAAATCTCAAATCCTTAACCACACAAAAAATTTAGCAAATCCTTAAGTACCACCTCCTGGAACTTAACCCCACTAGAACCTCTCTCGAGACTCATCCACTGTCACGACCCAAGATTTCTCACCGACGGGACCGTGATGACGCCTAACATTTCACTTGCCAGGCAAGCCAATGTTAGAGAATCAATAAACCAATTCCTTATTTTTATTCAGTAAATAATAATAATTAACTAAGATGAAATATAATAAGCGCGGAATATCATAAAACTGTATTAATTACTACCATCCGGATCTGGAGTCACAATTCACGAGCATTCTAGAATTTGCTACAAGTAATAGTCAGAAAGAAATACAACTGTCTGAATGAAAGAAACAGTAGAACAAAAAAGATAGACAAGGACTTCAAGGTCTGTGAACGGCGACATATCTACCTTGAGTCTCCGGACAGCGGACCAATAGCAAAATCTCGATCAACCCGAGCCGGTATCAAAATCTGCACAGAAAGTGCAGAGTGCAGTATCAGTACAACCGACCCCATGTACTAGTAAGTGTCGAGCCTAACCTCGACGAAGTAGTGACGAGGCTAAGGCAAGACACCTACAAATCAACCTGTACAATTTAACAGTGTATATGCAAATAACAGAAATGAAGAACTAAACAGGAAATGTCGGGAGGGGAACATACTGAGGGGAATACAAGATAAAGAACTACAACAAAATGATCACCGGAGCAGTCAATATACCATGAATCAACAGGAATAGTGAATACAGTAAGGAAAAATGCACGGCATCACCCTTCGTGCTTTTACTCTCAATCTCACCATAAAATTAATAGAAACAACACGGCATCACCCTTCGTGCATTAACTCTCATATCATGGCACGACATCACCCTTCGTGCATTAACACTCACAATATGGCACGGCATCACCCTTCGGGCATTAACACTCACAATATGGCACGACATCACCCTTCATGCATTAACACTCTCCCTTACCATAATGCAATGCATAAATAACAACAGGGAGATAGAATAACAAGTATAAACCTTACTTCAACATTTGGTTCCATAATATCAATCTCAACTTTGAAATAAAAACTCAACTATCACCAGAAAATTCGTAAACATGATAAGAATGATAAATTGAACAACAGTAGTATAACACGTAGCAATTTGGCATAGGAATGAGACAATATAAGAAAAATAGAGAAACATGGAAAACAGGTAAATTGGCGGTGCATAATTACTCGTCACCTCACATATACGCCGCTCACATGAATTTCACTTAGCAAGTAATCTAAGTTTCCTAATTCCCTCAAGTCAGGGTTAGACACAACACTTACCTCGCTCCGAAGGCCACTTAATTCTCAATCACAGCTTTTCCTTTGGAATTCACCTCCAAACCACTCGTATCTATTCAAAAATGACTCAATAATATCAAATATTACTAAAGTAATCAATTATATTGCATAAATTAAATTTCTCAAATTTTCCTCCAAAAAGTCGAAAGAAATCGACCCCGGGCCCACTTGGTCAAAACCCGAGGTTCAGACCAAAATCCTATTACCCATTCACCTCCGAGCCCGAATATGTAATTAGTTTTGGAATTCGACCTTAAATTGAGGTCTAAATCCCCAAATTCTCGAAATCCCTATTTTCTACCCTAACCCCTAATTCTACCATGAAAATTCTAGATTTTAGGATGAAAATTCAAGAAATATAATGGGTAATTGAAAGAAAATGGTTTAGAATCACTTACCAACAATTTGGGGAAGGAATGACTCTTGAAAAATCGCCCCTCACCGTTTTGTTTTTGAGAAAAATGAGTTTTTTGGGAAAAATTCCGTTTTGGATTCTATTAAGTGCTGGGCGACAGTGTTCATCGCGTTCGCGAGAGCACTATCGCGTTCGCGAAGGGTATTGGCTGCCAAGCCTTCGCGTTCACGAGGTCCAGCTCACGTTCGCGATGATCACTCCCCTCTGGCCTTCGCGTTCGCGAGGAATGTCTCGCGTTCGCGCTAAAGGAACGACCACCTCCCCAGGTCCCCACAGGCTTCGCGTTCATATTGAGCCGGTCGCGTTCGTGAAGGGTAAATCCCCCATCAGTTCGCGTCCGTGACCAGGCCTTCGCGTCCGCGAAGAAGAAGTCTCAGCCTCATCAGATTACTTTTCGCGTTCGCGAGAGGACCTTCGCGAACGCGAAGAAGGCTATGATAGACACCAGGATCTGTAGAAACTAGATTTTTCCCAAGTGCAAAACATCCCGTGGCCTATCTAAAACTCACCCGAGCCCTCGGGGCTCCAAACCAAACATGCACACAAGTCCAAAAATATCATACGCACTTGGCCGCGCGATAAAATCGCCCAAATAACACCTAGAACTCTAAATTTAGCACCAAATCAAATGAAATTCTTAAGAACACTTTAAACCTTCTAATTTCTCAACTGAACGTCCGAATCACGTCAAATCAACTCTTTTTCTCACCAAACTTCACAGACATGTCTTAAATGTCATATTGAAACTGTACCGGGCTTCGGAACCAAAATACGGACCCGGTACTAACAATGCGAAACATCAATCAATTCTTAAAAATAATTAATTTTCAGACTTTTAATTTTCATCAAAAATTCATAACTTGAGCTAGGGACCTCCGAATTCGATTCTGGGCATACGCCCAGGTCCCATAATTCGATACGGCTCTACCGGGACCGTGAAAGCACGGATCCGGGCCCATTTACCAAAAATATTGACCGAAGTCACCTAAAATTAACTTTTAAGGAAAAAATTCTTATTTTTATCAGTTTTCAACATAAAAGCTTTCCGGAAAACTGGCTGGACTGCGCACGCAAAATCGAGGAGGGTAAAAATGAGATTTTTAAGGCTTATGAGCGCAGATTCGAGTTCTAAAACATAAGATGACCTTTTGGGTCATCACATTCTCCACCTCTAAAACAACCGTTCGTCCTCGAAAGGATATAGAAAAATACCTAGGCTGGTGAAAAGGTGGGGATATCTACTCCGCATATCGGACTTGAACTCCCAAGTAGCTGCCTTAATAGGCTGACCTCTCCACTGCACTCGAACTGAAGGGTAACTCTTTGACCTCAACTGACGAACCTACCGGTCTATAATGGCCACCGGCTCCTCCTCGTAAGTCAAATCCTTGTCCAACTAAACAGAGCTGAAATCTAATACGTGGGACGGGTCACCATGATATTTTCGGAGCATAGACACATGAAATACCAGATGAACTGAGGATAACCTTGGAGGCAACGCAAGTATATAAGCTACCTCCCCCACTCTCTCGAGGATCTCAAATGGCCCGATATACCTAGGGCTCAACTTGCGCTTCTTCCCAAATCTCATAACACCCTTCATGGGCGATACCCGAAGAAATATTCTTTCTCCAACCATGAATGCAATATCACGAACTTTACGATCAGCATAACTCTTTTGCTTGGACTGAGTTGTGCAAAGTCGATCCTGAATAATCTTGACCTTATCCAAGGCATCTTGTACCAAATCGGTACCCAATATCTGATCCTCTCCCGATTTGAACCAGCCAACTGGCGAACGACATCACCTTCCATATAATGCCTTATATGGAGCCATCTGAATGCTTGACTGGTAGCTGTTATTGTAGGCAAACTCCACTAACGGCAAGAACTGATCTCAAGAACCTCCAAAGTCAATAACACAGGTGCGGAGCATATACTCCAAGATCTGTATAGTACGCTCGAACTGCCCGTCCGGCTGAGGATGGAATGTTGTGCTCAACTCAACCCGCGTACCCAACTCACGATGTACTGCCCTCCAAAAGTGAGAGGTAAACTGCGTACCTCGATCTGAAATAATAGACATGGGCACCCCGTGAAGGCGGACAATCTCACGAATGAAAATTTTAGCTAAACATTCTGAAGAATAGGTAGCTGCCACTGCAATAAAATGTGCTGACTTGGTCAACCTGTCCACAATGACCCCAAACTGCATCAAATTTTCCATGAGTCCGTGGGAGTCCAACAACAAAATCTATAGTGATACGCTCCCATTTCCATTCAGGAATTTCTAACTTCTGAAGCAACCTACCAGGTCTCTGATGCTCTTTCTTAACTTGCTGACAATTCACACACCGAGCTACATATGCAACTATATCCTTTTTCATTCTCCTCCACCAATAATGTTGCCACAAATCTTGATACATTTTGGCGATACCTGGATGAATAGAATACTTGGAACTGTGTGCCTCTTCAAGAATTAATTCACGAAGCCCATCCACATTAGGAACACAAATACGACCCTGCATTCGCAGAACTCCATCTTCCCCCACAGCAACCTATTTGGCATCACCGTGCCGCACCGTGTCCTTAAGGACAAGTAAATGAGAATCATCATACTGCCTCTCTATGATGCACTCATATAAAGAAGACCGAGTCACTGTGCAAGCTAGATCTCGACTGGGTTCTGAAACATCTAACCTCATGAATTGGTTAGCCAAAGTCTGAACATATACAGCTAATGGCCTCTCACCAACCGGAATATACGCAAGACTGCCCATACTCACAACCTTTTTACTCAAAGCATCGGCCACCACATTGGCCTTTCCGGGGTGATACAAAATGGTGATATCATAGTCTTTCAACAACTCCAACCATCTTCTCTGCCTCAAATTAAGATCTTTTTGTTTGAACAGGTACTGAAGGCAACGATGATCAGTAAATACCTCACACGAGACACCGTAGAGGTAATGCCTCCAAATCTTCAGAGCATGAACAATGGCTGCCAGTTCTAAGTCATGAATAGGATAATTCTTCTCGTGAACTTTCAATTGCCGCGACGTATATGCAATAACCTTGCCATCTTGCATTAATATTGCACCAAGCCCAATGTGAGAGGCGTCACAATATACCGTATACGATCCTGAACCTGTGGGTAATACCAACACTAGCGTTGTAGTCAAAGCGGTCTTGAGCTTCTGAAAGCTCAAGTCACACTCGTCTGACCATCTAAATGGGGCACCCTTCTGGGTCAATCTGGTCTTAATAGTTGTCCATAATCAATTACAGAATTGTCAATTAACTTCATGTTAACAAAAATCTCGTTTCAAACCTTCACAATACTAATAACGAGATGCGAGACATGAAGACCTCATAATTATTTACTCGAATTAACGAGTCACATTTAACGCCACCTGGGCGGGCACCTACCTCGTAGGTTACAACTCAATATTACAACACGAATTTGGAAAGTATGCTCAGAGAATTTCATACAAATATTTTTAAATAAGCCTAGCAAGCATGACTCCCTATTAGTACTATCGTACAAATTAAATTTCACAAGGGAGAATTTAAACACAAGATTTTTTTTTCAAAAGGATCTCGTCCTTATATAACTTCCACCGCAGCTCATAGCCCAGTTTAAACATATCAATTTATTTTAAACTACGAGGACCTCGACCTCCGTTCTGAATCACAAGTAATATGCACATCTTGCCACTCGAAACTTTTCATTTTCTCCTTTTAAATAACTTTCGTTAAACAAAATTACAACACATAATGAACCCCACACCGGTAAGGCATATAATTCACAATTTGTAAATATATTATCCGGAAATACATCAAAACATACCGAAATAAGTACCAGAAAGGCACTTTTAGCCTCACAGATCTTATTATAGTCCATCATGGAATGATAGGTGTAGTTATCTCCATAAAACCTCCCAATAGAAGTAAACACATAAGTAGATTATAGAATTACGAAGCTCACTCGTAAGTGGAGCACAATAGGAGGACTCGTCTTGATTCTCAGAATCGAATCAAGTTAAGGAAATTATTCCTTTATTTTAAATCGAGGTCGTACCTATAACGACACCATCTGATGTAACGACCTCCATCATACCATAAAACAAATATAACAACGGCTGGGTCTCCACCTCTAGGACGCCTTCTACCCGCTTGTCCTCCACCCTTAACTGATCGTGTGGGTGGTGTAGTAACTGCAATGGGGCACGTAGCCTGAGTGCTTTGATGAAATATGCCTCTCCCAAGTTTGGGAAAATTTTCTCATGATGTGCCTAGTATCGCCGTATTCATAATAACCCATCCGCGGGTTTGGCTACTCATACTGAGTCTGTGCCAGATAACTAGAATAACCATTGTAGGACACTTGTGTTAGTGGTGCATTAAAAGAACTTATTGGAGCACCTCGATTAATCCGATGTGCGAACTGGGCTGGCCAACTAACCGAGCCCCCGCCATAATGATTTATACTCGCAGAGTAGAATCCACTGAATCCCCCAGAACCTCGAGACATCTTGGTCTCCTTAGTTTCCTTTTCCTCACCCCGAACACGTTCTAATATCTTGGCAATTTCTACCACTAGTGGAAATGAAGTATCAACCTATTGCTCCCGAGTCATACAAAATTTTACGATCATAATAAGTCCTTTAATGAGTCTGTGGACTTGCTCTCTGGCTGTAGGAAGCAAAGTAGGAATATGACGGGCAAACTTATTGAACCTGCTGGTATATTATGACACCGTCATAGTGACCTGACGCAATCGTTCAAACCCTATTCGCCATACATTACGTAGAGTCCGGGAAACAAACTCTTTCAAAAGCATTTTTGAGAACCGAGCCAAGTGGGCGGTGTTGTATTGGCTGGTCTGCCCTCTTCATAGGCTTGCCACAGACACCTATGGAGAATTATCTCTCCCAAGGCCAATTTATTCTTTTGTTATGCTGTCTCGACACTGTTGAGCTAACCCATTTCTTAACATACTCTTTGTTTCTTCTCAGAGGTAACCCTTACCCCTATTTATACACAACGATCACAAAAGTAAAGCTCCATACAGACAAATCTTGGCACAAACCACATAGTCCAGAATCTCATCAACCACTGTACTTCCTCTGAAGCATCCCAAAATCCACAACCATGACGTCCACGCTGAGTAGATCTTCTGTAAATTTAAAGTTGTTTCTCTAACTCCTTTGGTACTGAAGTATAGGATTATTACGGAGGCGGACATACCGCAAGTCCCAACCTTATCCTCTACAAAATCTCAGGCCTTAAACACATGTAAATTTTGGGAGAACCTTTCAGTACCACATATATACATTTCAGGCCAAAACTGATATAACACATGACTCGCAATCCATTAATTGATAGTGGACTCCCCCACTCGGCACAAAGTCATAGTTCACCATATCCGATTGTCCACAATATTAACCTTCACAACTCGTATAAATCAACCAGATGCCAAGGTACGTTGCACCCGCTCACATTATTAACTGGGTGATCTCTTTATACGTCCGCATCTTCAGTCGGAATCACATGTTGAGGCAATGTTTGCGCATCTCTGGCTCCATCGTAGTTTATCTGCGTCATCATGAACCATCGACGCACAACTGATACCGAGTGCGCAATGTCATATATGAGTAGATACAAAGGAATGCGAGATATAGATTTCAAGCAAAATTAATGCCGCAAGATAAGGAATGAAAGAGGTGATATTGTTCCTAAACTTCATAGCCTATGAGAGATACGTATAGACGTCTCCGTACCGATCCTTCAGACTTTACTAAGCTTGCTCGTGATTCGTAAGACCTATGTAACCTAGTGCTCTGATACCAACTGTTATGACCCAAGATTTCCCACCGACGGAACCGTGATAGCGCCTAACATTTCACTTACCAGACATGCCAACATTAGAGAATCAATAAACCAATTCCTTATTTCCATTCAGTAAATAACAATAATTAACTAAGATGAAATATAATAAGTGCAGAATATCATAAAACTATATTAATTACTACCACCAGGATCTGGAGTCACAATTCACGAGCATTCTAGAATTTGCTACAAGTAATAGTCAGAAAAAAATACAAATGTCTGAATGAAAGAAACAGTAGAACAAAAAAGATAGACGGGGACTTCAAGGTCTATGAACGCCGACAGATCTACCTTGAGTCTCCGGATAGCGGACCAATAACAAAATCTAGATCAACCCGAGCCGGTATCAAAATCTGCACAGAAAGTGCAGAGTGTAGTATCAGTACAACCGACACCATGTACTGGTAAGTATCGAGCCTATCCTCGACGAAGTAGTGACGAGGCTAAGGCAAGGCACCTACAAATCAACTTGTACAATTTAACAATATATATACAAATAACAGAAATGAAGAACTAAACAGGAAATATCGGGAGGGGAACATACTGAGGGGAATACAAGATAAAGAACTACAACAGAATAATTACCGGAGCAGTCAATATACCATGAATCAACAGGAATAGTAAATACAGTAAGGAAAAATGCACGGCATCACCCATCGTGCTTTTACTCTCAATCTCACCATAAAATTAATAGAAACGACACGACATCACCCTTTGTGCATTAACTCTCATATCATGGCATGACATCACCCCTGGTGCATTAACACTCACAATATGGCACGACATCACCCTTCGTATATTAACACTCACAATATGGCACGGCATCACCCTTCGTGCAGTAACACTCACAATATGGCACGAAATCACCCTTTGTGCATTAACACTCACAATATGGCACGACATCACCCTTCTTGCATTAACACTCTCCCTTACCATAATGTAATGCATAAATAACAACAGGGAGGTAGAATAACAAGTACAAACCTTACTTCAACATTTGGTTCCATAATATCAATCTCAACTTTGAAATAAAAACTCAACTATCACCAGAAAATTCGTAAACATGATAAGAACGATAAATTAAACAACAGTAGTATAACACGTAGCAATTTGGCATATGAATTAGACAATATAAGAAAAACAGAGAAACATGGAAAACATGTAAATTGGCGGCGCATAAGTACTCATCACCTCACATATACGCCGCTCACATGAATTTCACTTAGCAAGTAATCTAAGGTTCCTAATTCCCTCAAGTCAGGGTTAGACATAACACTTACCTCGCTCCGAAGGCCACTTAATTCTCAATCACAGCTTTTTCTTTGGAATTCACCTCCAAACCACTCGTATCTATTCAAAAATGACTCAATAATATGAAATATTACTAAAGTAATAAGTTATATTGCATAAATTAAATTTTCCAAATTTTCCTCCAAAAAGTCGAAAGAAATCGACCCCGGGCCCACTTGGTCAAAACCCGAGGTTCGGACCAGAATCCTTTTACCCATTCACCCTCGAGCCCGAATATGAAATTAGTTTTGGAATCCGACCTCAAATTGAGGTCTAAATCCTCAAATTTTCGAAATTCCTATTTTCTACCCTAACCCCTAATTCTATCATGAAAATTCTAGATTTTAGGATAAAAATTCAAGAACTGTAATGGGTAATTGAAAGAAAATGGTTTAGAATCACTTACCAACAATTTGGGGAAGGAATGTCTCTTGAAAAATCGCCCCTCACCGTTTGGTTTTTGAGAAATATGAGTTTTTTGGCAAAAATCCCGTTTTGGATTCTGTTAAGTGCTGGGCGACAGTGTTCATCGCGTTCGCGAGAGCACTGTCGCGTTCGCGAAGGGTACTGGATGCCAAGCCTTCACGTTCGCGAGGCCCAGCTTGCATTCGCGATAATCACTCCCCTCTGGCCTTCGCGTTCGCGAGGAATGTCTCGCGTTCGCGCTGAAGGAATGACCACCCCCCAGGTCCCCACATGCTTCGCGTTCGCGTTGAGCCGGTCGCGTTCGCGAAGGGTAAATCCCACATCACTTCGCGTTCGCGACCAGGCCTTCACATTCGCGAAGAAGAAGTCTCAGCCTCATCAGATTACTCTTCGCGTTCGCGAGAGGACCTTCGCGAACTCGAAGAAGGATATGACAGACACCAGGATCTGCAGAAACTAGATTTTTCCCAAGTCCAAAACATCCCGTGGCCTATCCAAAACTCACCCGAGCCCTCGGGGCTCCAATCCAAACATGCACACAAGTCCAAAAATATCATACGAACTTGCTCGCGTGATCAAATCGCAAAAATAACACCTAGAACTCTAAATTTAGCACCAAATCAAATGAAATTCTTAAGAACACTTTAAAACTTCTAATTTCTCAACTGGACGTCCGAATCACGTCAAATCAACTCTATTTCTCACCAAACTTCACAAACATGTCTTAAATGTCATATTGAAACTGTACCGGGCTTCAGAACCAAAATACGGACCCGGTACTAACAATGCCAAACACCAATCAATTCTTAAAAATAATTAATTTTCAAACTTTTAATTTTCATCAAAAATTCATAACTTGAGCTAGGGGCCTCTGAATTCGATTCCGGGCATACGCCCAGGTCCCATAATTTGATACGGATCTATCGGAACCGTTAAAGCACGGATACGGGCCCGTTTACCAAAAATATTGACCGAAGTCAACTAAAATTAACTTTTAAGGAAACAATTCTTATTTTCATCAGTTTTCAACATAAAAGCTTTTCGGAAACCTGCCGGACTGCGCACGTAAATCGAGGAGGGTAAAAATAAGATTTTAAGGCTTAAGAGTGCAGATTCAAGTTCTAAAACATAAGTTGACCTTTTGGGTCATCACATCCACTTTGCTCAATCTTCGAATACATAGAGAAACATGCTGAAAAACTAGTGCTCTGTTAGCACAAGAACACTCCAAAAAGCATCATCACCCTTATGCAACTGAGTAAATCCTTTCACTTGCACACGTCATCCCTACCAAATATCAAACTTGAGTCATTCCACAACCTCCATATATCAATAAAGTATATTACGTCAATTCATCCAGCAAATTCCTTACCTAAATCATCCTCGATGGCCCCCGTTTTTAACCATATCCAATCCACAATCGTATCTTAGTCAAGGAACTATAACAACACAAGCCCATATGACATAATCATCAATGATAGACTCCTCCATATGGATTGAAGCCACAAACATATTTGATAACTCACAACACTCTTCCTTCTTAACTGCCATGGTATCGAACTGTTATCCAGCTGAATCACCTCATAAGCTCATGTAGCACTAGTCATCACACCTTCTAAATCATTTTTCGAGTGCATACTCATCCTCGTGACAGTCGTGCGAACTTCCTCAAGCAATGCAAACTCTAATAATAATATGGGCATTCTATTAGATAGAAGAAAAATTCTTCACAAAACCCTGATAAGAATCATACAAACTCAAAACTTCTCGCAGGAGATAACCTAATTTCTAGCCTCAAATCGACATCCTTCTATGACCCTACAATGGCCACAACCATTATGCAATTAATTAATCCTCCCGAGTCTATACTCGCTAACAAGATACGAGAATCCATTTCATTCTACAAATGATCAAGTGAAAGATCCAACAACATATCCACATCTTAAGACTATACGACACATTGAGATGATAATTAAGCATCTTAAACTCTTCGCATCCCAAGAAAATCCTTTTTGTCATATCAAAACCATCATCAGATATCTATCTTGCCACTCACTGATCCATTAGTCCTCTAGACTGGCCTACCTTGTAACACAAGAAAACATCTCGCAGCTCATCCACGACATCACAAGTCGCCAGCGCACGGTCGGTATAGAGTACTCAACATTGCATTTGGGTGAACATGACTAAGGATATAGACTTTAAGCTGAAATAAAATTGAACAATAAGGATGAGAAAGAAGGAAAATTTTCCTAGATGCCTTGTAGCCTTCCGAAGATAAGTATGGACGTATCATACCGATCCACAAGACTCTACTCGATGTTTGCTCATGCCTCGTAGAACCTATGAACCTAGAGCTATGATACAAACTTGTCACGACCCAAAATCCTACCTAGTTGTGATGGCACCTAACCTCAACACGTTGGGTAAGCTAGATAATAGATAACATAACTCGGATGAAAGATCATATATTAATAATAAATAAGATGACAAAAAATCCATACAAAATATCCCAATGATTGGTAGTACAAGTCATGAGCGGCTAAGATTTGAATTACAACATCGACGATAAGAAATACATCATTTGTTTCAAAGTTACAAAACAGAAGTACAAGTCTGCACTACCACAGACTAAATGATGGTAGATGGCTGTAATGCTGAAGTCTTCAATGTTCGCCCTCGAACTCTATAGCCGCTTAGCTCCAAAATATCTACATGCAAGGTGCAAACGTGTAGTATGAGTACAATCGATCCCATGTACTCAGTAAGTATCTTGACTAACCTTAGTGAAGTAGTGGCGAGGTTTTAAGTCAAAATATACACACTTAAAATTAACCTGTGCAGATAATAAGCAGGAAACAAGACAAGAGCTATGACGAATAATGGTAAGAGCATTAACTAGACAAGTAAGGAACAAGTTAACAGACATGGCAAACAAAGACATAACCTTATGAACTATTTCCATGAAGGAAATAATATACATGAAATACGCACAAGGATTCATATCCAAATATCGATAACAAACACCGTTGCTTCGTGCAACCTGATCCTAATATCAATAATATATTGTTGCAGCGTGCAACTCGATCCCAATATCAATAATAAATACCATTGTGGCATGAAATCCGACCCCAATATCAATAATAAATACTATTGCGACGTGCAGCCTGATTCCAATATTAATAATAAATACCATTGCGACTTGCAAACCGATCCCAATATAAATAATAAATTCTATTGTGACGTGCAATCCATCCCCAATATATTAGTTCATATGAAACCATCCAACAAGGAAATACGAACCCAAACAAAGTATAATATGCAACCCAATATCCAGGAACTAGCCTCACACATACATATTGACAAGGCTATAACAAATCATAAACACACAACAATCTAATAGTCACCCAATTTGAGCATAGAAGAATAAAAGGCGTGTAGTAAGTAAAATCATGTATAAAGTAAAGGCATTTAATAAGTAATAACATGTATCAAGTAAAGGCATGTGACAAGTAAAGACATGTAGATCAAGTAAAAAGTGTAGCTATAACGGTAACAAACAGGGTTGGGACATAGATGTGATAGTAACAGACCAATTCGGAAACATAGAGCTAAACTAAGTAGGAAACGTAGACATGAATGTAACATATAAGATAGAAAACATAGATGTAAACCAAGGTAGAGTGTATGTATGTGTCTAAGGTATGAATAACCACATCGTAAAGTCCAACTCTCGTCCTCTCTGCACGGAGACAACCAACGTGCCAATATCATATCAAACTGCACCGAAATACCCATCATGCCAACATCTTTTCAACCACAAGAAAATATCCATTGTGCCAAACATTTCCCTAAGGCCCCAATCATAATCTCTTGTTATGATAAAAGAAGCTCAAGTAGCACAAGAATAACAAGAGGTATAGATATATTTTCATGGTATAATACGTGACGATGATCAATTCAAGTATATCAAGAGTTGCAAGATTAGCCTATCATGCTCATTTAAGATGTCAAACGTCTAAACATGATTTTACCACAAAATATATTACTCATACAGTCTTAGAAGCAAAATGAAATATAAGTAAAAAAAGATCACAAAGTTCAATAAGATGAAAAGAAGCATCTAATCTACCCCGAGCATGGATAACCCTGACACATGCATATACGCTTGTCACCTTGCATATACATCACCCTCTATGTAGCAAACATTATTAGGAAAATTCCCTCAACCAAAGTTAGGCAAGACATTTACCTCGTCCGAGCTAATTCTTCAACCTCAAATCGCATCAAAACCTTGCTCTAGCCATCAAATCATGCAAATCCAAGCCAAACATCATCCAATGAAGACAAACAATGCTATAGGAATCAATCACAATTCATAAATCTTTGATCTTTGAAGAATTCCCACAAAGTAAACAAAAGTCAACTCGGGCCCACGTGCCCAAAATTTGAAACCTATACCAAAATCTGATGACCCATAACTTGCCGAGTCCAAATGTATTTTTAGATTCCAAGATCGAGTCCAAATCGGTACTTAAATCCCCAAAACACACTCTCTTAAGTGTAGATAAAACCCCAAATTCCGTCTCATAATTCTAGGTTTAAGGTGTACAAATCCACAGGAAATCACTATATAAAAATAAATCCAAGTGAAAATTTCTTATCTCTATTGTAGTAGTGAAACAACTCTTCAAAATCTCCTCCTTTCAAAGTCTAGGGCTCAAAATATGAGAGAATGAGTCAATGTCCCGAAGTTCCACTTCAAATATACCGCCCAGTGATGCCCTACGTGATCGCGGTCGCTACTCGTGCGATCGTGATGATAAAAATCCTACAGCTTGCCAGTTATGCAATCACGAACACACCCATGCGATCGCGTGTCACAACCCAAAATCCCACCACAGGCGTCGTGATGGCACCTAGTCTCTAAGACTAGGTAAGCCGATTTCTATTACATTCTGAAGCCATTTTTTTAAAAATTAAATAAGTAACAAAAACTAACAGCGGAATAAATATGAATATACAACCTCCCAAGACTGGTAGTACTGAGTCACGAACTCTAGCTGAATACATGGAATGATCACGAGGAGCTAATATACAATGCTGTTTGATTACAAATTAACAGTACAATGAAATGAAAGGAATCCAAGGGACTGCGATGACCAAGCAGCTCTACCTTGAATCATTACGATCCCGATTTCTTTAACTCTGCTCAAGTCCATTATCTTCAATACCTGGCTCTGCACAAAATGTGCAAAAGTGTAGAGTGAGCATACCACAACGGTGACCAGTAAGTATCAAGACTAACCTCAATGGAGTAGAGACGAGGTACAGTCAAGACACTCACTAGTCTAATAACCTGTGCAATATAATATACAAAATAATAGGAAACAAATAATAATAAAGGCAGGATAAAACAACCAGTGATATGCACAACAAACAAAAAGAATACCATTAATATAACGCAACAATTAATAAACACAATGACACCCAATTAAATCAAGCCCTTCAAATAAATGTCTTTCACATCGTTCTTTCAGATAACTCTCTTTCAAATATAATTTTCTCAAATAATTATTTTTCAAATATAATTCTTTCAATAAATCTTTTCAAATACAATTTCCTCAAATAAATTTCTTTCAAAATACAATTCTTTTGTATAATACTTTCTAAGTAAAAATCCTTCCAAATAAATATTTTGAATATAATTCTTTCAATTAAAAAAAGTCACCATGTGACACCTCATTTTAGAATCATCAAAATACGGGTCTCAGCCCATTTTTATATTTTTCATAAATACGGGTCTCAGCCCATTTTTATATTTTCACGGCACCTCGTGCCAATAATTAAATCATCATAATTGACCGGCACCTCATGCCCTTATTTCATATCACAACTGCACGGACAATTCACGTACCAAATATCATTATCATTTCATCACGACACCTCGTGCCCACATTTTATATCACAACTGCATGGACAATTCACGTGCTAATATCCCCATTTCATGTCACAATTCACGGCACCTCCTGCCCATATTTCATTTTATAAACCGCCTGGAAATAGCCACAGACTCCCAATTTCAACATAAATCATATTATTATCAATTTATTAACAACAAGACAAGTTGCACAAGGTATAAAAATAAACACAAAAAAATCACAACATCACATGAAAATTGTCAATACCACAACCCCACATCATCACATATCGTCCCTGACAATAGCCACCCTTATCGCTCTGCCCAGACAATATCAATAGCCACCCTTATCGCTCCTATTGCCACCCTTATCGCTCCGCCCAGACAATATCAATAGCCAACAAACACAACAGTGAAATGCCACCCTTATAATCACATAATATCAACGGTGAAATGCCACTCTTATCTCCCCAAAATAACAACTCACACAACACAACAATTTACACGGAAAATTATCACAACAACATAACAAAAATCAATTCATATCACAATTTGCCCAATGGCCACAACCAAATTTTAAAGCTACAACCAAGTCAATTAATTTCACAGCGAATAGCCAAATGTTCCACACAATGTGTACAACACCCAAAAACAATTAATAGAGATATAAATTACTCAACATAAAGTAAAGTCTTCATAAAAGATTAAATTTTCAATAATTATATAAACACCTCTTCTTAAGTTCATTTAATTAATTATTTGCAGAGGGGAAAATCCAAGATGAAATTAAATTCCAATATTTATCAAACCAGCAAATTCACGAAATTTCATAAATAATCAAATAACAATCATATCACATTGTCATATAACAACAGAGTCAACAACAAGGGTTTAGGCACGACAAGTAGATGATTAAATATATGCCAACAATTATCCAATTTACTATACAATATGCTCAAGACTTTAACTCAATAAGATTTGCACATATAAACCAAGTACGTAATCGTCACCTCGCGTACATGGTTTTCAATTACCCAAGTTGCACATAAGACTCAATGCCTAAGGGGAATTTCTCCCACTCGAGGTTAAGCAAGACACTTACCTTTTTGAAGTTAGGCCGATATTCCAAAATAGACTTCTTTCTTGAATTGACCTCCGGACATCTCAAATCTATCCAAATTAATTGTATAACTTCATTAAAATTCATCGGAAACAATTCCAGATAATAATACGTCAACTTAAAAATTTATTCCAAAAAGTAAACAAAAGTCAACGCGGGGCACGTCCCTCGAGACCTGACATAATTTTCATGAAATTCGAACACCCATTCCGATACGACTTCAACCATACCAATTTTATCGAATTCCAATAACAAATCGACCTCCAAATCTTAAATTTAAACTAAGAGGGTTTTCTAAAAATTTCAACCCAATTCACTAATTTAGTGATAAAAACAACAATAGATTCATGTAATTTAACCAAAATCAAATTAGGAATTTTTACCCCAATGTTTTCCTCGAAAAACTCTCGAACAATCGCCTCACCCGAGCTTCCTTGGTCCAAAAATGGAAGAATGACACGAATTTGGACTTTATTCTACTGCCCAAGGGTTTGTTCTTCGTTTTCGCGAGACTCCCCTCGCGTTCGCGAAGAACAAATTCTTCAAAAGTCATTTTCAAACTCTTCTCAGACATCCTCTAGTATAATGGTCATAATATTTGTACAAAACTCCAAATGATGAATGGTTTGACTTTATGCAAACTAGACTCCAAGGGATATAACTTTCATTTGTTGCTCATCTCCCAATTCCTTATAGATAACGAGATATAAGCTTCCAAAGTCAGCCCTGTGCAATAGAGATTTCCAAACTCTTCCCGGACAGCCTATAGTACATCCACCATAACCTTTTGTACACAATTCCAAATGACAAATGACTTACCTTTCTGAAAACTAGACACAAAGAACTACAACTTTTATTTTTAGATCATCTCCAAATTCCTTATAGATTGCGAGATATCAGCCTCTTAAGTCAGACGACGAACAACAAAATTTCCTTCTTCGCGAACGCGAGAACCTCTTCGCGAACGCGAAGAAAAAAGTCCTAACAGCAAAATCCTTCTTCGCGAACGCGAAGAACAACACCAGAACCAGCAACCAGCAGCATCAAAACACCCAAACTTGGTCCGGAACCACCCCGAATCAAACCCGAGGCCCCCGGGACCCCGTCCAATCGTACCAACCAGTCCCAATACATAACACGAACCTGCTCGAGGCCTCAAATCACATCAAACAACATCAAAGGCACGAATCATACCTCAATTCAAGCCTAATGAACTTTAAAATTTCAAATTCTATAACTTGTGCCGAAACACATCAAATCAATCCGGAATGACTTTAAATTTTGCAGGCCATTTCCAAATAACATAACGGAGCTGTTCCAACTCTAGAAATCGCATTCCGACCCCGATATCAAAAAGTCAACCCCGGTCAAACTTCCCAAAAATTTGACTTTCGTCATTTCAAGCCTAAATTGGTTGCAGACCTCAGATTCACGATCCGGACATGCTTCTAAGTCCAAAATTACCCAACGGAGCTAATGGAACCGACAAAACTCTATTCCGGAGTCGTCTTCACACAGTTTCGACTACGGTAAAAATCTTAAGGTTTATGCTTCCATCTCAGGGACTAAGTGTCCCAAATCTCTCTGAATCATCCGTAAATCAAACTCCACCACACACGCAGGTCATAATACATATTGCATAGCTGCTAGAGACCTTAAGTCAATGAACGAGACGTAAATTCTTAAAAGGACAAGTCGGATCGTTACATTCTCCACCTCTTAAACATACGTTCGTCCTCGAACATTCTAAGAATTATTCTGAGGTTACCGAGTTGATAATTTTACTTTTATACATAAACTCACGGTTGATTCCACGTTACCACATTTGAGATAAGCCCGATAATATCATCTCACTTGAGATTATTTCTTTTATCCATATTTGTAAACTTTAAGGCCATTTTCTTACTCTCCAATATTTTCAAAAGGCCTAATTTCTCACAACAACGCACAGTATTAGTCTCAACTGGCTATAGCAACTCGTGCCTATGCACACATTAATTTTCTCGATAGTGTTGAAGTAATTCAAAACTTCCTTTGGGGTGCTGCATTATTCCCCGCTTAGGATCATTCGCCCTCAAACACATAACATAATTTGTCTCTTCTTTTGCAATTCTCAATCCTTCAAATTTTACTAACTCCCAAATTTTTCAGAAATTTCGGCAGAGTCTCCCCTATAATTGGGCCTATCCACCTGCCAGAGTAACACCCAAACAACTCCTAACAACATATCCACAACCCAACAAAATACCACAGGGTATATATCAATAATATTAATCTCAGCATTGCCTGATCATAATGATATCAGGACATGAAGCACATCATATGTATACTCATCACCACATCTCTGGTCTTAAAAGCGGTTCATAATTAATTCCAACATCATCAATTAATCTCATATTAACCATCACCTCGTTTCGAATTTTCACAATACTGACAACAGAACGTGAGGCATGAAGACCTCATGATTACTTACTCGGATTAATGAGTCACATTTAACGCCACCTGGGCACTCACCTCATAGGCTAAAACTCAATATTTACAACACAAAAATGGATAAATATGAACAGAAAATATACAAGCATTATCAAATAAGCCTAACAGGCATGACTCCCAATTAATATTATTGCACAAATAAATTTCACAAAGGGAAAATTTTTAAACTCATAAATATTTCACCACAAGGACCTCGTCCTTACATAACTTCCATCGCGGCTTGCAGCCCGGTTTAAATATTTCACATCATATATAAAATTCGAGGATCTCGTCCTCAACTCCGAATCACAAGTATTTTTGCACATTGTGCCAACTAAAATTTTCAATTTCCTTTCTTTCTTCTTTTCAATATATTTCATAAATAATTTTCACAACATATAATGAACCCTCCTACCGGTAGGGCATATAATCCATAAAATAAATTGGAATCAATTATTCCGAAACACATTAAACCTATTGTAGTGAATAATAAAAATTACTTTTGGGCTTATAGCCCTCAATGGTGTACCAAAAATAAAATGATATACACGGGCTCACATCTTTAAATCTCCCCACAGGGATAAACATATAAGTAGGTCACAAATTTACGAAGCTCACCCATAAGTGGAGCGTAATAGGAGGACTCACCTCAATATTCAGAACCGAATCAAATTAAGGGAAATTATTCTTTATAATAAAAAATCAGGATCGTACCTGTAACGACACCATCTGGTGTATTGGCCTCAGCCAAATCATAGTGATTAAATCAACGGGTCGGGCCTCCACCTCTTAGGCACCCACTACCCGCCTGTCCTCCACCTCTAGCTGACTGTGCATGTGGAGTATCAACTAGAATAAAGCTTGTAGCTAGAGTGTTCTGATGAAATCCACCCCTCCCAAGTCTGGGACAATCTCTCATGATATGCCTAGTATCACCACACTCATAACAACCCCTCTGAGGTCGCGGCTGCTCGTACTGAGTCTGTGTCGTATAACTGGAATAACCACTGTAAGAATCTCGTGTTGGTGGTGCACTATAAACTGGAGCACTCTGAGTAATATGATGTGCGGACTCAGCTGACCGACTGCTCGAGCCTCCGCTATAATGGGTTCTAGCTGAAGAGTAAAATCCACTGAATCCTCCAGATCTTCGAGACCTTTTGGCCTCCTTAGACTCCCTTTCCTCGCCTAAAACACCCTCAATCTTCCTTGCAATCTCCACTAGTTGTTGAAATGGAGCATCAGTTTGCAACTCTCTAGCCATGCATATTTTAATATCATAATCGAGCTCCTCAATGAATCTGCAGACCCGTTCTCTGATTGTCGAAACTAAGATAGGTGCATGACGGGCTAACTCAATGAACCTGATAGCATATTCTGACACTGTCATAGTACCCTGAGCAACCGTTCAAACGCTGTGCACCACGCATCTCTGAGAGTCTGGGGAACAAACTCTTTCAAGAACATTTCCAAAAATTGAGCCCAAGTTGGTGGTATGGCATCGGCTGGTCTACCTTCTTCATAGATTTGCCACCACCGATACGCCGCGCCTGATAGTTGAAATGTAGTAAAGGCAACTCCGCTCACCTCCACAATCCCATGGTGCGGAGAATATGGTGACAATTCTCTAGAAATTCTTGGGTATCCTCTGTGACTGTGCCACTGAAAGTTGGTGGATCATACTTCTCAAACCTTTCAAGTCTCTTTTGTTCTTTTTCTTATGCCTCGGGCCTGACCTCAGGCAGAATCGGAATAACAGGTTGTACCGGTACTTCACCCGGAACTTGACCAACGTGAACCTGCTGCTCTGGAGTTGTGGTAGGAGTCTGAGCTACTCCCCCAATCTGCAAAATATTTGGTGCAACAGAGATCAATCCCGCCTAATTTAATGTATCAAACATACTCAGGAATTGCGCTAAGGTCTCCTAAAATCCGGGGGTAACAACAGGTGCTTCTGGTACCTGTCCCCCAACCGGAGCTACTAGTGGCTCCTCAACTGTTGTTCTGATAGGTGCTCTAGTCGTAGCACGTGCCCTTCCTCGACCTCTACCTCGGCCTCTACCTCGGCCCCAACCTCTTGCAGCCCTAGCAGTATGTGCGGATGGTCGATCAGCTAACCCAGTAGCATGTGTCCTCACCATATGTGAGAGAATGGAGATACAAAGGTTTAAATTCCAAATTCAACAAATTCCGCATGACAGGAATGAAAGAAATGGAAATTTCCTAACAGTTCTGGAGCCTCTCGAAGATAAGTACAGACATCTTTGTATCGATCCGCAAGACTCTACTAGACTCGTTCGTGACTCGTAGAACCTATGAACCTAGAGCTCTTATACCAACTTGTCACGACCCAAAATCCCACCACAGGCGTCGTGATGGCACCTAGTCTCTAAGACTAGGTAAGCCCATTTCTATTACATTCTGAAGCCATTTTTTTAAAAATTAAATAAGTAACAAAAACTAACAGCGAAATAAATATGAATATACAACCTCCCAAGACTGGTAGTACTGAGTCACGAACTCTAACTGAATACATGGAATGATCACGAGGAGCGAATATACAAGACTGTTTGATTACAAATTAACAATACAATGAAATGAAAGGACTCCAAGGGACTGCGACGACCAAGCAGCTCTACCTTGAATCCTTACGATCCCGCTTTAACTCTGCTCAAGTCCGTTATCTTCAATACCTGGCTCTGCACAAAATGTGCAAAAGTGTAGAGTGAGCACACCACAACGGTGCCCAGTAAGTATCAAGACTAACCTCAATGGAGTAGAGATGAGGTAAAGTCAAGACACTCACTAGTCTAATAACCTGTGCAATATAATATACAAAATAATAGGAAACAAATAATAATAAAGGCAGGATAAAACAACCAGTGATATGCACAACAGACAAAAAGAATACCATTAATATCACTGAACAATTAATAAACACAATTACACCCAATTAAATCAAGCCCTTCAAATAAATGTCTTTCACATAGTTCTTCCAGATAACTCTCTTTCAAATATAATTTTCTCAAATAATTATTTTTCAAATATAATTCTTTCAATAAATCTTTTCAAATACAATTTCCTCAAATAAATTTCTTTCAAAATACAATTCTTTTATATAATACTTTCTAAGTAAAAATCCTTCCAAATAAATATTTTGAATATAATTCTTTCAATTAAAAAAAGTCGCCATATGACACCTCATTTCAGAATAATCAAAATACGAGTCTCAGCCCATTTTTATATTTTTCGTAAATACGGGTCTCAGCCCATTTTTATATTTCCACGGCACCTCGTGCCCATAATTATATCATCATATTTGCCCGGCACCTCATGCCCTTATTTCATATCACAACTGCACGGACAATTCACGTACCAAATATCATTATCATTTCATCACAGCACCTCGTGCCCACATTTTATATCACAACTGCATGGACAATTCAAGTGCTAATATTCCCATTTCATGTCACAATTCACGGCACCTCGTGCCCACATTTCATTTTATAAACCGCCTGGTAATAGCCACAGGCTCCCAATTTCAACATAAATCAGATTATTATCAATTTACTAACAACAAGACAAGTTGCACAAGGTATAAAAATAAACACAAGAAAATCACAACATCACATGAAAATTATCAACACCACAATCCCACATCATCACATATCGTCCCTGACAATAGCCACCCTAATCGCTCCTATTGCCACCCTTATCACTCCTATAGCCACCCTTATCGCTCCGCCCAGACAATATCAATAGCCACCCTTATCGCTCCTATTGCCACCCTTATCACTTCGCCCAGACAATATCAATAGCCAACAAACACAACAGTGAAATGCCACCCTTATAATCACATAATATCAACGGTGAAATGCCACCCTTATAATCACATAATATCAATGGTGAAATGCCACTCTTATCTCCCAAAATAACAACTCACACAACACAACAATTTACACGGAAAATTATCACAACAACATAACAAAAATCAATTCATATCACAATTTGCCCAATGGCCACAACCAAATTTCAAAGCTACAACCAAGTCAATTAATTTCACAGCAAATAGCCAAATGCTCCACACAATGTGTACAACACCCAAAAATAATCAATAGAGATATAAATTACTCAACATAAAGCAAAGTCTTCATAAAAGATCAAATTTTCAATAATTATATAAACACCTCTTCTTAAGCTCATTTAATTAATTATTTGTAGAGGGGAAAATCCAAGATGAAATTAAATTCCAATAATTATCAAATCAGCAAATTCACGAAATGTCATAAATAATCAAATAACAATCACATCACATTGTCATATAACAACAGAGTCAACAACAAGGGTTTAGGCACGACAAGTAGATGATTAAATATATGCCAAAAATTATCCAATTTACTACACAATATGCTCAAGACTTTAACTCAATAAGATTTGCACATATAAACTAAGTACGTACTCGTCACCTCGCGTACATGGTTTTCAATTACCCAAGTTGCACATAAGACTCAATGCCTAAGAAAAATTTCCTCCATTCGATGTTAAGCAAGACACTTACCTTTTTGAAGTTAGGCCGATATTCCAAAATAGCCTTCTTGCTTGGATTGACCTCCGGACAGTTCAAATCTATCCAAATAAATTGTATAACTTCATTAAAATTCATCGAAAATAATTCCATATAATAATACGTCGACTTAAAAATTTATTCTAAAAAGTCAACAACAGTCAACGTGGGGCCCGCCCCTCAGATCCCGACATAATTTTCATGAAATTCGAACACCCATTCCCATACGAGTTCAACCATACCAATTTTATCGAATTTCAATAACAAATTGAACTCCAAATTTTAAATTTAAACCAAGTGGGTTTTCTAAATTTTTCAACCCAATTCACTAATTTAGTGATAAAAACAACAATAGATTCATGTAATTTAACCAAAATCAAGTTAGGAATTCTTACCCCAATGTTTTTCTCGAAAAACTCTCGAAAAATCGCCTCACCCGAGCTTCCTTGGTCAAAAAATGGAAGAATGACACGAATTTGGACTTTATTCTACTGCCCAGGGGTATGTTCTTCGTGTTCGCGAGACTCCACTCGCGTTCGCGAAGAAAAAATCTTCAAAAGTCTGTTCAAACTCTTCTCAGACAACCTCTAGTATAATGGTCATAACGTTTTGTACAAAACTCCAAATGATGAATGATTTGACTTTATGAAAACTAAACTCCAAGGGCTATAACTTTCATTTGTCGCTCATTTCCCAATTCCTTATAGATAACGAGATATATGCTTCCAAATTCAGCTCTATGCAACAGAGATTTCCAAACTCTTCCCGGATAACCTGTAGTATATCTACCATAACTTTTTGTACACAATTCCAAATGACAAATGAGTTACCTTTCTGAAAACTAAACACAAAGAGCTACAACTTTCATTTTTGGATCATCTCCAAATGCCTTATAGATTGCGAGATATCAGCCTTTAAAGTCAAACGACGAACAACAAAATTTCCTTCTTCGCGAACGCGAGAACCTCTTCTCGAACGCGAAGAAAAAAGTCCTAACAGCAAAATTCTTCTTCGCGAACGCGAAGAACAACACCAAAACCAGCAACCAGCAGCATCAAAACACCCAAACTTGGTCCGAAACCACCCCGAATTAAACCCGAGGCCCCCAGGACCCCGTCCAATCGTACCAACCAGTCCCAATACATAACACGAACCTGCTCGAGGCCTCAAATCACATCAAACAATATCAAAGCCACGAATCATATCCCAATTCAAGCCTAATGAACTTTGAAATTTCAAATTCTATAACTTGTGCCGAAACACATCAAATCAATCCGGAATGACTTCAAATTTTGCAGGCAAGTCCCAAATAACATAACGGAGTTGTTCCAACTCTCGGAATCGCATTCCGACCCCGATATCAAAAAGTCTATCCCCGGTCAAACTTCCCAAAAATTCGACTTTCACCATTTCAAGCCTAAATTGGCTGCAGACCTCAGATTCACGGTCCGGACATGCTACTAAGTCCAAAATTACCCAACGGAGCTAACGGTACCGACAGAACTCTATTCTGGAGTCATCTTTACAAAGTTCTGACTACGATAAAAATTCTAAGGCTTAAGCTTCCATCTCAGGGACTAAGTGTCCCAAATCTCTCCAAATCATCTGTAAATCAAACTCGACCACACACGCGGGTCACAATACATATTGCGAGGCTGCTAGAGACCTTAAGTCTATGAACGAGACGTAAATTCTTCAAAATGACAAGTCGGGTCATTACATCGCGCTCCATAGCTTACCAATGCTTCACGATCACAGTCGAGCGCCACGCGTTCGCGATGAACAATATATATCGTGACCGCGATTCAACCATAGAATCTTACTCTGCGATCGTACCTCATCTTTTGTGATCGCATAGAATACAACCCGTTTCTCCCATGTCCTTCTCAATGATAATGATACCCCCCTCCCCCCCTTCCCACTCACCCATGCGCTCACGATGCATACCACTGACTGTAAAAACTAGCAACTCAACTGGCCCCAAAATGATCCAAAACCATCTCGAAATACACCGGAGCCCTCCGGGCTCCCCTTCAATCATACAAATAGGTCTGAGTACATTACCCAACTTATCCAAAGACCTGAAATTCTGCAATTAATATCAAAACCAAGAATCGAAGATCAAAATCCATTCTTTAACTTCCAAACTTTCCAACTTCGCCAAATGCGTCCAAATCACACTTAAACATTCTGAATCACAACCAAACTTTGTACACAAGTTCCAATTAACTAAAAAAATCTATCCAAGGTTTCAAAACCACAATAGGAATCTGATAACACCAAATCCCACTCATGTTCAAACTTATGAACTCTCCAATTCTTCAACTTGCCAACTTTCGACAAATAGAGCCAAAACTTCCTAGGAACATCCAAATTAAAATACGAATCAACACCCAAGTCTCGAATTACCATACGAACCTATTGAAACCATCAAATCCCAATTCTGAGGCTGTTTACTTAAAAGTCGAGTCTTGGTGAACTCTTGCACCTTAAAGCTTTCAAAACAAGAATTAATCTTCCAAAGCAATCCCAGACCTCTAGAAAAATAAAGTCAACTATACACACATGTCGAAATACATCATATGAAGCTCCTCAAAGTTTCAAACCGCCAAACGAAATGCTAGAGCTAAAAATAATCGGTCAGGTCATTACACTCACAAGTCATAATAAATCATCAAGCCAACGTACAAAAAGTCTCAAATAGGGGAATGGAGTTCGAGAGCTCAAAATTACCAGTCTAGTCGTTACATTCTCCACCTCATATATAAACATTCATCCTTTAACAAAAATGTACTTGGGATTCTAAAAAGGTGTGGATATATGCTCCGCATATTTGACTAAGTCTTCCAAGTAGCCTCCTTCCCCGGCTACCTTTTCAACCCACCTTCACCGAAGCGAGATCCTTCGACCTCAACTTATAAATGTGCTTGTCCAAAATAGCTACTAGCTCTTTTTCATAGGACAAATTCTCATCTATATGCACTTTGTTGAAATACAAAACATGAGACTTATACTTATTATACCTCTGAATCATAGAAACATAAAATACTGAATGTACCACTGATAGGATAGGAGGAAAATAAATCCTATAAGAAACCTTACTAACTCTTTTCAACACCTCAAATGCACCAATAAACCTCTGACTCAACTTGCCTTTCTTCCCAAATCTCATCACGTCCTTCATGGGTGAAATTAGAAGTAGTGTAACGACCCTACCAATCTTTTTGAGTATTAACTTTCTGTTTGGTGGTTTGAAACTTTGAATATATTTATATGATGTATTACAACTGGCGTGCGTGGTTGGTTTTTATTTTGGGGAAGTTCGGGAGTGATTCATAAGAGAAATTCTTAATTTGGAAGCTTTAAGTTGAAGAGTTGACTAAGGTTTGACTTTTGGGTAAACGATATCGGATTCCAATAGGTTTCTATGGTGATTTTGTAGGCGTATGTCTGAATATTTATTTAGGAGATTCCTAAGTTAATTTGGCTCTTTTTAGCGAAAGTTCGCAATTTGAAGGTTTAGAAAGTTCATAAGTTTGATCGAAAGTTGACATTAGTGTTATCAAGTTCGGATTGTTGTTTCAGAAGTTGGAATAGGTTTGTTTTATTTCGTATAGGTAAGCTTGAATCAGACGCTTTGGTTGAAGCTTGAAGTTTATGAATTTAAGAGATTGATCTTGATTGGTGCTTCGTGCTTTTGATTTTATTTTGTGTGATTTGAAGCCTCGGGTAGGTTTGCATTGTATTTTGGGACTTGTTGGTATGCTTAGACGGGGTCCCGTGGGCCTCGGTTGTGTTTCGCGATGGTTTCAGGCCATTTTGGAGGTGTTGGGCATTGCTAGTTTCTGGTGCCTCAGGTGTTCATCGCGCTTGCGAAGTAACTATTGTGTTCGCGTAGTGTATGTTAAAGCTGGGTGGTTTTTCCTCTTCGTGTTCGTGTCAAGATGGTCGCATCTACAGAGTTTGAGTGGCTTACACATCGCGTTCGTGAAGAGGGGTCACGTTCGCATTTGAGAGTGGGAGATGGTTGATTTGCCTTCTCACTCGCGTGGTCCAGGTCGTGTTCGCGAAGTGGGTGGAATCAGTAGTCATCGCGTTCGCAAGGTTAGTGACGCGAATGCAAAGAGTATGTTTGGCATTGTTCATCTTTGTGCTTCGCAATCGCGAAGTATGTCTCGCAATTGTGAAAGGTACTTCAGGACAATACATTTTAAGTTCTTATTTCGGACTTTGAGCTCATTTTATCATATTTTGAGATTGGCAGCTCGAATTGAGGCAATATTTGTGGCGATTTTTCCATTTGGATTGGGGTAAATCTTCTTGATTCGGTTTTGATTATTATTCATGATTCTATCTTTAATTTTGGTATTTGATTGGTGAATCTAAGAGAGAAATTTGGGGGGTTTTGGCAAAACCTTTTAAAGTGAAAAATGGAGATTTGATCCTCGATTTGGAGTGTGTTTTTATGAAACCTGTATATTTGGACTAGTATTCGAATAGGTGTTCGAGATTTGTGAGTTTTTCGGGTTTTAGGGTGGGACCTTGGTTAATTTGTTTGTTGACTTTGAGTATTTAATTAAACATTCGACCTTATCATTTGTGTTTGATTTCTATGGCATTATTTGATGTTATTGAGTTATTTGTTTCCAGATTCAAGTCGCTCGGAGGTCGATTCGCGTGGGAAGGCATTTTAGAGTATTGATTTGGCTTGTTTTAGGTTAGTGTCTTTCCTACCTTTGGTTGAGGAATTATTTTCCTAATAATTAATAATAATTGCTACATGCGGAGGTGAGGTATATATAAGGTGACGAGCGTATATACATGTGCCATGTGTATTTATGCTTAGGGTAGATTCTAGATTGCTCTATGCCTTATTTGGTTATGTGTTCTAGTTGATTCTATGTATTATTCAATTAACTTACTACGTGAGCACAATAAACCATGCTAGAGAAATATTGAGACTATTGGTACCTTATTTTGAACATGATGATCAAATCTTGAGATTTATATTATATTTGCCTCGGATGTAGATACATGTATGCTATGAACACATATCCGTACTTGGTCTTGTGTTGTGCCTTGTTTGGGACATGTGCCCTCTGTGATACATATGTGATCTATTATATGACTACTTGAACTTGGCTACTATAATTAATTTAGCTGTGGTCATGCATTATCCACATTTTCATTGTTATCATGTCTTAATGCGTTTTATTGATGAGTTATGATGATATGCCTCTTGATGATAATTTGTTATCTTGCATTGCTGTGGTTATGCCACTTATGGACATGTTGAGCGGATTGGTTGTGATTATATTGTGGCACGAGGTCTTTTCCATGCGATTGTGATGATATTGTGGCACGAGGCCCTTGCCGTGCGATTGTGATGATATTGTGGCATGACGTCTTTGCCGTCTGATTGTGATTGGGTGTTAGCATAAGGTCTTTCCTATGCGATTATGATTATTATTACATATGGGGCGTAATAAGGCTGGTATGTTTTTGGGATTGCCCATGTGGCAAAATAAGGGTGGTGAGATGTGCATGTGCCGAAATAAGGGTAGCCTTTATTGGTATTGCGCATGTGGCGAAATAAGGGTGGTATTGTTAGGGATGTTATGTGATGGCCCGGGGGCGATTTTATCTGATTAATTTATGTGGTTGTATAAGAGTGACATTCTTGAATGTGCATGTGACTTTAGTATGTATGTCATGCACTTTACATGGTTTGTTGCATTGCATCTAACATATTAATCTTGCCTCTGTTGTTATTTAATGATTTGGTTGTCAAGATGGATTTACCTACGTGGAGTTGATATCTCATAGTTTGTAAAGTTTTTAGTAGCGTATCGGATTGATGTGATAAGGAAGTTGTCATCATACAATGATATATTTGATTCTTGAAAGGTTCTCTTGAACGTGTTATTTGGTATTTGATATGGGATCAGATCATGTTGGTCACAGATTTACATTCATGCTTAAGTATTGAGCACAAATATTATATGGTGCATACCTCTTTGTGAGGGGGGTTGGTGCAAGTTGTATTTGTTGAATAAGTCTAATTGGTAACAAGTCTAATTGGTAGAGTTTGTTTATTACCTTATCCCAATTTTATACCATTTATTGTTGATATTCTTTAGTCTATAATTGTCTTTCTGGAATATTTTCTCTTTGTTACACATGTTATTGAGGATCTCATGTTCTGCAAAGTGAGTATCTTTTGACTTAAAAACCTCGTCACTACTTCTCTCACGTTAGTCAAGATACTTACTAAGTTCATGGGGTCGGTTGTACTCATACTACACTTCTGCACCTTGTGTGCAGATTCTTGGAGCTGAGTTGTTGCGGATGACGAAGGCAGGCATTGAAGTTGTAGCTGCGTCCCAGCTTCCAGCTTCCAGCTACCACTTTTTCATGGTAGAATAGGACCTCATTTCTATTTATGTAACCTTCAATCAGATATTATATTATTTCTTTTACCAGTTTTATAAATCTAAATCATAGTCGCTCATAACTTATATTACCATATCTTGGGATAGTTATATTGAACTCTGTTGTAGTTTTATTAATATATTGAGTATTTTGCATTATAGTAGTAACTTATTATGTTTGGCTTACCTTGGGGGTTAGGTTAGGTACCATCACAACTTGGTGTATTTTTGGGTCATGATAAGTTGGTATCAGAGCTCTAGGTTCATAGGTTCTATGAGTCATGAGTAAGTGTCTAGTAGAGTCTTGCGGATCGGTATGATAATGTCCATGCTTATCCTTGAGAGGCTATATGGCAACTAGGAAACTTCCCTTATTTCTTTCCTTATCGTGCGATTTGTTTCAACTTGGAGATTATATCTTTAATTTTTTTTTCCATTCACTCATATGTGATATTGCGCACTCGGTGTCAGCTATACCCGATGGCTTGTGATGTTGCGTATGGACTATGAGGGGTATGGGTGCTTAATTATCATCACAATGTGTTGTCCAGACTTAGATACGGATGTGTTAGTAGATCCTTCAATTGTTTATTTGTGGGATGAAGCTAATTCTTGTATCTAGTTGATGAGTACGGACTCGGGGGGATTGATTGAGTGCATAGTGGTTGTGGCCATGGTAGGGTCATAGTGAGATGTTATTTTGAGGCTAAGCAAGTGAGTTATCTCTTGCAAGAAGGTTTGAGGTTTTCTAATTCATACGAGGTTTTCTCATTCATACGAGGTTTCTTGAAGAGTTTTCCCTTCATTTAGTGGGATGTATGTGCTACGATCAGAGATCGGATCATTCGATGAGGTTCGTATGACTGTCGTGGGGATGAGTATGCACTTGGAAGAATCTTTGGGGGTGTTTTATGACTAGTGTAACATGAGTTTATGGAGTATTCAGCTGATTAAGAGTGCGAGATCGGGGCAGCTATGAAGAAGGGTACTATGTTATATTCTGTGGCTTCGAGCCAATGGGGGAGTCTACTATTGGTGATCAGATTACATGGCCATGTGTTATAATAGTTTTGGACTGAGGCATACTTGTGGATTAGTTATGAATTAAAGAGGATGACTTTGAGGGAGACTCGAGCAAGGAGACTGTGGGGTGCATGATGTACTATACTCTATGGGTACATGGGAGTCTTGGAATAATTCATGTGTGGTATTCATTGTGGATGTAGAGTGCAAGAAAGAGGAATCACTTGGTTACTTCTTTTGGATATTCATGTGTTGGTGGAGCACAGGTTGTTCAGTGTGTATTGATTGTGCATTGGATATTAGAGCGAGGTGAATGACTATCTAGAAGGTTTTGATGGGTTCAAGATTCATATGTGGTATTTAAGGATTTTCGGATTTGTGTATGGCTAGGACTTGAGATTCGTATTGGATAGTGTCTAGACTTGCGGTACTTTTATATCATTATTGGCTCTACATGGCATTATTAGAGAGGTGCAAGAAATGATTTCGGATTCGCAGAAAGTCCCTTCAGAGCGAGCATTTCGGATTGGGTTACTTTTGAATTTGGAGTCTGCATACTTGGTTGAGTTAGAGGGGATCAGTTTTGATGATTTTATGATGTGCAAATGGGTTCCGAAGAGTTTGTGATGGTGTAGTCCCGATTTGGGATTGATGTACTCTATAGGCATGTGAAGTTCTTTACGTGCTGTGATTTTGTTCTCCAAGATTGAGTAGGTGGAAAGTTCTAGGTGATGGGATGTCTATCCTACTTGTGATTTAGAGTTGATAATGGGATTATCGTGTTTTCTTATGATAGCAAGATAGATATTATGCTCCATGTGGGATCGTGATTTGCAAGTACTTGGTTGCGGTTTAGTTTCGAAGGGCAGATCATGAGTTCTAGATGGCATGGATGATTTTAGATGCTTAAGAGAATGCTGGAACTATTTGGAATCACTTGAGAAGGGTGTGTATGTTAGGAGGCGTATTGTGTTTTGACTTGTGGATGCTTGACTAGTATTACAGTAATCACCTGGTTGTTGGCTGCGGAGGTTCAGGTTTTACTACGTGGCACACAGGATTTATGTGGGTATTTTCTATGAGATGATTGTGTATGAGTGATGTGTTAGTCATTTGAGTGGTGGATTTGGGATCAGATATGGAGATTCCTGCATTCTTGAGGTTTAGAGACTGGATGTTCTTAGAGGCAGACTATTCCTTGGCTGTGGACTGTGAAGATATGTTAAGAGTTTGGCAGATGATGGTATCTATTATGGATAGGTTACTATGGACTTTTGGAAGGTTAATTACCTATTTTAGGATGATCTAAATTGATTTGGGGGCCCATTAGTAGTCCTAATGAGAATGTGTATCTTACATCAAATCAAGTTGGCTCACTCGTGTGCATCATTTACTATGGGTGTGTCATTGGGCAGAAAGGATGCTATTCGTGCCCTGATTTGTTTCATATGTTGCTCTCTTATGTTACGATGGATTGTGAGACTTATTGACTATCTACACACATGACTTGGTTCTATTTGGGCTTTGTGGCGAGATTCAACTGATATGGTTCCTAGTATGTTGAATTATTTATTGCGTCGTGGTTGTGGTTTTCCCATATGTGGTATATGGTGCTATTCTTTTCTTCATGGTTATGTTCATGCACTTCACGTGTTTGCTATTGATACACATGTGATTGTTGATTCTGAGCATTATGGCTCGATGGGTATTCTATATGGATCGGGTTATGCGCCGCAGTAGAGTTATATTAGGATATGATCCTTTGTGCTTATTTTTTGTGTTTTTCTTCTCCCCCGTGGGATGGATTAATAGCATTGTGCTTTTTGGTTGCATTTGTTGAACCTTTTGGATAGTTCTCTCATTTTGTTCTCTTTCCATTGTTGATCGCATTCGAGTAGTTGCTTGCTAGATGCATGGATTGCGTTGTATGTGGCTCTTGGTGGCTTTTGGATGTGGTTTGCCTCTCAAGCAGCCTGTACTGGGTGAGATGATGTCATTAGGCCTAGAAAACATGCAATAAGATTGGGATAAGGTATGTATAGAATAATAATGTCATCAGCCACCTTAGAATTGGCAATAGTTCTTGTCGAGCGAGAGAGCTCCATGACTTGTGGACCTGGAGATTGGTAATGAGTTTCTACATGTTTTTCTCATCATTAGCTGTGTTGTGAAGGTTTGGAACAAGATTTTATATGATATGAGATATGTTGTTGGTACCAGATATGGTAATGAGTAACTATCCCAATTTGAAGATATTACTATGAGTACATGAGTTATATGGTACATCGTGTGATTATATCTTGGAATATGGTTATGGCATGATGCAACTCGTTTAGACTTATTCAGTGTATATGTGAGAATCAGATCTTATAAGGAATTTCAGATGGTGGAATTTGGTTCTAAGGCTTATGGACTAAGGTTGAAGAAATAATCTTCAGTTATGTTGTGTTGACAAGCTTATATGGTTTGAGGTTACATGGGATCACCAATAGGTATATGTATGGTGAGTTTATACAGTGATTTGGTGGGTTTGGAATGACTCTTGGCACGTTCGAGGATGAACGCATGTTTAAGTGGGGGAGAATGTAACAACCCAATCGGTAATTTTGAGTATTAGCATTCCGTTCAGTGGTTCGGAACTTTGAATAGCTTCATATGATGTATTACAACTTGCGTGCATGGTTTGGTATTGATTTTTGAGAAGTTTGGGAGTTATTCAGATGAGTAATTCTCCATTTGAAAGCTTTAAGTTGAATAGTTGACCATGGTTTGACTTTTGCATAAACGGTCTCAGATTCGTGTTATGAGGGTTCTAATAGGTTCGTATGGTGATTTTGGACTTAGGCGTATGTCCGAATTTGGATTTGGAGGTTGCTAGATTTATTTGGCTCTTTTTAGCAAAAGTTGGCCATTTCAAGGTTTAGAAAGTTCATAAGTTTGACCGAGAGTTGACTTTGGTGATATCGAGTTCGGATTATTATTTGGGAAGTTGGAATATGTTCATTTTGGCATTTGAAAATTGTGTGCAAAGTTGGTTGGGTTCCAGATTGGTAAGATTGTATCAGACGCTTGGGTTGTAGCTTGAAGTTTATGAACTTAAGAGATTGATCTTGAACAACGCTTCATGGTTTTGATGTTATTTTGTGTGATTTGAAGCCTCGAGTAGGTTCGTATTGTGTTTTGGAACTTGTTAGTATGCTTAGACGTGCCTGGGGTGTGTTTCGGGATGGTTTCAAATCATTTTGGAGGTGTTGGGCATTGCTGGTTTCTGGTGCCTCAGGTGTTATTTGCACTCGAGAAGGAACTACCGCATTCACATAGTGTATGTTGGAGCTGGGTGGTTTTTCTCTTTACGTTCGCGACAAGGTGGTCGCGTCCGATGAGTTAGAGTGGCTTACACATCACGTTCGCGAAGCGGGGTCGCATTCGCGTTTGAGAGTGGGAATAGGTGGATTTGCCTTCTCGTTCGCGTGGTCCAGGCCGCGTTCACGAAGTGGGTGGCATCAGTAGTCATTGTGTTCGAGGTTAGTGACGTGAATGTAAAGAGTATGTTTGGCAGTGCTCATCTATGTGCTTTGATGGCGAAGTTGGTCCCGTGATTGTGAAGGTTACTTCAGGGAAGTACATTTTAAGTTCTTATTTCGTACTTTGAGCTCATTTTATCATATTTTGAGATTTGGAGCTCGAATTAAGGTGATTTTTGAGAATATTTTGACCACTTGGATTGGGTTAAGTGTTTTTGACTCAGTATTAATTATTATTTATGATTGTATCTTTGATTTTGGCATTTGATTAGTAAATCTAAGAGAGAAATTTGGGAGGTTTTGGCAAAACTTTTCTAAACTAAAAAATGGAGATTTGATCCCTGATTTAGAGTCGGCTTTGGAGGAAACTTGTATATTTGGACTCATATTTGAATGGGTGTTCGGGGTTGACTTTGAGTATTTGATTAAAGATTCGACCTTATCATTTGAGTTTGATTCCTATGGCATTATTTGATATTATTGAGTTGCTTTTGGCTAGATTCGAGCCGTTCTGGAGTTGATTCGCGCAGGAAGGCATTTTTAGAGTATTGATTTGGCTTGTTCGAGGTAAGTGTCTTGCCTAGATTTGGTTGAGGGAATTTTTCCTAATAATTGATATTAATTGCTACATACGGGGGTATGTATATATGAGGTGACGAGCGTATTTACATGTGCCATGAGTATTCATGCTCGGGGTAGATTCAAGATTGCTCTATGCCTTGTTTGGTTATGTGTTCTACCTGATTTAATGTATTATTCAATAAATTGACTACGTGAGAACATTAAACCATGCTAGAGAAATGTTGAGACTATTGGTACCTTATTTTTTAACATAATGAGAAAATCTTGAGACTTATACTATATTTGCCTCGGAGGTAGATACACATATATTATGACAACACATCCGTACTAGTTGTCACGACCCAAAATCTAACTAGTCGTGATGGCACCTAACCCAACCTGTTAGGTAAGACAATTACCAAATATCCAAATCCAATAATAATTATTAAAGCAATTTAAGTGAATAAAGGTCTTAATCTTATACAATCCCAAGAACTAGTAGTACAAATCATGAGCTTCTAAGAATAGAGTATACAACGCGGAAATGAAATAAATACATAGTCTGTTTGAATAATACATAAACAGAGAATTTATAAATCTAAGGCTACCCTAAATAAGAGGCAGCTACAACAGGAACGCAGGTACATCTTCAAATCCCGCAACCATCGAGTACAACAACAACAACAACCAACATTTGCACGCAGTGTGCAGAAGTGTAGTATCAGTACAACCGACCCATGTACTGAGTAAGTATCTAACCTAGCCGTAGGTTGAAAGTAGTGACGAACTTCCACCAAGATCGGGTCCATAACCAATAGTCCACAACAGTCCATAATGCACAAAGCAAATAATACCAGAAGTAACTCAGAGATAAAACGCTCAGCCCAATCATGATTTCAAAAATAATAGTTCTTCCTTACAAATACATCAGTGAAAACCCAAATCGTTTGCCGAAGTTGCCAAAAATATGAATAGTTTGAAAACAATAAATTTCTCCCAAAATATTTTCAATAATAAATAAGATATTTCATTTTCCTTCCGAATAACCCGTGTAAAACAAATGCATCACTATGTCCATCTGTCAAAATGTGTGAGAAATCATGAATGATGTGATGTTGTACATCATGAGGAAAATACATCTCTATGCCTGTATGTCATGTGTGCATGCAAATGCGATGCAACTCAGTGATAAAATCATAAACAACCCATCGGGCAGAACATCACTCATATGCAGCCCCTCGGGCAAATCTCACAGTCACTCATGCCTCTGGGGCATACATCACAGTCACTCATGCCACTCGGGCAAACCTCACAATCACTCATGCCACTCGGGCATACCTCACAATCACTCATGCCACTCGGGCATACCTCACAATCACTCATGCCTCCCAGTCACTCAGCACTCGGCACTCGCACTCAATAGGTACCTGCGCTCACTGGGGGTGTGTACAGACTCCGGAGGGGCTCCTTCAGCCCAAGCGCTAAAATATGTATGGACAACTCACGTGCTGCACAGACAACTCATGTGCTATAATATCATATCAGAATCTGCACGGACAACTCACGTGCCATAATAAGCCAATAAGGCCTGATGCAGGTGGGCAACCCCGATACATATAATAGTAATAATATATATAAAGCCAACATGACCTGCTGCGGCTTGCAGCCCGATCCCAAAAATATCCTCACAATCAGGCCCTCGACCTTCCTCAGTCATCAATCTCTCCAGTCTCTCTCTCATGGGCTCACAATGTCATGAGAATAGCCTAAAAATGATGACATGATGTATCAATAAATAACAACAGAGACTGAGATATGATATGCAATGAAATGAATATGATTGAGTATGAATTTTTAATTTAAACAAATAATTCACAGTAATATGACTTTTGTGGGTCCCAATAATACTGGCACATAGCCTCAACATGATTTTTAATATGCTTTTCAGCTCAATTTCTTTAACACATAAAACTGCATGGAAAATGCAAAGATTATTTAACTACAAAATTCCACAGAAACAATTATGTCACAATTTATATAGTGCACGCCCACACGCCCGTCACCTAGCATGTGCGTCACCTCCCAACACTTCACGAAATACATATATTCAGGGTCCATACCCTCAACTCCAATATTAGAAGAGTTACTTACCTCGAACAAGCCAAATCCAATGTCGAGCAATCTAAGCAATGCTCCAAAAATTCCATTCTTCGCGTATCAACTTACAAACGGCTCAAATCTAGTAACAATTAATTTGATTCAACCCACAAAAATTATAGGAATTAATTCCATATCAAAATACTAATATTTTCCAAAAATCCGAAATTATGCCCCAAAAATCACCCGTGGGGCCCACATCTCAAAACCCCACAAAACTCACAAAATACGGCAACCCATCCAATTATAAGTTCAACCATACTAATTTCACTCTATTCCGACTCCGAATCGGTATTCAAACTCCAATTATAAGTTCAACCAGCGATTTCCGCATCTGCGGACAAGGGGTCGCATCTGCAATCTTTGCTTCTGCGGGAAAAATCTCGCTTCTGCGAGAACAGCTTGGCCAGCCATAATCGCTTCTGTGATGCCAAGGACCGTACCTGCGGTCGCACTTCTGCGCGCGTTGGGCTGCTCCTGCGCAAGCGCTTTTGCGCCTTGGCTTTCGCTTCTGCGATGCCTTCCCAGCCAGCACTTCCTCGCTTCTGCGACTTGAGTGTCGCTTCTGCGACCATCGCACCTGCGAGCCCATTTCCGTAGGTGCAAAGACACCAGCAACAGAAAAATTCCAGCCTTAGCCAAAACTTCCAAAATGCTCCGAACCTCATCTGAAACTCACCCGAATCACTCGGGACCCCTTCCGAACATACAAACAAGTCCCATAACATAACACGGACCTACTCGAGGCCTCAAAACACACATAAGAACATCAAAACGATGAATCACACCTCAATTCGAAATTATTGAACTTTGAAACTTCAAATTCTATATCTTATGCCGAAACACATCAAATCACGTCCGATTGACCTCAAATTTTTCACACAAGTCACATTTCACATTACGGACATATTCAAATTTCCAGAATTGGATTCCGACCTCGATATCAAAAAGTCAACCCCCAAAAATTCATCTTTCGGCATTTCAAACCTAATTCCACTACGGACCTCCAAATAATTTTCTGGACACGCTCCTAAGTTCAAAATCACCGTACGGAGCTATTGGAATCATCAAAACTCCATTCCGAGGTCGTTCACACATAATTCGACATCCGGTAACTATTTTAAATTAAGCTTTAAACCTTGGAACTAAGTGTTCCAATTCATTCCTAAACCTCACCGGACCCGAACCAATTACCCCGGCAAGTCACACAACAATTGTAAAGCCCAAATTGAGTAGTAAATGGGGAAATAGGGTTTTGATACTCAAAACTATCGGTCGAGTCGTTACACTAGTTCTTGTGTTGTACGTGTTTTGGGACGTGTACGCTCTGCAACACATATATGATCCCTTGTATGACTACTTAAACTTGGTTGCTACAATTGATTTAGCAATGGTCATACCTTATCTATATTTTTATTGTTATCATGTCCTAATGCCCTTTATTGATGAGTTATAAGGATATGCCTCTTGATGATAATTTGTTATATTGCATTGTTGTGATTATGGCACTTGTGGACATGTTGAGTTGATTTATTGTGATGATATGGCACGAGGCCCTTGCCGTACGATTGTGATGATACTGTGCATAAGGACCTTGCCGTACGATTATGATGATGTTGTGGCATGAGGTGTTTGCCATGCGATTATGGTTATTATTGCGCATGGGGCGTAATAAGGGTAGCATGTTTTCGGGCTTGCCCAGGTGACGAAATAAGGGTGGTGATATGTGCAGGTGACTTCTTTATGTGTGTCATGCATTTTACATGGTTTGTTGTGTTGCATCTAACATGCTAATCTATGCCTCTGTTTTTATTTGATGATTTGGTTGTCAAGATGGATTTACCTTCGTGGAGTTGATATCTCATATTTTGTTGAGTTGTTGGTAACATATCAAATTGACGTGATAAGGAAGTTGTAATCATACATTGATATATTTTATTCTTGAAACATTCTCTTGAACTTGTTATTGTGCACTTGATACGAAATCGGATCATGTGGTTGTATTTACAGTCATGTATGCGTATTGAGCAAAAGTATTATATGGTGCATACCTCTTTGTGAGCGGAGTTGGTACGCGTTGTATTTGTTGAACATGTACAATTGATAGAGTTTGTTTATTGCCTTATCCCACTTATGCACATTTATTGTTGATATTCTTTATTCTGTAATAGCCTTTTTGGAATATTTTCTTTGTATTACACATGTTATTGAGCTATACAGGTTTTGCAAAGCGCGTATCTTTTGACTCAAAAACCTCGTCACTACTTCTTTGAGGTTAGTTAAAATACTTAGTGAGTACATGGGGTCGGTTGTAGTCATACAACACTTCTGCACCTTGCGTGCAGATTCTTGGAGTTGAGTTACTACAGATGACGAAGGCAGGCATTGAAGTTGTAGTTGGGTCCTAGCTGCGAGCTACCATTTGTTCATAGTAGAATAAAACCTCTCTTCTGTTTGTGTAACCTTCAAACAGATGTTATATTTATTTCTTTAACCAGCTTTTGTAAATTCAAATAATAGTGGCTCATGACTTGTACCACCAGACCTTGGGATAGTTGTATTCTACTTTGTTGCAATTTTATTAATATATTGTGTCACAACCCACATCGGAAGGCCGTGACGGGAACCCGGTGCCTTACTCAACCGAGTACCAACATAATATATCTTTCTTATCTTAGTATCATGCGTAAATGGGCCAGAAGGCTGTCATGAGATAAACAGAATAAAACATAAGGGAATACTAGACATAGGACGACCTAACATGATATACAAACTTATAAATGTGACATACATAAGGCCAATATGATTATTTGTACACTCAAAGCCTAGGCCGACAAGGCCATAGAAGTATCCATATACATGACATCTATCTACAAGCCTCTAAGAGTACATAAACATCATATAGGTCGGGACAGGGCCCACCCATAACCATAAACATATATACATACGTATACTGACTAAAAAGGCAACTCCAGGACAAGCGGAGTGCTACAACACTTCCTGCTGAACTGGTAGCCTACTGGGAGGACCATCAATTTGTCTATCCAAACCTGCAGCATGACATACAACGTCCACAAATAAAAGAGACGCCAGTGCAAATAAAGTACTGAATATGAAATGAAGGAAAGCATAAATAAGAATAGTAATGTAATGAGAGCTAGAGAAGATAAAACCTTTGGGCATCATCATCATCATATCTTACCCGGCCTCGAAGAGGACTCGGTAAAAATGTACTCAGCCATCATAAGGCTCGGTACAACCATACCCAGCCACGTGGAGCTCGGTAAAACCCAATTGATTAGTGGATGCATAATAGGTGCCCTATCTGGCCGACTATAGTGCGGCTCGGTAGAGTAAAATAGGTACATATATATAATGCATGCTGGACTCATGAGAATCACGTTCTGAACCTTTCAGAGTGACGTAGGGTCAATAACCTCCATATACGCTATTAGGGATAACTCTTAATCATGAATCATATAAGAATCAGGAAATTCCTCCAACATTGATAACATAATCATAATAGAATCAACATCAAAATCAATCGTTCCATAAAAAGGGAAACAATGTAAGTACTGCTAGCTTCTAAGAGTGGAGTATCTTTGGAAGCTCGTTCGTTACATTATGTACAATTGGAGTCATACAAAATAAGGAAAGGGATAGCCTCACATAACTTGTATATAATTCCCAACCTTAAGCTATGCAAATGTCACTTCACCTTAGTGTACAATAAGAGAAATTATACTATCATTATCGTTTACGCGTCATAACTATTATATATCGGCCACAACCTATTTTACGATAAAACGGGCAGAACCTCCCCTATATATATGACTTCCCACAGGTTAAAAAAATCACTAAACATACCAAACAACAAAATTAATAATCATATTAAGCCTCCCAAAAAGTCCACCATTCAACAACATTACTAACAAGCCTTTCGATAGATATCTCACAAGTTCAAGCTTCAATGACTTAGCCGCAACTTGGATAAGATTAAATACATGTAAAATAAGAGGTTCCTTACCTTTAAACAGATAGAAAAACTCCAATTTGAGATTACTTCACCATGAAGTATCCTTCAAATGCAGCCACAAGATCAAGGTAGCGAAACTAGCAAGCACTTCGGGTTTCTCGGCACTATAATCACTTTGGAAGACATAAAATCACCTAGGGTTGACGTGAAACCTTGGGAGAGTATTTTATAGAACCTAAAACACTTAAAACGACCCCCCACACAATATGGAACCGCACCAAAATCAGCAACCACAAGAGGAACAAGAAACTCACTAGCGCCACGGGGTTCCCGACACTTGATTTGTGTTCTTTGTCCTTTGTTTGGGTCAGGGATCATAAAAGAGCTTTGCAAGAAGGGTTTTAGGTGTCTAGGGTATGAAGAGTATGAAAAGTGATGAGTAAAGACGGGGTTGTAGGCGTCACATATATATCAAGATATCTCAACAGCCTAAGTGGGTCCCATAGGGAGCTATTTGCGCAGTCTCGCAAAACTACAAATATCTTTCTACTTCGATTTCGTATTGATGAACGGTTTAATGAGATGGAAATTAAACTCGTAGATATTCAATGTGGTAGGTGGATCACCCCTTAAATCCAAATACATTGATATAAAAGCTTAGTGACATTTGACCTAGATTTATGAACATAACTTGTGACGACTTTCGTCGACTTTTATTTCACAACTCGCTTGACTTCAAAACTTAACACACGAATATCATATGACTAAAAGACCTCATATTATTACCTTCTTTTCATATTAAGGATCCTATTCTTCCCACAAGTATGGGTTATAACATTCCAACCCTCACGATACCTCTTTAAAACTTGTTTTAACCCATCATTATCTTTGTAAATGTCCTTCAACTCTCTGGCTCATATTGATTCACTTAATATGAATTCTAACATGAAAGTACGGGGTGTAACATCTTTCCCCCTTCGGAACATTCATCCTCGAATGTAAAGGAGTCTTAGAGGAGAAACTAGCCCTTACGGATTTTATGGAAATTTTGATAGTCTTCTCTGCAAATAGGACTATCCCATACCTTGCGTCCTAACAATTTTGCTCCTGAAAATGGTGTGACTCTTCAATTCTGAATATCGGTTAATCATAGAATAAGTGTTAATCAAAATCACATAACACGGATTAAGAAAACACATGACCAAGCTATAGTTATCAAGAATCTTCTATCTGAACCAACTGAGGGTACTTAAAATTCATTTCCTCTCCGGCTTCCCACGTCTTACCTTCAACATTCATATTCCTCCACGACATCATTACGGAAGTCACTTTCTTGTTCCCCAACTTGCGGACCTACTGATCTTAAATAACAACTAGATCCTCTTCGTAAGATATGTTCTCTGTAATCTAAACATCATGTGATTTTGCAGCATAAATTTCTGATTCATTGATAGATACTGGAATCTTCTCATAAGATCGACACTCTACTACTTTTATATCATTTAATGCATTCCTTCAATATCGAAACAAGATAATCGGGTGAACGGATCCTAATTCTAAGGGAAAATTCAATTTATTCCCTTCTCTGGGTAGTTTGGAGTGGCTTTATATATGACTTGATTAACTTGTCCCAATATGTTATTATGCTCTTCGTGAGCAAACTTTTCAAAAAGGCCTCATTATTAACTCGAGATTTCCTTAAGTCTCATCATCGCGTGTTGGGGTTCGATCTATGATGCTTCTAAGCACAAACACTATAATAAGGTTGACTTTTCGATAACATGATACATTAAATCTGGTTGAACAATTCTATCTTTCAAACTATCTTATGGGGAATCTACATTTCCTTATGTATCACGGTTTATAAGGATCTACTCCATGCAGTTTAAAATGTATCCTTATGATTCTCTCGCATTTATTGATACTACTATAGCTATTTTTATGCGCTACTCTATAGTTAGTAATTAATTATCCTATCTTTCTATAAAATATGACATCTTAGCTTGTAACATGTCTTTGAGCATCTGAATTATACGTTTCACTTGCTAGAATTATCTTATGTACCCATGTTTCTTGAGAGGACTTTTAGAAGTTATCTGTAATCAAGCACCTCTATTAACTGTAATCGAGGCAGAAACATTATGACCCGATCCACCTTTTGTCAACTAATTTTTGTCAAACTAACAACAGTCGTCCATGTGGAATCGAACTTGCTATATTTGAAACAAATCTTATGCCAATCACTTTTCATTTCCATATTGGGTTACTTTATTCCATGTCAATCCATTGGGCTTGCTCATTTTTCAAACCACCGGTGACTTACGACTAAACGCATCCATTACAATCTTAATTCCGCTCTTTCAATTCTAGTTCTAAGTCGTCTTATATAAAATATGTATACCATTATGTTTCTCCATTCCTCCTTATTTTTCTCACTACCCTAAGTTGTCAACTACTTCTTATTTGGCTTATATTATGATATTCATTATTTGTAACTCTGATCTAATTCCCACACATTCTGAATCCCTTGTACATATAGTTCTGGATCTCATCTATTGATTTTCATCTTCTTGTTACCGTTTACATTTGACATACTTCTTCGTTGGTTAGATTTCGACTTCTAGAAGAAACTGACATTGTGAAATAGCCTAGCTTCATACTGCTTCTTCCTACTTTGTCCTTTTTTTATTGCATATCCCAAATCTTATACTTGATATGGACTTTATTGTTTCCACTTTGATGGTTTCTCTACTTTAGGTTTTTCCTTGAAATATTGTGCTAACTCCTTTGTTCTTGTTGTCATCTCGACTATCCCTCATGGCTGCAACATTTAGATATCACCATGGTCTATCTTTAATTTCAAGAGTCATCGTACTCAGGTCCCTTTGTAACTCCTTATGATTGTTCTTCCTTCTCCTTTCAATCTAAGCAATTTCCTTTGGAGTCATATCTTCCAACTTTAACAAACTCTTTCAAGTTAACATTCCTATGTATAAAGTGTTTGACTATGCTTGTCGTCTACTTATAAACCAATATCGCCTATTTTTCATATGGTTTGTACCCGTGCATTACTTTAAAGTTACTTATACTCCTTTGTTTCCAAATCCTCCGATCTTCTCATTATTTAAAACATGTGCTCTCGACTTAGTGATTTACTATCTCATCTACCCCCTTAGGGAAATAGTTCAATTTTTCACGCTTGAAGTACTACTTGTCTTTCCGCCTTCCGTAGGTCCGTATTCCTGGTAGCTTACGATTGACCTATGGGTAACCTTTCTTCCTCTGAGATAATTTATAGGGGTCCATACGTAGCGAGTCATATGTTTTTGCTGGCATATCTTCTTTGGATGAGTTTTACATGGCTTGTCAAGGAGATCTTTATAAATTTCTTTCAGGGTTCTTCTCCCACTAATCCTCTTCCTCCTTTTACTCAATCACTCATTCTATCACTGCAATGCTAGCAAGCGTGAGATTCCTTTGAATCTCTAATCGGTACCTTAGTTCTAGTTCATCCTAAGTCATTCCCTGATATCGATACCTCACATCTGTATGGTTAAATTGACCTTCTGATAATCTCCATTAAAATTACTAATCTACTTTTAATGCAAATGTACCCCATACTGCATTATAACCTCATGGCCCTCTTAGTTTGTCACATAGCTTCCTCAGAATCATCTCTTGAAAATATAGACAGCTCTCGCTATCTGAACTTCTTAGCTTGTGAATTTCCTGACCCTTCAAGGGCTTTATTATTATTAGGGGCCCTCGGATGATGCTAATCCTGATAGATTACCTACTGCGTCAATACTTGTACTACTTTTCTCACATTCCGATCAGACGAGGCCGGTGGTGGAACTCACAGAGCTAATGATGTTGGAGCCTACATCAGCTCCTCTTGTACTAGTTGAATCGGGGCTATCTGAAGGAGTGACTCACCCTGGTCCTCAGACGGATCTGTCCTAATAGAGAGTGTACGTCTCATACCCCCTCCAAATACTTCTTGAACATCCCTACTAGTTGCATCTCTTCTGGATAATGATATCTCTGTACAACCTACATCAACACGTACGCTAGACTCGATTCCCTACAACTCAGCTCTTTTGCAGGATCTAGAACATGAAAGGAAAGTAACCATCCTAAATTCCCTATAGCCTCCTATTTATAAGTGTGGAACGCAACACACATAAACAAGACTCTACTACACAAGGCTTGTAGACATCCCTAGGACAGACCTGCTCTAATACCAAGTTTGTCACGAACCACATCGGAGGGCCACAACAAGCACCCGATACCTTACTCAATCGAGTACCAGCATAACGTATCTTTCTTATCATACTATCATGCGTAAATGGGCCATAAGGCCATTATGAGTTAACCAGAATAAAATATAAGGGAATACTCGGCATAGGACAACGCAACATGACATACAAACATATACATGAGACATACGGTCCTATAAGGCCGACATGATCATTTGTACACTCAAAACACAGGCTGACAAGGCCATATAAGTATCCATATACATGAAATCTGTCTACAAGCCTCTAAGAGTACATAAACATCATAAAGTTTGGTACAGAGCACCGCCATAATCATAAATATATGTGCATAAGTATACTGACTCAAAAGGCACTTCCTGCTCAACTGGTAGCCTACTGGGAGGACCGTCAACCTATTTATCCATACATGCAGCACGACATGAAGCGTCTACAAATAAAAGAGATTTCAGTACGAATAAAGTACTGAGTATCTAAGGCATAAAAGCATAAATAAGAACATCAATGTAAAGAGAGATAGAGAAGATACAACCTGTAACATCTGAGTGCCTCTAAGGGCGATTGACATGAAATGCGTGATACACACACACACACACACACACACACACACACAAAACACACACATATATATATATATATATATATATATATATATATATATATATATATATATATATATATATATATATACATATACTTTTGAAAATATACACCTTTGTGGGCATCATCATCATCATATCATACCCGGCCTAGAAGAGGACTTAGGTAAAAATGTACCCAGCCATCATAAGGCTCGGTAGAATCGTACTCGGCCACATGGAGCTTGGTAAAACCCAAGTGATCAGTAGTTGTACAATAGGTGTCGTCCCCGACCGACTATAGTGTGGCTCGGTAGAATAAAATAGGTACATATATATAATGCATGTTGGACTCATGGGAATCATATTCTGAACCTTTCGGAGTGACGTAAGGTCAGTAACCTCCGTAAATGTTATTAGGGATAACTCTTCATCATGAATCTTATAACAATCTGGAAATACCAACAACATTGATCAAAAAAATAAGAGAAGCAACATCAACATCAATTGTTCCATAAGAAGGGAAACAATGTAAGTACTGCTAGCTTCTAAGAGTAGAGTATCTTTGGAAGTTCGTTCGTTACATTATGTACAATCGAGGTCGTGCAAAAGAAGGATAGGGATAGCCTCACATACCTTGTATATACTACCAAACCTTAATCTATGCAAATGTCACAGCTTCTTTGTCTACAATAAGAGAAATGATACTATCATTATCGTTTAAGCGTCGTAACTATTATATATCGGCCACAACCTATTTTACGATAAAACGGGCAAAACCTCCCCTATATATATGACTTCCCAAAAGTTACAACAATCACAAAAAATCCCAAACAATATCAATAATAATCATATTAAGCCTCCCAAACAGTCCACCATTCAACAACATTACTAACAAGCCTTTCGATAGATATCTCACAAGTTCTAGCTTAAACGACTTAGCCGCAACTTGGATGAGCTTAAATGCATGTAGAATAAGAGGTTAATTAACTTTAAACAGATAGAAAAAATCCAATTTGAGATTACTTCACCATGAAGTATCCTTCCAACGCAGCCACAAGAACAAGGAAGCAAAACTAGCAAGTAAATCGGGTTTCTTGGCAATAGAATCACTTTGAAAAACTTGAAATCACCTAGGGTTGATATGAAAACCTTGGGAAAGTATTTTACAGAAGTTAAACCACTTAAAACAACCCCCCATACGAGTTGGAACCACACCAAAATCAGCAACCACAAGAAGAACAAGAAACTCACTAGCGCCACGGGATTCCCGTCACATGATTTGTGTTGTTTGTCCTTTATTTGGGTCTTGGATCATGAGAGAGCTTTGAGAGAAGATTTTTAGGTGTCTAGGGTCTGAAGAGAGTGAAAAAGAATGAGTAAAAATAGGTTTTAGGCGTCATATATATATATATATATATATATATATATATATATATATATATATATATATATATATATATATATATATATATTCAACCGCCTAAGTGGGTCCCATAGGGAGCTGTTTGCGCAGTCTCAAAAAAATGCAAATATCTCTCTAATCTGATGTCGTATCGATGAACAGTTTAATGCGTTGGAAATTAGACTCGTAGATATTAAATTAGGTGGGTAGATCACCCCGTAAATTCATGTACATTGAGATTAAAGCTCAGTGATATTTGACCTAAATTTCATTAAAATGTATGAACGTAACTTGTGACGACTTTTCTTGACTTTTATTTCACAACTCGTCTGATTTCAAAACATAACACACGACTATCATACGACTAAAATACCTCATAAAATTATATTTTTATCATCTTAAGCACCCTAGTCACCCCATAAGTATGGGTTATAACATTCCCAACTTGTCGTCTTTCAACGAAAGTTATTTTCTTCGATTCGATTAGTTTCTTAACTTTCTAACCCTCACGATACTTCCTTAAAACTTGTTTTAACCCACCAATATCTTTGTAAAGCTCCTTCAACTCTCCGGCTCATATTGATTTACTTAAGATGAATTCTATCATGAAAGTACAAGGTGTAACATATTGAGGATTTCTCATTGTAGTAGTAACTTATATTGTTTGGATTACCTAGCAGTTAGGTTAGGTGCCATCACGACTTGGTGGGGTTTTGGTTAGTGACAAGTACCTTCTCATCCTCCATAAATTCCACATGATGAACCTTCTTGTCCGCATAACTCTTATGCCAGCTCTGAGCTGTCGGAAGCCATTCTTGAATCAACTTCACTTTCTCCAAAGCATCACGAATCCAATATGTACCCAATAACCTAGCCTCGCCAGGACCAAACCAAATAATAGGAGAACAACGCTGTCTACCATACAAAGCCTCACACAGAGCCATCTGAATGTTGGGATGATAATTGTTGTTGTAAGCAAACTCTGCCAAAGGCAAGACTCCATCCAAATGACCTCCAAAGTCAATTACACAAGATTGCAACATGTCCTCAAGAATCTGAATAGTCAGTTTGGACTGACCATCCATCTATCGGTGAAAAGTTATGTTAAACTCAACCTATGTACCCAATTCCCGTTGTAATGCTCTCCAAAAGTGAGATATGAACTGAGTGGCCACGGTCCAAAATGATAAAAATAGGTATGTCATGTAAACAAACCACCTTCCGAATGTAAATCTAAGCTAACATCTCCGAAGTATAAGTAGCCAACATCGGTATGAAATGCACAGACTTGATCAATATGTCCATAATGACCCATAAAGTATCAAACATCCTTAAGGTATGTGGTAATCCTACCAAAAAGTCCATAATGATAGGCTCCTATTTCTTCTCTTGCATAACCATCATCTTAGTCAAACCAACTGGTTTCTGATGTTTATAATTAACATGCTGGCAATTCAAATATTGTCAAACATGGCCAATAATGTCCTTCTTCATCCTTCGCCACCAATAGTATTGCTTCAAATCATGATACATTTTTAAAGAACCTGAATGAATAGAATACCATGAACTGTGAGCCTTTTGAGGTATCAACTCCCTCAAACAATCAGCACTTAGGAACACAAAGTGGGGCTTAAAGTTGCATAACACCATCACCTCCAATAATCACATTCTTAGCACCACCTCGTTGCATAGTTTCCTTAAGCACCAACAAAAGGGGATCATCATAATTGCGAGGCCAATGCTCTTCGACAAGGACGACTGTGCCATAACAAATCAAGAACTCTACTAGGCTCAAAAATATCTAATGTCACAAATCTATTGCCTAAGGCATGAACATCCATAACCAAAGGCCTCTCATCAACTGGAATGAGTGCCATACTCCCTATACTCTCTGCCTTTCTACTCATGGTATCTGCTACCACATTAGCCTTACCCGGATAATATAAAATAATGATAATAATGCTTAAGAAACTCAGCCACCTTCGCTGCCTCAAATTCAAATTTATCTTCTTGAAAAAGTGTTGAAGACTACGATGATCGGTATATACTTCACACAACACACTGTACAAGTAATGCCTCCAAATCTTAAGTGCATGCACAATTCGGCAACTCCAAATCATGAACTGAATAACTCTTATTATGAGGCTTCAATTGCCGTGATACATAAGCAATGACCCTACCATTCTGCATCAACACAGCACCAAGACCAACGCATGAAGCATCACAATATACCGTGTTTGGCTCTAAACCTGTGGGAAATACCAATACTAGGGTTATAACCAAAGCAACCTTGAGCTTCCGATAACTCTCCTCACCCTCATGAGACCATCTAAAAGGAAAACCTTGCTGACTCAACTTAGTCAATAAAGCTGCAATAGATGAAAATTTCTTTACAAAACAACGATAGTAGCTTGCCTAACCCAAGAAAATCCTTATCTCTATAGATTAGTAGGTCTAGGACAATTTTTAACCTCCTCAATCGCCTTGGGATCAACCTTAATACCATCACCAGACACTACGTGACCCAAGGATACAACTTAGTCCAACCAAAACTCATACTAGAAAGCTTAGCATAAAGCTTCTTCTCCTTCAACGTCTAAAGCACAATCCTTAAATGATGATCTAGCTCCTACGATAGTAAACCAAGATATCGTCAATGAAAACAATCACAAAGAATCCAAATAATACTTGAACACCCGATTTATCAAACCCATGGATGTCGTTGGGGCATTAGTCAAACCAAATGACATCACCATGAACTCATAATGACCATAACGAGTCCTAAAAACCGTCTTATAGATATATGAAGCCCTAATATTCACCTGATGATAACCTGATCTCAAGTCAATGTTAGAGAACACCTTAGCACCCTAAAACAGATCAAACAAATTGTCAATACGAGGTAATAGATACTTGTTCTTGATAGTAACATTGTTCAACTATCTAAAATAAATGCACATTCTTATAGTACCATCCTTCCTCTTCACAAATAACACTGGTGCACCCTAAGAAGAAATACTAGGTCTAATAAACCCCTTTCCAATAAGATCTTTCAACTACTCCTTAAACTCATTCGGCTCAGTTGGAGCCATGCGGTATAGTGGAATAGATGTGGGTTGAGTGCCTGGAACCAAGTCAATACCAAAATCTATATCCTGATCCGGTGGCATACCTAGAAAATTTGTAGGGAACACCTTCAAGAACTCCCTCTCAACCAGTACCAAATCAATATGAGGGACCTCCGCACTATAATCTCGAATAAAAATCAAATATGCTAGATACCCTTTCTCAACCAATGCTGAGCCTTCAAAATGAAATAATCCTACCTGTAGAATGACAAAGTGACCATCTCCACTCCAATTTAGGTTAAAATGGCATATCTAAAGTCACAATCCTAGCGTGACAATCCAAGATAGCATGATACAGAGATATCAATCTATGACAAGAATCACCTCAAAATCTACCATGTCCAACAATAATAGATCATACAAGATATGGGGATTAATAGTAACCATACAAGATCAATAAATTCAATCCACTATAATAGAATCTCCAACATGCGTATGAAAAAAAACAAGAATATCTAATTAATCACGAGACATAAATAAAAATATGATGCGAAGTAAGATTACACATATGAATAAATAGAACCCGGATCAAACAATACCAAGCATCTCTATGACAGACTGAGACAATGCTTGCAATGGTAGCATCAGATGCCTCTACCTTAGGTCTATTAGGAAAATCAAAAAATAAGCATGTAAATCAAAAAATAAGCATGTACTTTATCAGTTTATCCTCCTTCTCTAGGATGACCCCTAGTTGGCTGGCCTCCTTCTCTAGCTTGCTGGACTCCACCCTAGCTAGCTAGGTGCGCAGTGTAGAAACTGGGGAAGGGATCATAGCCTGAGTACTCTAAGACACACCACCTTAAATGTCAAGCCCCGACCTTGGGGAGCGCAATCAGCGCTCAACCGAGATATCACAGTCAAGCAAGCCTACTTGATACCTTCTACCCGACCTTACCCATGAATAAATTGAGGTTGCATACCATTCGTTAGACAATGAGAGGATTTCATGAACAACACCAATATTATTAGCATTAGTTAATTCATTTATAATTCCCAAAATACATTACACATTCATAATTTAGAAGTGGAAACATGTGTTACAAGTACAACATTTCAAGTTTGACTTACCCAAATCAAATGCAACCAACACTATGTCTACGGAGCCTCTAATGGATACAAAAGATTAATATGATGGTGCCGGAAACAAGGCCCCAACTATACCTCAAAACATTATACATACGGAACAAAAGATACAAGACCCTGATATGAAGTGGGGCTTACCAAGTCAGCTAAGAAGAGGGTGTACTGCTATCACTGACCGACACCGTCTGCTGTGGAACCACCTGCATCCATTAAAGATGCAGCGCCCCCGACAGAAGGAAAGTTAGTACATATGGAATAGTACTAGTATGTAAGACTAAACACCCTCTCAATGAAACGAGTAACAGTACAAGGAGAAAGAAATATGGAATCAATGAGAGCCTCAAACAATATTAAATCATCAAGTTAAGAGAAAGATAATATTTCAAGTGAATATCAATATTTGTAGGTTGGGAGATCTTTATTACTAATAAACCACCGTATTTTTAGCACTTAGTCTGATTTCGGCCCTATCGGCTAAGTCATCTCACCCAAAGATATCCAATCAGAACATCACTATATGCGCGACATGGCATCCGATCTCGGACCGATCGGCTAAGCCGTCTCACCATAATATCGTATGGGTCGACATCACTTTCCGCTAGCAATCATCTCATCTCAATTAAGGAAAATAATCTCAACACATTAATCTTATCCCATTCAGAGGAATAATCTCAACACATAAATATGGGGATTTACCCCCTCAATCACTCCTACACTAGCACATGTAGTTTCGGTGTTATATTATTTTAACCTGCCCTTCCTCGGTGACTAACAATACTCCCAAAACATTTATTACATAAAGGAGTTAAAACTTATTTTATAATCTTTCACACATCCTTTCATTTCATTGGCACTATTGGCCTCAAGTGTAGTTTTTATTCTTGGCACGATGGCCATATTTTGTATCTCATACTCACTTCTTTCACTTTCAAGCATCATAATAGATTATCAACAATAAGAGCATTTGGAATCAAGACTTTAAATATGTTAATGAGCAATAGAAGTCTTAATCATATTGAGTTTTCTTTCCTAAATTAAGCATAATAAACTTGCATTTGAAGCATGAATTGAAGTCATAACATTTTGATACATAAACCATACTTGAATACATTTCCGAAGGAGAGCATAATGTAATAGGATCAATTGAAATAACTTTTGAGCATATAATTTCCGACGCTATGCTTATTTAGAATAACTAAATATATTAGGAATGGCCCAGATCATGAGAAAATAAGAACTTGGGCCAACCACACTTGAAACATACGAAGACATCATGGAATTCGATTCTATGAGAGAAGTTTAGCCAACATACCTCGCTTGAGCTTTTCTTAAACTATTACAACATTCCGAAAATCCTAGCGACTTCAATATATTAGAGACATGACAAAATTGAACCATAATTAGGAAGAGATTCATGGGTTCAGCTCATTTAGTCATTTTATCAAGCACTAGGTGTGCAAATTCGACTATAGGGTCCTATGGTGATGTTCCTTCACCCCCGCTCCCCCCCCCCCAATCAATCCCCACTTTAATAAGTCACCCATATATGTGTTACAGTCTCCCTACCACCTTCATTATCACATGCATGCATAATTAACCAACTCTATTCTCAAGAACCACTTTCCCCCATTACATATTCCGAGCCTATTTTCGAAATTGAAGGCTAGGGCTAGATCCTTACCTCTTTAGCGGACAATTTTGCAGGCTTTCCTTGTGAATCCTCCAAGGCTTGAGCAAGGAATTGAAGTGGAAAGTGTTGGAGCTCCTCCATCTCTCTCTGGTTCCTCCCCTCTCTCTCTTAAAATATCATAATTTCCCTTCAAAAACGGTCCCTTAAGTCTATTTATTAAAATAAGGTCGGGTTATAAAAATAGAAAATAGATCCTCCGAACATAGCAATGCGGTCGCAGAGTGTACCGCGGATCAGGTCTGCGTTCCATGAAAGGTACCACAAAAATGACCTCTAAAACTAGGCGGGTCTGCGCAAGTGTGTGGGCATTCTGCGGCACGTGGAACAGTTATGAGGTCGCATAATGCGTCGCAGAATCTCCCTCTAGAATTTCTCATGTTGAATCTGCGATGGAAGTGCGGCCCGCAAAATAATTATGCGGTCACATAATGGACCGCAAAATGACCTCCAAAATTGGCTTTGTTTCTGTTGCACTCTGCGGCAGATCTGCGGTCCGCGGAGTGATTCTGCGGTCGCATAGTGGACCGCAGAAAGACCATGTTCTCCTAAAATTGTTCTTCCAACTCCCCAACACATTACACAACAAAAACTGTTTGTACTGTACAACTCTCAAACACCTTAGCCTACCTCGGCACCACGAAACCCCGAGTTCTAGGTAAAACTTTTACGGGGCCTTACATTTAAGCCTTGGGAAATCTCTCCTAAGATGCCTTAAATATCCACACTCAAAGCAACCTACTTGTTGGCATGTAATGACTCGACCGGCTTTTTTGAGCCTTAGCATGTCATTCAGCAATTTGATCAGTGATTTAGCGTCCTCCGCATTTCGGTCGATTTTCGATTAGAAATAAGGCTTTTTCGACCGACTTTGGTCAGCTTTTTTAGACAGAAATAAGGAAATTTCTAGTAGTGAAAGCTTATAGGTTTGACAACAAAATTTTGTCGGGAGCAAGATTTCTACAGCATAAGAGAGAGAGAATGAGAGAGAAATAACAATATTGTAATTGAGATAAGGGAGAATAGGAAGTATTGAGAATAGGTTTGGGGAACCACTGAAGGTGGAAAATGTATTTGGGTTTCAAACTAAAGAAAGGAAGAAGAAAGGAAGAAGGAAAGAAAATAGAGAAAAAGAAAGAAAAAAAAAGTACTAAGTGAAAATTGATCCATGTTCCTCTAGGTAAATAACCTAGCATCCATCCAAGTTCACCTTTGAGACTTTTAGATTATGGGGCCAGTAGATAATATTAGATATATTCGAATAAATATATAAATAAAATACTTAATTCGATGGAGGAACCACGGGTGTGCATTATATTCTCAGCTGTGTCTTGTTTGCGATTTTATTAAACTGCTTATTATACACCAAAATAAATGTGGCAGATAAAGAGAGACAACCCTAAGATTCAGGAGAGTATATAGACCTTCAAACAAGTAGGTTGTAGCCATGACAACTAATAATCTTATATTATACTACTAGATCAGAATTTCTAGATTCAGGCTAATGGCAAAGTTTGTTATGCAATACGCCGATAAGCACTCGCTTGATAGTATGTTTGGTAAGCGATTTTCACGAAGACACTTATTTATATATGTATATAATGATAGGAAAGTACTTAGAGTCATGTAAAGATACTAAATCGATTATAACTATGATAGTCATGATATGAAAGTTACATCAGACAGCAAGGCCTCAAGGAGAGATATCGAAAAAATATTATAGTAATATCTCAGAATATCTCAGAATAGCAATATTTATACATGTTTATAGACAGTAGATATGTTTAATATATTAACACATTCACAGACCCATAGGCATAAGAAATTTTCTAGGTTAAGAGATTCAATTTATAAGTGTATGCTAGTGAAACAAATATAGCTACCACTACTAGAAATTCGGCAAACACCGACCACGGTCGACCGACCAATTTTGGTCGGTCAAAAATCGGCCAAAATATTGACCAAAGTTGGTAGGTTTTTCAAAATATTTTATTTTTTAATTTTATTTTACGAAACCGACCAACTTTGGTCGGTTTTCTTTGGCACAAAAATACGAAAAACTATTTTTGAGTCCCGCAAAATTTATTTTTTAATAAACTGACCAACTTTGGTCGGTTTCGTAAAACAAAACTAAAAAATAAAATATTTTAAAAAACTTACCAGCTTTGGTCGACCGAAATATTAAAATTAATATTAAAAAAACCGACCGAAATCGGTCGGTTAATTCGGCCGGTCATTTTAAAAAATCGACCGAATTCGGTCGGTAATTTTATTTTTTAATAAAACCAACCAACTTTTGTCGGCTATTTTCGTGCGAAAATATAATTAAAGAGTCTAAATGAAATAAAAGACAGTCTTAAAACAAAATGCACCAATGGTCTAGTGATAGAATAGTATCATGCTACAGTACAGACCCCGGTTCGATTCTCAGATGGTGCATGTTTTAATTACATAATTAAAATACCGACCAACTTTGGTCGAAAAAAACCAACCAACTTTGGTCGGTTTTTTTGGCAATTTCGTTTTTTGAATTTAATTGACCGACCAAAGTTGGTCGGTAATTTCTTACCAACTTTGGTCGGTATGCCCTTACGACCTTTAAAATACCGTCCACACATAAATGGTCGCATTTTGAACGGTTATTGGCCATTACCAACCCACTTTGGTCGGTTGTTTTGGATGGTTTTGTCCGGATTTTTAGTAGTGTACAACATAAAGTATTATAGAACTCGTAGATAGGGCATAGATATGCAAAAATCCTATGGGCAAATAGTACAGATTTAGGAGTAATGTCCCCAGATCCACAATAATCTGAAAGCAAATGAATATGCAGATGGGCCATCCAACGCATGTGTACAACTTTATTAGGAAACAATGTGCAAAAGAAGTGTTGGCCCAAGTGAAGTTTTGTTTTGATGATTGACAAAAGAACTTGTGCATGAACCAGGTCCATACACATTGTACACAGACACGGGCAGATTCGAGCATAAGGGATGCACGTGCAGGAGATAAGCTTAAGTTGTTATATCTGATATCTCATGATCGAAAAGGTTGCATAAATGATAAGGAGAAGGACTCCTTACTCGAAGAGAACTTTATCCAAGATAAGGGAGGAGTTAGAAGTTGAAGATAACTAGAACTCTTCCACCAAGGAAGAGTAGCATTAGAACTCAAGTTATTTCTTATTTTAATAACTCTATAAATTGCAGGAAATTCTCATTCTACAGGTACGCACAAACACTGAAGTTAAACGTGAGTTGAGAGCAAACTAGCAAGGCATTTTGCAAATAATTCTTGTGTGAATCAAGTGTGCGAACCTGAAGCTACATGAACCAGATAGAAGAACTAGTTTCAAGCGTCTGTCTTTTATTCTAGTTCAATTGTAGTAGGTGTTTTCAAGTTGTGCCTTTCAGCTTTATCTAAAATCAATTGTATTAGGTACTCTGAGTATTAAAGTTAGAGTTAACTTGAAGTTGTCACGACAGTTATAGGCTGGTTGCCACAACGGGATTAGAGTTAATCCTTAGGTTTACAAAGAGTTTTGTAACTACTGTTTTGGCTTAGTGATTTAGTGAAGTGTTGGAGAAAATCCTACTGAGTAGTAGGTCGTGGTTTTTTCACCTTTTGAGTCGGGTATTTTTCACATAAAAATACTTGTGTTCTTTACTTTTCGCATTTACCATTTCCGTAACAGTAGTATAAGGAGCACTTAGAAGAACCAGGTCATTCTAGAATCAGTGCACGCGAAAATTGGACACCACACAAATCACACTGCCTCTTGTGTGGCATTGAAGTATAAAATATCAGTTGGTATCAGAGCAGGTTATCCTTGAAGAGGTTAACATCTTTGGAGAAGATCAAGATGAGTGCACCACCTGGAAACTGGGAAGGGCAATCTACTGCTAGGCCACCACTCTTTAATGGCTAGTACTACTCTTGGTGAAAAAATAGGATGAGAGATCAAATTATAGGAGAGGACTATGAGCTATGGGACATTGTCACCGATGGTCCACTGGCTACCTTGAAGATAAATGTTAAAGGAGTATAAGTGCCAAAGACAAGAGCGGATTGTACTGCTGAGGACTTGAAGAAATGGGAGAAGAATGCTAAAGCCAAGAAATGGCTTGTTTGTGGACTTGGTCCAGATGAGTACAGCAGAATCCAAAATTGTACCACTGCTAAGCAAATTTGGGATACTCTGCAAGGGGCACATGAAGGAACACCTCAGGTGAAAAGATCCATAGAAACTCTACTGTATTCTCAGTATGAGAACTTTACTATGAAGGAAGGAAAAGCCATCCAAGAGATGTACACAAGGTTTACTACTTTGACAAATAAGTTAAAGTCTCTTGGAAGGATTATTTCTGAAGAAGATAGAGTCGAGAAGATACTAACAAGGGTTTTGCCTATCACTTGGGAAATCAAAATCACTGCCATTCGGGAATCAAAGAACATTGCCACTTTACCATTGGATGAATTAATTGGAAATCTTACTGCCTATGAACTTAGGAGACAAACCATAAAAATGGATATACCTAAGAAGGAAAAGAGCTTGGCACTCAGAATCACTGAAGGTTCTGATCTAGAAGATGATGAAATGTCTACGATCACCAAGGACTTCAAGAAGTACCTGAGGAGAGGAAAGGGTTCTTCAAGAAGTGGAAGCTATAGCAAGTCAAAAGCTCCCGAGAAGCAAACCAATAATGGCTGCTACAAGTGTGGAAAAACTTATCACCACATCAAGAACTGTCCTTTATGGGAAATTGAATGGAAGAAGCAAAGAGTTGAACGAAGGAACATGAAGAAGGAACATGTTCAACAGAAGAAAAGAAAAGGATCAACCAAGGCTATGGTCGCTGCTTGGGGTGAAAGCTCAGATGAAAGCTCAGACGATGATGAGAATGAACAAGCACTTATGGCATTCGGAGAATTTGATGAAGAAACTGAGGTAAGTGTAATTCATCTCAAAGACAAAATAAAATTGTTGTCTAAAGAAAGGTTGTCTGAGTTACTTCTAGAACTAATTGATGAATCTGAGGATGTAAATAATAAAAAGGAACAGTTGTCTAAAGAATGTGTGATTTTGAGGGCTAAGTGCAAAACCTGGAACTTAGGGTTAGTGAAACTGTAAGTGAAAACACTATGTTGAAGAACCAGGTTCATGCACTTGACTCAACTGTCCTAGAGCGTAGATCTGAAAATCTAAAACTAAAATTAGGAACAGGTAAAAAGATAGCTGATCACACACAACTCACTCTAGAAGAAACGTAGGAAAAATGAAAGATGAGTTGTATTAAAGGGATGAGCAGGTAAGAATCCTAAAGGAGGATCTAAGCAATGTCAATCATGAGCTAGACAAAACATGTAAATGGAACAGGTCCTCCGATGTACTTTCATGGCTACAAGAACACCATAGTAGCAATAGAAGAGGACTTGGCTTTGGGAACCTGGTACCTAAGTGGGATCCAAAAAGCAAGTATCTCACACTTCCTAAGTACAAGATTTGCACACACTGTGGAAAAACAGGCCACTATAAAAGTGAATGCACTGCAAAAGAAAAGGCAAGTCAAAAGAACAAAGAATTTGTTCAAGGGAAAAATAGGCTACCAAGTTGGGCTAGAAAGAATTTGATTCATCCTTTTGCCTATAGAAAGGGACCCAAACTAGTTTGGGTTCCTAAGACTAACCCCTGATTTCTTTTACAGGTCCAAGTGAAGGGGAGCAGCCAAATATGGTACATGGATAGTGGCTGCTCAAAGCACATGACAGGAAGCAAGAACCAGTTCCTTTCGCTTGAGGACCTTAAAGGAGGTAATGTCTCCTTTGGAAATGGGAAGAAAGGTGAGATCATTGGGGTTGGAAAGGTAGGTAAGATTGATTCTCACTCTATTGAGAATGTCTACTTGATAGATGAATTGAAGTACAGTCTAATAAGGGTATCACAATTGTGTGACAGAGGTAACATGGTAGCATTCACCTCTACAAAATGCTTTGTGATTAATCTTACCACTGACAAGATAGTTTTGCAAGGAAAAAGAGTTAACAACATATATGTTATAGATCTGTCCACACTTTCAGATAATGAACTCACTTGCTTAAGTATGTTGGATAATGATCCCCTCCTTTGGCACAATAGACTTGGACATGCCAGTCTAAGTCAACTCAACAAACTAGTCTCTAAGGACTTGGTGATAGGGCTGCCTAACATAAAGTTCAAGGAAGATAAAGTTTGTGAGGCCTATGCAAGGGGGAAGCAGGTAAGATCATCTTTCAAAAGCAATAAAGTGGTAAGCACCACCATGATGATGGAACTGGTCCATATGGATCTGTGTGGACCAATGAGAACATTGAGCAGAGGTGGTAAGAGATTGTGATAGTGCTTGTTGATGATTACTCTAGGTTTACTTGGACATTATTTTTAACATCTAAAGATGAAACATTTGACATGTTCACTTCTTTTGTTAGAAAAACTCAGAAACAACTAGGTAATCAACTTGCATCAATAAGTCTGATCATGGTACTGAATTTGAGAATGCTAAATTTGCTTAATTTTGTGATGAGCATGGCATAAATCATAATTTTTCTGCTCCTAGGACTCCACAACAAAGTGGAGTAGTTGAAAGAAAGAATAGGACATTGGAAGAAATGGCTAGAACTATGCTTCTTTCTAGTAAGCTGCCCCATAGTTTCTGGGAAAAGTTGTGAACACTGCATGTTACATCATAAATAGATGCATGACTAGACCTCTTATTGAGAAGACTCTCTATGAGTTACTTAAAGGGAGAAAGCCATACATATCCCATCTTAGGGCATTTGGATGCAAGTGCTTTGTGCACAATAATGGTAAAAACTCTCTAGGTAAGTTTGATCCCAGAAGTGATGAGGGAGTATTCTTGGGATATTCATCATATAGTAAAGCTTATAAGATCTATAAAAAAAGAACTATGTGTGTACAAGAAAGTGTACATGTGGTTTTTAATGAAACTAACATTCTTTCTAAGAGGAAGAAACATGATGATGAAGCAATTGGGCTGGTAAGAAACTCAAATGAAACCACAGCCTAGACTGAAGTTGCACCAGAGGAAGGAACAGGTGATGGAACAGGTCCTTCCACCCATGGAAACTTGACAAGGGGAACTGAAGAAAGATGAAGTGATCCTCAAAGTCCATGAACCTGTTCCTCAACAACAAAACATTTAAGGAACATCTAGGGGGAACCAGCTAGTTGTGAAACCTTACAAGTATCACAGTTCTCATCCCATTGAGAACATAATTACTGATCCAACCTCTGGAATCAAAAGCAGATCTTCATTGAAGAATCTTTTTGCTTTTGATGCTTTTTTATCTCTTATTGAACCTAAAAATGTTGCTGAAGTTCTGCAGGATGTAGACTGGGTGAATACAATGCAAGATGAACTCAACCAATTTGAGAGAAGTCAAGTTTGGCATATAGTACCAAGACGCAAGGACAGATCAGTAATTGGCACAAAATAGGTCTTCAAAAACAAAGTTGATGAAGATGGAACAGTTATAAGGAACAAGGAAAGATTGGTGGTTCAAGGATATAGTCAAGAAAAGGGCATAGACTATGATGAAACTTTTGCTCCAGTTGCTATATGGAATTCACTCTCCATCAGATGGATGTCAAGAGTGACTTCCTCAGTAGCTATCTAAAGGAAGAAGTGTTTGTCAAGCAACCTCCGGGCTTTGAAAGCAAGGAATGTCCTGATCATGCGTACAAGCTTGACAAGGCACTTTATGGGCTCAAGCAGGCTCCAAGAGCATGGTATGAAAGATTATCAAAATTTTTGCTTGAGCATGGCTACAAGAGAGGTAAAATTGACAATACTTTATTCTTGAAAGAAAAAGGTAAAGATCTCTTGGTAGTTAAGATATACGTTGATGATGTAATCTTTGGAGCAACTATTGATAAGTTAAGTAAAGAATTTGCTAAACTAATGGGGAGTGAATTTGAAATGAGTATGATGGGTGAGATTAATTTTTTTAGGCTTACAAATTAAACAAAAATTCAAATGAAACTATGATCCATCAGCAGAAGTATATGAAAGAGTTGCTTAAAAGGTTTAAAATGGAAGATTCCAAAGAAATTGACACTCATATAGCAACTGCCACAAAATTGGATGTAGATGAACCTGGTTCATCTGTTGATCAGAAGTTGTATAGGGGAATGATTGGCTCTTTGTTGTATCTCACTACTAGCAGACCTGACATTGTTTTCAGTGTAGGCCTTTGTGCTAGATTTCAGGCAAATCCAAAAGAGTCTCACTTGACTCTATCAAGAGGATCTTGAGATACCTAAAAGGCACCACTGACCTCTGTCTATGGTATCCAAAAGGTAGTAATTTCAATCTAGTGGGATATGCTGATGCTGATTATGCAGGGTTTTTTATGGATAGAAAGAGCACCTCAGGTATGACACACTTTCTTGGCACATGTCTTGTGTCTTGGGCCACCAAAATACAAAATTATGTGGCCTTATCTACTGTTGAAGCTAAGTATGTTGTTGCTGCCTCATATTGTGCTCAATTGTTGTGGATCAAATAGCAATTAATGGACTTTGGAATTGATGTAGGTTGTATCCCCATCTTTTGTAATAACACCAGTACAATTAGTATGACTAAGAACCCGGTTCATCATAAAAGAACGAAGCACATAGATGTTAGGCATCACTTCTTAAGGGACAACTATGAAAAAGGTTTGATCACTGTGGAATTATGTGCTACTGACAAGCAAATAGCTGACATCTTCACAAAATCTCTAAGTAGAGATCACTTTGAAAGGAACATGTTAGAATTAGGGATGATTAGGATCACCTAAAAGGAACCACTTCTAACTCAAAAATTGGTTAGAGAAATTGTGAATTTTTGTAAATAATTAGATTAGATTTTGCTTAGTCTCATACCTTCATCAGTATACTCTTGTGGCATGTGCTAAAATGACTCATTAATCTCTAATGATATTATATCTATTTTTTTGGAAAATTCAGACTTACACAAGAGATTTCTTAGTGAAGAACCTGGTTCATCAAGATTACTTGGTACGTACTCTCCACTCTGCATATTTTAAAATAATTATATTTGGATTATGATCAAGAGAAGAGTCCCATTCAATCCTAAACTCCTCGATCTTATCAGTTACGAAATGAACCAGTTTCATTCAAATAGAGTCCAAACCACATTAAGTGCCTAGATTCTAGAGACACTCTTCAATGTCTTTTCAAACTGAATTCCAGTTTGATTAGACTTCTAAAAAGGCTGATGTTACCCAATTAAACACTTCCACTTTAAAGTGATTAGGCCTTAGTTGCTTCTTCACTTCTAAATTTTCAAGCCGTCAAAACTCTCTCTATCTTCTCTCATCTTCCTAACACACACAAAATCATCCCCTCTCATACCCAAACATAGAAATAGCGAATCCTTCTGAGAATGCCTCATCACCACCCAAGAAAATCACACCTACACCATCTATCACACCTTCAACCATGCCAATCTCTAAGAAAAGCAGAGTCAATATGCTTGCTCGCAAGGTTGTTGCGGAAAAAGAACAAATCAAGAAACTTAATGAAAAATTAAAAGCAAGTCAAGAGGAAGAACCCCAGAAATCTGATGAATCATTCAAATCCGCTACTGAAGGGGAAGAAACTATTTCTTCTTAAATAGAACATGTAATATCTGGCCCAAAAACTACCACTGAAATCATCATTGAGGTTGCTGATAATTTGGAGAATAGGTTCATTTTGGTGGTAACTGTGGCTGGGGTTGAGACTACTGAGTCTGGGAGAATAGGTGGTAAAGATAAAAAGAGAAAAGAAAAGGAGAGTGAGGGTGTTCAAGGTGTTGTGAGGGGTATAGGAAAAGGAGTGGCTAAAGGGTCACCCACTCCTGCTAGTCTGACCGAAGAAACAGGAGCAATGGTATTGTGGAGTGAGGAATCTGCTGGAGATGAAGAAAGTGTAAAAGACAAAGGGGGAAGTGGGTCTGGAGAAGCTGCTAAGGGGTTGGTTCGATTAGGGAAGGATGTTCAAGAACCTGTTCCATCTGGGCAGGAAACCCTCGCAGACCTATTGAAAAAGGTGACTGACAGTTACAATCCCAAAAAGAAAAGGAGTTTAGGAGTCAAAGTTCCTGACACTGCTAGGGAAAACAAGAAGAGAAAGGCTACCTCTTCTATCCCTATAGAGATTCCTCCTACAAGAGGAAGAGCTACAAGGAGTCAGAAGAAGCAGAGTGAGGCTGAACTGGAAAAGGCCTTAGAAGAAAGTAAGAGAAAAGCTGCTGTAAAGGAAAAAAGAAGGTGGTTGAGCCTGTTGAGGCTCTTGAAATTGACGAGATGGACTCGGTCCTTCGGGATGAAGAGGAGACAGAAGAAATGGAGGTTGTTACTCCAAAGGCAAAGAAATCCAAGACTTCCACAAAGAAGTCTATCTCAAAAACAAAGTCTGCGGAGCCATCTACTTTGTCTAAAAGAACTAGGTCTGCATTGAAACCAAGAAAAGTGAAAATAGTGGAGGAAGAAGAATGGAGTGGAGAAGAAGAAGAAGAATCTCATGCTAAGAAGGACAAGATGGTTAAGTTTGGGAAGAGAACCATCTTGAAAGGTATACTCCTCAGGGACTTGGAGAAGGAAGGTATGTTAATGCTTCTGGAGAAGTTACAATTGCAAGGAAGGACATGGTCCTTCAGATGGATGGAAAGCTGGCCAGAACTGAGATTGTGGAGTTTATGGCAAATTGTGAGATCAAAGATGGTAGGGTCACCAGTGTGGTAAAGGGGGTGACAGTGAGTTTTGATGATAAAGAACTGGGAGAGATCTTAGGTGTACCTGCTAAAGGGTACAATGATTATAAGAATCTCAAATGGTCAAGTCTAGAGAATCTCCCTACTTCCCTTGCCATTACTATAAAGTTTGGTGACAATGATAAAGAGCTTGAGCCCAAGGTTGTGTATAAAAGTGAGATGAAGCCACCTCACAAAGTGTTGTTCGAATTTGTTAACAAAGTTGTCCTACCTAGGCAGAAATGGAGGCACATTGACACATTCATGGACCTGGTCCTTATGGAATGTTTGGACAGTGGGAGGCAAATCAATTGGCTTGGATTTATTATTTAACTTCTTGATAGGGTTCTAACTGGCACAAAAACTCATGACATACCCTATGGTTTTATTCTCATGGCTGTACTTGCACACTTCAAGGTACCCATTAAGAAATGGGAGGTTGATTCAAGCAAGGATAACTTTGGGGCAAATACTTTGACTGTTTGTGACTATGAAGTCCATATCACTCCCAAAGAACCTGGTTCATCCAAAAAGGTACTTGTGAACACCAAAGTGTGAGCCTTGGTGCAAGAGAGTGGGGCTAAGGATGTTGAAATTGAAAGGCTGAAGAAGAGGTTGGCAAAAGTAGAAGCTGAGAGAGATGCTCTCAGAGCTGAGCTTGCAAAGGAGAAAGAGAAGAATGATGGCATTCTTCAGGATATGCTGAAACTGCTTCAAGCCAAGAACCAAGAACCTGGTCCTTCCCAGCCTTAAGCTTTCCTAGCCCAGTTAGACCAACCAGTGACCCAGATGGGATTTTTTTTGTTTCTTTTGCTCATGATCTAGTGTTTTTATTTCTCTTTATGCTTGTGGATGACTAAGTATCAATGATAATCGACTGTTTTTGTGCTCTAACTGTTTGTTGATGCTTCTTAGATGGATAATATCATTAGATTGATAAATGATACTTGATTTCATGATTGCATTTGAAGTAGCCCCAGTGGCCATGAGTAATTTCTATTAAAATCTGGTTATCTAACATAATTATGCAACTTTTCGATGATGCCAAAAGGGGGAAAATAGGTGCTTTTTACTTGGACTGTGATGTTTATAACCTAATGAACCTGGTCCTTGATGATTTGTGACATCAAAAATAAAAAGTGTCTAACTTTGTATTGATGTTGAGCTGAGTTGAAACAGGGCTTATGCTTATGAAAAGCACATAGTTTGTCATTATCAAAAAGGGAGAATTTGTTGGCCCAAGGGAAGTTTTGTTTTGATGATTGACAAAGGAACTTGTGCATGAACCAGGTCCATACACAATGTACACAGACACGGGCAAATTCGAGCATAAGGGATGCACGTGAAGGAGATAAGCTTAAGTTGTTATATCTGATATCTCCTTATCGAAAATGTTGCATAAATGATAAGGAGAAGGGCTCCTTACTCGAAGAGAACTTTATCCAAGATAAGGGAGGAGTTAGAAGTTGAAGATAACTAGAACTCTTCCACCAAGGAAGAGTAGCATTAGAACTCTAGTTATTTCTTATTCTACTAACTCTATAAATTGCAGGGAGTTCTCATTCTACAGGTACGCACAAACGCTGAAGTTAATTGTGAGTTGAGAGCAAACTAGCAAGGCATTTTGCAAACAATTCTTGTGTGAATCAAGTGTGCGAATCTGAAGCTACATGAACCAGATAGAAGAACTAGTTCCAAGCGTCTGTCATTTATTCTAGTTTAATTGTAATAGGTGTTTTCAAGTTGTACCTTTTAGCTTTATCTAGAAGCAACTGTATTAGGTAATCTGAGTATTCAAGTTAGAGTTAACTTGAAGTAGTCACAACAGTTAGAGGCTGGTTGCCACAACAGGATTAGAGTTAATCCTTAAGTTTACAAAAAGTTTTGTAAATGCTGTTTTGGCTCAGTGATTTAGTGAAGTATTGGAAAAAATCCTACTGAGTAGTAGGTTGTGGTTTTTCACCTTCTGAGCCGGGTATTTTCCACGAAAAAATATTTGTGTTCTTTACTTTCTGCATTTACTATCTCTGCAACAGTAGTATAAGAAACACTTATAAGAACCAGGTCCTTCTAGAATCAGTGCATGCGAAAATGCGACACCCCACAAATCACCCCTCATGTGGTATTGAAGTATTAAACATCAAGAAGCTTATATGTACATCTGACATGCATGAATTATCGAGAAGTTTCATTTGTTCAAACCTATAGACCGGTGTCTAGAAAAGCTTAACCACAGAGAATTGTAATAGAATTAATTAGTAAAGAGGTATCCATGTCAACAAATGGTTAGCTACGTGATAACCTACAACAAGAAAATTGTAGAAATATGACTAGTAGTTGTAAAGTGTAATAATTTTCAGATATAATCAAGATCAGACGTGGTCAGCAAGTGTAAGAAGAACAAAGGAAATAAAGTTATAGAGGGCTTTCTTACATTGATAATGATAGAAGGAATAAGAAATACATAACTGAAATAAAGTATACCAGTTTAGCGTAACTGTGTAGAGAGACATAGAGAAATCTGATAATGGACTCACTCCTATTTAGAGGAGAGGTTGACAAAGTAAGGACACCTTAAGGTGAAATTTTAGGAAAGAGATTTCACAGAGAAAGAAATGAAGGAAGGCTATTGGTCTCCATATATATCAGAATAATAAATGTATTGAAAGATTTGAATTAAAAAAGATACACTCGCTATTATTCGATAGTTTATAGCTTAGGCAAGATACTGGGTCCACTATAGGGTAAAGTTTCTAAAGCATTTGCCTAGCCTCCAAATTTGGGAGCCCATTTTTTTAATACTAAAATAGGATTATAGGCTATTTTAGGAAAATAATGAGTAGTTTTTACCTTGAAAATTAGATTTTTTTTTATAAAAGGAAAGAATAGATGTGTAACTAATTGAAGTGCGCGTAATACTTTTTATAAATGTGAATTTCTTTCAAACCTTTTTTTGTACGAACAAAAAATCTAACAAGTAAAATTATTATATTCCACTTTTTACCCATTTTTTCATCGGAAAATATGTAATACTAAATCATATTTTACACTATTCATTTTCTTTCTTGGTTTGTCCAAGAGTTAATCGTTCGCATAACTTTATACTCTTATATATTCTCTTTCTTGCTTTTTTCGGGTTTAAGTCTGATAACTTAGTAGGAGTAGTATTATTCGAAAACCCACATAGCTTAAAAGTACTATTGATATCATATATCATGCATTCTTTTTTGTTTTTTCCTGAAGTTTTAAGCATTTTGTGTTATTGAAGGAGCAAAAAGATATCTTGAAACCAAGTCATCATTTTTCTTGAATTAAATTCTATTATTATAACTTTCAAGTGTTATTATCATCTCATTTTATTCTTACTTCATAGTTATATATTATCTTTTATTCATTTATTAGAATTTAAATATACCACGAAAAATATGAATCAAGTTATTCAAAACTAAAATAAAAGAGTTAAAAACTATTTTAATATTGTCCAAAATATTTTTAGGAGAGATCGATTATAAAAAGTTATTAATAATTTTGTATCTCAAAATATTAGAAAAATAGAATTCAAATATATATATACACACACACGTGTGATTGTTTTTATATATGTGTGTGTGTGTGTGTGTGTGTGTATGTATGTATGTATATATTAGGGCCTCTCATCAACATTGGCTTTAGGCCACAAATACTGTTTAGCCGCCCGGCAAGATAGCAAACTTGAGCATACCTCCGGAATGAGTAAGAGATTGAGTTAACTAATGTTGGGAACTCGGGAGCAAACGAGCTGATTATGATGCATCTTGTGCGTATAAATAATATATTCTCTATTAATGAGAAATTAGTCATAGAATAGCTACGAGATTCATTGAACAAAGCATAATGCTAAAGATGGGAAGTTCTTCTCATGGCAGAGAAACATGTGTTAAACGCCGAAGACAAAAGTCCTAGTTTAAAGATAGGTGCATGACTTGATGATGTAAGAACGAACCCTAAGAGAGATGTGCAAGAAAAATATAATAGCTATGTGAAGGACATTTCACATGTTCATGTGAAAAATATAGAAAGTAGATCTAGTATAACCTCACGAGTTATTATAAGAATGTATTTAAGTATGAAGCTAAAATAGAAAGAAGTTACCCAATGTGTCATTGAGAGCTTACTCCAACAATGGTTCTTACAGTTTGATGATGAGTGTAACCCCTATTGAGAAGTACTAGAAGTAGCTATTATGTTTTACATGTTGTGTCAGGGTTATCACCTATCATTCTTTCCTCAGTTGTCAGTTTTACAGTTATTCAGATGTCAGTGCACAATCACCTAGCTAAAAGCCATATCATTTTTAGTGTATTAGGATTCTAGTGAGGATACATTGATGGCTTCATAGCTACAGTTTCGGGGTACAAGCTAATGCATAATAGTACACAGTGTTATAAAAATTCCTTCAGGCATACATGAAACAAAGAAGGTCATGCTAGTGGAAAGAGTGGGAGAAAACCGTTTTATAGTGACATATACTTTCAAAATTCAATAGAAGGTACTAAGAATTGGAAAGAAACTAATTAGAAAGGAAGCATGAAAAAGGACATAACCACATTTTGCAACTAAGCGCCTAACTTGCCAACAGGTTTAATTTGAACACCCGAGACTAATGCAGCCAGCTCAGAGCCCAAAATTTTCCAAAATATAACTGGAAGCATAGTAAAAGCTCAGTTCACAGCATAATTTTAGCAGGAACTTCTAGAACAAGATTTCGTACTAAATTTCCATTCATGTACAGTTTTCACCCTTCAATCAATGGGTTGAAGGTGATAGTTTAATAATCGCGGGGCGAGAACAACATTAGCGTACCTGTCAACGCAGCGGAAGAATTGTTGAACTCACCACCGAAAGAATAGCCCCAAATCAACCTTTGAATCACTAGGAAACAAAGTATATTCCCACAAACTAAATACCTCTTTATTTGTGTGTGTATTTTTATTTTGGAGAAGAAAGAAGAAGAGAAGTTCCTTCAAGAAGGAGAGTACGTTACTTCTTGGGCAGATTGAGAAAACTGATTTTTCTCAAATTAATTTTTCCCACACCTATGTACGTTAATTACCCCACTACTAATAGTAGTTGTATTGGTTTAAACTGCCAAGGTAACTTCCCTGTAACCTTCCAATCTTATCCTCTTTCTAAACGGATCGGGTCAGTCCACATGGGCGACCCGTAACTTAAAACCCAATATCTTACATCTCCCACTTCGTACATGGTGGACTAGATCCAAGCTAGTACCATGGCAATAACACACGTAATTCATACTAGCAAATAGTTCGTGCGACCTGTGAGCATTAAGAGCTATAATATTCTTAAATCCTTTAAGGTTTCTTACCAGCTCAATGTAATAAACCAATCACATACGGAAAGGATTTACTACTAACATGAGGATCTTATTACTCGCTATACCCCAGACATTACCCGCTACTCCAGTAGCTAGTTATCCGATCCCTCATCCTCGAAAGAGGTGAACTCGAGTTCATATTTAATTTTGTATTCATAATTACATTTAATACCCTCATGGTAAGTGTAATGGTCGACCTATGAATATAAGTTAAATTACTAAATTTTTAGTTGTTTTCCCTTTCTACTCGAATCTTTCCATTCCAAATCAACTGCTTTCCTAAACATGCACTGCATTGCCGAATCACTCATGGCTATTAGTGGCATGCTAAAGTAGCAACACTGATTGGCACTTCAAGAGACAGTAAAAGGTCAAAGGGTATTTCAATAAAAGTTACTCTAACTTCTTTGGGATCTCACACAATGAAGAAGCAGGGATTCATTCTTCCATTATCCCATGGTCGATAGCACACGTGGTATGAAATAAATGTTACGGTGTTCTCACCTTATATTGGCGCGTGTGTCTTATTCTTTTAATCATTTAACACCGTACAGATCTTAGTCTAGACACCTCCAAATGTCTAACCCGAGTTTCTCACTTCAATAATCATCAAACCATCTTCTTAGAGAAACTTCCATCTGGCTTACAAAATAAGTCATAATCGAATAGTAAAATTCGTAAGTCTGATTAGTTATCAAGACCGGCCTCTACAAGTAAATATAACCTCACATTATCCAAGGTTCTATAAGGTCTCATCACTTCACGATTCTTAACGTAAGAGGCGATTGCTCGTGTGAGGGAGCCAATCTCGCGACTTATTCGACACACTTTATCAATAAAACATTCATCACATGCATATGAGATATAAGCATAAATTCAAGAGTCAAATATTGATGAGCATATTAAAATAATCAAGTCATTTTACAATACATAAATATATATATCCATATCCTTCGCAAACCTAGAGCCATTACATGTTTCTCAAACAGGTCTCTAGATATCGCCTTTGTAAAAGGATCAGCGATCATGCTTCGCGTAGGAATGTACTGTAAATTTATCTCTCCACTTGCTACCATGTCTCTCACAAAGTTATACTTGATGTCAATGTGTTTGGTCTTGCTGTGATACTTAGAATCTTTTGCATATGCAATAGCCGCTTGACTCTCACAATATAGAGTCAAGGGATCCTGAGAGTTCTTTATAATATCCAAATGCTCAAAGAATCTCTTCAACCAAACAGCTTCTTATATTGCAGACGCACAAGCCACGAACTCAGCTTCCATTATTGAAAGGGCTGTACAGGTTTGTTTCTTATTTTTCCATGATATAGCACCACCATTAAGTAAGAAGGCATAACCGGATGTTGATTTTCTATCATTCCGGTCACTAGCCCAATCAACATCTATATATCCTCCTAAGTATAAATCATTTTCACTATAACATAGTGAATAATCTGCAGTTCCCTTCAGGTATCTGAAAATTCTCTTCACATCTTTCCAATGATCTCTTCGAGGACTGGATTGATACCTGCTAACCAGACCTATGGCATAACAAATGTCTGGGCGAGTACACATCATAGCGTACATCAAGCTCTCGACAGCACTTGAATATGGAACTTGAGACATGTCTTCCTTTTCATTTTCAGTCTTGGGACACATTTCAAGGCTTAAAGTTTCACCTCTCGCTATAGGAGTATCCACGAATTTGCAACTATTCATGCGAAAACGCTCCAAAATTTTCTTTATATAAGTTTCTTGAGATAGACTCAATAACTTTTTGGAACAATCTCTTTGGATATTAACTCCAAGGATATAGTCTACCTCGCCCATATCTTTCATGTCAAATGACTTTGAAAGCCGTGACTTGATAGTTTTCAAATACTCCAAATTATTTCCGACCAATAAAATATCGTCCACATAAAGAGAGAATTACAAACATCCTATTAGATTTCTTCACATAAATGCAATGGTCTTCATTGATCATGATGAAATCATATGAGATCACCTCCTTGTGAAATCTCAAATACCATTGCCTTGAAGATTGCTTCACGCCATAAATAGATCTTTTCAATTTACAGATTTTCTTTTCTTGGCCTTTAACGATGAAGCCTATAGGTTGTTCCATGTAGATTTCTTCGTTTAGTTCTCCATTGAGAAAAGATGTCTTCACGTACATTTGATGTAATTCCAAATCCAAACATGCAACAATGGCCAAAAGTAAGCGAATTTAGGTAAACTTCACAACTGGTGAAAACGTTTCCTCATAATCTATTCCGACTTCTTAAGTAAAGCCTTTTGCCACCAATCGTGCCTTGTATCTTTCTATTGACACATCTGCTTTGTATTTAACTTTGAGGACCCATTTGTTCCCAATGGCTTTACGCCCAGGCAGAAGGTCAACTAAATCCCAGACTTTGTTGGTTTTCATGGACTCTAATTTTTCTTTCATTGCTTTCATCCACTTATCTTTTTCAAGGCTCGATAAAGCCTCAGTTGTAGACTTTGGCTCATCCATTTCTGTGGGAGATACCAAGAAAACATAATCTTCAATGTCATAAGTATGTTTGGGTACATTTTTCCTGGCACTCTTTCGTAGTTGAAATTCAGGTTCGTCAGAAGGATTTTGGGATTGAGAGTTCCCACTCCCACTCGGATCAAGAATAATATCTTGATCAATTTGATTATTAACTGTGACAGAAGACACTTGCTGACTGTCTGAGTTCAACATTTCATAAAGAGGCTCTCCATTCTTTACCTCGCCCTTCCTTGGAAAATTATTTTCCAAAAATATGACATCTCGTGATTCAATCTCAGTAACACTTCCATCCTCTAATTCACCAATGAACACATACCCTTTGGAGTGTTCTGAATATCTTATAAAGATACATTTCTTGCCTTTTGGACCAAATTTACCAAACTTGCTAAAAGAATCTTTTACATATGCAGCACAACCCCAAGGTTGTAAATACTTTAAGTTTGGTTTATGACCAATCCATAGCTCATAAGGAGTGGAAGAAACTGATTTAGAAAGCACTTTGTTCAATATGTAAGTTGCATTCAATAACGCATCTCCCCAAAAGGAGATAGGTAAATTTACCTGCGCCATCATGGACCTTATCATGTACAATAGTGTTCTATTCCTCCTTTCTTCTACACCATTTTGTTGAGGTGTGTACAGAATAGTTAACTGTTTGGTGATTCCCTTTTCATTGTACAATTCTTCAAATTCTTTTGAAAGATATTCACGCCCTCTATCGGTTCTTAAGGTCTTAATCCTTTTATCTAATTGATTCTCAACTTCATTTAAATATTTCTTAAAGCATTCAAGTGCTTCATATTTATGAGAAATCAAATAGACATAACCAAAGCGTGTGAAATCATCAATGAACGTAATAAAATCTAAAGCACCAGACCTAGCCCTTACATTCATTGGACCACAGATATCAGAATGGATTAATTGCAATGGAAAATCAGCTCTCTTAGCCTTTCCAAATGGTTTATGTGTAATCTTTCTGTCAAGACAATTTTCACAAGTTGGCATTTCAATTTTAGAGAAAGAACCTAGATGTCCTTCCTTAGCCAATCTATTCATTCGATCCTGCCTTATGTGACCTAATCTTACATGCCATGTAATAACATCAACATCATTGTTACTAGAATAACATGCCATAACACAACGGTCAACATAATATTTATACGTAGAAGGATTATTATCTAACACAATAAAATCATCATAACGATGTCCAAAACCATAAAAACATTGTCTTGAGTAATTCTAAGACCACTGCGACTAAAGTTCAAATTGAAATCTAAATCTAGAAGAACAGACACAGAGACTAAGTTTCGTCGAATCTCTGGAACATACATGACATCATGCAACATCAAAGATTGGCCACCACGCATGTTTATTCTGCAAGTGCCTATCCCTTTGACTTCAAGCTTTGCATTATTTTCCACATATATATGCTTTGATCTAGGTGAAACTCGACGAAACTCTATGAACGCTTCTCTATCACGGCTCATATGGTCGGTGGCCCCTGAGTCTACAATCAACATAGGATAAGATTCAGTTAGTAAAATAGTGCTAGAAATATATATAGCACTAAGAGATGCATTTTGAAATGCTACCTTTTTCGGCTCAGTGCACTCACGAGCAAAATGCCCTGGAGCTTGGCAATTGTAACACTTCATCTTACTCTTGTCTTTCTTCTTGTAGAACCATTTTTCTTTTTTAGAATTTGGTTTGTTTCTTTTCTTGAAGGATCCTTCTCCGATCTCCTTACCCTTTCCGTCATTTTTTTAGTTTCTCTTGTGCTTGAAGCTTGATTTCTTTGTACTACTTGATTCTGCCACAAAGGCATTAGGTACAGCTTTAGCAGTACCAAGCCACTCGTCTTCAAGCTCCACATGACGGGCAACATCAGCAAAAGTTTTGATGTTATCATTGTGGGTCAAGTTAACCTTCAGATGTTCCCAATTATTGGGAAGAGACCGAATCACTGCCTGAACCTGCTGCTCATCAAAAAGAACATGTCCAACACTTTTGAGTTGAGCAATCATATTTGACATCACCCTTAGATGTTGTTTGACACTGTGATCATGACGTTTTTTGTAAGTGTCAAACTTGATTGTCAGCTGTCGAAGGCGAGTCACAGTTATACCCCCATATGCCTCTCTTAAATGTGACCACATGGCTTGAGCAGTAGGATATTGTTCACATTCGTGAATGAGATCATCAGCAACTGAACTTACAATAATTCCACGTGCAGTGGAATCTTTCTTCTTCCAAATATTGTAAGTTTCTAGATCTCTCCTGTGTTGGGCAGTGTTACCCTCCTCTAGGTGACTCATAGCATGGTTAATACTTTTAAGAACATCTTGCTCTTCGAGTACATACCACATCTTACGACTCCAGATGTCGTAATTTTCACCATTCAGTTTGTCACCCTTGTTCAAGTCAGCAATGATACTTTTCGATGCCATGTCTATTATTAGAGACAATATTACAAGTTTAACTCATCAATATATACTTCAGTCAATTTATGCATGTGATTACGCACTCAAGTAAATTAATTATAATATTAATTCTACATTTAGTATAGAATCGAACGGTCACTACGTTTCCATTCATCATCTATATCTAAATATTTTAATTAATATTAAAATCACTTCTTAGTGTGTACTTTATTTCAAGTCTCAATCAATTACAAAACAAATATGATAAACAATGTATGTAACTGGTTAGACAAGTAACATAATTTAAATCACATAATAACAATTTACATGTTTGCTAGGACATACATGTACCAATCGAACACTAACTCTTGCACATACACGCTAAAAGGTGCACTGGGCCAAATATCATGATAAATCTTAGTTAAAATTTCACCCCAAGGCTCTCGAAGAGAGTCCACTAAAATAGCTAATACTTCCCAATCAGTAATTTCTACGTAATTCGCCAATTCAGCTCTTTTTAACTGAAAAAGGTATATATGTTCAGGAATGGAAACACCAGGGCCCATTTTAAATTCCTTAAACTCCCTAAATTTCTTTTCTTTTTTCCTTCGTTCAGCCATTCGATCCCTTAACTCATTTTGTCTCTCCCTTGGGATATTCCTGATGACTTCAGGCTCCGAGTCTGAATCATTATAGAAATAAGTCATGTGACGACGTACCCTTCTACGTTGTCCCCTTCCTTGACTTCGAGAACTACCACTTGGAGTAATTCGAACTTGTCCTTGTTCAGCCATATCTGAAATAGGACCAAGAAAATAATAAGAATGGCTACAACCATCCAATGTGATAACATATATCACAATTAACTCGTAGAAGTATATCAATGTAAGAGATTAATGCTAAACTAATTTTCTATATCAAGTAGATAAAAATTTACTTTTCCAGTTTCAACAAGTGAAAGCATATTATGAGAAACACATGTTATGTGTGACTTAGGTGCTATTAAGATTGTCTAATCCAAATATCAAATTGTAGAGCATTGGTAGCCAATAAGTAATTAAAACAACTACTAATTGCCTCAGTTTGACAAAATATCTCAATCTTGAATCTCTCCTTTAGCACACTAAAATTTGCATTCCAACAGTAGCAGATTACAACATTAAAAGCAGTTTCAATGCAGAATACTTTTAACATTATTATAACTTTTAACAAAGAGATTCGGCATACATACACCTCGTCTGCTAAAATAACCTCCAATCCTGAGATATTCTGCTAATTTCTAAGGAAGTTTATAGCAGAAAGTGAAAATTATGACCCCAATTGCCATAATCACTTCATAAGCAAATGCCAGAAACAAAAAACTAGTAAGAAGTGGAAATTAAGGTAATGAAGCAGATTAGTGGAGCAACCAATTTTCAATTAAGTTTTATCAGAAACAAATATTCTCTTTAGAATAAAATTACTGCAACATAGTGCAATTCCTTTTCTGAAAAAAAAATTGCTTTGGAAAAAACAGCAGCAAACAATGATTGGAGGCAAAAGTTTTTAACAGTGTTTTCTATTATTCCATGTTTAAAGAGACAAGAAAGAACGCTGGCTCTGATACCAATGATAGTTTAATAATCGCGGGGCCAGAATAACATTAGCGTACCTGTCAACGCAACGGAAGAATTGTTGAACTCACCACCGAAACAATTGCCCTAAATCAACCTTTGAATTACTAGGAAATAAAGTGTATTCCCACAAACTAAATGCCTCTTTATCTGTGTGTGTATATTATTTGGAGAAGAAAGAAGAAGAGAAGTTCCTTTAAGAAGGAGAGTACGTTACTTCTTGGGCAGATTGAGAAAACTGGTTTTTCTCAGATTTTTCCCACACCTTTGTACGTTAATTACCCCACTACTAATAGTGGTTGTATTGGTTTAAACTGCTGGGGTAACTTTCGTGTAACCTTCCAATCTTATCCTCACGTCCGACCACAAAAATTCCGTCCAAAGTTGGTCGGTATTTCCTTCCGTAGGATATTGGGTTTTAAGTTACGGCACTACTAGAAATTCGATAAAAACCGACCAAGGTCGACCGACCAACTTTGGTCGGTCAAAAAACCAACCAAAGTTGGTCGGTTTTTCAAAATTTTTTTTTTTTTTTTTTTTTACGAAACCGACCAACTTTGGTCGGTTTTCATTGGCGCAAAAATGCGGGAAACTATTTTTGAGTCCCGCAAAATTTATGTTTCAAGAAACCGACCAACTTTGGTCGATTTTTCAATTAAAATAAATAAAAATTAATATTAAAAAAATCGACCAAAATTGGTCGGTTAATTCGGCGGGTCATTTAAAAAACCGATTAACTTTGGTCGGTAATTTTACTTTTTAATAAAACCGATCAATTTTGGTCGGTTATTTTCGTGTGAAAATATAATTAAAGAGTATAAATCAAATAAAAGACAGTCTTAAAACAAAATGTATCAATAGTCTAGTGGTTGAATAGTATCCTGCCACAATACAGACCCCGATTCGATTCCCACATGGTGAATCTTTTTATTACATAATTAAAATATCGAGCAACTTTGATCGATTTGTTTTTGCAATATTTTTTTTTAAAATTTAATTGACCGACCAAAGTTGGTTAGGGCTCATTGAGATCTAGCTGCTCGGCCTTGAGACAGTACAAGAATCCTTAGAAAAAGGAAAGTTGATATGTAAACACTTTGTAATAGCGTCGTCAACTCAAATAAGAGACACCAAGATTTAATGTTTAGAGCAAGCGACAAAATGTTCCTAAAGGTGTCACTTATGGAAGGTGCCATAAGATATGTACATGTAATGCACGATCCTAGTCACACCGTCCCATATTAAGAGGTACACGTATATAAAAAGATAGTCCCATTAAGAGGTGCATGTGGCATTCTTAATCAAGCAAGTTCTAAAATTTGTGAACTAAGAATATTGCTTCAGTCAAGGTGTTTAGGAGAATTCACTTTTAGAAAAGGCTACTTGCAAATTAGAATAAGCCTCGATGGCTTGGTACCTCAATTGTTTTAAGATTAAGGTATTTAACTTACTAAAGTTTCATGAAGCTACTTTTATGGTTATGCACATCTAATGTTACCTAATTGATTGTTTTACGTCTCAAACGTGCGTGTATAGTTATTAATTTTATAAAGGCAAGTAGTTGGTCATTTTAAAATTGAGACACTGGATTAAAAAAGTGTTTTTGTTGTGATTATTTAGATAGGTTGAGTACTTTTAGATAGCTCCAGAGTAAACTCTGCGTTAGCAAAATCTTTAAGAATTAAGAAGTGAAATAAGGACTAGACAAAAGGCCTATGCGCCTCTTAGTCTAAGAAGCGATAATATTCATTCGAGGATGAATATCATATAAAAAGGGAAGAATATAATGTCCAGTGAATTCTTAAACTTGGACTGTGCTAGTTCAGAGAAAAATGATGTAATCAAAGCATATTAAAGGTATTAAGAATTTCATATGATGAAAGTTAAAGTCTCGGATCATGAATATAGTGCAAGATTATTGGCGCCATCCAACTGCTATGGCGCAAAAATAGCACTAGCTACAGAAGTTCTGGTGCTTTCCAGCCTCTATGGTGTCAAGATAGCGCAATGCCCAGCCCTATAAAAAGGCTCCCAAAAAGGAATTTTTATTTTAAAACATCACAAGAGGGCAAGGTTTGTTTCTTTGGGAATATTTTACCCCAAGGGTCACCATCAACCATTGAGGTAATATTTTTGAGACTTGTATATGCTACTTGACATCCGTTAATGTGAGTTCTAACATTTAAATCATGGGATTTTATTAGATTTTACGAAAATCTTGAGGTCTCTTCAAGAACTCAAAACTAGGGTTTGTGAAAATAACTTTCAAGGTAAGTCTCATTACTTCCTACCACCTAAGTTATAAAAGTTAATGATATATAACAATATTTAGATTATAAGATTGGTGGAGTTTATGGGTGGAAACAACATGAAGTGATAAACGGTTAAGGAATTTGGTTGAGCAAGTAATTTGGGTTAATGGTGTTAATCACTTAAATTATAGATTTTAAAGAGTTGACTACACGAGGTTGTTGTGAGAAAACTTGGACAATTGTTTTGAGGTAAGTTGCATTTTGAATTTCCTAAGTCAAGGTCTTGGAAAGAAAGTGACAGTAAAGAAATGGTTAATTAATAAGAAAATTATTTGATAAGAAAGTGCCTGATTGTTCTTAGATGTAAATGCTTTGACTATTTGATTAGAAACTCTTGATCGCTTAAATGCTATCAATCTATCACTAGGTCATAATATAGATTATCTTACAGAAATTGAATTATCTTGCATGATAACTCATCTACCTCTCTGATTTTATTTGGTTATTGCTATGTCACTGCTTGTATTCATTTAGACTTAGCTTAAATTAGATATATGTGATTACATACGGTATTGGAAGAAGTAGCCACCCCTCCCTCCCCCCGTGTGAGTGATGTAGTGGCCAAGGCTTGCTATCCTACACTTGCAGGTGCTCATTATTTAGATTCAGATTCAGATTTAGAAAGGAAAACTGTGATTAGCCTCCCAGAGTGTAAATGCTACCGGGCCAAGGAATGGGACAACCTCACATTTGCAGGTGTCATTGATTGTTCAGAATTATATGTCTGGGAGAAGTAAGTAGTCAAGCTCCTCGAGTGTAAAAGTTGCGAGGCTCGAGGATTGGTCCAGCCATCCTCACACTCACAGGTACCGTAGTTTGTTAGATAAAGTTTTCATAATAAAGAAGCTCAACTATTTTCAGTTATTAGAACTTAACTCAGATTTCATATTATACTTCAGCTTTCAAATTTCAGTGTTAACTTATTAAATTGCTTAAGTTATGTGTATTCTACCTCATTATAAATGTTTAGTCTAAAAAGTCTTGTCCTTCACTTGGGAGATGGTAAACAAGACTTACCGGGTATCATTAGAGACACTTAGCCCGTTTAGGCCTGCTAGGTCGTGTGACAGACGTTGAGTGTGCAGGTAATGATCCTCGTGGCTAAATTTTGGACTTCTCGTGAATTCAGTAGATAGACTTTATTAATTCCTTTCAACGGTTTGATTATTTTCACACTTTTAGTTATTTAGATATATTAATGCCCCGAAGACATTGCTCTTAGTTTTAGACATTAGAGGCTCATGACCGTAGTTGGTAGGTTTAGTTTATATCAAATATTGTTGCTAAACTTTTAATTGTCTTCAGATAGTTATTACATAAAACTTATTCATATGTGATTTTCTTTAATACCCTTATTACCATATTCAGTTAGTTAGAATAGAGTTTGCTTGATAGGTTATATATGTCAAGTGCCATCACGTCCCACCTTAGTTTCAGGGCGTAACATCTGTAGCCCATAAAGCACTGATATTTGAGTACAAAATGAGTATATTATTAACTCTGAATGGTCTACTAAAACACATAGCTCAACACAATTACGTATGTGCGTTATGGACGGTGTGTTATCATGCATAGGTGTCATCATGAGATTCAGCTTGTGAGATAATACATGTATATTAGCTGTCATTTTACTTTTACATGCATTTATAGATATATATTATACCCTGTTTATAGAAAAAATGTACACTAAATCCGTAAATGTACACAAGAAAAAATCATGACATAATAACTTCACGGACAACATGATCAGGGCACACTAAATCCGTAACTCAATCGGCAACAATGTAGTCAATCCTTCTGGCTCAAATTTGTATTTGGATATGCAAAGACATAAATAGAAGGGATGAGTCCAGTAACTAATGTGACAGACCCACAGAGGTAGGAAGTTTACTGTGACACTTGCCTTAAACAAATCTTTATTTCGAATAGGAAGGGAAAGTTAGCGGTTATTAAAACATCGAATTAATCGAGGTTCAATTTTTGAGACGCCTTTGAGTTAAAATTCAAGGAGACAAATGTAACGACATGACCGGTCGCTTTTCTTTCTAGATTCATGTTCCCCGAATTAAGACTCCATGTGTGTGCTTTTACTATTTTATAACTTGCAGGGATGATTGGTTTGGGTTTGGAAGAGTTCGGGTTGAAATCGGAACACGTAGTTCCTATAGTGGGCTAAGATGGCCAAGCTTGACTTGAGTCAACATTTTAAGTAAACAACCCCGGAACCGAGATTTGATGGTTCCAATATGTTTGTATGACGATTTTGTACTTTGGCATGTGTTCGGATCGAGTTTCGGGTGATCGGAGAGCATTTAGGCGCCTAATGTTGGAAGTTGGTGTATTGAAGGTTTTCAAGTTCTTTAAATTTGGTTTGAAGTAGAATTTGGTATAATCAAGGTTCGTTTGGTATTCGAGCATGGGAATAGGTTCGTATGGTTATTTATGATTTGTACGCAAAATTTGGCGTCATTCCGAGTTGTCTAAGTATAATTCGACACGTTCGGAGCTAGTTGAAAATGTTTGAAGTTCATAAGTGGATCAATTTGGTTTTGGGGTGCGATTCTTAGTTTTAATATTGTTTTATATTTTTCGAGGGTTCGAGCAGGTCCGTATTAAGTTTATGGACTTATTGGTGCAGTTGGATGGGGTCCCGGGTAGCACGGGTGTGTTTCGGACCGCCCGGAGCTAACTCCCAAATTGCTGAATTTGCTGGTTCTGGTTTCCTTCTTCGCGAACGCAGAGATGCCCTCGCATTCGCGATGAAGGAATAGGGCTAGGGAAGCATTGTTCTACGCATTCGCGATAAGGAGCTTGCGATCGTGATGCTCTGGGCCACTGGTCATCGCTTTCGCGTACCTGGGTCTACGATCGTGTAGGAGAAATTGGGTTTGGGGGCCGGTCAACTGGCCAATTGCCCTTCGCGTTCGCGAAGGTGAGGACGCGTTCGCGAAGGTGGGGACGCGTTCGTGAAGCATTGGTCAGGCAAGCCTTCGCATTCGCGTGGCCTTCTTCGCATTCACGAAGTTCATTTTCAGGGGTGCCTTGGCACCTTCGCGAAGAAGGATCGCAGGGCAGTAGACTTCATTAAAAACGGGACTTTGGCTTACTTTGTTCATTTCTTTCAACTTGTGGCCGATTTTAGAGCTCTTTGGAGAGAGTTTTTCATCTAGCACATTGAGGTAAGTAATCTCTACATAGTGTGAGTTTAATACATATAATATGGGTAGATTTTAACATGTATAATGTAAAAATTTTAGGATTTTGGTAAAAAACCTAGGTTGTGGGATTTTACCACAAAAATGATAGAAATTATATATTTGTGTTCGTGAGGCTATAGGTAACATTTATTTATAAAAAATTTCGAAATTCGGGCACGTGGGCCCGGGGGTGAATTTTAGAAATCTTTCAAATTGGATTGGGAAATTACTCTAATAGTTAAATTATAAGCTTTTAAGCATATATTGATTAGTTTGTACAACATTTGGCTAGTTTCGAATTGCTTGGCACCGATTTGAGGCCTTTGTGTGAATTGTGGACCGAAAAAAGGACTTGGAGATGAGGTAAGTCTCTTGCCTCACCTTGTAAGAGGAAATTATCCCCGTAGGTATTTTAAAAAGTTATTTATTAATAATTGTAGGTGCTACATACACATGATGTGACGAAAGTCCGTACCTAGCTAAAATTATGCTTATGTCCGGGTAGACTTAGGACTTTACCATGTATTACTTGTATTATTTGTACCCAACTTGTTATTTAATTACTTGAATTTATAATTGAAATTGGATAAAAGGATTTAAAAGACCGAGCTTCATTACTTTGAGTTTTGGCAGAATACTTGATTGTTAGCGGAAATTATGCCTTCTTTGAGTATTATTCCTATGTAGTAGTCATTTATTGGATTTTTTAGAGTTTTCTCTATTCCTGTGGATCGGACCAAACATCTCGGCAGTATGTTAGATGCATCTATGGTTCGCGCAGGTTGACCCTCGGTAGTGTACACACTAATCTGGATTGAGCCGTACGATATCAGCATAAATCGTGCGTGATATTGCTCGGAGTCCGATTATACTTGATATTTCTTTCTTGATCCGAGACTTGAAAATTGCTCGATGACTCTTATGTGTTAAAGACTTGGCATGTGATAGTTGGAGACTTTAAATTGAGATTATGTTTAAGAATTATTAATTATTTTTTCTAATTTCGTTGTTATTGTTGTATTTCATGCCTATTTATGATTTTTATACTTTATTTATTGACCTCTAGTAAGTGTCAATGTCGACCCCTCGTCACCACTTCTTCGATATTAGACTAGATACTTACTGGATACATGTTGTTTATGTACTCACGCTACACTTCTAAACTAATTGTGCAGGATCTGAGGCAGGTGCATCTGGTGGCCAGTCAGGCGCGTACCCCTGCTACCTGGAGACTTAGTAGTGAGCTATTTCCTATGGTCCATTCTGCAGCACCGGGAGTCTCCTCCTTGTTGTATTTACTTTTCTGTCTATCTTACTTCAAACAGTAGTATAGGAGGTTTTGTATATTCTACTAGTTTGCTCGTACACTTGTGACACCGGGTTTTGAGAAATTTCTAGTAGATACTAATGGTTTTTATTTATAAATTTCACTACTTCACTCTTATGTTTACTTTATGCTTTATGTTGCTACGGTCACCTAATATTTGTTTCTTTATTAAATAAAATCAATGACATTAACAATATTAAAATGTACAATTAGATGGATAGTTCACTATTGGCTTGCCTAGCGGCGACGTTGGGCACCATCACGGCATATAGTAGGAATTGGGTCGTGACAGTTTGGTATCAGAGCACTAGATTCACTTAGGTCTCACAAGTCATGAGCGGACCTAATAGAGTCTTGCGGATCGGGGTGGAGACGTCCGTACTTATCTTCGAGAGGCTATAAGATGTTAGAAAACTTCTCTTATTCATCTCCTATCGTGCAGTTGATGTTGTGCTAAGTATCTTTCTCTTATTCTCTAACAAATGGTGAGAACGCGCGCGACAAATGTACTCGGCGGTGGAGGAGCTGCTCCCCCTATTGCTAGAGGCTGAGGCTAAGGCCGAGGGAGGACCCCAGCTCCTGCTAGAAGATGAGGGCGTCCTAGAGTTGCTCCCGTTGTATAAACAGCGGATCCAGTGGAGGATCCTTCCATTGAGGAGCAGGATGAGGCACCTGCAGCTGAGCCGGCCCTGGCAAATTTCATGTCTGCACTGGCATTTCAGGAGATCATGGGCTGTAAGCTACAGTTCATGGACTCTATAACGCGGGTTGGTTTATTTCCAGCTGACCCAACCACATCTCAAGCGGGAGGGGGAGCATAGACCCCTACCGCTCAAGCTTTATGGAATGCTACTTTTGTATATCAGACCCCAGGTATACTACCTGCGGGCGAGGCTCAGCCGGTTGCAGTGGCTATACCAGAGCCTAGACCAGCCGCGACCGGTGAGCCGCAGAAGCTGTTGGATAGATGAACCAAGCTATATCCTTGTGCCTTTGGCGGTGAGAGACATGAGGATCCCCAGGATTTTATTGATCATTGCAGAGACAAACTGAACAACATAAGAGTATTGGAGTCCCACAGGGTGGACTTCACCACATTTCAGTTGGAGGGCAGGGCCCGTAAATAGTGGCAATTGTATCTTCTTAGTAGACCAACAGGTTTGCCTCCCTTGACTTGAGACCAGTTCACGCGTCTCTTTCCGGAGAGATATATTCCACCCTCTTAGAGGGAAAAGCTACGGGGTCAGTTCAAGCGGCTCCAGCAGGGTCAGATGTGTGTGACCGATTATGAGGTGAGATTCTCTAAGTTGTGTTGCCATGCACTTATGATACTCCCCACCATGCACAGAGTGTATGGAGGTTTATTACGGGCTTGCACTATGGTATCCAGGTTACTATAGCCCGAGAGATTGGGATGGGGACACCTTACGAGCAAGTTATAGAGATAGCTCGAAGGATCGAGGGTATCCATCAGCAGGGCCGAGAGCATGCATCGAGGGACAAGCAGCATCGATATTCTGGAGGGTACAGCGGTGCTCTGTCTAGGGGTAGAGGTCAGTTTGTGAGGGGCCAGTCTAGCAGGACTACATATTCAGCACCACCGCCTTCTCGGGGTGCTCTAGTACGGCCCTATTTCAGCGTTATTCCAAAGAGCTCCTGTCATCCAGCGGCTATTCAGGGTTTTTCCAATGGGTGTTCAGGTCCCTAGGGTCAGACCCAAGGTCAGTCATCTTCCACACAGAGAGGTTGCTATGGGTGCGGGAAGCTTATTCATATGAGGAGATTTTGCCCCAGACTCCGGGGCAAGGCAGTACAGCAGGGCCATTAGCCCATGATCACTACATCAGCTGCCACACCAGTCGTCCGACCGACCAGAGATGGAGGTAGGTGGGTAGGGGTCGCCCTAGAGGTGGAGGCCAGTCAGGTGGCGCTCCAGCTAGGTTCTATGCCTTTCCATCCAGACCAGATGCAGTAGCCTCAGACGTCATGATCACAAGTATTATTTTTGTCTACGGTAGGGATGCTTCGGTACTATTTGATCTAGGGTCTACATATTCATATGTTACATCTCTATTTGCTCACTATCTGGGTGTTTCTCGTGAGTCCTTGGGTGCTCCTGTATTTGTGTCCATGCCAGTGGGTGATTCTGTTGTTGTGGATCGGGTTTATCGGTCCTGTATTGTGACTTTCTGTGGTTCTGAGACCAGAGTGGATCTTCTATTGCTCGATATGACTGACTTTGAGGTCATCCTGGGCATGGACTGGTTGTCTATGTACCATGTCGTTCTTGATTGCCATGCCAAGACTACTACCTTGGCGATGTCAGATTTGCCTAGATTGGAGTGGAGGGGTTCATCTATCAGTACATCTAGTCGGTTTATCTCTTTCTTGAAGGCTCGACATATGGTCGAGAAGGGTTGTTTGGCTTATCTGGCTTATGTTCGGGATACTGCTACAGAGACTCCCATGATTGATTCAGTGCCCATGGTGCAGAAGTTTTTCGATGTGTTTCCTTCTGATCTACCACGCATGCTACTAGATCGTGATATCAAGTTCAATATTGATTTGGCGCCACGTACCCAGCCTATCTCTATTCCACCGTACTGCATGACTCTGAAAGAGCTGAAGGAATTGAAGGAACATCTTGAGGAGTTGCATGCGAAGGGGTTCATCAGGGCGAGTGTGTCGCCTAGTAGTGCACCGGTATTATTTGTGAAAAATAAAGATAGGAGTATGCGGATGTGCATTGATTACCGCCAGTTGAAAAAAGTTACCATTAAGAACAAGTACCCGTTGTCGCACATTGATGATTTTTTGACCAGTTACAGGGTGCCAGGGTGTTCTCTAAGATCGAATTGAGATCTGGGTATGATCAGCTGAAGATTCATGCTTCGGATGTTCCGAAGACGACTTTTCGAACTTGATATGGGCATTATGAGTTTCTAGTGATATCCTTTGGCTTGACCAACGCCCCAGCGGCATTTATGGTTATGATGAATCAGGTGTTCAGGCCATATATTGACTCATTTGTTATTGTCTTCATTGATGACATATTGATTTACTCGCGTAGTATGATGGAGCACGAGCAACATTTTAGAGTCGTGCTTTAGAGTTTGCGGGAACAAAAGCTATATGCTAAGTTCTCCAAGTGCGAGTTCTAGTTAGATTATGTGGCATTCTTGGGACATGTTGTATCAAGTGAGGGTATTAAGGTAGATTCCAGGAAGATCGAGACAGTCCAGAGTTGGCCTCGTCCTACCACAGTGATCGAGATCAGGAGATTCTTAGGGTTATCAGGTTATTATCGTCGGTTTGTGGAGGGCTTCTCGTCTATTGCGGCACCTTTTACTAGATTTATCCAAAAGGGTGCTCCATTCATATGGTCCGATAATTGCGAGGCGAGCTTTTAGAAGCTCAAGATCGCATTGACTACAGCACCGGTGTCAGTGTTGCCCTCCAGTTCAAGGATGCATATTGTGTATTGCGACGCTTGACGTGTTGGCCTGGGTTGTGAATTGATGCAGGAGGGGTTAGTTATTGCATATGCTTCACGTCAACTTAAGCCCCATGATAAAAATTACCCCGTACATGATTTGGAGTTGGCCGCGATAGTTCACGCTCTCAAGATCTAGAGGCATTATCTTACAGGGTGTCATGTGAGGTTTGCACCGATAATCATAGCTTGCAGCATTTGTTTAAGCATATGGATCTTAATTTGAGGTAGCGTAGGTGGATTGAGTTGCTGAAGGACTATGATATTACTATTGTTTACCATCCGGGCAAGGCGAATGTGATTGCGGATGCCTTAACCAAAAAGGCCGAGAGTATGGGTAGTTTGGCATTCATTTCGGCAGAGAAGAGGCCATTGGCTTTGGACATTCAGTCCCTGGCTAACACACTTGTGAGGTCGGATATTTTAGAGCCCAGTCGATTTCTTGCATGTGTTATGGCCCAGTCTTTATTATTTGAGTGGATCAAGGCTCATCAGTACGATGATCCACACCTGCTGGTTCATAGAGATGTGGTACTACAGGGTGGTGCAAATGAGGTTACTATCAGTGAGGATGGTGTTCTGCGACTCCAGGGTCTCCTGTGTGTTCCTAATGTTGATGGCTTAAGGCAGAAGATTCTAAAGAAGGCACATAGTTCTCAGTATTTTATTCATCTTGGTGCTACGAAGATGTAGCGCGACCTAAGGCATCACTATTGGTGGCGGTGGATGAAGAAGGACATAGTTGAGTATATAGCGATATGTCTAAATTGCCAGCAGGTTAAGTATGAGCACCAAAGACCAGGTGGCCTACTCCAGCAGATGGTTATACCGGAGTGGAAGTGGGAGCGCAACACTAGGGACTTCGTAGTTGGGTTGTTGCGGACGTTGAGGATGTTTGATGTCGTTTGGGTCATTGTCGACAGGCTGACCAAGTCGGCACACTTTATTCCGGTTGTGACTACGTACACTTCAGAGAGATTGGCCTAGATTTACATTCAAGAGATTGTCCGGTTGCATGGTGTGCATGTTTCCATCTTTTCAGATAGAGGCCCTCAGTTCACTTCGTATTTCTGGAGAGCAGTACAGAGCGAGTTGAGTTCTCGGCTAGAGCTAAGCATAGCCTTTCATCCGCAGGTCGACGGGCAGTCAGAGCAGACATTTCAAATTCTGGAGGATATGCTCAAAGCGTGTGTGATTGACTTTGGAGGGCAGTGGGATCGGTTCTTACCTTTGGTCAAGTTTGCTTATAACAACAATTATCAGTCTAGCATCGATATGGCTCCATTTGAGGATTTATATGGTCGGCGATGTCGTTCGCCCATCGGATGGTTTGATCCCGACGAGGTTAGGTTATATGGCACTGATTTAGTGAAGGATACCTTGGAGAAGGTAAAGTTGATTCAGGATCGACTTCACACAGCACAGTCCAGACAGAAGAGTACGCGGATCAGAAGGCACGTGATTTATCATTTATGGTGGGCGAGAAGGTTCTCTTGAAAGTCTCACCGATGAAGGGTATCATGAGGTTTGGAAAGAAGGGCAAGTTGAGTCTGAGGTTTATTGGCCCATTTGAGGTATTGAGGTGAGTTGGGGAGGCTGCTTATGAGCATTCCTTGCCTCCCAGTCTATCGAGAGTTCATCCGGTCTTCCATGTGTCTATCCTCCGGAAGTACCATGCCGATAAGTCGCATGTGTTAGATTACAGCACGGTTCAGCTAGATGAGAGTTTGGGGTATGAGGAGGAACCAGTTGCCACTGTTGATAGGCAGGTTCGCCAGTTTAGGTCTAAGAAGATTTCTGCGGTAAAGGTCCAATGGAGGGGTCAACCAGTCAAGGAAGCGTCTTGGGAGCCCGAGGAGGACATGCAGAGCAGATATCCACACTTATTCAGCACTCCAGGTATGATTCTAGATCCGTTCGAGGACGAACATTTGTTTAAGATGTGGAGAATATAATGACCCGACCTGTCGTTTTGCTTTCTAGATCCTCGTTCCCCAAAATAAGACTCCTCATATGTGCTCTTGCCGAGATGGTTGGTTTGGGTTTGGAAGAGTTCGGATTGAAATCGGAACACTTAGTTCCATAATAGTGGTCTAAGATGGCCAAAATTGACTTGAGTCAATATTTTGAGTAAACGACCTCGAAACCGGGATTTTATGGTTCCAATAGGTTCGGGTGATCCGGGAGCCTTTCGGCGCATAATCTTGGAAGTTGGCGCATTGAAGGTTTTCAAGTTCTTTAAATTTGGTTTGAAGTATACTTTGGTGTAATTGAGGCTCGTTTGGGATTTCGAGCATGGGAATAGGTTCGTATGGTGATTTATGATTTGTACCCATAAATTTGGCATCATTCCGAGTTGTCTAAGTATGATTCGACGCGTTCGGACCTAGTTGAAGAAGTTTGAAGTTCATAAGTTGATCAATTTGGTTTTGGGGTGAGATTCTTAGCTTCAATATTATTTTACGTGTTCTGAGGGTTCGAGTAGGTCCGTATTATGTTTATCGACTTATTGGTGCAGTTGGACAGGGTCCTGAGTGGCTCGGGTATGTTTTGGACTGCCCGGAGCTAAGTCAAAAATTGCTGAATTTGCTGGTTCTGGTTTCCTTCTTCGCGAATGCGGAGATGCCCTTTCGTTCGCGATGAAGGAATGGAGCTGGGGGAAAGCTTTGTTCTAGGCGTTTGCGATGCTCTAGGCCACTGGTCATCGTGTTCACGTACCTGAGTCCGCAATCGCATAGGAGAAATTGGGTCTGGGGGTTAGCTGGCCAATTTCCTTTCGCGTTCGCGAAGGTGGGGCCGCGTTCGCAAAGCTTTGGTCAGGAAAGCCTTCCCGTTCGCGTGGCCTTCTTCGTGTTTGCAAAGTACATTTTCAGGGGGCCTTGGCAGCTTGCCTTCGCGATCGCGAGGCCCTTTTCGCGATCGTGAAGAACGATCGCTGGGCAGTAGACTTGATTAAAAACGGGACTTTAGCTTATTTTGTTCATTTCTCTCAACTTGTGGCTGATTTTAGAGCTCATTGGAGAGGTTCTTTTATCTAGAACATTGAGGTAAGTAATCTCTACATAGTGTGAGTTTATTACATGGATTATAGGTAGATTTTAACATGTAAAATGTGAAAATTTTAGGATTGTGTTGAAAAATCTAGGTTTTGTTAAAAATGGGATTAGACCGTGAAAATGATTAGAATTAAGTAGAAATTATATATTTGTGTTCGTGAGGTTATGGGTACCATTTATTTATAAAACTTTTCGGAACCCGAGCACGTGGGCCCGGAGTGAATTTTAGGAATCTTCCAAATTGGGTTGGGTAATTACTCTAATAGTTAAATTATAAAATTTTGAGCATATATTCATTAGTTTGTACAAGCTTTGGCTAGTTTCGGATTGCTTGGCACCGATTTGAGGCTTCTAGTGTGAATTGTGGACAAGAAAAAGGACTTGGAGACGAGGTAAGTCTCTTGCCTAACCTTGTAAAAGGGAATTATCCTCGTAGGTGTTTTAAATAGTTATTTGCTAATAATTGTGGGTGCTACGTACGCACGATATGACGAGAGTCCCTACATAGCTAAAATCATGCTTATGTCCGGGTAGACTTAGGACTTTACCATGTACTACTCGTATTATTTGCACCCAACTTATTAGTTTAATTACTTGAATTAACAATTGAAATTAGATAAAGGATTTTAAAAGACTAAGCTTCATTACTTTAAGTTTTGGCGGAATACTTGATTATTAGCGAAAATTATGCCTTCTTTGAGTATTATTCCTATGTAGTAGTCGTTGATCGGAGTTTGTAGAGTTTTCTCAATTCAAGTGGATCGGGACGAACGCCTCGGCAGTATGTTAGATGAATCTATGGTTCGCGTCGGTCGACCCTCGGTAGTATACACACTATTTTGGATCGGGCCGTACGACCTTGGCATCAGAGGCGGATGTAGCATACTAGCTACGGGTTCAACTGAATCCATAACTTTCGACGCGGAGTAAAAAATTATATGTAAAAATTTATTAAAATTGCAAAAATAGTAGATATGAACCCATAATTTTAAAAATATAATGGGTTCAATATTAAAAATCTTAAAAGTGAACCCATAGGATTTAAATCCTGGATCCGCCTCTGCTTGGCATAAATCGTGGGTGATATTTCTCAGTGTCCGATTATACTTGATATTTCTTTCTTGATCTGAGACTTGAAAACTACTCGGTGGCTCGTATGTGTTAAAGACTTGGCCTGTGATAGTTGGAGACTTTAAATTGATATTATGTTTAAGAATTATTAATTAGTGTTTCTTATTTCATTGTTATTGTTGTATTTCATGCCTATTTATGATTTTTACACTGTATTTATTGACCTCTAGTAAGTGTTGATATCGATCCCTCGTTACTACTTTCTCGAGGTTAGACTAGATACTTACTGGGTACATGTTGTTTATGTACTCACGCTACACTTCTGCACAAATCGTGCAGGATCTGAGGCAGGTGCATCACATGATAATGTATATGCAATGGCACGACATCACCCTTCGTGCTTTTACACTCTTTCTCACCAAGCACATGTATATCAATAATAAGTAAGGTAGGAAGCATGAATAACATCAAGGAGAGTGATTCAACGAATATTCCAAAAGAATATCAATCACAGCTTTCAAGCCAATAACAATTCAATAAACCTCAAGAACCTTATTGTTCGAGCATTTCAACAAGTCTCAAAAATGATCTTCAACTCAAGTATAAAATCCAATATTTCAAGAGCAACGGTCGTAGCGATGTACTAGTGATTAACCATAGTGATGACCGAATTTAGCATATCAATAGTTTCATAAATAACCGTCAAATTTTAATCAAGTTATAATAAGCTAAATCTTGGTTTCTAGCATTTAATTTCATATTCTTAGTAATCTAGAAGTCAAGTAAGACATGAAACAAGAAGGTCACATAGTTCTAAAAGGCATAATTAATCGTATAATTTACCCCTGAGCATGATTAACCATGGCACATGCATATACGCTCGTCACCTCATATATGCATCACCCTCGCATGTAGCAAACAATATCAATTAGTAGAAAAAATTTCCCCAACAAAGTTAGGCAAGACACTTACCTCAATCAAGCCAAAGTGATACACTAGAAGTGTCATCCGGCTCAAATCATCCTCCGAACGGCTCAAAACTAGCCAAAAGCAAGTCAAAATCATCAAATAATGTCATAGGAAGCAAACGGAATTGATAAAGATCGAATCTTTACACATTTACTCAAAGTCAACCAAAAAGTCAAACACAGGCTCGCACCTCGGAATCTGACAAAACTCACAAAATCAGACAACCCATTTAATTACGAGTCCAACCATACTAATTTCGCTCAAATCCGACTCCGTATCGATGTTCAATACTCAAAAATTCACTTTTAGGAAAGTTTAGACAAAATCCCCCAATTTTTCTTTTGAAATCATCAATGAAATGCCAAAAACGAGGATAGATTCATGAAATATAATCAAAATCGAGTAGAAAATACTTACCCCAATCCATGTGGTGAATATCGCCCAAACCCGAGCTCCATAGCTCAAAATATGATAAAATGACTCAATGTCCGAAAATAGAGTACTTATAACCACTTAACAGAAACACTCATCGCGATCGTGGGAATACCTTTGCGATCGCGAAGCACAGACGTGACTGCCACGAGATTACACTTCGCGTTCGGCACATTCCTCGCGAACTCGACTCACAGCTGAATCAGAACTTCACGAACGCGGCTCCCATTACGCGAACACGATGAAGAAGGCCTCCAGCTCCAGCTCCCACCTCACACTACGCGATCCCACATTCGCGAACGCGAGGAAGACTTGCCCCAACTCTACGCGAACGCGGTCGACCTATCATGAATGCGATGAAGAAAATCCCCAGTTCCATAAATCACTGCGCGATCGCGACCATTTCTTTGCAATCGCGAAGAACTACAGAAACATCAGGAAACAGCAGAAACCAGTAACTCCAAGCCAATCCGGAATGATCTGAAACCACCCCAAAACTCACCCGAGCCCCTCGGGACCCAGTCCGAACATACCAACAAGTCTCACATAATACGGACCTACTCAAGGACTCAAATAACACATAAAAAAAAGCAAAACCGCAAATCACACCTCAAATCAAACTTAATGAACTTTTGAACTTTCAACTTTTAAAACTCGTGCCGAACCATATCGAATCAACTCGGAATGACCTCAAATTTTGCACATAAGTCCTAAATGACATAACGAATCTATTCTAACTCCCAGATCCAAAATTCGAACCCGATATCGTTAAAGTCATCTTCCGGTCAAACTTATGACAATTCTAAAATTCCAAATTGCCAACTTTTGCCAATTAATGCCAAAACCTTCGAGAAACATCCAAATGCAAATTCGGGAATACGCCCAAGTCCAAAATCACCATCCGAACCTAATGGAACTATTAAAACTCCGATCATGGGTCAAATACAAAAAAGTCAAACTTGGCCAACTCTCCTAACTTAAAGCTTCTAACATGAGAATCCTTCATCTGAATCAATCCCGAATCACCTGAAAACCAAAACCAACGATTCACACAAGTTATAATATGTCATATGAAGCTACTCAAGACTTCAAATATATGAACGGAATGCAAATACTCAAAACGACCGGTCGGGTCGTTACATCCTCCCCCACTTAAACATATGTTCGCCCTCGAATGTGCCAAGAGTCGTTCCAAGGCCATCAAATCACGGTGTAACCTTACCATGCACATACCCGGGGGTGATCCCACGTCACCCCGCTCCGTATAAGCCCGCCAACACAACATAACTAGAGATCCTTACTTCAACCTTAGTTAGTAAACCTTAGAACCCAATTTCCAACATTCGGAATTCATTACAAGACCTGAATCTCATATTTATACATTATATAAGTCCGAACAAACTTTATCAATCCCTAATCATAACCCAATATATAATCACATGATATACCACATAACTCAGATACTCGCAACAATAACTTCTGACCACAATAGCTGCCCAAAAATGATTTTGGTACCGATAGTAAACCTCATATCAAATAAAACCTCGTTCAAAACCTTCGTACACTGTCGATGATGAAAGAAACACAAAGAAACTCATAACCACTCATCAGATCAACAAGTCAAGAAGCTCACCTGTTCGACAAGGACTATAGCCAAATTCTGAATGAAAATATGGTATTCTTCTCCCAAACATTCCTCATCCCAATATGATAGTGCAAATCTCAGGCCTAGAAATCTCATCTCCGCCAACACAAGTAGCCCAACCGACAAGTCATACCAAAGCCATATGGTGCCCCACACAATGCGGTTTCGTACACCAAACAAGTAATAATTCAGATATGGTAGATAATAGTAAGAAAGTTAAATAAGAAGGCTACTAAGCAAGTTAAGCAGGCGGGGTAATTTTAACATCTTCCTATGATCTATTTTCTAGAAAGTGAAACAAAAACACAAAAAATAAGCGTAAGGAGTTGCATCTCATCACATTACCGTTGCAGAGTATAAACAATATAGAGAAAGACAAGCACAACTATGGTGAAATAAGCAAATCAACATCGCGAGGACCATCTCGCCCATAATGCCATAAGGCCACAACAGAATTACAATATGCATGCGGATAATCATGTAACCCTCATAACTCGTCATAGCATAAGAGAGTAATACTTAACGTAGACCAAGGCACGAATAACATCCATTCTGCCTCATGATATACCTGTGGTAACAGCTGCGCAAGAGCAAGCAAATCTGATCTGATACAGAATACACATTCTTATTAGGCTCACAAATAATCCCCAAACCAAATTCCGATCATCCCCAAACATGTAAATAACCTTCAAAAAGTCCATAGTAACCTTTCCATAACACATACCATCAATCATCCAATCCTCAACATTTCTTGACAATTCACAATCAAGGAATAGTCTGCCTACGCGAACATCCAGTCTCTGAACCTCATGAATCCGAGAATCTCCATATCCGATCTCAACACCGCTACTTGAATGGCTGATACATCACTCATACTCCATCATCATACAGAAAAATACTCACAAGTCAAAACACAATGCACTTGCCAACATGCGCACTCTCCTCTGGTGATATCAAATAGTGCCAGCATTCTCTTAAACACCCGAAATCGTCTGTTTCATCAAGAACTCATATCTTTCCCTGCAAAATTAAACCGCAACCTTGAACTCGCAACTTTCAACCCCACACGGAGCATCGCCACTAATATGCTAATCTTGTGAAAATACGAAAATCTCATAATCGACTCTGAACCACAAGCAAGTTGAACACCTCATCAACCGAGAACCTTTAATTTAACTCAATACAGGAGAACATAACCACACGCAATATAGATTCTATACCTGTAGAAAACATCAACTCTGGGATGTGTCCATAACCATGGTGAATTATTTGGAAACTCATTAACACATAATCAAGTCATCAGAACTGATCTCCTCTAACTCAACTGAGTCACGCAGACTACCAACCTGAAAGTAACTCAATTCGATATGCTCGCTCTGAAGGAACCTTCCGCAAATCTAAAGTCGTTTCTTGCATCTCTCTAATATTGCCGTGTATAATCATTATTGATATAGAAATACCGTTGATCCGGTCACCATTCACTACTGATCTCAAGCCTTATTCATTCATAAATTCAGGAGTCCTTAAATGCCATATATGATATGGAACTCATCAGAACCTTTTCGATAACCACTCACCTTACTCTGATCTTCAATACACAACCAATAAGCAATGGGCAACCCGCACTTAGCCAGCACATGACTATTCAAATAAACAACCAAGTAATCCCTCAGTACGGAAACTAAAACAATGCATGATCCTGCAATCTGATCATTGATATCAGACTCCCCCACTTAGCTCGAAACAATAGAACACATCATTCGTAACCCAAGGTACCATATCTTCATAGTTGCCTCGATCTCGCACGGCTATTTAGCTGAATACTTCAAAAGAAACTCATGCAATATTTGTGATAGAAGACTCCGCCAAGCGCATACCCATACTTGCAATAGCCAGGCAAACTCCCCCAAATGCACTGAAATGATAATATATGCATTCCACCGAATGGAAATATCATACGAAACACACGATCCAAACTCATCACGCAGGAGATAACCCCCTGGCTATACTCAAATCAACACCTTACCATAACCTCACCATAATCACAATAACTAGGCCACCCACCAGTCTTCCCAAGTTCGTGCTTGCCAACCAGATACAAGAATCTGCTTTCGTACCACGAATGAACGACTGGAAGACCTATCATTATCTACTCCCAAGACTAGATAGCACGTCATGATGGTAATCAAGAATTTATAGCCCTTCATAATCCATCTGAAGCATCACAACCATCGACGCATAGCCGATACCGAGTGCGCAACATCGCATATGAAGGAAAATATTGGGAAGAAGTAGGCATTTTTGCGGTCCGTTCTGCGACCGCACAACCACTCTGTGGACCGCAGAATGGCCGCAGAGTGGAGCAGTATTTTGGGCCATTTTTAATGTCATTTTTGCAGCCCATTATGCGACTGCATAACTATTTCACGGGCCGCACTCTTGTCGCATATCCTGTTTTGGGATTTTTCGGAGGGAGGTTCTGCGGTGCACTATGCGACCACAGAACCGTTCTTCGGTGCATTATGCGACCGCAGAACAGGTCTGCAGGTCGCATAGTGACCGCAGACCTGGTCAGTTCCTTTCAAGTTTTGGCACCCAAATTTTACGGTCATTTCACAGACCGCATAATCATTATGTGGTCGCATATGCGACCGCAAAACCTGTTCCGGAGCTTCATTTTTGAGTTTTTAAAACCTGACCCTACTTCGTTAAAATAGATGTAAGGGGCTATTTTTGAGAAAAAATCTGATACTTTAGAGTGAGAGAGAGTCCTGGAGGGAGAAAGTAATCTTCATTAAATTACTCTTTAATTCTGGATTAAAACTTTGAATATTATCAAGAAAAGCACCCTAGGTCTTCATTCTAAGAGGTAAGATTCTATCACTAAGCTCCTAATTTCGAAATATAACTAGAATTAGCAATTAGTAAGTTAGTTCAAGGGGATGCGAGTGCTTACCTTGCATGCATGTATTCTTAAGGTACGTGGGGAGGTTGTGAGTTAAAGATAGAAAAGAATGGGGTGTGGGATGATATAGTCTTTCATAAAAGGTCCATGGAACCTTAATACACACATAGTGTTTGATAAAATGCTCAAGTGAGCTAGAATCATGATCGCTTTCCTAATGTTTGGCTCAATTTTGCTATATTGCTAAAATAGATTGAAGTTGCTAATATTCCGGAACATCTTAGAGTTTTAAGAAGCTCAATTGAGGTATTTTGGCTAAACCCCCTCTTCTTAAAATTTAATCCCATGGTATTCATGAAATCGATGCAAGTCCAAAAATGAACATCCTAGAAATTGCTATCCGAATGTGCTTGTTTTGAAAATATATGTGTAATATGTATTCCCATGCTTTCATCATGTTATCTCGTCATTTGAGGAAAAGTTCAAAACTTAGAATATGTGCTAAAAATGCCTAGACTTCAAGTCAAATTCGATTAAAGACTGTTATACCAAATTGTGTAAAAAGCCGCTATGTGCCTTGGATTCTAAATTGCTCACATGTGAAATCAAAAAGTCTTGAATAAAAATCGTGTTGTTCTTGATGATAATAATAATGTTAGAATATGGAAAAGAACTTGAATCATAAAATACGGCCAAGTGCCAAGAATAACTTTATAATTGGGGCCATTAGTTCCATTGTATTGAAAAGATGGGAAAGAAATACGAAGTGAGCTGACTGATTGAAAAAGGGTGATGTCTCAAATGAGATGGCTTAGCCGATCGGGCCAAGATCTGACTCCGTGTAAGAACACAGTGGTATTGTGGATGAAAGTGTGAATATAGTTGATGTCTCAAAGGAGATGGCCTAGCCAATCGGGCCGAGATCGAACTCCGTCTAAGAACACGGTGCTATTGTGGATTGTGGCATATTGGCACTAAAAATCATCCAACCTAATATTGCGGGGATTGACTTAAAAATCTATGTGATCCTTAACTTGATGTTTTAGTGATATTTAAAGCTCATATTGCATTCTTGACTGTTTCCCCCTGTATTATTGTTCATTCTATTGAGACAGTGTTTTAGTTTTACATACTAGTATTATTCGATAGTACTAACGTCCCTTTTGCCGGGGGCGCTGCATCTTTAAATGAATGTAGGTAGTTCCATAGTAGACAGTGTTGATCACAGATAGTGCTGCATCCTCTTCTCAGCGGACTCAGTGAGCCCCATTTCATTCCGGGGTCATATATTGTACCTTTTGTTTATATTGTGGTCACTTTTTGAGGTATAGTCGGGGCCTTATTCCCGGCACTATCTTTACTCTTTTTTTTTATCTTTAGAGGCTCCGTAGACACTATGTGGGTTGTATATGGGTGTTAAAAAGGTCAACAGAATATGTTGTATTTTGGGCTCTTGATCCACTCAGTCATAAGGATGTATGTATTTTGAAACTTAATAATGATGTAACAAAATAAAATAACTTAGTAATGTATATATGTATGAACTTTCTACTGCCTAACTAATGAGAGCATGCCTTCTCTGGATCATAGGGGAGTCGGGTAGATAGTGTCTAGCAGGCTTGCTCGACCGGGTCCACTCGGTTGAGCGCCGGTCGTGCTCCCCGAGGTTGGGACGTGACAAACTTGGTATCAGAGCCTAAGGTTTTAAAGCATCCTAGGATGTCTTGGAGTCGTGTCTGGTAGAGTCCTTCTTATCGGTGTGTTGTCGACCACATCTATAAGTTGGAGGCTACTTGGACATTTAGGAACAATACCCTTCTTTGATATTTTGGATCGTGCGATGAAACTAATTGTGCAACTATTCCTCCTCTAACTCACGCATTCCTTTAACTTTCAGTATATGGCACCTAAGAAGAGAGCAACAACTGGCCAATGGGCCAATGCTGCTTCAGGAGTGGCAGTTGACCCTCTATTTGATGATGCGGGTGAATACACGAGGGGTGAGGATATTCCCCTGACTACTTCACTGCCTGATTCCACTCCACCTGGCCAGGCCACACTAGTCCCTACACCTACTGAGGGTGCGACGGTTCCTCTACCTGATATTCTGATTCCACCTCCAGCCCCAGCTTCCAGTTTTGGTATTTCTGATGGGGATCTTAGGGGAGCTATTCAAATGCTGACTCAGATAGTGGCTTCTCAATCCCAAAGGTCGAATGTTGCACCCATACCTTCTAGCCCACAAAGGGGATTCTACTAGTTCTAGGGTGAACAGGTTTCTACAGTTGGATCCTCCGGTGTTCACGGGTGCTAATCCCGAGGAGGACCCACAGGACTTCATTGATGATATGAATAAGACTCTCCGGGTTTTGCGCGCTACTGAGACAGAGGGAGTGGAGTTGGCCGCCTACCGCCTGAAAGGGGTGGCCTATTCTTGGTTCGAGCTGTGGGAGGACTCTCGGGAGGAGGGGAGCCCTCCAGCGAGGTGGAGTGAGTTTACTAACGCTTTCATAGACCATTTCTTGCCGGCCGAGACTAGGGCAGCTCGTGTCATAGAGTTTGAGAACCTTAATCAAGGAAGTATGGGTGTGTGGGAGTATCACATGGAGTTTGTGCGTCTTTCTAAATATGCCATTCTCATGTTGCCTACTATGGAGGCTAGAGTGCACCGATTTGTGCAGGGCCTTAGCCCTTTGGTTATCAATGAGGCCGCTACAGCTGCCTTGAATTCAGATATGAACTATGAGAAAATGGTAACATTTGCTCAAGCTACAGAGGAACGTAAGTTGAAGAATAGAAGGTAGCGAGAGGGTACCAGCAAGGTCTGATCCGCGGGCAACCCTGGAGATTCATTTAGTGGTGGAAGATCAGTTTTTAGGGGAGGATCATCAGGGCCATCCCAGTCTTATGCTCAATCTTCAGGTAGTGCACCACCAGCAGGGCACAGTCAGCCGCAGGGGAGTCGCTTCAGGCCCAATCAGGGCAGCAGGAGGCCCCACCATTAGGGCCGATCGGGAGGGAGATTCCAGCAGCAGCGGAGGCCCCCATGCCCCAAGTGTGGGGATCTTTTACCAGGACCTGCCGGTATATTACATGTGCAGAATGAGGGGCCATATTTAGAGGGAGTGTCGTTTATCCCGCCAGGGTTCGGGCAGGGGCACAGCACAGCCATCTAGTTCTGCAGCTGCTACATCTTTAGCACCCCCTCCAGCTCGAGGCACTCCGGCACCAGCAGAGCATGGTGCAGCTAGGGGTGATGCGTAGAGTTCAACAGAACCCAGCCATTTCTATGTTATGAGTAGTCGCTAGAGTGTAGAGGCTTCTCCAAATGTTGTCACAGGTATATTGACTGTCCAATCTCATGATGTATATGCTCTTATTGATCCCGGTTCCACCTTGTCCTATGTTACCCCCTTATGTTGCTATGGAATTTGGGATAGAACTAGAATAGCTTCATAAGTCGTTCTCTGTATCTACTCAGGTTGGCGAGTCTATTGTGGCCGCACGGGTTTATAGGGGTTGTATTGTCACGGTACGTGGTTGGGACATCGTGGCCGATCTAATTAAATTGGGGATGGTCGATTTTGATGTAATTATAGGGATGGATTGGCTTTATTCATGTTTTGCTAAGCTCGACTGCCGAACTAGAACCATAAGATTTGAATTTCCAAATAAGCCAGTTGTTGAGTGGAAGGGGGATAATGTGGTGCCGAAGGGTAGGTTTATTTCTTACCTTAAGGCCACGAAGTTGATTAACAAAGGGTGTATCTATCACTTGGTCCGGGTTACGGACACCGACGTTGAGGCACCTACACTTGAGTTTGTGCCAGTTGTGAATGAATTTCCAGAGGTCTTTCCTGATGAACTCCCTGGGATTCCGCCAGATAGGGAGATTGATTTTGGGATTGATGTGATGCCAGACATGCAGTCTATATCTATTCCGCCCTACAGGATGGCACCAGCAGAATTGAAGGAGTTAAAGGTGCAATTGAAGGATTTGTTAGAGAAGGGTTTCATCCGACCGAGTGTGTCTCCATGGGGCGCACCGGTTCTCTTTGTGAGGAAAAAAGATAGGTCACTACGTATGTGTATTGACTACCGACAGCTCAACAAAATCACAATCAAAAATAAGTACCCGTTACCAAGAATAGATGATTTGTTTGATCAGTTACAGGGTGCTAGGTACTTCTCCAAAATTGATTTATGGTCCGGGTACCACCAATTGAAGATCAGGGAGCAAGATATTCCAAAAATGACTTTCCGGACCCGGTATGGGCACTTTGAATTTCTGGTAATGTCTTTTGGGCTAACAAATGCCCCGGCGGCTTTCATGGATCTTATGAATCGGGTTTTCAAGCCTTTTCTCGATTCCTTTGTGATAGTATTCATTGACGATATTCTTGTTTATTCACGAGGTCGGGAAGACCATGCCGATCATCTCGGGGCAGTGTTGCAGACTCTTCATCAGTACTAATTGTACGCGAAATTTTTAAAGTGTGAATTTTGGCTCGAATCTATCATATTCTTGGGTCATGTAGTCTCTAGAGAAGGAATTTTGATCCTCAAAAGATTTCAGCAGTAAAGAATTGGCCTAGACCTACAACGCCAACCGAGATTCGCAGCTTCTTGGGCTTAGCAGGGTATTACAGGAAGTCTGTGGAGGGATTCTCTACTCTTGCCTCTCCGTTGACTAAACTGACTCAAAAAACGGTTAAGTTCCAATGGTCCGATGCTTGTGAAAGGAGCTTCCAGGAGTTAAAATCGAGATTGACTACGGCACCGGTGTTGACCCTGCCAGAGGGTACGGAAGGGTTTTGTCACATCCCGTAATTTAATATTAGAATTAGTCGTAGTAATCCATATGAGCTAGAAGGGATTAAGACCATTCATGAGATTATAGAGGATTTGCGACTATGTTATTGTAAGACTCCGTAAGTTTAACAACATTGATACCGTTAGATATTATGTTAACGTGGTATTTTCTTTTAAGTTGAGTATTTTAGTAAAAGTTTTATAAGTATAATTTTGTATAGTTACCATTATTATAGTTTTCGAATATGCTAAATTATACACATAATATAAGAAAGTTTATGAGATTTTCTTTATTATAAAAATAGAAATTATTTTCTCACAAAAAAAAGAAAGTTATCTTTTTACCATTTTAAGAATTAAGCATACGAGAATTTTTACTCTTTATATGAGATTAGGAAAATTAGAAGTTGAGAAAATATATGTATTTTTACATGGATGTTTTAATAAAATAATAGTGTATGTATTTATTTGTATAGTACCACATGATCATGATAGTAAGTTATATAATGTGTATTAAAAGTGAGTAGTATTTTAAGTAATTTGAGATAATTCTTAATTATGCGGGTAATTGGTAATTATATAAAAACAATTTGGATAAGAATATCGCGTGGCATATTTTGGCTTAGGAAAATTGTGACTCACGCCTTCATCAAAATATGTGGCTTGTTTAAAATAGAACTTGGAAAAAGGATAGTTGGGTGGCAGTGATATGTGATATATTAAAGTGACTCTTAAATGCATTTGATAAGGTGGCAATATGTAGTGGTGCCATTGGAACTTTTGACAAAACTCCTCATCAAGCAAAAGAATTGGAGGATTCTTTAAAATTGATCTTGCTATTGCAATTTTTTTGTTTCTGTCCACCAGATAGTTGCCGACCACTTTGCCCTACCTAGGAGAGAACATTACGGGAAAGCTAATTTAGTATGCTTTGGTTATTTTCATGGAAGTTGTGCTAATACAAGAATCAATACCTAGTTTAGAATGTACTTTAAGGTCATGATTTCAAGCTACTTTCCTTTTGATTCTCATGCTGGGAGGGTGACCTTTGAGAGTGTTATATCGTTTCTTGAGTTTTGCTGGAAAAGTTGTGCGAGTGTTTGAGAAAAAGTTTAGATGTAGTTCAAGAGGAGGTTGTTGATACAAGTACTGAAGCTTACAGGTATGTTAAGACTATTTTTTCTTTCTTTTGGCATGATCCAAGTAACGATACGTAAATGTAATGCTATTCCATAAGTGGTTCTACTCTTAGCAGTTAAGGATGTCCATATTATTCATTCCTGTAAAGTTATATTCAAGTATGTTTAAGTATGATGCTAAGTTTATATTGAGGCGTACGATAAAGATGTTAATGTTTATAATATAGTGAGACATGCATTTTCATGCATTTACCACCGTGCTACGGCCGGTCGGGCAGTTACCACCGGTTGGGCAATTATGTATCATTATTTAACACTGGTCGGGCAGTCATGCATTTACCACCGAGCTACGGCCGGTTGGGCAGCTACGCATTTACCACCGAGCTACGGTCGGTTAGGCAGTCATGCATTTATCACCGCGCTATGGCCGGTCGGGCAGTTACCACTGATCAGTTGGGCAGTCATGCATCATACGATATGGATAATTGAACTAGTCTCAAAGAGAAGAATTATATATGTAAGTACAATAAGTATGCATATACGGTGGCACTTCAGAGATTCAAGTTGATTCTTATATGTCTTTAATTAATGTTGACTTACTATTATGTTTCAGTTCTGCCTTACATACTCAGTACATCATTCGTACTGACATCCTTTTATTGGGGACACTGCATTCATGCCTGCAGGTATAGATAATCAGTTTGACGAGCCCTCATAGTAGACGAGATTGGCGTTTAGCGAAGGATCGGTAAGACTCCACCTCATTCGGAGTGCAGCCGAGTCTATGAGTCATCGTGTCAGAGTTTTGCCACAGACTTATGGGTAGGCCGGTACCCTGTCCCATTTGATGTCAAATAATCTTAGAGGCTTTGTAAACAGAGGTTAATTTTGTACAGTTTGTCAGAGGCCGTGACGGCCCATATGTATTCATGTTTTAAGAAAAATGATTCAGCGATACAGTTTTGCCCACTTATAGTTATACATTATGAGTTGTGGCCATGTTGGCCCATGATAGTTACAAAAGAAAAATAAATGAGTTACACAGTAGTTCTCTCGGGCCAGCACGGCACCGGGTGCTAGCCACGCGCCCCCAGGCTCGGGGCGTGACAAAAGTGGTATCAGAGCAGTTCTGTCCTAGGAAGTCTACAAGCCTGCCTAGTAGAGTCTTACTTATGGGTGTGTTGCGCGCCGCATTTATAATTGGAAGGCTATAGGGCATTTAGGAAATATTACCCTTTTTTTGTTTTCAGATCGTGCCATAGAGCTAAGTCGTAAGAATTCAGTATAAAGCTTCCACAGAATTTTGTATGCACCAGAGGTGCTATCACAATAGAGCTTTAAGGTGTAGATATAATTTTTACTTATGTGAAAGGGAAGTTATGAAAGAAACAGAAGATACGATGCGAGATTGAAAGGTAAGTAAGGTAAAGGTGAAAAAGATACGAGATATTCAAGTACAAGAGATTGTGAATAGTCGAGACTTCAGATAGAGGTTGGATTTTAGTTTAGTTTACACAGGAGACCCTAGAGAAAATTTTTGTAAATCTCTAAGAGTTAACATTCGAGGACTAATGTTTTAAAGGGGGGAAGGATATTACATCCCGTAATTTAATATTAGAATTAGACGTAGTAATCCATATGAGCTAGAAAGGATTAAGACCATTCATGAGATTATAGAGGATTTACGACTATGTTATTGTAAGACTCCGTAAGTTTAACAACATTGATACCATTAGATATTATGTTAATGTGGTAATTTCTTTTAAGTGGAGTATTTTAGTAAAATTTTTATAAGTATAATTTTGGATAGTTACCATTATTATTGTTTTCGAATATGGTAAATTATACACATAATATAAGAAAGTTTATGAGATTTTATTTATTGTAAAAATAGAAATTATTTTCTCACAAAAAAAGAAGGTTATCTTTTTACCATTTTAAGAATTAAGCATGCGAGAACTTTTACTCTTTATATGAGATTAAGAAAATTAGAAGTTGAGAAAATATATGTATTTTTACATTGATGTTTTAATAAAATAATAGTGTATGTATTTATTTGTATGGTATCACATGACCATGATAGTAAGTTATATAATGTGTATTAAAAGTGAGTAGTATTTTAAATAATTTAAGATAATTCTTAATTATGCGAGTGATTGGTAATTATCTAAAAATAATTTGGATAAGAACATCACGTGGCATATTTTGGCTTAGAAAAATTGTGACTCATGCCTTCATTAAAAATATGTGGCTTGATTAAAATAGAACTTGGAAAAAGGATAGTTGGGCGGCAGAGCTATGTGATATATTAAAGTGACTCTTAAATGCATTTGATAAGGTGGCAATATGTAGTGGTGCCATTGGAACTTTTGTCAAAACTTCTCATCAAGCAAAAGAATTGGAGGATTTTTTAAAATTGATCTTGCTATTGCAATTTTTTTGTTTCTGTCCACCTGATAGTTGCCGACCACTTTGCCCTACCTAGGAGAGAACATTACTGGAAAGCTAATTTAGTATGCATTGGTTTTTTTCATGGAAGCTGTGCTAATACAAGAATCAATACCTAGTTTAGAATGTACTTTGAGGTCATGATTTCAAGCTACTTTCCTTTTGATTCTCATGCTGGGAGGGTGACCTTTGAGAGTGTTAGATCGTTTCTTGAGTTTTGCTGGAAAAGTTGCGCGAGTATTTGAGAAAAAGCTTTGATGTAGTTCAAGAGGAAGTTGTTGATACGAGTACTGAAGCTTACAGGTATGTTAAGGTTATCTTTTCTTTCTTTTGGCATGATCCAAGTAACGATACGTAAACATAATGCTATTCCATAAGTGGTTCTACTCTTAGCAGTTAAGGATGTCCATATTATTCATTCCTGTAAAGTTATATTCAAGTATGTTTAAGTATGATGCTAAGTCTATATTGAGGCGTACGATAAAGATGTTAATGTTTATAATATAGTGAGACATGCATTTTCATGCATTTACCACCGTGCTACGGCTGGTTGGGCAGTTACCACCGGTTGGGAAGTTATGTATCATTATTTACTACCGGTCGGGTAGTCATGCATTTACCACAGAGCTACGGCGGTTGGGCAGCTACGCATTTACCACCGAGCTACGGCCGGTTGGGCAGTCATGCGTTTATCACCGCGCTACGGCCGGTCGGGCAGTTATCACTGATCAGTTGAGCAGCCATGCATCATACGATATGGATAATTGAAATATTCTCAAAGAGAAGCATTATATATGTAAGGACAATAAGTATGCATGTACGGTGGAACTTCAGAGATTCAGGTTGATTCTTATATGTCTTTAATTAATGTTGACTTACTGTTATGTTTCAGTTTTGCCTTACATACTCAGTACATTATTCGTACTGACGTCCTTTTGTTGGGGACGCTGCATTCATGCCTGCAGGTATAGATAATCAGTTTGACGAGCCCTCGTAGTAGACAAGATTGGCGTTTAGCGAAGTATCGGTAAGACTCCACCTCATTCGGAGTGCAACCGAGTCTATGAGTCATCGTGTCAGAGTTTTACCATAGACTTATGGGTAGGCCGGTACCCTATCCCATTTGATGTCAAATAATCTTAGAGGCTTTGTAGACAGAGGTTAATTTTGTATAGTATGTCAGAGGCCTTGACGGCCCATATGTATTCATATTTTAAGAAAAATGGTTCAGTGATACAGTGTTGCCCACTTATAGTTATACATTATGAGTTGTGGCCATATTGGCCCATGATAGTTACAGAAGAAAAACAAATAAGTTGCATAGTGGTTCGCTTAGGCCAGCACGACACCGGGTGCCAGCCACGCGCCCCCAGGCTCGGGGCGTGACAGGTTTGTGGTATATTGCGATGCTTCAAGGATCGGGCTTGGGTGTGTATTAATGCAACACTATAAGGTTATAGCTTATGCTTCTAGGCAACTCAAGAATCATGAAAAAAAACTATGCAACTCATGACTTAGAACTTGCAGCGGTGGTTTTTGCATTGAAGATTTGGCATCGTTACTTGTATGGGGTCCATGTGGATGTATTCACGGACCACAAGAGTCTTCAATATATTTTCAAGAAAAAAGAGATGAATCTGAGGCAGAGAATATGGCTTGAGTTACTCAAGGATTACGACATCAATATTTTGTATCACCCGGGGAAAGCCAATGTTGTGGCGGATGCTCTTAGCCGGAAATCTATGGGTAGTTTGGCTCACTTGGAGGCATGTCAAAGGTCGTTGGCCAGTGAGGTTCATCAGCTAGCCAGTTTGGGAGTTCGTCTTGCGGACTCTAGTGAAGGAAGGGTAATTGTGCAAAATAGGGCAGAATCATCGCTTGTTGTGGAAGTCAAAGAGAAGCAATACAATGATCCATTATTGGTACAACTGAAGGAGGGGATTCATAAACATAAGATTATGGCTTTTGCGCTTGGCATGGATGATGGTACACTAAGGTACCGAGGGCGACTATGTGTTCTGAATATAGATGGTTTCTGGGAAAGAATCATGACTGAGGTTTACGCTTCTAAGTATTCCATGCATCCAGGTTCTACAAAGATGTATCATGATCTCAAGGAAGTCTATTGGTGGAATAACATGAAAAGGAATGTGGTGGACTTTTTGGAAAGGTGTCCGAATTGTTAGCAAGTGAAGGCCGAACATCAACGGCCTGGTGGGTTGGCACAGGACATAGAAATTCCAATATGGAAGTGGGAAATAATTAATATGGATTTTGTGGAAGGATTACCATGTACTCCGCGCAAGTTTGACTCAATTTGGGTGATTGTGTATCGACTCACGAAATCAGCACATTTCTTGCCAGTTAAATCTACCGACACAGCGGAACAATATGCTCAGTTGTATATCAAGAAAATAGTCAGGCTGCATGGCACTCCAGTTTCTATCATCTCCATTCGAGGGGCTCAGTTCACGGTCAATTTTTGGAAGAAATTTCAGCAAGGTTTGGGTACTCAGGTAAATCTTAGTACAGCCTTCCATCCACAGACAGACGGGCAAGCAGAACGGGCTATTCAGACGCTTAAGGACATGTTGCATGCTTGTGTTCTTGATTTTAAGGGTAGCTGGGATGATCATTTTCCACTCATAGAGTTTGCCTATAACAACAGCTTTCATGCTAGTATTCAGATGGCACCATTTGAGGCATTATATGGTAGGAAATATAGGTCTCCCATTGGGTGGTTCGAAATTGGGAAAGCAGAGTTGATAGGGCCAGACCTCGTGCATCAGGCTATGGAAAAACTTAAGACCATTAAGGAGCGTTTGAAGACTGCTCAGAGTCATCAGAAGTCTTATTCGAATGTTCGTCGTAGGGATTTGGAGTTCAAAGAAGATGATTGGGTATTCTTGAAAATTTCCCCCATGAAAGGCGTAATACGATTTGGTAAGAAATGGGAATTGAGTCTGAGATATGTCGGTCAGTACAAAATCATCCAGAGGGTCAGGTGGCGTACAAGCTTGAGCTACCACCCGAGATGTCATTAGTGCACCCGATATTTCATGTGTCTATGTTGAAGAAGGTAGTTGGAGATCCGTCAGCTATTGTGCCGGTTGAGACCATTGAGGTTAATGAAGAATTGTCATATGAAGAAATTCCAGTTGCCATTCTTGATAGACAAGTTCGAAAGTTGAGAAATAAATAAATTGCCTCCGTAAAAGTATTATGGCGAAACCAGCAGGTTGAAGAGGCCACTTGGGAGGCCGAGGAAGAGATGAAGAAGAAGTATCCTTACTTGTTTGAATAGCTGTGTAGTCCTTTTTATGAACTTGTCGCCTATGAATTTTGTATCACTTGTTCAGTTAATATAAATGTGTTCGTTTTGATTATATGTTGTTTACATGAGGCCACGGTTGGCATTGTTATGAGTTATGTTACATCGTTGGATTGTGTACATGTTTTTAGGATGTGATTCTGGAGCTCTCTGACAGGTAAATAGACCCAGTTACAAAGGAAACTCTGGCAAATTTTTTGAAAATTTGGGGAGTTAGTTAAATTTGGGGCTATTGGTGTGGGGTATGAAAAACTGAGTTGCATAAGGTACTAATAGTGGACCCTGATCCTCATTCGAAGACGAATGATCTTAAGTGGGGGAGGATGTAAGGCCCCGTAAAACGTTTTCTAAAAACACGGATTTCGTGATGCCGAAGTAGGCGTAGAGGTTAATAATAGTAGAAATTCTTGGCGGCAAGCTTGCGAGCCGTGGTTCAGACTTTTTGGATTGAACAATGCGCTGGGGAGTTGAAGGAAAATGTTGGGCAGAAGTAGGCATTTATGCGGTCCGTTCTACGACCGCAGAACCAATCTGCGGACCGTAGAATAGCAGTAAAGTGGAGCAGTCTTTTGGGCCATTTTTAATGTCATTTTTGCTGCCCATTATGCGACCGCATAACCATTTCGCCGGCCGCACTCTTGTCGCATATCCTGTTTTGGGATTTTTTGGAGGGAGGTTCTGCGGTGCATTATGCGACCGCAGATCTGTTCTATGGTGCATTATGCGACCGCTGAATAGGTCTGCGGGCCGCATAGTGACCGCAGACTGGTCAGTTCCTTTCCAATTTTGACACCCAAATTTTGCGGTCATTTCACGGACCGCATAATCATTATGCGATCGCATATGCGGCCGCAGAATCTGTTCTAGAACTTTATTTTTAGGTTTTTAAAACCCGACCCTACTTCATTAAAATAGATGTAAGGGGCCATTTTTGCGCCAAAACCTGATGAAGCTCCGGAATTGATGCAAGTCCTAAAATAAACATCCTAGAAATTGCTATCCTGAATGTGCTTGTTTTGAAAATATATGTGTAATATGTATTCCCATGCTTTCATCATGTTATGTCGTCATCTGAGGAAAAGTTCAAAACTTAGAATATGTGCTAAAAATGCCTAGACTTCAAGTCAAATTCGATTAAAGACTGTTATGCCAAATTGTGTGAAAAGCCTCTATGTGCCTTGGATTCTAAATTGCTCACATGTGAAATCAAAAGTATTGAATGAAAAACCGTGATATTGTTGATGATAATAATAATGTTGGAATATGGAAAAGAACTTGAATCATGAAATACGGCCAAGCGCCAAGAATAACTCTATAATTGGGGCCACTCGTGCCATTGTATTGAAAAGATGAGAAAGAAATACGAAGTGAGATGACTGATTGAAAAAGGGTGATGTCTCAAATGAGATGGCTTAGCCGATCGGGCCAAGATCGGACTTCGTGTAAGAACACGTTAGTATTGTGGATGAAAGTGTGAATATGGTTGATGTCTCAAATGAGATGGCCTAGCCGATCGGGCCGAGATCGGACTCCGTATAAGAACACGGTGGTATTGTGGATTGTGGCATATTGGCACTAAAAACCATCCAACCTAATATTGTGGGGATTGACGTAAAAATCTATGTGATCCTTAACTTGATATTTTAGTGTTATTTAAAGCTGATATTGCATTCTTGACTGTTTCCCCCTGTATTATTATTCATTCTATTGAGACAGTGTTTTAGTTTTACATACTAGTATTATTCGACAGTACTAACGTCCCTTTTGCCGGGGGCGCTGCATCTTTAAATGGATGCAGGTGATTCCATAGCAGACAGTGTTGATCATAGATAGTGCTACATCCTCTTCTCAGCGGACTCGTTGAGCCCTATTTCATTCCGGGGTCATGTATTTTACCTTTTATTTATATTGTGGTCACTTTTTGAGGTATAGCCGGGGTCTTGTTACCGCCACCATCTTTACTCTCTTTTGTATCTTTAGAGGCTCCGTAGACACTATATGGGTTGTATATGGGTGTTAGAAAGGTTAACAGACCATGTTGTATTTTGGGCTCTTGTTCCACTCAGTCATAAGGATGTATGTATTTTGAAACTTAACAATGATGTAACAAAATAAAACGACTTAGTAATGTATATATGTATGAACTTTCTACTACATTACTAATGAGAGCATGCCTTCTCTATATCATAAGTGAGTCGAGTAGATAGTGTCTAGCAGGATTGCTCGACCGAGTCTACTCGGTTGAGTGCCGGTCGCGCTCCCCGAGGTTGGGGTGTGACAATAATCTTCAACTCAAGTATGGAATCCAATATCTTAAGAATAACGGTCGTAGCAATGTATTAGTGATTAAGCATAGTGATGACCGAATTTAGCACATCAATAGTTTCACAAAAATCCGTTAAATTTTAATCAAGTTATAATAAGCTAAATATTGGTTTCTAGCATTTAATTTCATATTCTTGGTAATCTAGAAGTCAAGTAAGACATAAAAAAGAAGGTCGCATAATTCTACCAGGCACAATTAGTCGTATAATTCACCTCCGAGCATGATTAACCCTGGCACATGCATATACGCTCATCACCTCAAGTATGCATCACCCCTACATGTAGCAAACAATATCAATTAGTAGGAAACATTCCGACAACAAAGTTAGGTAAGACACTTACCTCAATCAAGCCAAATCGATATACTAAAAGCGTCATCCCGCTCAAATCATCCTCCGAACGGCTTGAAGCTAGCCGAAAGCAACTCAAAATTATCAAATAATGCCATATGAAGCAAACCCAATCGATAGAGGTCGAATCCTTACACATTTACTCAAAGTCAACCAAAAAGTTAAACCCGGGCCCGCACCTCGCAACCCGACAAAACTCATAAAATTCGATAATTCATTTAATTACGAGTCCAACCATACTAATTTCACTCAAACCTAACTACGAATCGATGTTCAAAACTCAAAAATTTACTTTTATGAAAGTTTAGACAAAAACCCCCAATTTCTCTTTTGGAATCATCAATCAAATGCCAAAAATTAGGATAAATTCATAAAATATAATCAAAACGGAGTAGAAAATACTTACCCCAATCCATGTGGTGAAACTCACCTCCAAAATCGCTCAAATCCGAGCTCTATAGTTCAAAATATGATAAAATGACTCAAGGTCCGAAAATAGAGTACTTATAACCACTGAACAGAAATACTCATCGTGATCGTGGGAATACCTTCGCGATCGCGAAGCACGGACGCGACTGCCACCAGATTACATTTTGCGTTTGCGGTACAGTCCTCGCGAATGCGACTCACAGACAACTCAGAACTTCGTGAACGCGGCTCCCACTATGCGAATGCAATGAAGACGGCTTCCAGCTCCAGCTCCCAACTCACACTACGCGATCCCGATCCCACATTCGCGAACGCGAAGAAGACTTGCCCCTACTCTACAGGAACGCGGTCGACCTGCCGCGAACGCGATGAAGAAAATTCCCTAGTTCTATAAATCACTACGCGGTCACGACCATTTCTTCGCGATCGTGAAGAACAACAGATACATCAGCAAACAGCAGAAACCAGCAACTCCAAGCCAATCCAGAATGATCCAAAACCACCCTTAAACTCACCCGAGCCCCTCGGGACCTCGTCCGAACATACCAACAAGTCCCAAAATATAATATGGACCTACTCGATGCCTCAAATCACACATAACAACATCAAAACTATGAATCGCACCTCAAATCAAACTTAATGAACTTTTGAACTTTCAACTTCCAAAACTCGTGACGAACCATATCAAATCAACTCGGAATGACCTCAAATTTTGCACACAAGTCCCAAATGACATAAAAAAGCTATTCCAACTTCCGAAATCCGAACCCGATATCATTAAAGTCAACTTCCGATCAAACTTATGAACATTCAAAAACTCCATATTGCCAATTTTCGCCAATTAATGCCAAAACCTTCAAGAAACATCCAAATGCAAATTCGGGCATATGCCCAAGTCCAAAATTACTATACGGACCTAACGGAACCATCAAAACTCCGATCCGGGGTCAAATATACAAAAGTCAAACTTGGTCAACTCTCCCAACTTAAAGCTTCTAACATAAGAATCTTTCTTCCAAATCAATCCCAAATCACCTGAAAACCAAAGCCAACGATTTCACACAAGTCATGATACGTCATATGAAGCTACTCAAGACTTCAAACAACTGAACGGAATGCAAATGCTCGAAACGATCGATCGGGTTGTTACACACCGGGTTTTGGAAAATTTCTAGTAGATACTTATGGTTTTTGTTTATTAATTTCACTACTTCACTTTTATGTTTATTTTATGCTTTATGTTGCTACGGTCAACTAATATTTGTTTCTTTATTAAATAAAATCAATGACTCTAACAATATAAAAATGAACAATTAAATAAATAGTTCACCATTGGCTTACCTAACAGCGATATTGGGCGTAATCACGGCCTACCGTGGGAATTGGGATGTGACAACAAAAATGTGCCCTGAAATTAGGTTAGAGCTAACAATACATCGGGAGTTGGACTGGATAGATGTTATTATAGCTAGATTGCTCTTCTAATACAGTGATGAGCAAACTTTAGTGAGAACATTTTTTAAGTCCCTAAGGGAGGTATATGTAACAATTCACGAACTATTGGTGGTTGAATTGGGAAGAGGATTCACTATGAAACTTGACTTAGACAAAATTGTGTTATTTTATATAGTCCAAGTACAAATTTAACCCTTTACCCTTTATTTTGGAAGGAAAGAGTATATTGTAAGCAGCAAAAGAGATCTTAGTCATCGAAAAGTGAGAAAGTTGGATTTCGTTGATTCATTTGTCAAATAAATATTCTAATTTCCAATTCAAAGAAAGAAAAGCCATAAAGATGATTGTGTCCTGCCGGACTAAACGTGGTCGGCGAGACAAAAGAATGTTATCTTTGTCAAAAGTTGGTCATTGCCTATTGGCCATTCTTATTATAGATTGCATTTAGGATTTTCTATTTCTCCCCCTACTCCCAATGTAAGGCCTGAGCACTTAGGGCACCATGAAGAAAGTGAAAAGGAATCTTCACCCAGGAAAAAAGTTTATTTAGTGGTAATAGAACCTTTTTCCTGCTATCAACTGCTGAGCTGGCAGGCAAAGTTAGCATTCTCATTCATTTTATCTCCACTAAGATATAATACTACTAATTATCAATGATGGTAACTCTTTCCTTAACTTTTTTTTTTCTTTGGCAAACACACCCATGTCGGGTGTTTGTCTCATGATACCACATTGTGGTCTTTCCTTTCCTTTTATTTTCAGTTTCGGCCTAAAACATTTTTGTATGCATATTTTACAGCATTTGAGGCTTGCCCCGCAGATAAACAAGAGTAGAATTTAAAACATCAAACTTATAGAAACCGGATGCATGGCTGTAGATGCAGGTCAGTATTTATCATAATTTTCTAGCTTGATCAGAGTGGTGGCCCTTCTGGTGAGACAAAAACGTCTCATGAATACACTAATTTCGAAGATATATGAGTTCAGAAACTTTTAGTTATGCAATTCAGTTTTCTGCTATTATAGGGACATTAAAAGTAAATTTTATGGACTATAACCTATTCAAAACTTTTTTGTGGCCATCGATGTATAATTACACATGAAATATGAATTGGAGAATAATTTATAAAGAGGACAGTGATATTGGTCGGCCTTAAAGTTGAAATACTTATTCACTTGGACAAAACAAGGGACATAACTCTTGCTACTCTATATGTTGTATTTTATGTGACACATTTTTATATTTAGAACAATATAACTTTACACTTCATGTTTTTTACTTTTAGTGTCATGATTTTAGTCACTGAAATATCATTACTTGTTTAATATCATAAGTTTTACAAACAAATTTATAGTACAGATGCAAGAAAGTAAGAAGAATCTCTCACGAAAAAAGAAAATACAAATATTGTTGGTTATCAAAAATTATACTCATCAAACCTTCCTCTTAATTAACACTCCTCCCGTCTCGTTTGAAGAAAACTTTTGTTATATGTGCCAAATATATGTCAAGTACCAAAATTATAAGTCGTGGTAGGATTCTTGACATATTTTTTCATTATCTCTCCTTATAAATATCTAGTGAGTCTCAAACAAATCATGTAGCTAAGGCTAAAATGTAAGTAGTAAGATCAAATAGTTTCTAAAAGGAAAAAATATGTCATTCTCTATTTCTACTTGAGATAAATTAAAAAAAAATGTGTCACATAAATTGAAACAAAGTAACACTACTTTTTTTATATTCTAAAACAAGAGTGTATCATCTTAATATAAATCTATAGTATGCTAAAGTATATAATTTATGTGGAAAAATTGTTTTATTTTAATATTATAAAGCGTCATAGTTATTAAAAAAACAAAAGCGAAGGCATGCTTTTGACTCAAAAAGAATTATTATAAAAAATAGGGAAAAAGCTCATTATTGCCCCTGTACTATAGGTTTGTCCGCTGTTTCACTTCCAAAACCCACCCTACTCTTAACAAAGTAAGTGGAACTGCTCCTAACGGATGGCCAATGTAGCACCTGACTCCGCAAAATATTTGCCACATAGGATCCAAGTCAGCTTTCCATTAACTCTTAGCCTAGTTTGTAACAAGCCATTTCACTCCCACTGAAAACGAGCTCAAGAATAGAGCAACCTGTTGTCCATCAACCAACCAAGAAACTGAATTTCCAAACTTGAAACAGAGATGAGTGATAGCACCAGTGAATCCAAACAACTTCACAAAGGGTCACAAAATTCTCCAGCGGCGAACACAGGTGGCCTCAAAACATTGTGCTTTTTCATAATCATTCAATCAGATAGAGCCTTAGGAAAAACTCAATACTAAAAAATTAGGTCGAAGCGACGGACAAATTCTGTAGCTAAACAGAAAAATTCGTCGCTAATCTCATTTAGCGACGGATTAGCAATAAATTTTCTGCTAGCTACAAGCGTTTTAGCGACAGATTAGCGACGACGTTCGTAACTAATTTCAGTTTATTTTTTTGTAGTGACTATTGTCACGTCCTTAGTCGTTAACTAAGTACACGTGCGACGCTTGACAATTTGCTCACGTTCTTGCTATGCCAAGTCAGCCTTACTACACTCAAGATCGCTAAGAGAATGGTAGAAAGAACACAAGAGAATTGTTAAATGAAGCTTTGTATTAGAGAGAACTTGAATTGTTTGCTTGATGAATTACAAATGAATGGCCTCCTTTATATACTAGTCTCCTAGGGGCTAGTGTGCAAATATTAATTGTTACATAAGTCCTTAATATTTACAAGATAAGGGCTTTCTCTAGAATTCTCTACAAACCTATAAGATTACAAGGACTTTCCTAGCAAATCCATAAACATCTAGGATCTTCCAAAGGAAATGTCCATACTTCTCTAGAATTTTCTCACAAATGCAAGCATTCCTCTTATGTAAGCTTCCACATGGCATTAATATATGCCAAATGGCGCTTATGTGGCATGATGACACGGCGAGTCATCACACTCTCCTCCACCTAATGTTGCGACGACCGCGGCGCAATGTTGCTGCATAAACTCTCGGATCTTATCTTTGAATTGCCATAAATCTTCATAACATTCCCATGTGGCCTCCTCCGGTGATTGCCCCTTCCAATGGACGAGGAACATTGCGGTGGCTTTTTGCCCTTGTTTTCGCCTGGCCTGGTAATCAATAATAGCCTCAATCTCCCGGTCGTGCGAGGCAGTGATAGTAATAGGCGCTCGACTTGATTGGCCCCTACTTGGATCATCATTGTCTTCATGATATGGCTTAAGCATGCTGGCATGAAAAACAGGATAGATCTTAAGATATGATGGCATGTCAAGCTTGTATGAGATCTATCCTACCTTGGCGACTATCTTAAATGGCCCCTCATACTTGCGAATCAGATTCTGATGCATGCCCCGTAGTGCCTTAAACTGTCTTGGATTAAATTTCACCATGACCATGTCCCTAACTCTATAGTCCGTGGGACGCCGCTTACGATCTGCAAACTTCTTCATCTTCTTAGCTGCCTTATCCAAGTAGGACTTAGCAGTGTCAAGCTGCTTCTCCCATTCTTTGGCCATATGATAAGACCCCAAACTCTTTCCCTCGAATGCGGCTGGTAATAAATGTGGAGTTTGTGGTTGTTGGCCTGTGGCTAGCTCAAATGGTGCCTGTCTTGTGGACTCACTCCACTGCAAGTTATAAGAGAATTGGGCGATGTCTAGGAGCCTTGACCAATCTTTCTGATGCGCGCTTACATAATGCCTCAAGTAGCATTCTAGTAAGGCATTGACCAGTTCCGTTTTTCCATCTGTCTGTGGGTGGAAACTAGTGGAAAAGTACAGTTACGTGCCAAGTATGTCGAATAATTCTCTCCAAAAGTTCCCAGTAAAACGGGGGTCTCGATCACTGATAATATGCCTTGGTAAGCCCCAATACTTCACCACATTCTTAAAGAATAGCTTGGCGGCTTCCTTGGCAGTGCAACCTGGTGTGGCGGGCATGAAGGTGGCATATTTGGAAAATCTATCCACGACCACCATAATAGTACCATAACCGTCAGACTTCGGTAGGCAAGTGATAAAGTCCATAGTCACGCTCTCCTATGGACGCTCTGCAACTGGTAGTGGCTCCAAAAGTCCTTCGGGTTTTTGTTGCTCAACTTGTCCTGTTGACAGACAAGACAAGTCTGCACATAACACTCTATGTCATCTCGCATGTGTGGCTAATAGTAGACTGACTCAACCAAGGCCCTAGTGCGACGTTGGCCTGGATGACCAGCCCACATTGTGTCATGACTCTTCCTTATAATCTGCCGTCTAATGTCTCCAAACTTAGGCACGTAGACTCGCCGACCTGTGGTAAGTAGTAGGCCGTCTTCAACCCAAAAACGTCTCGTATTGCCCTGGTTGGCTAACTCGATAAGTTGTTTGGCTGCTGGATCGTGTTGCATGCCTTCTTTTATAGCCTCACGAATGTCCCATCTTGTTGAAGTGATTGCAGCAAGCTCAGCTTTCCGGCTCAAGGCATCGGCTACAACATTACCTTTGCCCGGCTTATACTCCAGCACATAATCAAATTCGGCCAAGAAATCCTGCCATCGAGCCTGTTTTGGGGTGAGCTTCTTCTGCGTCTGAAAGTAGCTAGTAGCTACATTGTCGGTCTTGACCACGAACCTTGACCTAAGCAAATAATGTCGCCATGTACGAAGACAATGCACAATAACAGTCATCTCCTTCTCTTGCACTGTGTAACGCCGCTCCGTCTCATTTAACTTGCGACTCTCAAATGCTATGGGATGCTTATCCTGCATCAAGACACCCCCAATGGCAAAATCTGAGGCATCTGTATGCACCTCAAATGTCTTGGCAAAGTCAGGTAATACCAAGATTGGCTCCTCTGTTACAGCTGCCTTGAGGTCTTCAAACACCTTTTGACAATGCTCCGTCCAAACCCATGGCTTGTTCTTCTTTAGCAACTCAGCCAATGGTGCAGCCTTTGCTGAGTAGCCACAGATGAACCGACGATAGTAGTTAACAAGGCCAAGGAAGGATCTCAACTCAGTTACCTTTATAGGTGCCTCCCACTCCTGGATAGCACGTACCTTAGCCTCGTCCATGCGTAGCTCGCCATTGCTAATAACATGGCCTAAGAAGTGCACCTTTGATTGTGCAAACTCGCATTTCTCCCTCTTGATGTATAGCCCGTTCTCCAGCAAGACTTGGAAAACCTTCCTTAAGTACTTCATGTGCTCTTCCAAGGTGTTGCTGTAGATGACTATGTCGTCTAGGTAGACTACCACGAACTGATCAAGATAGGGATGGAAAATCTTATTCATAAGGGTGCGAAATGTGGCAGGTGCATTGGTTAAGCCGAAAGGCATCACCAACCACTCAAAGGCTCCATATCTCGTCACACATGTTGTCTTTGGCTCATCCCTTTCTGCAATACGAACCTGGTAGTAGCCCTTGCGAAGATCCACCTTGGTAAAATACTTGGCTTGCCCAAGTCTATCGAATAAGTCGGAAATGAGCGGGATCAGGTACTTATTCTTCACTGTGACCTTATTAAGTGCTCGGTAGTCTATGCACAAGCATAGTGATCCATCCTTCTTCTTCTGGAACAATACTGGTGCGCCGAAAGGTGCCTTTGATGGGCGAATATGACCAGTATCTAGCAACTCTTTCAATTGTTTCCTAAGCTCCTCTAGCTCGGGCGGTGCCATACGATATGGGGCAAATGCGGGTGGCTTAGCCCCTCGCTCCAACTCAATATTGTGATCCACATCTCGCCTAGGCGGCAAGTGCTTAGGCAACTCCTCGGGCATGATATCTTTGTTTTTCTCAAGCAACTTCTCTATGCAAGGTGGTAGTATCTCTTGAAAACTCTTGTCTTCCTCCAGACTTGCGATGGTTGCCACGAATGTCGGCTCCCCCTTCTTGATCCCCTTTACAACCTGCATAGCTAAGAGTTATGCTTGGCTCTGTCCGTGTGGCATAGACACTGTAGGTACCATGCAAGCTCCTTCTCGCTCCATAACCAAGAGATGTTGGAGGTAGGGATCGATCAAAGTATGACAATGTCTAAAGAACTCTTGTCCCAATATGATGTCAAAGATATCCATAGCAGTTACGGTAAAGTTTATGATACCTTTCCAAGTTCCCAATTTGACACCAACTCCATTAGCTACCCCACGAGCATTTTGTACCTCGGCATTCACGGTCTTGACGCGGGAGTTGGTTGGAGCAAGCTTCAATTCTAGTCTTTTTGCGGCAACCTCAGTCACGAAATTATGAGTTGCTCCAGTATCCACCATTGTACGAGCAGGCTTGTTGTTGATGGTGAGATCCACGTACTGGTTTCCATTCTCGGTAGGTTGGATAGATTGCTTTGTGATAGCACTGCATAATCCGATCATACCTAACTGTGCAGTTCCCGAACTCTCTCCTTGCGGCTGCTCCTTCCGTTCACAGACCATGGCGCTAAGGCTCTTTAGGTCAGGACAATTCCTAAAGCTGTGAGGCCCTCCGCATATGTAACATCCCTTCTTCTCGGCCTGCGATTTCTTCTCGGCGTACCCCTGATGGCCACTCAGCTTTTTGGAATCTTGAGTCTTGTAGTATTGTTGTTGTATCTCCTTGCCTTTGACACGGTCTCCCCCACCTTTGACATTGTTAAACGTTGATTCTTTGACTTTCCCTTTGTCGTGTTTGTCATGCCTGAAATCCATCAATGATTCGGCCTCCACTATGGCTTGGTCTATATTTGCGACTTGCCGGCATTGTAACTCCTGCTTAGCCTAATTTTGCAACCCGTCCATGAAGTGGAACAACAAGTCATCATTGGTCAGGTTGGGGATTTGAAGCATAAGGGTAGTGAATTCCTTGACATAGACACGTATGCTCCCTGTTTGCTTCAACTCCCTAAGTTTGCGCCTTGCCTCGTACAAGACATTGTTTGGAAAGAACTGTTGCTTGAACTCGGCTTTGAACTGATCCCACGTGCTAATAGTACATATACCTTTATCCACGTCGGCCATCTTCCTTCTCCACCATAGCATGGCAGTCTCTGAGAGGTACAAGACCGCCGTGTTGATCATGGCCTCGTCGTCCTTCACTTTGCCGTGCTTGAAGTAGTTCTCCAAGAGCCAAAGGAAGTTTTCCACTTCTTGCGCATCACTAACACCTTTGAACACCGGGGGTTTGGGAGCCTCGATCTTGGCCTCCCTCGTCACCACAACATTGCTGGTTGCCTCGGTCACGCCAGCACTAACATGTTCCTCGAGTGACTCTATCTTTGCCTTCATAGCATCGATAGTACTCAAAGCCTCCATGAGTCTGCACTCTAAGGCAGTGATAGTTTGCCTTAGTTCCATCTCGGTCTGTGTACGTCCCTCCAAGTCATTTCGGATGCTCTCAATCTCTTCAAGAGTGTGCCCCTCAAGAACGCCAAGGGTGCTTTCCACCTTCCCCAAGCGTTGGCCAAAGATCTCCACAGCGTCCATCCCCGCGTTCATCTTCATCACCCACTCTTTACCGAGCGAGATGTCCTCAGGCAGGACCTCCACTTCATCCTCGCTCGCCTCAGTGGCAAATGGTTCTTGGGATGTAAGCCCTTCGTTTGACACAACCTCGGGTGGCACCTCTTGGCCCTTGTTGGTGGCATTTCTCTTTTTGTTACGGCCGCTCTTGCCAGCAGCATCCTGGATGACGTTGGCTTGGGTGTTGGCAGCTTTAATTTCTCCGTCGTTCGCCATTCCCTTAGTCGCAACCTTTGCTTTGATACCACGTTGTCACGTCCTTAGTCGTTAACTAAGTACACGTGCGGCACTTGACAATTTGCTCACGTTCTTGCTATGCCAAGTCAGCCTTACTACAATCAAGATCGCTAAGAGAATGGTAGAAAGAACACAAGAGAATTGTTAAATGAAGCTTTGTATTAGAGAGAACTTGAATTGTTTGCTTGATGAATTACAAATGAATGGCCTCCTTTATATACTAGTCTCCTAGGGGCTAGTGTGCAAATATTAATTATTACACAAGTCCTTAATATTTACAAGATAAGGGCTTTCTCTAGAATTCTCTACAAGCCTAGAAGATTACAAGGACTTTCCTAGCAAATTCATAAACATCTAGGATCTTCCAAAAGAAATGTCCATACTTCTCTAGAATCTTCTCACAAATGCAAGCATTCCTCCTATGTAAGCTTCCACATGGCATTAATATATGCCAAATGGCGCTTATGTGGCATGATGACATGGCGAGTCATCACACTATACCCATAATTTATCGAGGCACAAGATTAGAATGCACGTCCAAACTACTATAGCAACATCACAATTGAAAATTTAGTAACAACAATTTCAACCATCAAAGATATAGCATATGACAAATAGGAGCAATCGAGAAAATCATGAGCCAGAGACGGAGAAATAGTGAAAGTGTGAGCGACACCAAATCATGGTCAATCACAAGCAATCAACAAAGCGCACCAATTTCACAACAGAAAAATCACAGCAGTAGGCTAACGAGCGACGTCCAAAACAACAGGGTCGCTGGAAACTTAGCAGTCACCGGAGTTCGTGTATTCCGGCCAGATTAAGAGAAAAGAAAGGCCACCAAATGACATACCAAAGTTAAAGTCCGAAGATGGTGTTTCTACCACGGCGATAAACACCGGAAGAACATTAAAAGCACACAACGAGTCGCAGGAGAAATGCTCAGACAGCCGGAAGTTCGTAGAGGTCGCCGGAATTGTGTTTTCTGGCTAAAATCCGGTGGTCACGGTCAGGTAGCTGAGCTTAAAGCTTACTGCTGGAGACCGTTGTTATGAACAAAGAAAGACCAACCAGAGCGGACTCGTAGGTGTTATTTCCGGCCAGATTTCGACCAAAGCTCCAGTGATCTTTACCGGTCACATCCGTTCAGATCCAACCAGATCTAAGGGTTTCGGATGGACCTTCAACGAGATGGAGTTTTCCAGTGATAGAGGTTCTATCGTTTTGGTCGCTGCTTTTGTCATAACTCAAGGAGAAAGAAAGAGAAGGGTAATAGTTGAGTAAAGACTAGGCTAAGAATTAATGAAAAGCTGACTTGGATCCTATGTGGCAAAAGTTTTGAGGGGTCAGGTGCCACATTGCCCATGGGTTAGGGGCAGTTCCACATACTTTGTAAACGACAGTGTGAATTTTGAACGTAAAGTGAAATGGAGGACAAACGTATATTATTTACTGCTATTTACTATTGTAAATAGTACACGGCAATAATAAACTTTTTTCCTAAAAAATAACAAAAGAATCTCCTCTATAAAGGAAATATTAGCTCACGAAGCAAAGGTATCCTATTTCTGCTTGCACATGAAGCTAAGCAGTCTTTTTCTTGTCCAATTTTCTTTTTCTGTCCTCTTAGCTTTCATCTTTCTTGACTTTAAGTGATCACTCAAGAACCCCTTTCCTGCTCAGCTCTCTCCCCCTTTCCCCGGGAAAACACAACCCCAAAAGAAAAGATAGCAATTACACAAATCAATTAGTAGTTGCTATTACTGCACCTTATAGAACTTCACAAAAACAAAAATCTCTTTCTTGAACTTCCATGCACATGCACTATAGCAAAGCTTCACAAGAACAACACAGAGTGAATCAAGCTAGCTGATCAAACCTTCTTTTTTTTAAAAATAAAAAATGGGCACGGTGAGAAAGCTTGTAGTAGAAGTAATTGACGCACGAAACCTCCTTCCCAAGGACGGCCATGGCACTTCAAGTCCTTATGTCGTTGCGGATTTCTATGGCCAGCGAAGGAAGACGAGAGCTGTGATCCGTGATCTGAGCCCCGTATGGAATGAAATGCTGGAATTCAACGTCGGAAAACCCTCCGACGTTTTCGGCGACATGCTGGAACTTGACGTGTTTCATGACAAGTTCATTGGCCCTACAACTAGGAATAATTTCCTCGGAAGGGTGAAGTTGAGCGCCAGGCAGTTTGTGAAGAAAGGTGAAGAAGCTTTGATTTATTACCCTTTGGAGAAGAAATATTGGTTCAGTTGGATTTCCGGTGAAATCGGTTTGAAAATTTATTTTTCCGAAGAAGTTGTTCCTCCGTCAGCTCCACCACCACCGCCGCAAGAAGAAATCAAAGCTGACACTGAGCCAGCACCACCAGCTGAGTCTACTCCGTCGCTTTCAGAAGCTGCGCCACCTGCTGAAGCACCGGCGCCCGCACCGGAAGGTGAGAAGCCAAATATAGAGGATCCACCAGTGAAGCCACCAGCACCACAGACTGAAGAAGCGGAGCCACAACAGGAACATCCTACTACTCCAGAATTTGATTTTGGTAAAGAAGGGAGTGGTGTTCTAATGGATCCACCAGCGGAGCTTCCAGTACAATCGGATGATTTTGAACACATGAAAAGATCTGTATCATTAGGATCTGTACCTGAAGTTAAACTAAGTAACATTACTGGTCCTAGGCCAATTAGTCGTGCTTCATCAGTTAGCAGCTTCGTTTCTGAAGCTGCATCGGATAGATCAGGTCCAATCGAACGGTCCACATTTGATCTTGTAGAAAAGATGCATTATCTTTTCGTTCGAGTTGTTAAAGCTCGATCGCTTCCCACTGTCGGCAGCCCCGTCGTAAAAATTGCTGTTTCCGGCAGCCACGTTGTATCAAAGCCAGCCCGGAAAACGGTTTTGTTTGAGTGGGACCAAACTTTTGCTTTCGGCAGAGACGCACCTGATTCCTCCTCCCTCTTGGAAGTCTCAGTGTGGGACCCTTTGAATACCAAGTCATTCGACCCCACATCCGACGTGGCAGGGCATGTCTTCTTAGGTGGCATTTGCTTTGATGTGAGTGAGATACCTTTACGAGACCCACCTGATAGTCCTTTGGCTCCTCAATGGTATAGGCTTGAAGGAGGTGGGGCCCATAGAGGTGATCTAATGCTTGCCACGTGGGTTGGGACTCAAGCTGACGAATCATTCCCCGAAGCATGGAAGACTGACACAGCGGGTAATCCTAGTTCTAAATCAAAGGTATATCAATCTCCTAAATTATGGTACTTGAGATCATCAGTCATAGAGGCACAAGACATTTCTCAATTGACACATTCAAAGGAGTCATCATATCAGATTAAGGCCCAATTAGGATTCCAAGTTCAAAAGACGAAATTCATCACTACAACTACTGGATCTCCATCTTGGAATGAAGACTTAGTATTTGTAGCAGCTGAGCCATTTACTGAACATTACTTGCTAATTTTCCTAATAGAAACCAGGCATCCTAAAGAGCAAACCGTTCTCGCAGTTGCTAGCATACCGCTCACCACAATTGAGCGCCGAGTCGATGACCGTAAGGTGGCGTCGAGATGGTTTACATTTGAAGATCCTAATGAAGAGAAGAGAGTTTACAAAGGCAGAGTACACTTACGCCTTTGTTTCGACGGTGGATATCATGTGATGGACGAAGCAGCTCATGTTTGTAGCGATTATCGTCCAACTGCAAGGCAACTCTGGAAACAACCAATTGGGACTGTTGAATTGGGAATTATTGGATGCAAGAATTTGTTGCCCATGAAAACAATCAAAGGAAAAGGTTCTACGGATGCATATACAGTAGCTAAATATGGGAGCAAGTGGGTGCGCACTCGTACTATATCTGATAGTTTAGAACCTAGGTGGAATGAGCAGTACACTTGGAGAGTTTATGATCCATCCACTGTGTTGACAATTGGAGTTTTTGATTGTTGGGAAGTATTCGAATCAGATGGCTGCAAAGAGTCTATGAGGCCAGATTTTCGGATTGGTAAGGTGCGTGTACGTATTTCTACATTGACGACAGGTAAAGTGTATAAGAATACTTTCCCGTTACTTATGTTGTCACCAGCTGGTTTGAAGAAAATGGGGGAGATTGAATTAGCAGTGAGATTCATACGTGCTACACCAACACTTGATTTCTTACACGTTTATTCACAACCTTTGTTGCCCATGATGCATCATGTGAAGCCTCTTGGCATGGTTCAACAAGAGAGTTTAAGGACTGCAGCTGTTAAAATAGTAGCAAGTCACTTGACACGGTCCGAGCCGCCTCTTAGGCGTGAGGTTGTGACTTACATGCTTGATGCGGATTCACATTCATTTAGCATGCGTAAAGTTCGTGCTAATTGGTTTAGAATCATCAATGTGATCGCTGGAGTAATTGACATTGTCAAATGGATAGATGACACTCGTGGTTGGAAAAATCCAACTGCAACTTTACTTGTGCATGCACTTTTGGTAATGCTTGTGTGGTTCCCTGACTTGATCATCCCCACATTCGCATTCTATGTATTTGTGATCGGCGCATGGAATTACAGATTTAGATCTCGGGACACTTTACCCCACTTTGATCCAAAGATCTCATTGGCAGAGTCACTTGATCGCGATGAGCTTGACGAGGAGTTTGATGCATTGCCTTGTACTAGACCAAATGAATTGGTACAAGCCAGATATGATAAACTACGCATGCTTGGTGCACGGGTTCAGACAATCTTGGGCGATTTCGCAACGCAAGGGGAGCGAGTGCAAGCATTGGTAACTTGGCGTGACCCTCAAGCCACAGGGATATTTATTGGGCTGTGCTTTGTGGTGGCATTCATTTTGTACTTGGTACCATCTAAAATGGTGGCTATGGCCTTCGGTTTCTACTATCTTCGCCATCCCATCTTCAGGGATAGAATGCCTTCACCGGCATTGAATTTCTTTAGAAGACTGCCTTCACTTTCAGACCGAATGCTCTAGTTCAATTTATTAGTTTAGCATGTAGGAAGAACAATGCATTAAATTTGCTGGAGTTACCGGAGAGGGCCACGATTGCTATATTACTTCTGATTTGTGTTGCATATGGTATTGAGTACAATTTTCTTTTCGATCTTCTTTGTTATATGTATCAACATAATTAAATAAAATGAAGGTTGTATATCTATGTTCTTAAGGTGCGGGTGGTTTTTGTATGTTAAACCTAATTAACCAGGAGAGTATTTCATATGTGTTATTCTCATTTGGTATTCATTAATGTGCTTTCCTTAGGTTCAGTTTTGGAATCATGCATCTCTTCACATCTCTTTACAGAATCCACATTCATGTGATGGTTGTTCAATATGTTATTGGTAGGGGTTCATCTACCGATTATTTTTAAAGAAATTATTGGTGAATTGCTTGAACACCAAAATTTACGTAATTATTCTTTCGGGCTTCGGTGACTAGAGCGTGAGACTTTTATCCTTAACAAAAACTTTGAGTTCTTTAATTATCAGGAATTATAGGAGAAATAAGACTGCTGTTATCTGGAAAATAACAATGATCTTCGGCCTTAATCACGAGCAAATACTAAATGGACAGTAAGAGATGCATAAATTAATACTCCATCCATTCCAACTTAGATGACACATTTCGTTTATCGAAAGTTAAACTGCATAAAGTTTGACCAATATTTTAAAATATATATTGTTATCATATTGACATGAGAAAAATTGTAACCTATAGTACTTTTCATGTAGTTTTTGTGTATCCAAATTTTAATTTTAAAGTACTAAGTTTAACTAATTTAATTTAGCTTTAAAGTTTAGTCAAATTGACTCTCGATAAGTAAAATGTGTCATCTAAATTGAAACAAGTAATTAATTAAGATAAGTATGTAGCTAGGCCTTTAGAAGTACATTAAAGATTACAATATTAGGTAAAGAGGAAATAGATGGATGCAGATTCGACCTAAGTCATTGATATGAGGTGTTTTTAAAATAAAATAAAAAACAACTGCACATTTTATTCATCTTCAAAAAGGATTACATTTGGGCTGAGGGATTTGAAATAGAAAAATGATATTGTATAGCCGCTCTTAAAATAATAGCCGAAAAAGTGTATAAATTTTGTATATTTTTTGTATATATATATATTGTATGTTATATACAAAAACTATACAAATTTGATACACTTTTTTGGCTACCGAATGTAAATAGTTTCTAACGCGGGCTAAAAGTGATAATACCTCATTTTAAATTACCCAACAACAACCCTATTCTCACTACTAAAAACAGTTGTTTACCGATGCAGCAGTACCGACAGACTTTTTTTCGTCCCTATTCCGAGAGACTTTCCGTTGGAGTCCCTCGGTACTTTTGAACTTTTTAATTTTTATTTTTTTTAAAAATAACCGACAGACAACTCTCGATAAATAATGATACTTTCACGGTCAAAATTTAATTGGTTGTACCGATGCATTCCGTCAGTAATTTACCAACGGACTCTCTCGCAACATTTTGTATTTATATTTTTGAATTATTTTTTAGGTACCGGCGGTGTCTCTCGGTGCATTTAAAAAAATAAATGAAAAAGAAAATAAAGTTATCGACAGACTCCATCACTATTGCATTTACATAATATTTTGAATTTTGTTCTTACAGTACGATGGATTTCCGTCGGTAATATAAATATATAATCTTATACATAATTATTTTTTATTTTTTATTACACTATAGCGAGGGAGGTCGTCGGTAAGTCGCTCAGTAACTATTTACTTAATTATCTTAGTGGTTGATTAGCCTATTTATTGAAAATTACACTAAGTGAAACTGTATTCATGGTAATTACACTATTTAAAAATATATTAGTGGTAATTAGCCTATTAGTTTATAATTACACAAAGTAAAAGTGAATTTGTAGTATCCTTAACTATATTGATTAATCTATACATTAATAATTACACACTAAGAAGAAGTGTATTAGTCGTTTCCGTAAGAAATATTAGTGATGATTTATCTTATAAATTGATAATTACTGTAAGTAGAAGTGTTTTAATGGTATCCTTAAGTAACGTTAACAACTGATTATCATACACATTGATAATATACTAAGTAAAAGTGTTTAGTTGTATTTAACTTGTAGATTGATAATTACACGAAGTATAAGCATATTAATAATATATCTGTAAGTAATGTTGGTGATTGATTAGCCTATATACATTGATAAATGATAATAGCACTAAGTATTAGTGAACTAGTGGCATCCTTATATAAGTAACGTTAGTGATTGATTAGCATATACATTGATAATTATACACTAAATGGAAGTGTATTAATGCTATTTGTGAGAAATTTTAGTGATTGTTTATCTTTTCCTCTTGTAAAGCCATTTTCTAAGAGAAACTTTGACAACCTTTCATGCCAAGCTCGAGGAGCCTGCTTCAAAACCATACAGTGCCTTGTCCAATTTGAACACATATTCAGGATGTTTATGACATTCAAAACCTTGAGGTTGCTTAACATAGACTTCTTCCTTTAGAAAACCATTCAGAAATGCACTTTTGACATCCATTTGGAACAAGGTGAATTCCATATGTGATGCAAAGGCAATGAGAATTCTGATGGCTTCCATATGAGCAACTGGAGCAAAAGTCTCATCATAATCAACCCCTTCCTCCTGATTGTAACCTTGGACAACCAGCCTTGCCTTGTTCCTTGTAGTGTTTCCATGCTCATCAAGCTTGTTCCTGAATACCCACCTAGTTCCTATGATGGTTCTATCTGAGGGTCTAGGTACCAGGTGCCATACTTTGTTCCTTTTAAATTGATGCAACTCCTCCTGCATAGCTGTGATCCAGTCTGCATCCTTCAAGGCTTCCTTAATATTTTTGGGTTCTATTTGGGAAAGGAAGGCTGAGAAGGCAAGTGAATTTCTGGCTTTTGATCTAGTTTGGACTCCAGAATCAAGGGGGTTATTATATTATAGAGAGGATGGGAGCTTTTATATTTCTAATTTGGAACCTGAATCTCATTAGTGGAGGAACTAGGTAATCCTGAATGGTTCCCTTGAATTCCTCTTTCTGGTGCCTGTGGGGTACTTTGAACTGCATCAGCTACTCTTTCTTCAGCTTCAGTGTTTGTGATGTGTGTACCTAGTTCCTCTTGAATTGGAGAGGAAGAGGTTGCATTGTCTTCATTTGTCTCCTTCATTTGATTCATCATATCTGCCTTTCTATTTGCCATGTCAGCGATCTCTCCTAGAACCAGCAGTGGCTCACTGTCTTGATCATCCTTGTTGCTCTTCTCACCAGATGTAAGTGTCTCGTTGAAGATTACATAAACACTTTCTTCCACACACTGAGCCCTTTTATTGTAAACCTTATAAGCTTTGCTTTGAGAGGAATACCCTAGAAATATTCCTTCATCACTTTTGGCGTCAAATTTTCCAAGCTCATCCTTTCCATTGTTGAGAACATAGCATTTGCACCCAAACGTTCTTAGGTGAGTCAGCTTGGGCTTCCTTCCATTAAGCAGTTCATAGGGAGTTTTGTTCAGGAAGGATCTGATCATGCACTTGTTCAGCAAGTAGCAGGCTGTATTTATGGCTTCTGCCTAGAAATATTTGGCTATCCCACTATCAATAATCATTATTCTAGCCATATCTTCTAGGGTTCTGCTCTTCCTTTCTACAACTCCATTTTGCTATGGAGTTCTTGGAGCTGAGAAGTTGTGGGTTATGCTATTTTCACTGCAAAATTCATCAAACTTTGGCATTGTCAAATTCTGTTCCATGATCGGATCTGATGCAAGCCACTTTTGATTCCATCTTCACTTGGATTTTCTTGACAAAGGCTACAAACACTTCGAAGGTCTCATCCTTGATTCTGAGAAACAGTGTCCAAGTGAATCTTGAGTAGTCATCTACTATCACAAAAATATATCTTTTTCCTCCTCTGCTTGGCACTCTCATAGGGCCACATAGATCCATATGAAAGAGTTCAAGTGGCTTTGATGTGCTGACATCCTTCTTTGGCTTGAATGAGGATTTCACATGCTTTCCTCTAGCACATGCATCACACACTCTGTGCTCCTTGAATTTTGAATTTGGCAATCCACGAACCAGGTCCTTCTATATCAGCTTGTTCAGAAGAGAGAAGCTTGCATGTCCCAGCCTTCTGTGCCATAACTCTGCATCATCATCAAATGCTTTCAAGCAGCTCATATTACCACTTTGTAGTGACTCAAAATCAGCAACGTAGATGTTCTTGTATATTTTGGCCACTAGTACCACTTTACCAGTTACCAGATTAGTAACTGCGCACACCTTTGACAAGAACTCCACCTTGTTTCCTTTATCACAGATTTGAGAAACACTCAAAAGACTATACTTCAGGCCATTTACATAGTACACTTTCTCAATTGAGTGTGAGAGAGACTTTTCAACTTTTCCAACACCAAGAATGTACCCCTTTTTCCCATTTTCAAAGGATACATTCCCTCCTTGCAGGTCTTTTAGTGAAAGGAAGTCTATGGTATTCCCAGTCATATGCTTAGAGCATCCACTGTCCATAATCCATTGTTGACTGTTTCATTTCACTGTTCCCTGCACAGCTAAATCAAGGGTTAGATTTAGGTACCTAAACAAGTTTGGGTCCCTTGTAATGAGAAAAGGGATGAATGAGAGCTCTTCTAGTCCATGCAGGCAACATGCGTTTTTTGTGAGTGGCACCCTAGTCCTCTTCCAGTAGTTACTTTTTCAGTAAAAACTTTATTTTTCTGAACAGACTGGACTCTGGCTTGACAATTTTCCTTGAAATGCCCATTGTTCCCACAGTGGGTACAAAGCCAATTATCAGGTACAGTGACGTACTTTCTATGAGGGTTATAGGGAACTTTCTCCCTTTGGAACCCTATTCCCTACCTGTTTCCACCATTATTAAAGTACATGGCAGTAATAGCATCTAAGGACCAGGTCCACTTAAGAGATTTCTCAAGATCATTTTTTACTTTCTCCAATTCTGCTTGAAGCTGCCTATTTTTCTCAAGCTCAGCACACAGACTAGTTTTCACATTATTCAGCTCATTTTCAAGTTTAATACGTGCCTCACTAGCTACTTCCTTCCCTTTTTCAGAATTTCCAGGCCTACATTCTACTTTAAGTCCCTTAATTATTTCCTCTAGGTATATGATTGCCACTAAGAGATCATCTATTTCTTGCTCAGTAATGACAACTTTCTCCACTAAGGCATTCTTTTCTTTACTAAAGTTCTCTGTGATTTCTTTCAAGTCAACTACAACTACCATTAAATCATCTCTCTCATGTTCTACACTAGCAATTTTCTTTGTTAGAACCTCCTTCTCATTTTTCAGATTTTCTATAATTTCCTTCAAGTCAACTACACAAACCACCAAGTCATCTCTAGTCTGCTCAGCATCTCCTAACTCTATGGTCAAGGCATCCTTATCACTCACAAGACTATGATATGCATCAATCAAGATATTAGCTAATGACATGAGTTTCTTGGGAGAGTAGGATTTCAGATTCCTTTGACCATCCCTAAAGTTTACCTCATCATTGTCATCATTGTTTGACTGAGCCATCAAAGCAAATATTGAGTCATATTCATTTGCTTCATTTTCAACTGCCATCATGGAACTATCACCTGCATCATTTTCTTCTTTGATTCACTGGAAGAGTCTCCCCATGCTGCAAGAGCTTGCTTCACAACATTGTCAGCTACGTTTTTCCTTTTGAAGCGTTTGTCAGGAACCGGGTTCCTCTTGGCTGCTTTATCAGAGTTGTGCTTGAAATATTCTTGCTTCAGAAGAGGATAGTCCTTGATGAAATGCCCTGGCTTTCCACACTTATGACAAAGGTCATAATTCTTTGGTTTGCTGGAACTGCCTCTCTTTGGTATACCTCCATTTCTTCGAACCATTTTCTGAAACCTTCTGGTAAGGTATGCCATATCACTATCCTCCTCACTCGAATCATTGTTTTCAGCTTTGAGTACCTGGTTCTTCTCCTTCTTTAGTTCTCTTCTTTCACTGTCCTTCTTTCTCTTCATCTCATAGGTTTTCAGATTCTCAACTAGCTCGTCCATAGTCAATGTCTGCAGATCCTTGGCTTCAGTGATAACATTCACCTTACTTTCCCAGGAGCTGGGTAAAACTCTAAGAACTTTCCTCACGAGCTTGTTCCTAGGAATGATTTCTCCAAGAGAGTGTAGCTCATTTATAATGGAAGTGAATCGAGTATGCATATCTTGAATGGATTCATCATCCTTCATTTTAAAGAGCTCATACTCAGTGATGAGCATATCGATCTTGGACTGCTTTACTTGAGTAGTTCCTTCGTGTGCCGTTTGTAAAGCTTCCCATATCTCCTTGGTAGACTGACAGGCTGAAATCCTATTATATTCATCAGGTCCTATACCACACACCAAAATCTTTTTGGCGCGAAAATTCTTCTCTACAGCTTTCCTGTCAGTGTCATTGTACTCCTTCCTAGTTTTCGGCACCATTACAGCATGTTCTCCTACCTTCTTTGTTGGGACATATGGACCATCACAAATAACATCCAATAACTCGGAGTCTTCTGCCATTATGAAGTCATACATTCGAGTCTTCCACCACCCATAGTATTGGATGTTGAATCTTAGGGGCCTGTAAGTTGATTGTCCTTCCTCGAAGTTTGGTAGAGCAGCGATGGTGAGGATCCTCTCTAGGTGTTAACCTTTTAGAAAGAACCGGCTATGATACCAATTGATAGAATGTATGAGTCCACCAAACTGTATAGAGACCTGGTCCTATACCAGTTCCCACAGAAATAGCTAATGAACCAGTAAGTAAATGACACGAGAGATTTTTACGTGGAAAAATCCATGCTCAAGGGGATAAAAAAACCACGACCTACATTGGTAGGATTTCAACTTCACTAATGAGCAATCTTTAGATTACAATCTATTGCAACCTAGGAATTAAACTCTTAATCCCTCACTAACTTGCAATACACCTATTACAAGCAACTTTGCAATACACCTATTACAAAGACTTCAACTCATGACTAACTCTAGTCACGACACAAGCTCTACGGGTTTGTGGTTTTTGAGGTTCCTAATTTAAGCTTCTAGATAAGCAAAGTAGGAATTACAATAAATAGCAAATGCAAAGAACAACTCAACTAAGGACATACAAACGACTTATTATGGAAGTGGTCCGTAGTAGTGTTGCACTTTGTTCTTGATGCACTTGTGACTTCAATGCTGGATAATCAGATCTTAAATGCTTTTTTTGAATATCACAAGTGTTCAAGTGATGTTTTGTTGTAATGGTTCTTGTTAATATCCTTTGAATGACATCACTTAGATGATGTAAACACTTGGTTGGTAAAAAGCCCTTCCCAATGGGAAGTGACTGCTACACTGTTTCTATACTGTAGCATGTACAGTGCAGGCAGTCACTTTTCAACTGTAGAGTTGACTTCGTACTACTGTCAGAGAAACTCAAAGGGATCAGGTCCCTGAGTTGATTCTTTTCTGTCTGAAGTCATACAACACACATTAGCTTGAGTCCGTTGATAGAGATATATACCAAGTGTACATCAGGTCCTTTATCTGGTTTTTAACAATAAGTTTGTTAGATCATCAAAACAAAATTCTAAGATACTTTAAACCCATCACATATTCTGGCACATAAGTGCCTTAACTGTAAAGCCTATAATATAAGGCAAATAAGAGTTGGCCCTTGTTCATGCTCATCTAGAATATAAGAGATGTCCTGATGAGAATCTTATTTAAGACATAGATGTGGAGTATCTTATCTTTTATTTATCCCAAATATTTATCGTCGGAAAGTGGCAAGATACCTCCCGGTTGTAATTTACAACCAGGGAAGGTTGTAATTTGCAAATAGAAAAAATACGCCAACATAAGAATTGAAAGAGACTTGGATAGCGGTACCATTTGATAATATTTTGTGGAGCTTACAGAGGAGAGAGGTCATCAAATGTCCTAAGCCATTATTGATGTCACTAAATTAGACTATTCTAATTTAGTTTAAAATCTTTTAAACCTTATACATTATTTTTGAACAATTTGTATATTATTTTTTTGCAATGTTGTTTATATCTCATTTGATACTAACCTAGATGCATTAATGTTTATTATCTATAAATTTATTTCAAAGCAAAGTTGATAAAAAATAATTAGTTTTAAGTTTCACACTATTGGGCCCGTGCCGGCGGTGCCATCTTCGCCTAGTTTCCTTTAATGCAAGGGAAAATATGGTTCAATCTCTAAATAAGAGATTTTCGAAGACAAGTAACGTAGAGATTATAAAATATCTATCATGATTAATAATTTAAGTATTAATATTATTATCATAATTAAATTAATATATTTTCTCAAACAAGTTATGTAAAGATAATTAATAGTGCAATCGTTATATGATAAATAACAGTTTAATATTATTATTTCAAGTATTGATAAATTATGTATTCTTATTTCATATATCTCGCATAAATTAACACATTCACGTACAAGTTATGTTAGTACTAGTAAAAGAGTTTACATCGAAACCAACATCACGTCCCAACTCTATAAAGGATTTTCGTTTATAAATGACTTAATAATTGCCCATGACATATCCAAAACTAGTAAGGGTTCGCCCGAGCTACGCATGGGCCCAACATGAGAATGGGAATGATTCAATGTTCTATTCTAGTCTAGCTAGGGCTTTTAGCAAAGGGTAATTTTTTTCATTCAACCTTTTAGGTTACAAAACACATGTCTAAGTGTCATAACTAAGTGTGATCAAATTTGCAAAATAGGTCGATATTTTATGTACAACTACTCTAGTTTCGGCACATAAACTTGAGAATTACATAAACTAAATAGATTTTCCAAAAGTTGATGCAAGTCCATCTTCAACCGTTTCAAATAAACATCTGTTTGAACTCTCAAAATTATCTGCCACCAGAAAACATTAGGATGCAAAGACTTAGAAGATCTGAAGTCGTGCGAACAATAAACCAAAAGTATTAAGCGCCGAAAAAAGAAAAGATAAAAGAAATAATAAGTCACAAGTAATATCTTGACTTCTTGAGCTCTTTCTAACCATTCTTGTTGCAAATATTACTCAACCCTCAAGGGAAGATATTTTGATCTAATCTTGTATAACCTAAATAAAATATTCAACAGAGTAACTTCATATGTTGTGATCTTGACAACTATACTTATCATATGAGTTTGTAGGAGAATCATGGAATCTAAAAGGACATGTTCTATAAGTCAGAGCCAGCTCTATTTGCGTAACTCTTTTACTCAAAATGGTTCAAAATTGAATCCTCTAATATTATACTGAATTCCTAATATATGAAGCTAGATTAGTCACTGCTATCTTCTAGCATAAGATCCTTATATACACAACTCACAAGGAATAGGGAATAATAAGGTTCTCTGCTGTAAAATCCAATTGTCGGTTCAAACCTCATTGTTCTGGTACTTTGGCTCATCTATAAAGATGTGGATATTCCTTTTTCTTTATTCTTTTTATTTCTGAAACTCTCAAACAACTTAACTGTAAATAGAGAACAGGAAAACTCTTTCAGTTGCTACATTTTGGTACAAATATGCAAAATGCATCTCATTTTTTATCTCTTTCCCAGTTAGCAACAGGATAATCATAATCAGTGAAGAGCATGTACCCATTTAATTAAAATAATCTACTACATCATATTGTCTCTTCCATACTTTTGAAAATTACTAACAACTACATTTAAAAGATATGATATGAGAAGCATGAAATAAACTAACTAGCGGCCGGTTTTCGTGCATCGAAATAGCTGCCATAACTCGCACAAGTGTCGTTACCAGGTTAGGGATACCTGATCCAAGAGCAAACATAAAATATGTGAAACATTATATGCATCAGTACATGTTGGTCCAAGTGAAGTTTTGTTTTGATGATGGACAAAGAAACTCCAGCATGAACCAGGTCCATACACAGTGTACACAGACACGGGCAGATTCGAGCATAAGGGATGCACGTGAAGGAGATAGGCTTAAGTTGTCATATCTGATATCTCTTGATCGAAAAGGTTGCATAAATGATAAGGAGAATGACTCCTTACTCGAAGAGAACTTTATCCAATATAAGGGAAGAGTTAGAAGTTGAAAATAACTAGAACTCTTTCACCAAGGAAGAGTATAGTATTAGAACTCTAGTTATTCCTATTCTACTAACCCTATAAATTGTAGGATATTCTCATTTTACAGGGACACACAAACGCCGAAGTTAAACGTAAGTTGAGAGTAAAATAGCAAGGCATTTTACAAATAATTCTTGCGTGAATCAAGTTTGCGAACCTGAAGCTACATGAACCAGATAAAAGAACTAGTTTCAAGTGTCTGTCTTTTATTCCAGTTCAATTGTAGTAGGTGTTTTCAAGTTGTACCTTTCAGATTTATCTAGAATCAATTGTATTAGGTACTCTGAGTATTCAAGTTAGAGTTAACTTGAAGTTGTCGCAACAGTTAGAGGTTGGTTGTCACAATGGGATTAGAGTTAATCCTTAGGTTTACAAAGAGTTTTGTAAATGCTGCTTTGGCTCAGTAATTTAGTGAAGTGTTGGAAAAAATCTTACTGAGTAGTAGGTTGTGATTTTTTCACCTTTTGAGCCGGGTATTTTCCACGTAAAAATACTTGTGTTCTTTACTTTCCGCATTTACTATTTCCGCAACAGTAGTATAAGGAACACTTAGAAGAACCAGGTCCTTCTAGAATCAGTGCACACGAAAATTGGACACCACACAAATCACCTATCCCTCTTGTGTGAAATTGAAGTATAAAACATCAATTGGTATTAGAGCGGGTTCTCCTTGAAGAGGCTTACACCTTAGGAGAAGATCAACATGAGTGCACCACCTGGAAACTGGGAAGAGAAATCCACTGCTAGGACACTACTATTTAACATCCAGTACTACTCTTCGTGGAAGACCAGGATGAGAGATCACATTATAGGAGAGGACTATGAGTTATGAGACATTGTCACCGATGGTCCACTGGCTACCTTGAAGATAAATGATGAAGGGGTAGAGGTGCCAAAGACAAGAGCGGATTGCACTGCTGAAGATTTAAAGAAATGGGAGAAGAATGCTAAAGCCAAGAAATAGCTTGTTTGTGGACTTGATCCAGATGAGTATAGCAGAATCCAAAGTTGTACCATTGCTAAGCAAATTTGGGACACATTGCAAGTGGCTCATGAAGGAACACCTCAAGTGAAGAGATCTAGAGGAACTCTACTATATTCTCAATATGAGAACTTTGCTATGAAGGAAGGAGAAACCATTCAAGAGATGGTCGCTGCTTAGGGAGAAAGCTCAGGTAAGAGCTCAGATGATGATGATGATGATAAACAAACACTTATGGCCATTGGAGAATCTGATGAAGAAACTGAGGTAAGTGTAATTCATCTCAAAGACAAAATTAAATTATTGTCTAAAGAAAGGTTGTCTGAGTTACTTCTAGAACTAATTGATAAATCTAAGGATGTAAACAATGAAAAGGAACAGTTGTCTAAAGAATGTGTGATTTTGAAGGCTAAATGCAAAAACCTGGAACTTAGGGTTAGTGAAAATACTGTGTTGAAGAACTAGGTTCATGCACTTGACTCAATTATCCTAGAGCTTAGATCTGAAAATCTAAAACTGAAATTAGGAAAAGAAAAAAAATAGCTGATCACACACACCTCACTCTAGAAGAAAACATAGGAAAATTGAAAGATGAGATGTATATAAAGGATGAGCAGGTAAGAATCCTAAAGGAGGATCTAAGCAAAGTCAAGCATGAGCTAGATAAAACTTGCAAATAGAACAGGTCCTCCGATGCACTTTCATGGCTACAAGAACACCATAGTAGCAATAGAAGAGGACTTGGCTATGGGAACCTGACACCTAAGTGGGATCCCAAAAGCAAGTACGTCACACTTCCTGAGAATAGGATTTGCACACATTGTGGTAAAACAGGTCACTATAAAAATGAATGCACTGCAAAAAAAAAGGCAAGTCAAAAGAACAAAGAATTTGTTCAAGGGAAAAACAGGCTACCAAGTTGGGCTAAAAAGAATTTGATTTATCCTTTTGCCTATAGAAAGGGACCCAAACTAGTTTGGGTTCCTAAGACTAATCCCTGATTTCCTTTTGCAGGTCCAAGTAAAGGGGAGCAGCCAAATATGGTACATGGATAGTGTCTACTCAAAGCACATGACAGGAAGCAAGAACCAGTTCCTTTCGCTTGTTTGGAAATGGGAAGAAAGGTGAGATCATTGGGGTTGGAAAGGTAGGTAAGACTGATTCTCACTCTATTGAGAACGTCTACTTGATAGATGGACTGAATTACAGTCTAATAAGTGTATCACAATTGTGTGATAGAGTTAACATGGTAGCATTCACCTCTACAAAATGCTTTGTGATTAATCTTTCCACTGACAAGATAGTTTTGCAAGGAAAAAGGGTGAACAACATATATGTTGTAGATCTGTCCACACTTTCAGAAAATAAACTCACTTGCTTAAGTGTGTTGGATAATGATCCCCTCCTTTGGCACACGAGACTTGGACATACCAGTCTAAGTCAACTCAACAAACTAGTCTCCAAGGACCTGGTGATAGGGCAGCCTAACATTAAGTTCAAGGAGGATAAAGTTTGTGAGGCTTGTGCAAGGGTTAAGCAGGTAAGATCCTTTTTCAAAAGAAAGAAAGTGGTAAGCACCACCAGAACGATGGAACTGGTCCATATTGATCTTTGTGGACCAATGAGAACATTGAGCAGAGGTTGTAAGAGATATGTGATGGTGCTTGTTGATGATTACTCTAGGTTTACTTGGACATTGTTTTTAACATCTAAAGATGAAGCATTTGACATGTTCACTTCTTTTGTTAGAAATATTCAGAAACAACTAGGTAATCAACTTGCATCAATTAGGTCTGATCATGGTACTGAATTTGAAAATGCTAAATTTGCTGAATTTTGTGATGAGCATGGTATAAATCATAATTTTTCTGCTCCTAGGACTCCACAACAAAATGAAGTAGTTGAAAGAAAGAATAGGACATTGGAAGAAATGGCTAGGACTATACTTCTTTCTAGTAAACTGCCCCATTGTTTTTAGGCAGAAGCTGTGAGTACTGCATGTTACATCATAAATAGGTGCATGACTAGACCTCTTGTTGAGAAGACTCCCTATGAGTTACTTAAAGGGAGAAATCCAAACATATCCCATTTTAGGGCATTTGGTTGCAAGTGTTTTGTGCATAATAATGGTAAAGACTTCCTAGGTAATTTGATCCCAGAAGTGATAAGGGAGTATTCTTGGGATATTCTTTACATAGTAAAGCTTATAAGATTTATAATAAAAGAACTATGTGTGTAGAAGAAAGTGTACATATGGTTTTTGATGAAACTAACATTCTTTCTGAGAGGCAGGGACATGATGATGAAATAATTGGGTTGGTAAGAAGCTCAAATGAAACAACAGCCCAGATTGAAGCTGCACCAGAGGAAGGAACAAGTGATGGAACAGGTCCTTCCACCCAGGGCAACTTGAAAGGGGGAACTAAACAAAGAGGAAGTGATCCTCAAATCTCGAGGGAACATGTCCATGAACCTGTTTCTCAGCAACAAAACATTGAAGGAACACCTAAGGGAAACCAGTTAGTTGTGAAACCTTACAAGTATCAAAGTTCTCATCCCATTGGAAACATAATTACTGATCTAACCTCTAGAATCAAAACCAGATCTTCGTTGAAAAATCTTTGTGCTTTTGATGATTTTTTATCTCTTATTGAACATAAAAATATTGCTGAAGCTTTGTAGGATGCAGACTGGGTGAATGTATTGCAAGATGAACTCAACCAATTTGAGAGAAGTCAAGTTTGGCATCTGGTACCAAGACCCAAGGACATATCAGTAATTAGCACAAAATGGGTCTTCAGCAACAAACTTGACGAAGATGGAACAATTACAAGGAACAAGGCAAGATTGGTGGTTCAAGGATATAGTCAAGAGGAGGGCATAAACTATGATGTGACTTTTTCTCCAGTTGCAAGATTGGAAGCAATCAAACTCCTTATAGCCTTTGCTGCTTATATGGAATTCACTCTCCATCAGATGGATGTCAAGAGTGCCTTCCTCAATGGCTATCTAAAAGAAGAAGTGTTTATCAAGCAACCTCCGGGCTTTGAAAGCAAGGAATGTCCTGATCATGTGTACAAGCTTGACAAGGCACTTTATGGGCTCACGCAGGCTCCAAGAGCATAGTATGAAAGATTATCAAAATATTTGCTTGAGAATGGTGGCTACAAGAGAGGTAAAATTGACAATACTTTATTCTTGAAAGAAAAAGCTAAAGATCTCTTGGTAGTTCAGATATATGTTAATGATATAATCTTTGGAGCAACTGCTAATAAGTTAAGTAAAGAATTTGCTAAACTAATGGGGAGTAAATTTGAAATGAGTATGATGGGTGGGCTTAATTTCTTTTTAGGCTTACAAATTAAACAAAATTCAAATGGAACTATGATCCATCAGCAGAAGTACGTGAAAGAGTTACTTAAAAGGTTTAAAATGGAAGATTCCAAAGAAATTGATACTCCTATAGCAACAACCAAAAAAATTGGATGTAGATGAATCTGGTTCATATGTTGATATTAAGTTGTATAGGGGAATGATTGGCTCTTTGTTGTATCTCACTACTAGCAGACCTGGAATTGTTTTCAGTGTAGGACTCTGTACTAGATTTCAGGCAAGTCCAAAGGAGTCTCACTTGTCCGCTGTCAAGAGAATCTTGAGATACCTAAAAGGCACCACTGACCTTTATCTATGGTATCCAAGAGGTAGTAATTTCAACTTAGTGGGATATGCTAATACTGATATGAAGGTTTTCTTGTAGATAGAAAGAGCACCTCAGGTATGGCACACTTTCTTGGCTCATGTCTTGTGTCTTGGGCCACCAAAAAGCAAAATTCTGTGGCCTTATCTACTGCTAAAGCTGAGTATGTTGCTGCTGCCTTATGTTGTTCTCAATTGTTGTGGATCAAATAACAATTAATGGATTTTGGAATTGATGTAGGTTGTATCCCCATTTTTTGTGATAACACTAGTGCAATTAGTATGACCAAGAACCCGGTTCATCACAAGAGAACTAAGCACATAGATGTTAGGCATCATTCTTTAAGGGACAACTATGAGAAAGGTTTGATCACTGTAAAATTTTGTGCTACTGACAAGCAAACAGCTGACATCTTCACAAAAGCTCTAAGTAGAGATCACTTTTAAAGAAACAGGTTAGAATTAGGGATGATTAAGATCACCTAAAAGGAACCAGTTCTAACTTAAAAATTTGGTTAGAAAAATTGTGAATTTTTTGTACATAATTAGATTAGATTTTGCTCAATCTCATTCTTTCATCAATATAATCTTGTTCCATGTGCTAAAATGACTCATTAATCTCTAATGATATTATCTCTATTTTCATGGAAAAATGCAGACTTACACAAGAGATTTCCCAGTGAAGAACCTGGTTCATCAAGATTACTTAGTACGTATTCTCCACTCTGCATATTTTGAAATAATTATATTTGGATTATGATCAAGAGGAGAGTCCAATTTCATCCTAACCTTTTTGATCTTATCCATTACGAAATGAACTAGTTTCATTCAAAAGAGTCCCAAAACGCAAAAAGTGCCTAGATTCTAGGGAAAGTCACAAACGTCTCCTCAAACTGACTCCCAGGTTGATTAGACCTCTGAACTTTTGAATTTCTTTAAAGGTAGTTGTTACCCAATTAAACTCCACCTCTTTAAATTGATTAGGCCTTTATTGTTTCTTCAATTCTTAATTTCCAAGCCGTCAAAATTCTCTCTATTTTCTCTCATCTTTTAAACACACAAATACTCATCTTCTCTCATATCCAAACACAACAATGGCAAACCCTTCTGAGAATCCTTCATCACCACCCAAGGAAACAATACCACACCATCTATCACACCCTCAATCACACCCACATTTAATAAAGGAAGGGTCAAGATGCTGGCTCGCAAGGTTGTTGCTGGAAAAGAACAAATTAAGAAAATCAATACGCAGTTGAGGGAAAGTCAGGGAGTTGAACCCCAAAAATCTGAAGACTCGTTCAAATCTGCAACTGATGGGGAAGAAACTATTTCATCTGAAACAGACCAGGTAAAATCTGGTCCTAAAGTTACATCTGAAGTAACATATGAGGCTACTGAAATATGGAAACCAGATTTGTTTTGGTAGGAAAAATGCTGGGGTAGAGACTGCTGAGTCTGAGAAAATGAGTGGTAAAACTAAAAGGAGAAAATAAAAGGAGAGTGAGGGAGGTCAAGGTGATGTGAGGGGAATAGGACAAGGAGTGGCTGAATCTTCACCCACCCCTATTGGTCAGACTGAAGAAATTGGAGTTATAGAAGGAGGGACTGAGGAGTTGGTTGAATTAGAAGAAGGTGTGAAAGAAAAAAGGGGAAGTGGGTCTAGATAAACTGATGAGGGGTTAATTAAGTTGGGGAAGAAGGTTCAAGAACCCTTTCCATCTGAGCAGGAACCCCTTGAAGACTTACTGAAAAAGATGTCTGACAGTTACAAACCTAAAAGGAAAAGGAGTTCAGGCGTTAGAGCCCCTGGTACTGCAAGGGAAAACAAAAAAAGAAAAGTTGTCTCTTCTATCCCTGTAAAGACTCCTCCTACAAGAGGAAGAGCTACAAGAAGTCAGAAGAAGAAGAGTGAGGCAGAACTGGAAAAAGGCCTTAGAAGAAAGTAAGAGAAAAGCTACTGCTAAGGGAAAGAAGAAGGTGGTTGAGCCTGTTGAGGCAGTTGAAATTGATGAGATGGACTTGGGTCTTTAGGATGAAGATGAGGTAGAAGAGATGGAGGTTGTAACTCCCAAGGCAAAGAAGATCAAGACTTCTACAATGAAGTATGTTTCAAAGACAAAGTTTGCACGGCCATCTTCCTTGTTCAAAAGAACAAGGTCTGCCTTGAAGTCCAAAAAAGTGAAAATAGTGGAAGAAGAAGAATGGAGTGGAGAAGGAGAAGAATAAGAATTTGATGCTGAGCAGGACAAGATGGTTACGTTTGGGAAGAGAACTATCTTGAAAGGTAGACTCCTCAGGGACTTGGAGGAGGAATGTATGTTTATGCTGATGGAGAAGTTACAAGTGTAGGGTTGGAAGGACATGGTCCTTCAGATGGATGGAAAGCTTGCCAGAACTGAGATTGTGGAATTTATGGAAAATTGTGAGATCAAAGATGGTAGGGTCACTAGTGTGGTAAAGGGGGTGATAGTGAGTTTTGATGAAAAAGAACTGGGAGAGATTTTCGGTGTACCTGCTGCAGGGTACAATGACTACAAGAAACTCAAATGGCCAAGCCTAGAGAATCTCCCTACTGCCTTTGCCATTACAAGAAAGTTTGGTGACAATGAAGAAGAGCTTGAGCCCAAGGCTGTGTACAAAAGTGATATGAAGCCACCCCATAAAGTGTTGTTCGAATTTGTTAACAAAGTTGTGCTGGCTAGGCAGGAAAGGAGGCATATTTCCACATTCATGGACCTGGTCCTTATGGAATGTATGGACAGTGGGAGGCAAATCAATTGACCTGGATTCATCATCCATCTTCTCAATAGGGTTCTGACTTGCACCAAAACTCATGCCATACCCTATGGGTTCATTATCATGGCTGTACTCGCACACTTTAAGGTACCCATCAAGAAATGGGAGGTTGGTACAAGCAAATATCACTTTGGGGCAAACACTTTGACTACTTGTGACTATGAAGTCGACACCACTCCCAAAGAACCTGGTTCATCCAAAAAAGTACATGTGAATAGCAAAGTGCGAGCCTTGGTGCAAGAGAGTGGGGCTAAGGATGTTGAAATTGAAAGGCTGAAGAAGAGGTTGGCAGAAGTAGAAGCTGAGAGAGATGCTCTCAGAGGTGAGCTTGCAAAAGAGAAGGAGAAGAGTGATGGCATTCTTCAGGATATGCTGAAACTGCTTCAAGCGAAGAATCAAGAACCTGGTCCTTCCCAGCCTTAAGACCTTCCTAGCCTAGTTATACCAACTAGTGACCCAGATGGGATTTTTTTGTTTCTTTTGCTCACGATCCAGTATTTTTATTTCTCCTTATGCTTGTGGATGACTAAGTATCAATGATAATTAACTGTTTTTGTGCTCTAACTATTTGTTGATGCTTCTTAGATGGCTAATATCATTAGATTGATAAAGGCCAAATATATCGTCAGCCCCTTAATGTTGTCCTCACTTTTTACTTACACACTCTATCTTAAGTCCGTTTCATTTGAACACTTCAACCGTATCTCATATGTGCCATTTAAACACAAAAATCTAATATGGCAAGTCAAGTGTTCCTTACATTTTTCAGGTGCGTGAAATGGTCCAAAAAGCAAACTTCTCATCTTTCTTTCCGGAAAATGAATAGTTTTTGCCAGAAATATTTTCCGGCAAATGTTTCTTTTAATTTTTCACCATTCTATCTCTATCAATATAATCACCTCCTACATTCACCCCCTTTCTCCTATTCCTTCTGAACTATTGTAGTCCAATGAATATGGCAGAGAATTTTCCGGAGATCTAAGAGGAGAAAAACTGAATAATGGCAAAAGAGAATAAACGTGAGTTGAGAGCAAAATAGCAAGGCATTTTGCAAACAATTCTTGTGTGAATCAAGTGTGCGAACCTGAAGTTACATGAACCAGATAGAAGAACCAGTTTCAAGCGTCTGTCTTTTATTCTAGTTCAATTGTAGTAGGTATTTTCAAGTTGTACCTTTCAGCTTTATTTAGAAGTAATTGTATTAGGTACTCTGAGTATTCAAGTTAGAGTTAACTTAAAGTTGTCGCAACAGTTAGAGGCTGGTTGTCACAACGGGATTAGAGTTAATCCTTAGGTTTACAAAGAGTTTTGTAAATGCTGTTTTGGTTCAGTGATTTAGTGAAGTGTTGGGGAAAATCCTACTGAGTAGTAGGCCGTAATTTTTTCACCTTTTGAGCTGGGTGTTTTCCACATAAAATACTTTTGTTCTTTACTTTCTGGATTTACTATTTCCACAACAGTAGTATAAGGAACACTTAGAAGAACCAGGTCCTTCTAGAATCAGTGCACATAAAAATTGGATACCACACAAATCACCCCCTCTCTCGTGTGAAATTGAAGTATAAAACATCAGTACATACACTAACTCAAGAGAAGATGATCATAGAATTTTCTTCCATATTATCCAAGCATCAAGGAATTCCAGAAGCTTAGTAATTAGATCAAACTGCAAAGACATGTGAAAATATTAAAGAATGGCTATATCAGGAGCAGTCTCTGTCTATGTGAGTAATTAATAACCCCATTGATAAACTAGGAAGCATTTAGTTACGACTTGAAGAATCTGGTTCATCAAGATTACTTGGTACGTATTCTCCACTTTGCATAGTTTGAAATAATTATATTTGGATTATGATCAAGAGGAGAGTCCCATTTAATCCTAACCTTTTTGATCTTATCCATTACAAAATGTACTAGTTTCATTCAAAAGAGTCCAAAAATGCAATAAGTGCTTAGATTCTAGGGAAAGTCACAAACGTCTCCTCAAACTGACTCCCAGGTTGATTAGACCTCTGAACTTCTAAACTTCTGTAAAGGTAGATATTACCCAATTAAACTCCACGTATTTAAATTGATTAGGCCTTAATTGTTTCTTCAATTCTTAATTTTCAAGCCATCAAAATTCTCTCTATTTTCTCTCATCTTCCAAACACACAATGTAATGACCCGACCGGTCATTTTGAGCTCTAGCATGTCGTTCAGCGGGTTGAGGCCCTGAGCAGCTTCACTTCAGGTATTATGACTTGTACGCGTGGTCGGAATTTAATTTTGAAAAGTTTGTAGTTGATTTGGAAAGAAAATTCTAATTTCGAAGGCCTTAAGTTAAAGGAATTGACTAAAGTGTGATTTTTGAGTAAATGACCTCAGAATCATGATTTGAAGGTTCCAACAGGTTCGTATGATGATTTTGGACTTGGGCGTATGTCCGGATCGAGTTTTGGATGACCCGAAAATGTTTCGGCGCCTATTGTGGAAGTTGGCATTTTGGAAGGATTTCATAAATTTGAGTTGAAGTGTATTTCAATGATATCGACGTCCGTTTGGGATTCCAAGTCTGGGAATATGTCACGACCCAAACCGATGGGACGCGACGAGCACCCGGTACCTTACTCAACCGAGTACCAGCATAGCATATCTTTTCATGTCATACTATCTTAGATAATGGAGCCGGAAGGCTGCTGTGAGATAAGTAGAATACAACATGTGATTCCAACTTATACATAAGACATGCGGGCCTATAAGACCAAAATAACCACTCGTATACTGAACATAGGCCGACAAGGCCATACAATCTTTTACGTACATGACATCTGTCTACAAGCCTCTAAGAATACATAATTTTCACAAAGGTCGGGACAGATTCCCGCCATACCAAACAATACACGTCTAAATCATACTAGCCAAACAAGCAACTCTGAAGCAAATGGAGTGCACCAACATCTTCCGCTGTGCTGATAGTCTACTTGGAGGGCTCTTTACCTGTCTATCGGGACCTGCGAGCATAAAATGCAGCGTCCCCAGGCAAAAGGGATGTCAGTACAAATAATGTACCGAGTATGTAAGGAATGAAAATCAGTAACTAATAGACATGAGAGAAATATGGAGTAAAAGACTCGACATGTAAGTCTGAATAACTCTGTAAATCATGAAATACTCATAGTGTCATGCATATGCATATGAATGTCATGCCGTGCGTAGGTACATGTGTTCATAACATCATTAAGCCTCTGAGGGCATCCCATCATATCATCTTGGCCATTGTGGGCAAAATCATTAACGTATACCAACTGATCAGGTGGTGGTGCGTATATAACACCGTAACCTTTTCCCATATCCCATATACATATAATATACATATATACGCGTATATAACGCCATATGGTCATGGGTCAATGTACATGTATAAATGCATGAAATTCATAAGAAATATATTAATAAGATTTCTCGGAATGTCATAAAAATCAATATGCCTTTCGGATAAACTTTATCAAATAAGTATTTTTTTGAGACCCATGAACAGACGATAGAACAATGAGACATATGGGAATTCAAGAATATAGGCATCTCTAATACTTCTATGAATAGAGTCATTTATGGGAATTGTGCATTTACTTGTTTCGTTTGTGTCGTATATATCATGACAAAAGAAAGAAGGGATAGCCTTAACATACCTGAATCGATTCTCTTGACAATCCCTTTAACATCCGTTGATTGCGACGACACGTAATGGCGGATCGAAGTAGGGGAAAATCCGTATGATGTTCTTTCAAGATATACTCACATAACTTTCTAATAGAAAGAGTACTATATTATAATGTACTGCCTTACTATATTATACACATTTGATATGGGGATTTTTGCCTATGCAATTTGGTATGTTTCCTATTAATGGCCACTAGAATGGTGCTGGTGGAAGATTTTGGATTTTAAAGAATGTAGAGTTGACTTGATTTAGTATTAGATAGATTAAAGGTGGGATGAAAAAGATGAGTAAAGAGGTTAGATTGAAAGATGAGAAGTCTATGGTTTTTCCTTCAAATGAAAAGTTTTTTTGTGTAAATTTGGTTGAATACCTCCTGAACGTTTTCTAACAGTATATAAGACCTCTCTTTGAATTAGAGGGGTTTTATGCATTAAATGGAGTGGGGGCCACATAGTAATGACTAAACCTTAATATTACTCAATTGTGACACCTTTCAATTATAAGGTATGAGTCACTAAATGAAAGAAAGGGGCTGCCACATTTTGGCTTGTTAGGACTTATCCTCTTATTTTAATTAATTATCCACAAATCCTTAATTAACTAGTTAATTTCCCACTAATTAATAATTAACCAATTGCCCGCATAATTAAGAATTATCCCAACTTACTTAAAATACTACCAATTTTAACGCACTTTATATATACCCTACTATCGTGGTCATGTGGTACCTTGTATGGCACTAGTCCATAAATACCGGGTATTTTAGCTCGGGCCATATTTTATTCCAAAATGTCAAACTTCGACGAAATTCATTTTCTTCGATTTGCTTACCCTCTCACTTTCACGAATTTACTCATCACTTGTTTGAAATATCATAATGCTTATAATCTCCAAAACAATTTCATTCCCGAACTTACGTCGATTAACTTACGATGAAACTTTAACATATGAAAATGTAGGATGTAACATCTCATTTTTCGAGCTTCCATCAATTTGCTTATGGCGTGATTCAATGTATGAAAATATGAGGTGTAACAGAATAGCTCCGTATGATGATTCCGGTCTTAGGAGCGCATCCAGAAGTGGATTTGGAGGTCCGTAGGTCATTTTGGGGTCATTTGGGCGAAAGTTGGAAATTTGGATAATTTTAAGAAGTTTGACCGGGAGTGGAATTTTTGATATCGGGGTTGGATTCTGATTCCAGAAGTTGGAGTAGGTCCGTAATGTCAAATGTGACTTGTGTGCAAAATTTGAGGTCAATCGGACGTGATTTGATAGGTTTCGACATTGATTGTAGAAGTTAAAGTTTCAAAGTTCACTAAGTTTGAATTAGAGGGTGATTCGTATTTTTAGCGTTGTTTGATGTGATTTAAAGACTCGACTAAGTTCGTGATGAGTTTTGGGACGTGTTGGTATATTTGGTTGAGGTCCTGAGGACCTCGGGTGGATTTCAGATAGTTAACGGATCGAGTTTGGACTTGGATGAAAAGGCCCGCAGGTGCGAGCTCACAGGTGCGAGCTACAAGTCGCAGGTGCGAAGGAGAGGAGGCTGGTCAGCAATTGCATGTGCGGAACATTTGGGCGCAACTGCGAAGGCGCAGGTGCGAAGTGGGCAACGCAGGAGCGGGCAATGGGCGCAGGTGCGGCGCATGGACCGCAGAAGCAGACGCGCAGATGTGCTAGATAGGGCGCAGATGCGGGAATGTTGGGCTGAGCTTGAACCACAGCTGCGATGAAATTTTTGCAGGTGCAAAACTGCAAAAGCGGCTATTTGACCGCAGGTGGGAAGGTCGGGCTGGGCAGAATGTTTTAAAGCGGGGTTTGGGTTCATTTCACCCATTTTTCATTTGGTTGGGTGATTTTTGGAGCTCTTGGAAGGGAGATTTTCGTCATCTATGTCAAGGTAAGTGAATCCCACCTATTGCAAGTTAAATACTTGGATTATATAAGGATTTAGACATGAAAATTAGTAGAAATTTGTGATTTTGAAGAAAAACCTAGAAATTGGTATTCTTGAATTTTGATCACAAATTTGGGCATGAAATTGAGAATAAATTATATATTTGAGTTCGTGAGGTTATAGGTAAAGTTTATCTTCGAAAGATTTTGGAATCCGGGCATGTGGGCCCGAGGGTGATTTTATCAACTTTTCAAGCGGAGTTGGGAATTTGTTTAAATTGAATTATAATGAGTATTAGAGTATATATTTATGGGTTTGCACATTTATTGACTAGTTTTGGAGCGTTGGGCATCGGTTTGAGTTGTTGGAAGGGCTTGGGAGCCGGTTATGGAATTTCGGAGCGAGGTAAGTCTCATTTCTAACCTTGTAAGAGGGAATTAACCCGATAGGTGAAATAATTCAATATATGCTCCTATTTGTGGGGGCTACGTACACACGAAATGACGAGTGTCCGTGCGTAGCTACTATTATGCTTAAGTCCGGGTAGTCTAGAATCCAAATCATGCTATACTTGCGATGTTGCAACCTTCTTGTTAATTTGATTTGCTTAGATCACATTGAACTTGGTAAAGGAATTTTAAAAGGATACAAATTCGTTCTCTGGACTGTTAAATGAGAATTTGGAATTTCCTTGAATAATCCCCCCTTAATAAATTCTTGACTTGGTTGTTTGAATGTGTTTATCATTTTGTGGAGCGGGACGAACGCCTAGGCAAATTTAATAGATGCATCTATGGTTCACGCCATTCGACTCTCGGCAGTGCACAATTCAAATAATTATGTTGGAGCGGGTCGTACGACCTCAGCATGATTTGCACATGATTGAATTGATTTCTTTGGAATTTACAATAAATAATATTGCCTCCTTGGCCCGAGATAAATTGTTAAATAATGAGAAATAAATTTGGAAATTTTTTAATTATAAAAGAACTGCTTACTTACTTCAAAATATTGAGCTTGCAACCGTTTTATATAATCCATGCTTAATTATATCATTGATATTTTATTTATAGTCCATAGTAAGTGTCGAAGTCGACCGCTCATCACTACTTCTTCGAGGTTAGGCGGGATACTTACTGGGTATGCATTGATTTACGCACTAATACTATACTTGCTGCACATTTTTGTGCATGTGCATATATGTCTAGTGGCCTTGTGGGCGTAGAGGCGCGGTTATTGCGGGGATTTAGGTGAGCTGCATTCCACATTACGAGTCCGTATCCAGCAGAGTCTCCTTCAGAGTATTTATATTTCTCCTCTCCGAATTTGTATTCCGGACAGATGTTGTATTTTATTTGACATTCCTAGTTGAGGCTCATGCACTTGTGACACCGGGTTTTGGGGTGATTTGAGTTGTCCTGTATTGAAATTGTTAAAAATATTATTATTTATTTTGTAAATTCCATCTTTTACTATTTAATTGAAGGAAAATATGATTTCAAAAATATTAAAATGAGAACCTAATTAAGTATTTATTTTTGGTTTGCCTGACAGTGGTGTCCGGCGCCATCACGACCTTTAATGGATTTTGGGTCGTGACAACATGGTATCAGAGCACTAGGTTCGTTTAGGTCTCACGAGTCATGAGCGAGTCTAGTAGAGTCTTGCAGATCGGTACGGAGACATCTGTACTTATCTTCGAGAGGCTACAGGACTGTTAGGAGCACTTCCCTTCTTGATTCCTCTTCATACGATTCGATTCCTTTGAGGCTTATGCCTTCATTCCCTTCCTATTCAGTCTTATGCGACGTGAAGCGCTTGCTATAAATTTGGAATCGAGGAATTTTAATGGTACTGCAGATGTGGTGTGGGATGTTTCTCCTTGTGTATTCGATTGGGCTAATGTCGTCACCTTGTATAAGGATGTTCTCTCATCTCAGCTCAGTAGCTGTATTTCTGAAGGTTTTGAGGTTTGGCATTGATTGTTATGACGATTCGTGCATTGTTATCGCACCGTGTTTGTGTAATGGTAGGATGCTTGTCTATGCGTCAAAGCAGTGAATGACTTGGAAGTATGTTTACTCAGTGCATGATTCAGAGATCTAGTATTTTATTTCCGGCGAACGAAAGTCAATCGGAGTATGAATGTTTAGGGTTGGGTTGACGGAGTAACGAGACTTGGTATTTCGAGCATGGTGTAATTTTCATCTATGATGTGGTGTCGTCGCCCTGGATTGAATGTGTTAAGTTTACCGATGTTATGGTCTTCATCAATTTGCCTTCGGGGCAGGGTAGTGTGAAAACAACGACAAGGAAGCAGCTGTCAGAGATCACAGTGTGCGGTGGTTTAGGACTTCATCGGTGGTCCGGGTGTTGAGGGCTCAAGGAAGATGATCTTCGGAAAGGTTAAAGTTAGTAGCGATCGATTGGTTCAAGTGCTACAAAGGTAGATTTTGATTTAAGGAAACAACTAGGCAGTAAAGGATGAGTAAGAAGGCCAAGTGTGAGAAGCAGAAATCGAGTAGTTTCTTAAAGGAGAGGGTTTGACCAAAGTGGGAGAGTGGCAGAGCAGCATATGGGTTATGTGGTAGGATGACTACATGCCTTGAGAATGTTTAGAGTGATTTGGAACTCATGGTGGATAGTGACTAAGTCTATGAACTTAATTTGGAATATTGGCTGCTATACAGAGAAGGGTTGGATACGACGGAAAGGAGTTGCTTGATATGAAAAAGGATACAACAGAACTTTGGATTGGGATGTATTGTCTCACCTTTAATTGATGTCCATGAGGAGTGAACGAACTCGTACCGCTGGTGAATGAGCACGGGCTCGGGATGAGTTACTGATTTCGTAGTAATTGTACCAAGTGCAGCGGCATTGGATGATGTCGGCATGGAGTTTCCACAGGCGGGTTATCTCTTATGAGCAGGTTAGTGGTTGCGTGGTATTGATGAAGCTTCTACGAAGAATTTCTACTGACTATTTAGGAAGAGGTCAAATATATGCATGTGGTTAGTGATTCATAGTGGAGGAAGACTTTAACAAAAAGGTTTCGAGAAATTTGGTGGGTTGATTGTGCAAGATCATGTCAATGAGGGATAAGGAATCTTGGTGGGTTCCAAAGTTATGCAATGGTAGCTTCGAGTTAAGTGGGAGAGCCCCACCGCCTACGATTGGATTGTATGGTTATCTATTTATGAGGTTTCTGGTTAGCAGCATATAGACAAGTTATTACGACTAAGGAAAGAAAACATCAGTGGAAATTGGAGCAAAGGATTTGAGGAATGTACGCTATAATTGGACTTATCGATTCATGTTCAGGCTTTGGGAAGACTTAGGATTTATGCTTCGTGTAGAGGTGAGTTAAAAGGAACGTGATTCAATCGGGTGCTTCTTGGAGAGGGTGTTCATGTGCTACCAGGGCTTTGGAATTTGATTATATTCGAGACCAAGTCAAAGTAGGTGGCTTTCGTCAACGGTCCTAGCAGATTCAAAAGTTAAAGTGCGGTGCCTAAGGATTTCGAATCCGTATCATGGTTAAGTATGGAGCTGTTGCAGTGGATTATGAAAAGTGGTTTGGAGAGTTCTACGTTATCTTCGGTCTGCGGTGTGGCATTGAAGGAATGGGAGAAAATGACTTCGGATTCATAGAGGGATTTTCAGAACGGGTGTACCAGTTGAAGATGCAAACGTGAGCGCCAGGAGGGTATGAGTTAGTTCATGGGTTTTGAGACAGCATGGTCTCGTGAAATAAGGTCACTCAGATGAATGCGGATTTGGTTCGTTATGTTTTAAATGGAGCTATTATTATTCCTAAGGCAAATTCGGAGTAAAGTAGAAAAAGTGGCTCGGTTGGTAATGGTTGAATCAGCACGGTTATGGCAGTAACCAGTTTCTCCAGCGTGAAGTTATACATGTGGTTTATAGTTGTACACTTGGGTTTGAGCGCCACCACAACTTGGTTGATTTGGGAGGTATTCGGTTCGTATGGCCTTGTTGTGTAAAGGGATTTTTCGGAAGAGTTATAGCAGTTTAGATTACGACATGAGGTTGTATTTTCTGCGGTTTGAGAATTTAGTTGCGTGTCGTATTAGTTCTTCTGAGATGAGACAAGTAAAAGGTTTCTATACGATTAAGTGTTTATTCTATTAGTGGTTCAGGAGTTATGGTAAAATTCTTGTACTGTCGCGTATTGGCATGTTAGGTGCAGTGAGCGGCATGTGAAAAAAAATTGGAAGCCGAGGATCAAGGTTGCAGTTCGGTGTTGAAAAGAATGTCATGAGCTCGGATGATCAGGGAAGAATTCAGATGTTTAGATTAAGCTGGTATTGTCTTTAGCATCACATGAGATCGGTGTCCTGTGTAAGAGGCTTTGTGTACTGATTTGCGGCCTCTTGATTTGCTTTACAACATTAGTGTGGCCGGTGGTATGGATGTGCAGACTTGTTACCTGGTGCAGAAGGTCGTGGGAGCGTATCCCACGGGAATATTGTATAAGTATAACATGTAGTCACTTGATTGATTAAAGATTGAAACCAAATATGGAGATTTTGGTACTACCGCTGATGTGAGAGTTTAGGCCTGAAAGGCGCTCTATTCGGTTGATTATGAATTGTGGAAGTTTGTTCCGGATTCGACGGTTGTTCTTGTGTGTCATGGGAAAAAAGGGTCATTGTGGATCCTTGAAAGGTTATTAACCAGTGCGGTACGATCAGGATCGACTTGAAGTCTGTGGATGGATCTAAATGTGAATGTGTGCTCTATATCAGGCCGAATGTGTTCATTTCAGCATAGCGCTGCTTTCAAAGGGGTCTTCAGGCCTTGGATGTTATTTTTGTTGTCGACCCTTCCGTGTAGTCTCTATTGTTCCATGTGGGTTGTGAGGCGGTTTGATTATTCGCACTCGTATTGAGATCCCGTACAATTTGTAGTATTATATGAGCAGGATGGCTCTAGAGATGCAGGTCATTTATTGCATCTTAGTTGTGCTTGAGTTTTATAGTGTATGACGCTACCCGTCTCCCTAGGATTTGTATTATACACTTGGTGTGCTTATGGTTGATATTCAGGTATTTCGTAGGTATAAGTGTTTTGGCTTTATGGGTACTTCCCTATTTATTGCCATGTGTGGATCGGGTGGCACGCCACCACAGGTATATGGTTGGATCAGGTGGCACGCCGCCACGAATATGTTGTTTGGATTGGGTGGCATGCCGCCACAGGTATCATGGTTGGATCGGGTTGCACGCCGCAACGGTATCATGGTTGGATCGGGTTGCACGCTGCAACAATGTGATATTGAGTACAGTTTCCCATATCTATTATGGTGTGTTTTGCCTGTCATTTCTTGAGGAAGGTTCCTAACATCCTTTCGGTTTTTATTTGCTATGTAGGTTGAGTAACTCTTTCCAGAGTTCATTTTCTTTATGTATCACATTCGAGCTTGTGGATTGTTGGCACATGGTGGCATCATATGAGACCTTTGGTAGTGTTTGTGGTGGCTTATTTTCGGAATGACTTGTACTGGGTAAGATGAGATTTTTGGATCTGGGATCAGTGCGATCAGATTTATATGAAACATATTAAAGAGTAGATATTGTTATTCAGTCCAGAATGAGGTAATGGTTCTTGTCGGGAGGAGAGACTCCATAAATTGTAATTCGGCAGGTGGCTATGAGTTCTACACATCTTCTCTGTCGTGGCATTTCGATAATTGGAACAAGACTTATATATGTCATGAGGTGTGTTGTGAGCATCAGATTCGTGAGATTTCGGCTATTGTTATCGGAGGATGTTATTATGGTCATGTGAATTATGTGGTGCATGGTGTGAATTCAGTGAGATTATACAATCATGTATTGGTACATCGTGTAGTGATTGGAACGATGTTCGTATGTTGGAAGCAGGCCTAGTAGAGAATTCCGGATGTTGGAATTTGGCTCTAAGGATTATTTGCCTAAATAAAGAGGAGAATCTTCAAATTTGCTCGAGCTAATGTGCTCAACTGAGTTATGGTAGCACGGGTAGGTGCACGAAGTATTAAACAGTGATTTCAGACAACTCCAGAGCAGTTCTTAGTACGTTCGAGGACGAACGTATGTTTAAGTGGGAGAGAATGTAATGACCCGACCGGTAATTTTGAGCTCTAGCGTGTCGTTCAGCGGGTTGAGGCCCTCAGCAGCTTCACTTCAGGCATTATGACTTGTACGCGTGGTCGGAATTTAATTTTGGGAAGTTCGGAGTTGATTTGGAAAAAAAATTCTAATTTCGAAGTCCTTAAGTTGGAGGAATTGACTAAAGTATGATTTTTGAGTAAACGACCTCGGAATCGGGATTTGAAGGTTCCAACAGGTTCGTATGATGATTTTGGACTTGGGCGTATGTCCGGATCGGGTTTTGGATGACCCGGGAACGTTTCAGCGCCTATTGTGGAAGTTGGCATTTTGGAAGGATCATAAATTTGAGTTGAAGTGCATTTTAATGATATCGACGTCTGTTTGGGATTCCAAGTCTGGGAATAGCTCTGTATGATGATTCCGGTCTTAGGAGCGCGTCCGGAAGTGGATTTGGAGGTCCGTAGGTCATTTTGGGGCCATTTGGGCGAAAGTTGGAAATTTGGATAATTTTAAGAAGTTTGACGGGGAGTGGACTTTTTGATATCGGGGTCGGATTCCGAATTCGGATATTGGAGTAGGTCCATAATGTCAAATGTGACTTGTGTGCCAAATTTGAGGTCAATCGGATGTAATTTGATAGGTTTCAGCATCGATTGTAGAAGTTGAAGTTTCAAAGTTCACTAAGTTTGAATTGGAGGGTGATTCATGTTTTTAGCGTCGTTTGATGTGATTTAAAGGCTCGACTAAGATTTTGATGTGTTTTAAGACGGGTTGGTATATTTGGTTGAGGTCCTGAGGGCCTCGGGTGGATTCAGGATGGTTAATGGATCGAGTTTGGACTTGGCTGAAATGCTGAGGTAGCTGATACCTGGCGCAATCGCACCTGCGTAAAAGGGTTGCAGGTGCGAGATCGCAGGTGCGAAAGAGAGGAGGCTGGTCAGCAACCGCATGTGCGGAACATTTGGGCGCAGGTGCGAAGTGGGCAATGCAGGAGCGGGCGATGGGCGCAGGTGCGACGCATAGACCGCAGAAGCGGACGCTCAGATGTGCTACATGGGGTGAAGATGCAGGAATGTTGGGCTGAGCTTGAACCGCACCTGCGATGGAATTTTCGCATGTGCGGAACCGCAGAAGCGGCTATTTGACCGCAGGTGCGAAGGTCGGGCTGGGAAGAATGTTTTAAAGCGGGGGTTGGGTTCATTTCACCCATTTTTCATTTGGTTGGGCGCTTTTTGGAGCTCTTGGAAGGGAAAGTTTCGTCATCTATGTCAAGGTAAGCGATTCCCACCTATTTCGAGTTAAATACTTGGATTATATAAGGATTTAGACATGAAAATTAGTAGAAATTTGGGATTTTGAAGAAAAACCTAGAAATTGGTATTCTTTGATTTTGATCACGAATTTGGGCATGAAATTAAGAATAAATTATATATTTGAGTTCGTGAGGTTATCGGTAAAATTTATCTTCAAAATTTTTTGAAATCCGGGCATGTGGGCCCGAGGGTGATTTTATCAACTTTTCGAGCGGAGTTGGGAATTTGTTTAAATTGAATTATAATGAGTATTAAAGTATATATTTATGGGTTTACATATTTATTGACTAGTTTTGGAGCGTTGGACATCGGTTTGAGTTGTTGGAAGGGCTTGGTAGCCGGTTATGGAATTTTGGAGCGAGGTAAGTCTCCTTTCTAACCTTGTAAGAGGGAATTAACCCCATAGGTGAAATAATTCAATATGTGCTCCTATTTGTGGGGGCGACGTACGCACGAGGTGACGAGAGTCCTTGCGTAGCTACTATTATGCTTAAGTCCGGGTAGTCTAGGATCCAAATCATGCTATACTTGCGATGTTGCAACATTCTTGTTAATTTGATTTGCTTAGATCACATTGAACTTGGTGAAGGAATTTTAAAAGGATAAAAATTCGTTCTCTTTACCGTTAAATGAGAATTTGGCATTTCCTTGAATACTTGCCCCTTAATAAATTCTTGACTTGGTTGTTTGAATGTGTTTATCGTTTTGTGGAGCGGTCCGAACGCCTCGACAGATTTAATAGATGCATCTATGGTTCACGCCATTCGACTCTCGGCAGTGCACAATTTAAATATTTATGTTGGAGCGGGCCGTACGACCTCGGCATGATTTGCGCATGATTGAATTGATTTCTTTGAAATTTACAATAAATGATATTGCCTCCTTGGCCCGAGATAAATTCTTAAATAATGGAAAATAAATTTGGAGATTTCTTAATTATAAAAGAACTGCTTACTTACTTAAACATATAGAGCTTGCAACCGTTTTAAATAATCCATGCTTAATTATATCATTGATATTTTATTTATAGTTCATAGTAAGTGTCGAAGTCGACCTCTCGTCACTACTTCTTCGAGGTTAGGCGGGATACTTATTGGGTACGCGTTGATTTACGTACTCATACTACACTTGCTGCACATTTTTGTGCAGCTGCATATATGTCTAGTGGCCTTGTGGGAGCAGAGGCGCGATTATTGCGGGGACTTAGGTGAGCTGCATTCCATGTTACGAGTCTGCAGCCAACAGAGTTTCCTTCAGAGTATTTATATTTCTCCTGTCTGAATTTGTATTCCAGACAGATGTTGTATTTTATTTTACATTCCTAGTTGAGGCTCATGCACTTGTGACACCGAATTTTGGGGTGATTTGGGTTGTCCTGTATTGAAATTGTTAAAAATATTATTATTTATTTTGTAAATTCCATCTTTTACTATTTAATTGAAGGAAAATATGATTTCAAAAATATTAAAATAAGAACCTAATTAAGTATTTATTTGGGCTTGCCTGACAGCGGTATCCGGCTCCATCACGACCTTTAATGGTTTTTGGGTCGTGACACACAAATACTCATCTTCTCTCATACCCAAACACAACAATGGCAAACTCTTCTGAGAATCCTTCATCACCACCCAAGGAAACAATCCCGACACCATCCATCACACCCTCAATCACACCAACATTTAAGAAAGGAAGGGTCAAGATGCTGGCTCGCAAGGTTGTTGCTGGAAAAGAACAAATTAAGAAAATCAATAAGCAGTTGAGGGCAAGTCAGGGAGTTGAACCCCAAATATCTGAAGACTCGTTCAAATCTGCAACTGAGGGGGAAGAAATTGTTTCATCTGAAACAGAACAGGTAAACTCTAGTCCTAAAGTTACATCTGAAGAAAAATCTGAGGCTACTGAAAATCTGGAAACCAGATTTGTTCTGGTAGGAAAAATGGCTGGGGTAGAGACTGTTGAGTCTTAGAAAATGAGTAGTAAAAATAAAAAGGAGAGTGAGGGAGCTCAAGGTGATGTGAGAGGAATGGGACAAGGAGTGTCTGAATCTTCACTCACCCCTGTTGGTCAGACTGAAAAAATTGGAGTTATGGAAGGATGGACTGAGGAATTGGCTGAAAAAGAAGAAAGTGTGAAAGAAAAAGGGGGAAGTGGGTCTAGAGAAGCTGCTGAGGGGTTAATTAAATTGGGGAAGAAGGTTCAAGAACCTTTTCCATTTAGAAGGAACCTCTTGAAAACTTACTGAAAAAGGTGTCTGACGGTTACAAACCAAAAAGGAAAAGGAGTTCAGGCGTTAGAGTCCCTGGTACTGCTAGGGCAAATAAGAAAAGAAAATCTGTCTCATCTATCCCTGTAAAGACTCCTCCTACAAGAGGAAGAGCTACAAGAAGTCAGAAGAAGCAAAGTGAGGCAGAACTGGAAAAGGCCTTAGAAGAAAGTAAGAGAAAAGCTACTGCTAAGGGAAAGAAGAAGGTGGTTGAGCCTATTGAGGCAGTTGAAATTGATGAGATGGACCTAGGTCTTCAGGATGAAGAGGAGGTAAAAGAGATGAAGGTTGTAACTCCAAAGGCAAAGAAGATCAAGACTTCAACAAAGAAGTCTGTTTCAAAGACAAAGTTTGCAGGGCCATCTTCCTTGGCCAAAAGAACAAGGTCTGCCTTGAAGTCCAAAAAAGTGAAAATAGTAGAAGAAGAAGAATGGAGTGGAGAAGGAGAAGAATAAGAATCTGATGCTGAGCAGGACAAGATGGTTAAGTTTGGTAAGAGAACTATCTTGAAAGGTAGACTCCTCAGGGACTTGGAGGAGGAAGATATGTCTATGCTGCTGGAGAAGTTACAAGTGCAGGGTTGGAAGGACATGGTCCTTCAGATGGATGGAAAGCTTGCCAGAACTGAGATTGTGGAGTTTATGAAAAATTATGAGATCAAAGATGGTAGGGTCACTAGTGTGGTAAAGGGGGTGATAGTGAGTTTTGATGACAAAGAACTGGGAGAGATTTTAGGTGTACTTGCTGCAAGGTACAATGACTAGGGGTAGCTGTTGATACCCAATTGTACCCTTATATTTTTAAAACAAATGTATATATACTTTCAAAATAGCATATTTGCATCATCATTTAGTTTACAAACCCATACAAGCAATGTTCATAATTTTCCAGAATTTTTAGAAGCTCTAAATTAATTTCTTGCTTTATTTTATTACATTAATATCTAATAATTACCCTTCAAATTATTTTTATGATGATTTAATCATCCAAACTTATTATTTACACCAACATGTATGCTTTATAATATTCTACTTCATTTTCTCTATAATTGCATTTGCATATTTAGGCTAATTGCACATTTTTGCAATAATAGCCTATATTCATGTATAATTATATTACCTGTGCCAAAATAAATTTTTATATTAATGTTAAGTTATTATTTCCTATCATTTTAGTGCACAAATAATAGTTTTTGTTATTTATTAATTACTTTTATAATTTGTTTTTTGATAAATATTGGGTATTTAAACAACAGCCCATTTTAAAACCAATTTTGGACCAAATAAATGGCCCAAAACCCTCAAACATATAGCCCAAATACCCCAGCCCAAACCAAATGACCCACTAATCCAAAACCCAGTCGGTGCCCCATCTCCAAAACCCGCCCGTTCTAACTTTTAATCTTGGTCGTTGATCTCTCAAGATCAACGACCCTTATTCACCCTTCCCTTTTAATTAACCCAAACCCCAAACCCTAACCTATTATCCCCTAACCCGTCGCTCTCACACTCTCTCAACATCCCCTTCTCTCTTTGAAGAACCCTAAACCGCCGCCCCCTAAATCCTTCTCCTAATCCCACTAAATATGGGATTCGACTACTATTTCTTGTCATATCTGACCCCCTTTTGGTACTGGTTGTTCTCTTATGGTATTACCTAAGTACTTTCCTAAACATGGAAAGCAAATCTCTTTCAAAATCGAACAAAAATGGTTCAAATCTCTGATTTTGAACGTTATTCTGTCTATATACATTCTATGATACTATGTGAGTCCGATTTTTTGTTTAGATTCTGTTGATTTACACTTTCCCTAAACACCAGGGCTTACAGATTTCTCTCTTAAATTGATTTTTAGATTGATTTGCATGTTTATTTTCCTTGTTTGTTGCTTAATTTACTCTGTTTCCTTGATTATTGCTCGATTCTTTCACTACTATATAAACCCCTCCCCCATTCCCTTTTGGACAGACTTCGAATCACAAAATTCCCACTAAAAAGCGAAAGATCTTCACTTTGTTGTTCGCTTATTCTCTTGTTCTACTCTGGCTCTTGGCCGGCTGCAAGCCAAGGCCATCAGAATTCCTATTTTTCAACCTTCCTTGGGTGCGAGCATTGCCCTGGGTTCCTCGAAGCCCTTGGGAACTTGACGCATCTAAGGTCCTGGGTTATATTGCTGTGTTTACATTCAAAGTGTTGTGGAGTCTGTTCTTGCTTGTTTTGTCTACTTGTCAATTAGTAACTGGTGAGTTCTTTAGCCTTTGCAATATTCATTCTCTTGTGTTCATGATTTGCATATTCACATCTCTGAAATTTCATAACCCAATGTGTTTCTAGACTATCTCTATGTGTAATCCTGCTAGTATCGAATCTGTTTATGATATGAACCTCTCTAGCACCTGCTTATGCCTAAACTGCCAGTTCTGAAATGTGTTTATGTTTAACTGGAATAATTTAGACTGTTTGAAGTCGTTTAGCTTAATATATTGGTACTTTGAGTGTCTACATTGGTTATATGACATCAGTTTGTTTCCTGCCTTGTCATGGATTTCAATAGTGATTGATTTGTATCTGTGATATGCACCAATCCATGTTAAAACCCTCATTCTAGCTATGATTTGTTCCTATGATCATTTTATCACTTAGTATATCCTTACCCTTCCTAACTCTGAACTCCCTAGAAACTAGTTGGAACCTTTTAGAATAGCTTCCCAACTTGGAGTTTCCCTCATGACATTTGACTCTGTTTTGCCTTGTTGCTATGAGTTGGTCTGTTTAACTTCTGGTGTATAGCATAATTTTACCCTTAGGTTTGAACATGTTAGGTTAATGTTCTATTGTTTGTCTTACTGGCCTAATGCACCTTTGCTTATTAGTTTGCAATCCCAGAAGTCATAATTCCCCCTTGCTTCCCACAAATGTCCTCTGCCCCAATATGCTAAGTGTGGATTTGTGATATCAACCTGTCTTTAAAGTTTGTTTACCCTCTTTGCTGATATGTTCATTGTGTGATCACCTCTGCAATGCCTGTTTCTAAAAATGCAAATGCACTTCTTCAAATTCTACTAGCTGATCACTATTTTTCATTCTTATTGGTTATTTACCCTATTCTGAACCTATAATTCTTGGCCGGCTGAAAGCCAAGGCCACTAAATCTTTCTCTATTAACCTCCCTAGTGTGAGCACTGCTCGAGGTCTATTTTGAGATGCTTGTGAACTCTGACATACTAGGACCTGAGGTTCTTTGGTCATTTCTTTACTACTCAGCTCGGTCCCTCTTTCTGTCTGTTGAATGTACAAATTGATTTGTGTGAGTGATTGGTTTCTGGATCCTATTATCAAACCATGGCTACTTGGTTTGGTTTGAGTTCTCCTATGGTTTCTGGGCTATGTTGAGATCTGTGTGTGCTAAAAGGTGGAGAAAGAGCTTAGTTGAGGGCCTAGTAGTGCTGGGTATCTCTTTGGGCCTGTCTTGGGCCTATTGTTATTACTTGTACCACTTTGTAATTTATTTATTATTGGGTCTGTAATAATTTTGTAATAACAATTGGGGTAATAGTGAAATTGGGAAATGGGTATCTCCTAATACTTGCATGAAAAGGGTAGAAAGCATGTTCATAGGATTTGTGTGATACATTTGCTTTTCGACCTGTTATATTTAAATCTCTTTGTGCACTATTAGAGATCATGTTATTAGGGCAATCACACACTCACATAACTGGTGAACCACCCAAAATAGAGGTCAAATTGCCTCCTGGACCATAGGTATGGGACGGGTAGTGCACGCATAAGGCATGATTTAGAATCAACTAGTGCGCTTTAGGTAATAACTTAAAGATAGTAATCGGGTAGCAGGAGATGATAGTCTGTGCCTGCTGAATAATACGAGTAATACCTCATCTCGAGGGAGTTACAAAGTATTATTTATGTTGCACGGGGTGATCTTTTAGGATAAAAAATATAGGACCTCCCCCATCCTATTCTTGTTTATCTTTGAATCTCTTTGTGGACCTCGAAGAGTGCCTAATACCTTCTTTTCGAGATAATTTCGAGCCCTTACCCAATCTTTGGTGATGCAAACTAGTTTAACCCGAGTCATATGCAAATAGGTGCCCTAACGCACCTTAAACCATTAGGTGGTGACTCTCCTCTTTTAATACTTCCTTAAAAGAGTTGTCACATGTCGAAACCCGATTTTGCAAGAAAAGGGGTGCGACAGCATGGCGACTCTGCTGGGGAATATACACTTAGGCTCTTACCATAATGAACATGGCTTATGTGGATTAGTTTTCTCTGTTATTAACGCACATTCCATTTCCATCTTTATTTGTTAGATTTGCTATAACACGCACATCCCTTTCTCGTTCACCTTTACTTGTCTAAAATCGTTATAACATGTACGACCCTTCCCTTCACCATATTTATGTACTTAAATTTGTTATAACATGCACATCCCTTTCCATATCCGCCCTTAGTTGCTCTAACTACTATTTATTAGCTATATCATGTCTCTCCCATCCCTACTCCCTTGCTCATTTTATTATATTCCCTATGTTCCACGAACTAACTTCTTCTTTTGTCTTTCTTTTTACGTCCTTTATGTTTTATCTTAATACTGTGTTTATTGCTTTCACATATTTATCATGCAAATACTTGGAAGTATGTTATTATCTTTGCATAAAACATGCTCCACATCATATTCCACTCGTGCCCAACTAATACCATAGCGGCACTTGATGAGTGTTCGCGCTCTTCCCAAAATTACCCTTTTAATTTGGAAAGGCTTATTTGCCGTAAAACTAGTCGATCAGTGGTGCAGTCGATGGTTCTGTGCCTTTCCCTCTCAAGTGTCCACTTGAGGGTACCGGTCTAGACCCTTCTAGAAACCTCACTCTAATATCAACTATGCATGGATCATGTCAAACCTAGTATGGGTTAGAACGTTGTCCACGTGATAATCCACTAAGATAAGCCTTGTCCAAAGTCTGATGGGATTTCCATAATCTCAATGGACATCATCACGTTATGTGCATTACTTGAAGAAAACATGCCGATATATTGATCATTAATGTGTAAATAGTCAGGCCCGGAGGGGGGAAAGGCTAACTCTATTTGTTTTGCAGAAAATTAGGCACGAAGTTCCCAGGTTCGGCATGGTTCAAAATATTCCACCTTTGCTGCTTGATTGGTGGAACAACCTCTCACCTAGTGACAAGGATCATGTGAAAATGGTACTCAAAAATTTACCTTCCTTATTGGACATTCGGCCAAATAATGCATTGATTGAGGCCGCCACTATGTTTTGGGATGAGAAAAGAGATGTCTTCTGCTTTGGTATATAGAAATGACCCCTCTCTTTGAGGAAATAAGAGGCTTTGCTAGGCTGCCATGGGATAGTCCGAGTTTCTTAGTACCAAAAAATTGCACTCCCCGCGGTTTTTTGAAAATGATGGGTTTTAAGAAAAGTGATGAATTACCCATCTGAAGGAGTCCTACATACCATTTGAATTCCTTTATGAACGTTATTGGCATAACAAGTCATATCGCTTTCACCGTGATGAACTTGTCATTACTTGTTTGGGTTGGACACATCGTCGAGTCTTTGTGTCATTGTCTGTTTCTTGGGATTGCTGATATTTTCGATGAAAAGAGGGAGGATCCACACTCGCTTAGCCATGGTCACTAGGACTCTAATGGAAGGATATGAAGGGCAAACTTACACTATCATCCCTAGGATCTTGGCCGAAATGTACCGAGCTCTAGATCGATGCAAGCATGGGTACAGACATTTCGAGGGTTGTAATCTGTTGCTGCAGGTTTGGTTATTAGAACATTTCTAGATAGATGAATATCGTCAAGAACTTCTGCGACGACCAGTGAATGACTACATAGCCTACCATCATCCAAAAAGAATGACATTTATCCCAGATAGGTTCGCGCTACCTGGAAATGCTGTGAGCTGGGTGCGTTTCTTCAGTAATTTGACTTACGAAAAAGTACATTGGATGTTCGAATGGTTCCCTAGCAGCGAATACATCACCAGGTCAAGAGAAACCACTCATTTAGTGCTGATCGGGTTAAGAGGAATCTATCCTTATGCTTCTATAAGGGTAATGAGGCAAGCGGGAAGAAAGCAGGTTATACCTCGAGTTTCCAACATGGTCCAGTACAAAGCATACTTTAAAGGAGACGTCATTCCGTTCAAGTTCGAGGCACAACATATGTGGAATCAAAAGGTCATTATAGAGAAAGACACTATCGAGCCAGACAGGTACCATGCCGGCCATGTACACTTCTACCTATCATGGTTGGTAGATGATATAGCGGGAGATGTCAAGCCAGGGATTAATCTGAAAAATAGGGTTATAGATGACGCGGCTGAAGCACAAGTCAAGTATAGGATGCTGCACAAGAGGGTCTTCGAGTCTAAAGCTAGACATTTGGAACAGCACAAAGTGGATATGGAAGCCATCGGCGAATGGAAAGAAATTGCCACTAAATCAACAGAAAGATTGGAATATTTGGAGCAAGGGTTATTGGAAATTGAGGGGAAGATGAGGAAGAGGCTCTCAGATTGTCAGAATACGGAAGGCAGTGAGGGAGGGCACCTAGCAAGGACTTACCTACTATTGGACATGCGCGACCTGGGGAACTTGATTGATGGATCCAAGAAGGCCAATGTAACACCCCGAAAATATTTCAAAGTACTTAAGTGTAAAGCCCGGTAAAATTTGCAAAGAAAATAATGTTTCATGGTACCGAACTTTTTGGGTTGAACAATGCACGGAAAAGTAAAGGAAAAATTTTGGCGAAAAAGCGCATTTATGCGGTCCATTATGCGACTGCATAATCACTCTACGGGCCGCATAATGGCTGCAGAAGTGAGTAGGGGAGGGCCAAATCTGGCAGCAGCTATGCGGTCGATTATGCGACCGCATAACAGTTATGCGGTGCATTATGCGACCGCATAACAGTTATGCGGACTGCATAGTTACCGCATATACAGACATATTTTTGATCAGTTTTGTCAGCAAGTATGCGACCATTATGCGGTCGCATATGCAACCGCAGAACCGTTCCGGAGCTCCATTTTGGGTTTTTAAAACCCGACCCTATTTCGTTAAATACACTCTTTGGGCCATTTTTGAGCAATAATCTGACACTTTAGAGTGAGAGAGAGTGCCCTAGAGTGAGAAGGTGTTCTTCAATAATTATTTCTTCAATTCTTGCACAAGTTTTGGAAGATTAAGGAGGGAAAACTCACTAGGTCTTCATCCTAGAGGTAAGATTCTACACCCTAACCCTCAATTTTAAATTTTATGTAGGAATGGATAATTAGAAAGATAATATTTGGGCATAATGGTTGTTTATTTTACATGCATGTGTTATCAAAGGGTGTAGGAAGATTGTTGAGCTAAAAATGATAAAGATTGGGTTGTGGGATGATGGAATCCTTCATAAAAAGGACCTTGAAACCTTATGCACACCTAGTGTTTAATAAAATGCTCAAGTGAGCTAGAACCATGATCATTTTCTTAATTTTGGTGAAATTTGTTATATTTCTAAAATAGATTGAAGTTACTAAGAATTCCGGAAAATTTAGAGTGTAAGGATGCTCAAGTGAGGTATGTAGGCTAATTATGTAAATTATGTAATTTAGAGTGAAATTTGAATCCCATGATATTCATGTAAATTATGTAAGTCCCGAGTGATTCATTATGAAACTGGCTATTCCGAGTAAGATTGGGTTGAAAGATATATGTTCAACAAGCATCCCAAATGCTTTATTCATGTTATGTTACCAATTGAGGATGTGTTAAAATATGGGCTGTGCATTAATAATGTTTTGACTTTAAGTCAAGTTCAAATGAAGGCTATTATGGCAAATTTTGTGAAATATCTCTATGTGCCTTAGACTCTTAAATTACTCACATGTGTACTACACACTTTGATTTGAATTGTATTTGTTGTTGATGATGATAATGATATTTGAAATTGATAAGGTGACCATGAAATACTGAATATGGCCAATGTGCCAAGAATGATCTTATAATTATGGCAATTAGTGCCAATGAAATGAAAAAATGTGAAAGTAATATGAAATGTGATGATTGATATAAAAAGGTTGATGTCTCAAATAAGACAGCCTAGCCGGTCAGGTCGTGATCGGACACCATGTCGCACACATGGTGGTGATTGTGCTGGAAATTGTAATTGAAATTGTGATTGTGGTCGATGTCCCTAATGGATAGCCTAACCGATCGGGCCGTGATCGGACTCCGTGTTTAAGACGGTGGTATTGATATTAAGAGAAATTGTGGTTGATGTCTATAATGAGATAGACTAGCCGATCGGGTCGTGATCGGACTCCGTGTTAAGAGTACGGTGGTACTGGTTTTGTGAATAATGGTATTGTGAATAATGGTATTGTGGATAATGGTATATCGATACTAAAAACCTCCCAATGTGAGATATGGAAATTAATTTGAACACTGTCTTGATCCTAATTTGAGGTTTGATGTTGATTAAAGCTTTCATTGATATTATGATAATCTTGTTTCTATTATTTGTCATTCTATTGAGAGGGTGTTTAGTTATACATACTAGTGCTATTTGACGGTACTAACGTCCCTTTTGCCGGGGGCGCTGCATTTTTAAATGGATGCAGGTGGTTCCACAACAGGAGATATTGATCAGTGATAGCAATACACCTTCTTCCCAGCTGACTTGGTGAGCCCCACTTCATCCCGGGGTCATGTTTCTTTTGTACTTTGTGTATACGGTTTGAGGTATAGCCGGGGCCTTGTAGTCGGCATTATCATTGTACTCTTCTTTATCTATAGAGGTTCCGTAGACATAGTGTGGGTTGTGTATTGGTGCTGGGAAAAGACAAACTATGTTATGTTGTGGTTGTATTACTTGTCCATTTGAGACTTTAAAAATAATGAAATTGGAAATAAATTGGTATTGTAGACATGAACACATTTTCGTCTAATTAATGATAATATGTATTATATCTATTCGTGGATGAGTTTGGGTAGAATGAAATCTAACAGGCTTGCTCAGTTGGGTTCACTTGGTTGAGTGCCGGCCGCGCTCCTCGGTTTTAGAGCGTGACAAACTTGGTATCAGAGCCTAAGATTTTAATGTGTCCTAGGATGCCGTTTCTAGTAGAGTCCTTATTATCGGTGTGTTGTCGACCATATCTATAATTAGGATGCTACATGGGCATTTTGGAATAATACCCTTCTTTCATGTTCTTGATCGTGCGATAAAGCTAGTTGTAAGATTGTTCCTCCTTTAACTCCTGAATTGCTCTAATTTTCAGTACATGGCACCTAAGAAAAAGGCAAGATCTTGCCAAAGAGCCAATGTCACCCCAGGAGTAACAATTGATCGTATAATTGATGATGCGGGTGAGAACCCAAGGAGTGAGGATATTCCTCCAGTTACTACACTGCCTGACTCTACTGCAACAGATCAGATCGCACTTGTCCCTACACCTACTGAAGGTGCAACAGTTCCTCCAACTGATATACCAGTTCCATCTCAAGTTCCAGCTTCCGATTCTGGTGTTTCTGATGTTGATTTTAGGGGAGCCATACAGATGTTGGCTCAAATAGTGGCTTCTCATACCCAGAGGTCAAATGTTGCACCCACTTCTTCCAGTCAGCTAGGGGATTCTACTGGTTCCAGGGTGAACATGTTTCTCCAGTGTTCACGGGTACTAACCCAGAGGAAGATCCCCAGAATTTCATTGATGAGATGCACAAGACTCTCAGAGTTATGCGTGCTACTGAAACAGATGCAGTGGAATTGGCCTCCTACCGCCTGAAAGAGGTGGCATATTCTTGGTTTGAACTATGGGATGAGTCCTATGAAGAAGGGAGCCCTCCGGTGAGGTGGGGTGAGTTTACCGATGCCTTCATTGATCATTTATTGCCTGTTGAGACTAAGGCAGCCCGTGCTGCTTAGTTTGAGAACTTGAGGAAAGGTAGCCTGAGTGTGTGGGATTACCATATGAGATCCACGTACCTGTCTAAGTATACTATTTACATGCTGCCCACTAAGGAGGTTAGAGTGCGCCGATTTGTACAGGGCCTTAGTCCCTTGGTAATTAATGAGGCTGCTACAGATGCCTTGAATTCTGAAATGAACTATGGAAAGATGGTGGCATTCGCTCAGGCCACAGAGACCCGCAAATTAAGGAACAAAATGGAGCGAGAGGGTAGTAATAAGGCCCGGTCTACGGGAAACTTTGGTGGTTCTTCGGGTGGTGGCAAGTCAACATTCAGAGGAGGGTCGTCAGGGCCATCACAGTCCTTTGCTCAGTTTTCGGCTAGTGCATTTCCATCAGGGCCTAGTCAGCAGCAGTAGTGGAGCCGCTCTAGGCCCAATCAGGGCAACAGGGGCTTATATCAGTAGGGTCGTCATGGTAGTAGATTCCAGCAGCAGAGGAGGCCCTCATGTCCTCGTTGTGGAAAGATGCACCTAGGAATATGCTATATGGACTTACCCATATGCTACATATGCATATTGAGGAGTCACATTCAGAGGGATTGTCGTTTGTGCCGCCAGGGTGCGGGCAGGGGCATGGCACAACCAGCCAGTTCTGCAGCTACTACATCCAACACCTCATCCAGCTCGAGGAACTCCAACGCCCACAGGGCGTGGTGCATCTAGGGGTGGAGCACAGAGTTCGGGAGGATCCGGCCATTTCTAAGCTATGAGGGGTCGGCAGAATTCAGAGGCTTCTCCAGATGTTGTCACAGGTATATTGACTGTCCAATCTCATGATGTATATGCTCTTATTGATCCCGGTTCCACTTTGTCATATGTCTCACCTTATGTTGCTATGGAATTTGGGATAGAACCAGAACAGCTTTATGAGTCATTCTCTCTATCTACTCCGGTTGGTGAGTCTATTTTGGCCGGGTTTATAGGGATTGTGTTGTCACGTTCAGTGGTCAGAACACGGTGGCCGATCTTATTGAATTGAGAATGGTCGATTTTGATGTGGTAATGGGGATGTATTAGCTTTATTCATGTTTTGCCAAGCTTGATTGCCAAACCAGAACTGTTAGGTTCGAATTTCCAAATGAGCCAGTTATTGAGTGGAAGGGTGATAATGTAGTACCGAAGGATAGGTTTATGTCTTACCTTAAGGCCACAAAGATGATCAACAAGGGATGTATTTACCATTTGGTCCAGGTTATGGACACCGATGCTGAGGCACCTACACTTGAGTCTGTGCCAGTTGTGAATAAATTTCCGGGAGTCTTTCCAGATGAACTCCCTGGGATCCCACCAGATAGGGAGATTGATTTTGGGATTGATGTGATGCCAGACATGCATCCTATATCTAATTCCACCTTACAGAATGGCACCGGCAGAATTGAAGGAGCTAAAGGAACAATTAAGAGATTTGTTAGAAAAGGGTTTCATCCGGCCGAGTGTGTCGCCTTGGGGCGCATCGGTCCGTTTTGTAAGAAAGAAAGATGGGTCACTGAGAATATGTATTGACTATCGGCAGCTTAATAAGGTAACAGTCAAAACTAAGTACCCACTGCCAAGGATAGATGACTTGTTTGACCAATTGCAAGGTGCTAGGTACTTTTCCAAAATTGATTTACGATCCGGGTATCACCAATTGAAGATCAGGGAGCGAGATATTTCGAAAATAGCTTTTAGGACCCAGTATGGGCATTTTGAATTTCTGGTGATGTCTTTTGGGCTAACAAATGCCCTAGCATCCTTCATGGATCTTATGAATCGAGTTTTTAAGCCATTCCTCGACTCTTTTATGATAGTGTTTATTGACGATATTCTTCTATATTCACGAAGTCGAGAAGACCATGCCGATAATCTCAGAGTAGTTCTGCAAACCCTGCATCAGCACTAGTTATATGCAAAGTTTTCAAAGTGTGAATTTTGGCTTGAATCGGTTATATTCTTGGGTCATGTAGTCTCTAGTGAGGGAATTAAGGTTGATCCTCAGAAACTTTCAGCTGTGAAGAATTGGCTGAGGCCTATAACACCAACAGAAATTCGCAGTTTCTCAGGCTTCGCTGGATATTATAGAAAGTTTGTGGAGGGGTTTTCTACTCTTGCCTCCCCTTCGACTAAATTGACGCAGAAGGCAATTAAGTTCCAATGGTCAGATGTTTGTGAAAAGAGTTTCCAGGAATTGAAAGCAAGGTTGACTACGGCATCGGTGTTGACTCTACTAGAGGGTATAGATGGATTTATGGTATATTGTGATGCTTCAAGAATTGGGCTTGGGTGTGCATTAATGCAACATGGAAAGGTGATAGCTTATGCTTCTAGGCAGCTAAAGAATCATGAAAAGAACTATCCAACACATGATTTAGAACTTGCGGCGGTGTTATTTGCCTTGAAAATTTGGCGTCATTATTTATATGGGGTCCATGTGGATATATTCACGGACCATAAGAGCCTTCAATATATTTTAAAACAGAAGGAATTAAATCTGAGGCAGAGAAGATGGCTTGAATTACTCAAGGATTATGACATTGATATTTTATACCATCCTGGGAAGGCTAATGTTGTGGAGGATGCTCTTAGCCAAAAATCTATGGGTAGCTTAGCACACTTGGAGGCATATCAAAGGCCATTGGCCAAAGAAGTTCACCGATTGGCTAGTTTAGGAGTTCGTCTTGCGGACTCTTATAAAGGAGGGGTAATTGTGCAAAATAGGGGTGAATCATCACTTGTAGTGGAAGTCAAAGAAAAACAATACAACGACCCATTGTTGGTACATTTGAAAGAGGGAATTCATAAACATAAGACCATGGCCTTTTCTCTTGGCATGGATAATGGTATACTAAGGTACCAAGGGCGACTATGTGTTCCAAATGTGGATGGTCTCCGGGAAAGGATTATGACTGAAGCTCACACATCTAGGTATTTCGTGCACCCAGGTTCTACAAAAATGTATCATGATCTTAAGGAAGTCTATTGGTGGAATGATATGAAGAGGAATATGGCGGACTTTGTGGCAAGATGTCCGAATTGTCAGCAAGTGTATGCCAAACACAAGAGGCCCGGTGGGTTGGCACAAAACATAGAAATTCCAATGTGGAAGTGGGAAATGATTAATATGGATTTGGTGGTTAGATTACCACGCACCCCACGTAAGTTTGATTTGATTTGGATAATTGTGGATCGACTCACGAAATCAGCACACTTTTTGCCGGTTAAGTCTACCGACACAGCGGAGCAGTATGCTCAGTTGTATATCAAAGAAATAGTCAGGTTGCATGGCACCCTAGTTTCCATCATTTCTGATCGGGGAGCACAATTCACTACTAATGTTTGGAAGAAATTTTAGCTAGGTTTGGGTATTCAGGTGAATCTTAGTACAGCCTTTCACCCGAAGACAGATGGGCAGGCAGAGCGGACTATTCAGACGCTTGAGGATATGTTGCGTACTTGTGTTCTAGACTTCAAAGGTAGCTGGGGTGATCATTTACCACTCATAGAATTTGCATACAACAATAGCTATCATGCAAGCATTCAAATGGCACCGTTCGAGGCTTTATATGGTAGGAGATGTAGATCTCCCATTGGGTGGTTCGAAATTGGGGAAGCATAGTTGATAGGGCCAGATCTCGTGCATCAGACTATGGAAAATGTTAAAATCATTAAGGAGCGGTTAAAGACTGCTCAGAGTTGTCAAAATCCTATTCGGATGTTCGTCGTAGGGATTTGGAGTTCAAAGAAGATGATTAGGTATTCTTGAAAATTTCCCCCATGAAGGGTGTAATGCGATTTGGTAAGAAAGGGAAATTGAGTCCAAGGTATGTCGGACCGTAAAAAATCATTTAGAGGATCGGTGAGGCGGCGTACAAGTTTGAGCTACCACTTGGCTATTCTGAGTAATATTGGGTTGAAAGATATATGTTCAACAAACATCCCAAATGCTTTATTCATGTTATGTTACCAATTGAGGATGTGTTAAAATATGGGCTGTGCATTAATAATGGTTCGACTTTAAGTCAAGTTCAAAAGAATGCTATTATGCCAAATTTTGTGAAATATCTCTATGTGCCTTAGACTCTAAATCACTTACATGTGTACTACACACTTTGATTTGAATTGTATGTGTTGTTGATGATGATAATGATATTTGAATTTGATAAGGTGAGCATGAAATACTGAACATGGCCAACGTGCCAAGAATGATCTTATAATTATGGCCATTAGTGCCAATAAAATTAAAGGATGTGAAAGTAATATGAAATGAGATGATTGATATAAAAAGGTTGATGTCTCAAATAAGACAGCCTGGCTGGTCGGGTCGTGATCGGACACCATGCCGCACACATGGTAATGATTGTGCTGGAAATTGTAATTGAAATTGTGATTGTGGTCGATGTCCCTAATGGATAGCCTAGCCGATCGGGTCGTGATCGGACTCCGTGTTAAAGACGGTGGTATTGATATTGAGAGAAATTGTGGTTGATGTCTCTAATGAGATAGCCTAGCCGATCGGGTCATGATCGGACTCTGTGCTAAGAGTACGGTGGTACTGGTTTTGTGAATAATGGTATTGTGGACAATGGTATATCGATACTAAAAATCTCCCAATGTGAGATATGGAAATTAATTTGAACACTATCTTGATCCTAAATTGAGGTTTGATGTTGATTAAGGCTTTCATTGATATTATGATAATCTTGTTTGTATTATTTATCATTCTATTGAGAGGGTGTTTAGTTATACATACTAGTGCTATTCGACGGTACTAACGTCCCTTTTGTCGGGGGCGCTACATCTTTAAATGGATGCAGGTGGTTCCACAGCAGGAGATATTGATCAGTGATAGCAGTACACATTCTTCCCAACTGACTTGGTGTGCCCCACTTCATCCCGGGATCATGTATCTTTTGTACTTTGTGTATACGGTTTGAGGTATAGCCGGGGCCTTACTCATTTAGAAGCATTAATTTAGATGCTAATTGTTGCATGTCATGTATATATGCTAGTTGGGATCCTCGACTCCGTTGATTGAAGCATTCCATCTTTAAATACTATATCTCAGCAATGTTATGATTATCTCTTGAATTGGAAAAGCATGCTTTATAATATTTTACTGTTTTATATCTTTGATACATGTTGTTAATGAGGATATTTACTGTTTCAGTTCCAGGTTATGTTATTAATATCTGTGTTGTACGTTTCTTGATAGTTATAGCCTCGCCACTACTTCTTCGAGGTTAGACTTGATACTTACTGGGTACTGATTGTGGTGTACTCATACTATACTTTTGCACATTTTTTTTTATAGCTCCTTATGTGGCTCTTGTTGAGCCTAGGCGTTTGCTCAGAGACTTAGGGTGAGCTTCACCTCATGGATTATTTGTGCTCGAGTCCCTATTTTTCTTTTTATCTCTTGTCTATTTTCGTTATCTCAAATAGTTTTGATCATGTATTCAAACTTGTACATATTTAGTAGTTGCACGTGTACTTTTGCCACCTAGTCCTTGCGGATTGTATTGTTTTATCATGCTTGGACCATGTTATGTTTGTATCAGATATTATACTGATTTGAGATTATTCCTGTCTTTATTTATGAAATGACTTTGTTAACTAACGAAATCTGGATTGTATTATGTTGATTGCGAGCTTGCTTAGAAATTATGGCTAGACGCCACCACAACCTAAGGTGGTATTTTGGATTGTGACAAGAAGGTATGCACAAGTATTATAAACCTACTATAGATCAACATATAGAGAAGATATGAACTAGTATCGTAAACCAACATATAGGGAAGATATGCATTTGATACCAAACAATCCGTCAACAGTTGCATATAAAAAATATATGCATGAATAAACAAGCCAAGTTACACAGCAATACATATAGAGAAAATAAGTACCGTGAATAATTTCATCAATCAAAGAAGCATATAGAGAACATATGCATCTAATATCAAATCGTCAACAGTTGCATATAGAGAAGATATGCATGAAAGGAATCTATATATTTCGGAGCTAGCATATGGATAAGATATGCGGTAAAAATCACATATACATCCAAGGAGCTTGTATATAGAGAAGATACACAAAGTTCAAACGCTGATCAATATTCCACAATCCGCGTGTACGTTGTCACGAGAGAAACATGAGAGGATAACCCTAGAGGATGGATCCTTATCCACACACTGCACGGACAACTTATGTGCCATAATGATAATAACTGTATGGATAACTCACGTGCAATAATAACTCAACCTGCACGGACAACTCACGTGTTGTGATAACTCAACTCTTATTGACCACTAACATGTTGTTAGTCCACTCCATCACACAGAAAGCATATACAAGAACACATGTATATAAAAAACGGATATCAAATCACATACTCGTGGACTGAGAAAGTAGCACGCTAAGGTGTATGCATGTGCAAAGTGTACGACTACAGCTAAGATTTGGCTGGTATGCGATACAATAACGAGTATCGTGTTCAAACAAAAAATCAAAACCTACATATGATCTCTAGTATGATACAAGGAGTTCACGTAGTCATACAAACATATACAACATGATAGAAAGAAGCATAATATCCAAAACAAGGCATGATATAGCCTAAAGGCTACCCCGAGCATGGATAAACCTGGTGCATGCACATACGCTGGTCACCTCGCACGTACATCAGCACCCCATGTAGCAAACAATATCATTTATTACAAAAAATTCCCTCAAACCAAACCTAGGCAAGACACTTACCTTATCTGGGCTAGTCTTTAACCTCAAATCACGTCAAGATCTCGTTCTAGCCATCCAATCACGGAATCCAAGCCAAACATCATCCAAGGAAGTCAAACAATGTTATAGGAAGCAATCCCAATCAATAAAGCTTCAATCTTTGATGAATTCCCAAATAGTGAACAAAAGTCAATCCGGTCTTGTGTGCCTAAAATCTAAAATCAATACCAGATCTCGATGAACCGTAACCTACCGAGTCCAAATATATCATTAGTTTCCAAATCCGGGTCCAAATCGGTGGTAAAATCCCTAAAATACATTATCTGAAGTGTAATCAAAAACTCAAAATTTTACTTCAAAATTCCATGTTTTAGGTGTAGATATCCATGAGAAATCATAATATAAAATTAAATATAGGTAGAAATCACGTACTCTAAAAGTAGCAATGAAATCCCTCTAAAAATTCTTCTCCTCTCATGCTCCCCAAGTCAAAAATAATGAAATGAGCCTCTTCCCGAAAATCTAGACTTAAACTACCCTTGATTGAAATTTATTCATTGCATTTGCAGTCTACACCTCGCGAATGCAAAGTACATCCACCACTGACCCTTCAGTCCTTCATCGCAAATACAACGCCCAAACCGCGAATGCATAGCACACTGGCCACCAAACTATGCAAATGCGACTGTCCTCTTGCATCCGCGAAGTCCAATCCTCCAAGCCACTAACACCTTACGCAAACACGGTGGACCTTCTGCGATCGCCAAACACAAACTCTCCTAGCTCCCAAAAACCCTTCGCCAATGCGGTCCCTCTCCCGCAAATACAAAGAACAAAGTTCCCCTGTCGATTCTCTTTTTTCGTGAACGCGAGACTACTGTTGCGAACGCGATGCACATCTGACACCAGCAAATACTAGCAATTCCAACTTGGTCCGAAACGGACAGAAGCCACACCGAAACACACCCGAACCCCTCGGGACCCCCTCCAATCATATTAACAAGTCCATATACCATCCACGAACTTATCCAAAGGCTCAAAATATCAAAAACAACAACAAAACCAAGAATCGAAGATTAATTCATTCTCTTAACTTTCAAACATTACAACTTCGCTGAAGGCTTCCGAATAACACTTAGACATTCCGGATTACAACTAAACTTTTTGCACAAGTTCATATCGACCATTAGGACCTATCCAAGGTTTCAAAACCAAAATAGGAGTTCGATATCCAATTCTTTAAATTGCCAACTTTCGACAAATACAGCCAAAACCTTCTGGGAACACCTAAATTCAAATCTGAACAAACGCCCAAGTCCAAAATCACGATACAAACCTAGTGAGACCATCAAATCTCGATTCCTAGGTATTTTACTCAAAAGTCAAATATTGGTCAACTCTTCCAACTTAAAGCTTCCAAATTAAGAATCACTTTACCAAATCAATCTCAACCTATCGAACATCAAAACCAACCATACACGCAAGTTGTAATACATCATATGAAGCTACTCAAACTCTCAAAGAACAAAACAAACTGCTAGAACTCAAAATGACCGGTCAAGTCATAACATTCTCCGCCACTTAAACATACGTTCATCCTCGAATGTGCCAAGAGTTGTTTCAAAGACACCAAATCATTGTATAAGCTCATCATACACACACCTATGAGTGATCTCATGTCACATCAATCCATATAAGCCTACTAACACAATCCTGACAGAAGATTCTTCCTTTAACCTTAGCTTACGATTCTTAGAACTAAATTCCAACTTTCGGAACTCCCTCTAAGATCCAATTCTTGTATATATACAATGTATCAATCTCAACAAGTTGTATCAAGCCATAAAAATATATTCCCAAGATATAACCACACGATGTACCGCATAACTCATATACTCATAGCAATAACTTCCGACCATAATAGTTGCTCATTACCAAACCCGGTACCGGTAATATACCTCATATAAAATAAAACCTTATTCCAAACCTTTGCAAGACTGCTAATGATAAAATAAATGTTTAGAAACTTATAGCCACCCATCAACTCAACATGTCATGGAGTTCTCTCGCCAGACAAGAACCATTACCAAATTCTGAGTAGTCTAATTACATTCTTCTTCCAAACATACCTTATCCAAATTTGATTGCACTGATTCCAGGTCCAATAACCTCGTCCACTCAGTGCAAGCTGCTCAACTGACATGCCACACTAAATGCCACCTAGAACCACATACGATGTAATGCGTGCACCACACAGACAACAAGTCGAGTGTGATTAATAATGAAAAGAGATAAGAGAGCTATCCAACAAGTTTAACAAATAAAACCACAAAAGCACAATGCTATGAATAAATCCCACAAGGGTGATACAAAAAAGACACAGAATGAATCACATCTAATTCTCGTACTCACCAAACACATGTGTATCAACAACAAGCATGTATTATGCATAACCATAACCATGGGAAGACGAATAGCATAATACACCATGGGAAAAGTTAAGCACGACTAAGGCGAATCGGCAAATCAACATTTCAAGAGATATCTCGCTCATATATCGCTACAAGGCCTACACAGTATCATAACACGAGTATGAAGAATCAAGTAGTCCCATAACTCGTCATAGCATAAGAGAGAAACACATGGAATAGATCAGGGCATGATTAAGATCAACTCTACCCAGTGACACACCCATAGCAAATATTGTGCTGAGTAAATAAATCCAATCTAGTGCAGAATACACATTCTCATTATACCTACCAAAACGCCCCAAACCAATTCAAACTATTCCAAAATTAGAAAATAGCCTTCCAAAGAGCCACAATGGCCTATCCATAACATATGCTATCAGTTGTCTAACCCTTAACACATGTTCACGTTCTACAACAGAAGGGATAGTCTACCGCTAAGAAGATCCACTCTCAAAATCTCAAGAATACAATAATCTCCATACTTGATCTCTAACTCTCGCACTTAATTGACTGCCATATGATGTATAAACAATCACCTCAAGAGAAATACTCCCATAAATCCTCTGCGTCGAGTAGCAAAAACTAAACATCAAAGGTTGCCAACTATGCTAATTCTATAGTACTAGTCAAGCATCCGCAATCAATACACATGGTGTCTTCTACAACACACCCTTCTCAGACGACACAAGATAATGCTAGCATTCTCTTAAACATCTGAAATTTCTCATAATGTCCGAAACTCAAGACCTTCTTTTTAAAACTGAACCGCAACCTTGTCCATGCAATCTTAATCCCACGCGGCTCATCGCATCTATCAAATTACAATACGAAAATACGATAATCCCATTATCAACTCTGAATCACAAATAGAATGGTCTTCCTCCCACTCCATAGACTAGAAACCCTACTTAACTCAATTCAGGAGAGAATCACAAAACAAGACAAACTTTGCATACATGTAGAAGACATCAGCCTCAAGTCATGGTCAAAACAATCATGAACTCTTAAAAACCCATTTTGACATAACTAAGCCAACAGAACTAAATCTCTCTAAATCGACCAAGTTTCGTAGGCCACCAAAAGTACCTAAAACCGAAATGCTCGCCCAAATAGACCTTTAATGAATCTGAAGTTGTTCCTTTCATCTTTCTAATAATGCAATGAATCACTAATGATATATAGAAAAATTGTAAGTCTCGGGCACAATCCAATGCAAATCTCAAATCTTTAGCCATACAACGAAATCCGGCAAATCCTTAAGTACCACCTCCTGGAACTTAAACCCACTAGAGCCTTTCTCGAGAGTCACCCACTCTACTCTAATCTTCGATGCATAGCCAATACGCACTGAACAACTTGTGCTCAATTTGCACATAAATACTTTAAGAAGCAACCCCATCCTCAAGAAACCGAGTAAATCCTTTTTCCTTGCACATTATAGCCACAACGAGTATCAAACCTCAGTCATTCCACAACCTTACTATGTCAATAAAGTATATTACATTAATGCATCTAGCAAATTCTTTGTCTAAATCATCCTTGATGACACCATACTCAAACCATATCCAATCCACACATATATCCAAGTTCAGTAACTATAGCAACACATGCCCATATGACCTAATAGTTGATAGTAGACTTCCCCACTTGGCTTGATGCCACAAACACATCATCTCACAATTCTCCTCTTTCTTAACTGTCATGGTTTCGCTCCATTGCTCGACTGAATTATCATTAGCTCATATAACACTAGTCAAAACACACTTTGAATTATCTTTCAATGCTTACTCATCCTTAAGGCGGTCGTGCCAACTTCTTCAAGCAATCTGAACTCTTGTTGTAGTTCATACATTCTACTAGATAAAGATAATCTCTTCATAGGAGCCTCATAAGAACCGTACAACTTCAACCCTTCTCACAAGAGATAACCCTCCCGCTTAGCATTAAATTGACATCTTCACATGATCTTACCATGATTAAAACCATTATGCAATCAATTAATCTTTTCAAGTCAACACTCGTCAACAAGTTATAACAATCCGCTTTATTCCACAAATGAAAACTGAAACGTCCATCTATACACTCCCAATTTAAGACTGTATTGTATATCAGGATGATAATCAAACATCCATATTCCCTTCTGCATCTCAAGCAAATCCTTCTCCTTACATCCACACTATCTATGCTTAGTCCTCAATCACATAATACTCATCACATAGCTATCTTTTCCCTCATTGAGCCATTAATTCCCTCATTAGGGACACTGCCGGACATAAGATCCAAAATCCCATGCTTACATAACTGAATCCACCGAGCCAATGATGCGATCAAAATCTGGCCACAAGTCCTTTAGACTAGCCTACCTTCACAACACAGAAACACATCTTAGACCTCATCCATGAAATCACAAGCAGTCGGTGCACAACTGATACCGAGTACTCCACATCGCATACGAATCGAAGAGAAAGAAACTGAAGATCTAGGCTTCAAGCCGAAACAAGTTCACACGATAAGGATGAGAAAGAAAGAGATGTTTTCCTGAATGCCCTGTAGGTTCTCAAAGATAAGTATGGATACTATCATACCAATCCGCAAGACTTTACTTGGCCCTTACTCATAATTCGTAGAATCTATGAACCTAGAGATCTGATATCAAACTATCACGACTTAAAATCCCATCAAGTCATGATGGAATCTGACCCATCTTGCTAGATAAGTCACTACCATAAGCCACAATCCATACTGGAAATCATATAGTAAATAGTACTATTATAAAAATACGAAAACCAATAGAACTATCCCAAGGACTAGTAGTACATGTCATGAGCCAGTAAGATTTAGATTTATAATATTGGTATAAAAAAAATACAACATCTGATTGAATATACAGAAATAGAAGTATAAGTACTAGAATACCATGAACAAGTGGTAGCTTGTATCTGGAGCGCTAGTACACCTGCAATGCTAGCCTTTGCCATCCATAGCACCTCAGCTCCAAGATCTACACGCAAGATGCAGAAGTATAGTACGAGTACAGGCGACCCTATGTACTTAGTAAGTATCATAACTAACCTCAGCAAGGTAGCGGTGAGAATTACCAATGATACCCGCTTATCAAATCTATAGAGTCTTTGAATATACATGTACACAACAACAATACTAAAATCTAAGCATGAAGTATAAGTAAGGCCATCAATGCACATAGAGAAGATGTGCACAAGTATTGTAAACCAACTACACTTCAATATATAGAGAAGATATGCATAAGTATTTTAAACCAACTACAACTTAGCATAATAGAGAAGATATGCGCAAGTATCGTAAACTAACTACAGTTCAGCATATGGAGAAGATATGCATGCACAAGTATTGTAAACCAACTATAGCTCAGCATATAGAGAAGATATGCACAAGTATGGTAAACCTACTATAGCTTAGCATGTAGAGAAGATATACATTTGATATCAAATAATCCATCAACAGTTGTAGATAGAGAAGATATACGTGAATAAAAACGTCAAATTACACAGATTGACATATAGAGAATATATGTAACGTAAATCATTTCATCAATCAAAGCAGCATATAGAGAAGATATGCATCTGATATCAAATACCTGTCAACAGTTGCATATAGAAAAGATATGCATGAAAGGCATGTATAAATTTCGAAGCTAGCATATAAAGAAGATATGCATTAAATAGATGTATAAGTCCAAGGAGTTTGCATATAAAGAAGATATACAAAGTCCAAACATTGATCAATTTTTCACAATCTGCGTGTACGTCGTCAAGAGAGAAACATAAGAGGACGACCCTATGGGGATGACCTCTTATCCACATACTACACGGACAACTCATGTACCATAATCATAACAATATCACATACAACTCATGTGGTATAATAACTCAACTCATATGGACCACTCACGTGCTGTAATAACTCAACCCGCACAGACCATTCACATGTTGTCAATCCAGTCCATCACACAGAAAGAATATACACGAATACACGTATACGAACAATGATATCAAATCACATACTCATCGACTGAGGAAAGTAGCATGCTAAGGTCTATTCATGTGCGAAGCATACGACTACAACTCAGATTAGGTGGGTACACCATACAATAACGAGTATCATATTCAAACAGGAAATCAAAACCTACACATGATCTCTAAAATAGTTCAAGGAGTTTTCATAGTCATACAAACATACACAACACGATAGAAGGAGGAACAATATCAAAAATAAGGTATGATACAGCCTAAAGACTACCCCGAGCATGAATAAACTTGGTACACGCACATACGCTTATCACTTTGCATGCACGTCAACCCCGCATGTAGCAAATAATATTATTTATTAGAAATAAATTCCTCAAATCAAAGTTAGGCAAGACACATACTTTATTCGGGCTAGTCTTTAACCTAAAATCATGTCAAAACCTTGTTTTAGCCCTCCAATCACACAAATCCAAGACAAATATCATCCAAGGAAGTCAAACAATACTATAGGAATCAATCCCAATCAATAAAGTTTCGATCTTTGATAAATTTCTAAAAAGTCAACAAAAGTCATCCCGTGTCCTCGTGCCCGAAATCTGAAAAAAATACCAAATCTCGATGACTCATAACTTGCCGAGTTTAAATATATAATTAGTTTCCAAATTAGGGTCCAAATTGATGGTCAAATCCCCAAAATACACTCTCATAAAGTGTAGTAAAAAATCCCAAATTTCACTTTAAAATTGCATTTTTTAGGTGTAGAAATCCATGAAAAATATTGATATATAATCAATTATAAGTAGAAATAACTTACCTTCAAAGTGGCAATGAAATCCCTCTTAAAGTTTTTCTCATCTCGTGCTCCCCAAGTCAAAAATAGTGAAATGAGCCTCTTCCCAAAAATCTGGACTTAAATTACCCCTGACCGAAATTCCTTCATCGCGTTCGCGGCCTACACCTTGCAAATGCGAAGCATAATCACCGCTGAACCTCCAGTCCTTCATCATGAATACGACGCCCAAACCATGAACACAGAGCACACTGGCCAGCAACTTACGCGAAATCGACCGTCATGTCGTGTCCACAAAGACCAACTCTACAGGCCACTAACACCTTATGTGAACACAATGGATCTTCCGCGATCGTGGAGCACAAAGGCTCCCAACTCCCAAACATCCTTCTCATACGCGGTCTCCCTCCAGCGAGCGCGAAGAACAAAGTCCCCAGTCCATTCTTTACTTCGGGAATGCTAGACTACCCTTGTGAACGCGATGCACATCTGACACCAGCAAAAACCAGTAATTCTAACTTGGTCCAAAATGGTCCGAAGCCACCCTAAAACTCACCCGAGCCCCACGAGACGCCGCTCAATCATACTAACCAGAACATGTACTATCTACGAACGTTTCCAATGGCTCCAAACATAAAAAACAACAACAAAATCAAGAATCGAATATCAAATCATTCTTTTAACTTTCAAACGTTCCAACTTTGTCAAATACGTACAAATCATACTTAGACATTCTGGATTATAACCAAACTTTTTGCAGAAGTTCATATCAACCATTAGGACTTATCCAAGGTCTCAAAACCAAAATAGGAGTCCGATAATACCGAAATCAACTTCCAGTCAAACCTATGAGCTCTCAAATGACCTAGAACTCAAAATGAACTATGGGATCGTTACAAAATAATATATATATATATATATAAATGATATATATATATAAATGATATGCACGAATATAAGATGTAAAAATGATTGAATAGGCATAATGGATTCACTTAAACAAAACAAAGCTTCCACTTTTTAGCTCAAACTCATCAACTGGTATCACAATCAAATTGGGAAACCTGTCGATCTCAAAACCTGCGTGTACGCTACCCAGAGAGAAACATGGGAGGGCACTCTAGAGGGATGAGTCCATATCCACAAGCAAAATAGGTATGTGACTGGTGCACCAAACAGGAACATGAAGTAATCATGCTCAAAATTGATACCTGAACATGTGAAGACATGCCCAAAACTGGTAGCACAGCAGGAACATGTGAAGGCATACCCATAACAATTTGCGCAAGTCATAATACATCAAATGAACTTACTCGCGGTTTTGAATCACGAAACTAAATGCTAGAACTCAAAATGACTAGCCGGGTCATTACATTATACATGTTTATTCATGCATTAAAAATTATGGTATTGCCAATACCATGGTTTGCAATATATAAGAATAGTACTGAATAAGATGTATAACTACTGCAAGTATTAGTTATACATAAGTTGAAAAATACTACCATACAAGGAATTAGTAATACCAAAACTAATATATATATTATTTTCCTAATACATCCTACCAAGCATCCCCTTACTAAGTACTTTTATGCTCATGGCTTCGATATTCGTCATTGTTTCTGATCACAGAGATAGGAGTTCCTCGTGACGAACTAATAGGTTAGGATCTTTATTCTCTAGCTATAATTTTGGTGAACCCCACTACAAAATTCAGTGGTGGCCAGAGATGTCATGTCATTTTTTGGTTAGTGGGGTTGTATCCGGTGCATTCATTTCATTATGATATTTGTAGGTATCTAAATTTTATCGGATTTAAATTCATAAAATTATTTGGATTATATTTTAAATTCAAAATATATTAGTCTAAATAATTATTATGGGCAATTATAATTGGATTAATTATATTAGTCCAATATATATAGATTAAATAATTAAATCTGGATCTGTTAGGCTAGCTCACTTAATTGGGCTACAAATAATGAGCCCATTTCATTAGACCCAAGATATCATCTTCTTAGAGGCCCAGTTTGGTGCCATACATGAAATGACATGGCATTCCAAGTCAAACGGAAGAGCCAATATGATCACGCCACATGTCAAAATGACAAGGCATGCCAAGTAACATTAAAAGACCAATAAAATCATGCCACGTGTGCAAGTGACATGTTCTGGCCAATCAAATGCGGCCTTGTTACACTTCAATTTGATTGGTCAGAAAGAGTTTGTTCTTATCATAAGTCTTCCCTCCCACAACTATAAATAGGGGTCTTCATAACCCGAAAAAGGACACCAAAAGTTATAATAAGAAGCAAGAGAGAGCTCATGGATCAAACGCTGTAAATTTCTCTACAAGTTTCAAGCTTCAAGTAATCAAGTTCAAGTTCAAGCTCAAGAACAAAAAATAAATCAAGTTTCAAGGAGTACAAGTTCAAATTAAAATTCGTGCTAGTTGAATTCAAGATCATCGTTTGTGACAACAAATATAGATTCAAGATCAAGCTCAAAGGCCCTTGAATTTATTTACCATTGAAAAGAAGAATCAGAGAATTCATAGAGATTGTACACTCATATTACTTGAAATCTAATACTACGATTGTTGCAATATTTTTCTGTCTCGATTATTTTTCTTGACGCAAATTTATTGTCTACAAATTCTGGCACGCCTAGTGGGACAATCTCTACCTCTCATCTCAACTTTTCAATCAACAAAGTTCAAGAACATCGGAATGGCTTCAAAGAAAATCAACTCCAGATCAACTTCCACCAAGGCTACTAATTCCAGGTTCTATGCAGATGTGGAAAACATCCCGATGTTACCTTTGGAAGCTTTGGACCAGTTACGAGGAGCAAAGTAAGATCATTAGGACAACAAGCACCCCAAGTGTCGTCCGTATCAAACTTTATTTTCGGATCTTCATTCTCAAAAGGAGCAAGATCTTCTAAAAATACACCTGAAGGAGGAAGCGATATTGCTGAAAAGATCAAGAAAACTCTAGCTCTTCTTGACCTCTCCAGATCCAAGAACTCTGCTGCGAAGGAAGATGATGATATTTCAAGTGATAGATCCTCCCCACTTACACCGCATGGCGTGAGCCAATCAAGGATCAATATTTTTGACAATCCATGCTACTCTCCATCATCCACAACAATTATGCAAGTTGTGGTGACAAACGCTTCATCTGTGGAGGAGCAATTGGCAAACTTGACGGAAGCAATCACTAGCTTGATCAAGTGCATGCAAAATCAAGATGCTAGAATTGACAAGCTAACAGATAGGGTAGGGATCTTGATGGAAGAAGAATCCACCCATGCACCTGGCAAGCTCCCATAAGTTCCAGAGTGATTGTCCTCCAAGACAAGTAGTATCCGCTAAAGCTATCCCTGTCTCATCTGAAGGGATGATTCCAATCGATCAACTAAAGGAGTTTGTTGAAGGGACTATCAAAAATAAATATAAAGTTACTTTCAAGTCCTACCTTACCTACACAAAGTCGTACACTTCAAGGATCGATATGTTGAAGATGCCTGTTGGCTATCAACCTCCAAAATTTCAACAATTTGATGGCAAAGGCAATCTAAAGCAACATGTGGCGCACTTCGTTGAGACGTGCAACAATGCTGGGACTTATGGAGATTACCTCGTCAAGTAGTTTGTTCACTCACTAAAAGTAAATGCTTTGATTGGTACACAGACCTCGAAGTTGGATCTATTGATAGCTGGGATCAACTAGAGCAAGAGTTCCTCAATCGCTTTTATAGCACGAGGCGTACTGTGAGTATGATAGAACTTAGAAATACTCGCCCACGAAAGGGTGAACCAGTTATCGACTTTATCAATCGTTGGAGGAATCAAACCTCAACTGCAAAGACAGGCTTAGTGAAGCTTCTGGCATAGAGATGTGCATCCAAGTCATGCATTGGGGACTCCTCTACATCTTGCAAGGTATCAAGCCTAGCACATTTGAAGAACTTGCAACTCGTGCCCATAGCATGGAATTGAGCATGGCCTTCGCTGGAAATGAAAGGCTGCCTATCTGTGAACCTTGCAAAGGGAACGACAAGCAAGAAGTCAGGAAATGGAGCAAGTTCATACCCAAATCTGGAAAGAAAGAAGCTTTGAATGTCAACACATCACCTGTGAAGTTTACAACAAAGGTGAGCAAGAAGCAGAGTTTGAAATTCACTTCTTTTCAAGATAAGCCAAGTGGAAAGTTGACTCGAAAAGAAATGCAAGAGAAGGATTACCCATTTCTGGATTCTGATGTGCCTGCAATTTTTGAAGAGCTTCTCGAGTTAAAGCTCGTTGAGCTTCCAGAGATGAAGCGACCAAATAAAGCAGGGAAAACTGATGACCCAAATTACTGCAAATATTATCGACTTGTGAGTCATCCTCTTTAGAAGTGCTTTGTCTTTAAGGACAAAGTTATGGACTTGGCTCGTGAAAAGAAGATCGTGCTTGAAGATTAGAAGGCAAGTGCAAACCAAGTCTCTATAACCTTTGGCTCATTCAGCATAAATGAGTTATGCAGTTTAAAAGAAATCGAAGATGAAGAATTACTGGAGAATAACAAAGTCTAATTAGATCACCATGATGATGATGGTTGGACGTTGATGACTCATTGTAGGCGCCACAAAATAAGACCACAAAAAGAATCAATAGAACAACCAACAAGGAAAATGATGGCGAAAAGACCAAGGAGACGAAATCCAGTTAAGCATTTGAAGTAAGCAAAAGTGGAGGTGCACCACCCTCAAAAGCCACGACATCCAATGACCTTGGATGATTTCTTACCAAGTTGGCTCCGTACAAGATTTTCCATGAGGATATTAATGCCTCTTGTTTCCATGCTGACAAAGGGGAAGAAAAGAGTGATGACCTACCATTGGCACCATCTTCAAAAAATCTCATCGAGTCCATTCCTCAAGAAGTTAATGCTTGTGAGGAAAAAGCGGCTGATTCATCTTCTACAGTGATATAATTGTTGATCACCCTCCTTATGGAGATGCACACTGGTAACGGTTTCTTGTATCCCAAACCTTCACGTAGTTGTTTCGTAGCAGCTTTTGATGGGAGCTTCCCTAACTTTGATAGCTCATTGGGATTGTATCCAGCCTTTTCAAATAGACTGTTGGCATTAGGATCAATATCTTCATCTATTCGCTTTGTAGGGACTGCCACATTCTTCAAATGATTTTGGGCCACAAACCCTGCAAGTGGCATTAAGGACAGCTTTACTGCCTCATGCATTTGACCAGAAGAGTTAACCCCTTTAGCATATTAGTTAGGATATTAGATGATTCACCTTTATCTTTATTCCTTTTAGGGTCATATTGGAGCGCAAGAGTAACTTTCTTGCCATAAGACACAATATCCCCTCTAAAAGATTTATTCGAGTTAGGTTGTACCTCCTCAGTAATAGCTTTGGCTTTACTAGCAGTCACTTAAGCTCTTTTAGTCGTGGGTCATTCTTGCTTTTCATGACATCATTAGCTTTTAGCTCCTTCACAATACGGTTCTTCAAGTAGAACTTTGCATCAGCGAAGTGTGACCCAGCGTCGGTGAATGGATCGTCATCAGAAACTATCTTCTTCTCAACTTCTCCCTCATAGTACTTCAAATATTGATGGTAGGTAGATGGAACCACTTTATTCTCATGTATCCAAGGCCTTCCAAGCAAAACGTTGTATGAAGTCTTTACATCGATCACATGCAACCATGCATTTGATTGCATATCTTCAATGGTGATCCCCAACCTGATCGCGCCTATGGCTCTTTGCCCCCCTTGGTTGTATCTTTGAATCATCACACGACTTTCCAAGAGTTTGTTTATGGGAATACCAAGTTCTTTCCCAATGCAAATTGGTAAGAGGTTCACTGAGGATCCTCCATTAACCAAGATTCGATTTACTCTTTCATCGCGCATATAGCCAACCAGGTATAATTGGCAGTTATGAGGAGTGTCACCTAGTAGAAGACCGTCAACATGCCTTCTGTCTTTGATCGACTTGGAAACTCAACTGTGAAGACTTTCATATTTGAAAGATTGGGTCTATTAAAGAAGGGGAACAAGTTCCAGAGAAATTATCAAAGCATAAGATCACCCGCTTCGCCTAGAATCCAGAAGATCTCTAAGGATTTTCAAAGTTTGGTTCCTTCTAGAATGAGGCAACAAACAACTTGTGGTTTTATGTAAAGAAGTACTGAAGGTCAATCCATATACTATGGTCTACACTAAGGAAGGTGAAAAAGACGAAGAAAGTGTGGGTTCTTCGTATCATGTTACTACACAAGGCGAGAATGGTAAGAAATTGGAGGATGTTTCACCGTGTTATCACATATCCTTCAACGATGGGGACCCTTAAGAAGATGAAGATGCAAAAGATGATCCATCTGAACTTGAAGAACTGGTGAAGACAACAGTTGATGCCTTAAAAGAAGTTAACCTTGGTACTGATGAAGAGCCAAGACCTACCTACCTAAGTGCTTTACTAGAAGTTGATGAATAAAGAACTTATGTTGAGTTACTCAAGAAGTTCAGGGATGTCTTTTCTTGGAGTTACAAAGAGATGTCTGGCTTGGACCCGAAAGTAGCAGTCTATTACCTCGCAGTCAAGAATGGCGCTCATCCTGTTAAGCAAGCTCAAAGGCGCTTTAGGCCGGACTTGGTTCCCCTAATTGAAATCAAAGTTAACAAACTCATTAAAGCTGGCTTTATTCGTGAAGTTAAATACTCAACATGGGTTTCAAGTATTGTCCCTGTAAGGAAGAAGAATAGCCAAATTCGAGTGTGTGTCGACTTTAGGGGATCTCAACAATGCATTCCCTAAGTATGAATTTTCGCTTCCTATTCCAGAGCTTATGCTTGACGCTATCACTGGCTACGAGGAAATATCATTCATGGATGGTTCTTCGGGCTATAACCAAATTTTCATGGCGCCAAAAGATGAAGAGCTTACTGCATTCCGTACCCCAAAGGGTATTTATTGCTACAAGGTAATGCCTTTTGTCTTGAAGAACGCCGGTGCTACTTAACAAAGAGCTATTCAGAATATATTTGATAACCTTCTCCACAAGAATGTCGAATGCTATGTTAACGACTTGGTGGTAAAATTAAGAAAGAAGAGCGACCACTTGAAAGACTTGAGAATGGTGTTTGAGTTGCTCCGGAGGTACCAACTTAGAATGAATCCATTGAAATTCCCCTTTGGAGTTATATCTGGAAAGTTCTTTGGTTTTATTATCCGGCATCGAGGGATCGAAATTGATCAAGCCAAAGTAGATGCAATTTTGAAAATGCCTGAGCCTCGGGATATTCATCTAGCATACCTTAGGAGATTCATCTCAAACCTAGTTGGGAGGTGCCAACCATTCAGCCGCCTCATGAATAAAGGCGTTTCTTTCAAGTGGGACCAAGATTGTAGCAATGCCTTTGAAAGTATTAAAATTTACTTGATGAAGCCTCCAGTTTTGGCAGCCCCTATACCTGGAAAGCCATTGATACTATACATTTTGGCACAAGAAAGGTCTGTTGGAGCACTGTTATCTCAAGAAAATAGTGAGGGGAAATAAAACTCCCTTTACTACTTGAGCAGGATGATGACACAAAATGAGCTGAATATATTCGCGAATCAAAAAGTTATGTTTGGCCCTAGTCTTCTCAATTCAAAAGTTGAAGCACTACTTTCAAGATCATGTCATTCGCCTTGTTCCTAGGGAAAATCCCATCAAGTTTTTAATATCAAAACCAGTCCTTAGCAATAGACTAGCAAGATGGTACCTCTAATTTCAACAATTCGAGATTGTATACATTCCTCGAAAGGCTGTAAAAGGACAAGCATTGGCAGACTTCTTGGCAGATCACCTGATACCTGATGATTGAGAACTAACTGATGAATTACATGATGAAGACGCAATGGTTGTTGAAGTACAACCTCCATGGAAGATGTACTTTGATGGTGCTGCATATCGTGGAGGAGCTGGTACTGGCGTTGTATTTGTCACTTCTCAAGGGGAAGTTTTGCCCTACTCCTTCACTTTGATACAACTCTGTTCCAATAATGTTTCTGATATCAAGCATTAATACTTGGGCTTGAAATGGTTATCGATATGAAGCAGTTGCAATTACAAGTCTTTGGTGACTCCCAATTAGTTGTCAATCAGCTTTTAGGTAGTTACGAGGTCAATAAACCTGAACTATGCCATTATCATAATTATGCTAAGAAATTGATGGGATAGATTGGTGAAGTGATTATTCAACATGTACCTAGGAAAGAAAACAAGAAGGTTAATCAAGCGCAAGTTACTATCTACCTAAAATGGGTAGTACTGCCACCAAATGAGGGGGGAAAGTGAAGAAAATGAACTCGAGCATCTGGTCACGGCTTCTAAAGCTGAGAAGGAAGAATGGCGACAACCCATTATCGACTATTTAAGTTATGGTATACTTCTAGAAAATCCGAGGAGATGGACTGAAATCCGTCGCCGTGCACCTCATTTCTTTTACTACAAATATACTTTATACATAAGATCATTTGAAGGAGTACTCTTGCGGTGCTTAGGGGAAGATGAAGCAGTCCAAGCTTTGCGAGAAGTACATCCTGGGGTATTTGGGCCACACCAGTCTGGACCAAAGCTCCACTTCCATATAAAAAGGATGGGATATTATTGGCCAACGATGGTAAAAGAATGCTTGGACTACACTCGAAGATGCAAGGCTTGCCAATTCCATGAAAATTTTATTCATCAGCCTCCTGAAGTATTACATTCGACTGTTGCATCATGGCCATTTGACGCTTAGGGACTGGATGTTGTTGGACCATTGACAAAATACTCTGGTGGACACTTATACATCTTAGATGCAACTGACTACTTCTCAAAATGGGCTGAAGTTGTTGCTCTTAAGGTAGTAAATAATGAAAATGTTGCGAGTTTCAACCGAGTAAACATAATGTATTGCTTTGGCATTCCTCGTTACGTAATAACGGATAATGGAAATCCATTAGACAATAGGTTGATGAACAAGATTTGTGATCTCTTTAATTTCAAGCAACATAACTCTTCTATGAACAATGTTGTCTCCAATGGTCTAGCTGAGGCATTCAATAAGACTCTATGCAACTTGTTAAAGAAATTCGTCTCCAATTCCAAACGAGATTGACATGACCGTATGGAAGAAACTTTGTGGGTATATAGGACAACTCACCACACACCAACACAAGCGACCCCTTATTCACTTGTCTATGGAGTCGAAGTCGTTGTGCCACTCGAACGTCAAATATCTTCATTATAAATAGCTATTCAAGAAGGGATCACAGATGAAGAAAATGCATGACTTCGATTAGCAGAGTTGGAGGCTCTTGATCAGAAGAGGTTGGAAGCTCAACAGAGTCTTGAATGTTATCAAGCTCGATTGTCTCGCGCCTTCAATAAAATATTTCTCCCGAGATCCTTTCAAGTAGGAGATCAAGTCCTTGTCATACGAAGCTTACTCAAGTGGAGCCTATAAGCTGGCTGATGCAGATGGCTTGAGAATCGGTCCCATCAATGGCAAGTTTTTGAAGAAGTATTATCCTTGAAGTTTCTACGCTCCTAGATGCACGAGCCTAAACTGCATGTCATGAAGCTCTTCAAATTTGAGAAAAATCTTCAAGTTGCAAAGCTCCTCAAAATATGAGCTTAAATTGCAAATCGCTATGCTCCTTAACTAAAGAGCATAAACTGCATGTTACTACTAGCCAGCAAGAGTAAAAATTATGTACGGCCCAACAACAAAAAAGGAAGCCCGCTAGGTTGAAAACCTCTAAAGAGGCGACCTGGGCAAAAGTTAGGACATAAAAAAAAACTCACCCATTCTGAACTACGGTATGAATTGATCCTCTTCACCGAAGTACGTAGGCAGCTTAAAGTTTCATTCTAAGTTCAGTCGCATAAGTTCAAAAGATAGATATTGGCCCAATTGTTGTCCGAGTGAAGTATGAAGAAATTTAAAATCAAGGTGAAATGCCATTCTCTTGTTGAACTTTAGATCTCAAAGGGGGAAACCCTCTATTGTAAATTGGTATCTTCGATGGGACGATTTTAGGAGGATGTCAAGTATTTGCATTGATGTCTGGGGATTCTCTATGTCTTCATGTTTGCCAAAACTTCAAGTTTGTTGGTCTCCAAGTCCACTCTCTGCCCTAAAAAGGGAAAAGAAGAGAGGCATAAAAAACAAAAAGGAACACAAATATAAGAAGGAAGACTACCTGGGACAACGTTTCAAATTCAGTAAATCTTGAACCCAAGATATTTGTGAGAATGGAGCTCTTGAATTTCTAGTGATAGCAAGAAAAACGTCTTGTGATCCCGAGGCTTCCATACCAAGATATAAAAGTTTTTGTGCAGTCGCGTAAGTTTGAAATCATCAGCATGTCAGAATTTTACGTTGACTTCGAAATATTATTTGAAACTATTCTTAAGGTATTAAATCTTTCAATTTGTATATGGTTTATATTTTGAAGTTGGTTTCCATAAAAATCAAACCGTTCATGATTTCGATGTTCCTACACTAAGATACAAATATTTTGGTGAAGCTGCGCAAATCTGAAACTGTCAACACGTCAGAATGTAAAGTTAGTTTCAAAATAATATCAGGTGTGATTCAGAAAGTGTTTGATTCTGAATTTTGGATATGTCTTAAATCTTGAAGTTTATTTTTTGAAAAATTAAGAGGTTCATGATTTTGATGTTTCTACACTAAGATACAAATTTTTTGGTGAAGCTGCACAAATCTAAAACCATCAACATGTCGAAATATAAAGTTAGTTTCAATATAATATCTGGTATGATTCTGAAAGTGTTTGATTCCAAATTTTAGACATGTCTTAGATCTTGAAGTCCAATTTCCTAAAAATCAAGCAGTTCATGATTTCGATATTTCTACTCCAAGATACAAATAGTTTGGTGAAGTTGCGTAAATCTGAAACCATCAACATATCAGAATGTAAAGTTAGTTTCAAAATAACATCTGGTACGATTCTGAAAGTGTTTGATTTCGAATTTTGGATATATCTTAGATTTTGAAGTCTAGTTTCAAGAAATCAAACGGTTCATAATTTCGATATTTTTACGCCAAGATACGAATATTTTGATGAGACAATACAAATCTGAAATTGACAGCATGGTGCAAGATAAAGTTGGTTTTAAAATATTGTCTGGGATGATTCTGAAGGTGCTTGATTGCGGATATTGGATATGTGTTAGATTTCAAAGTTTAATTTCTATGAAATCAAATGGATCATATTTTTGATGTTCTCTCATTGAGATATGTACTTCTTACCGCAAAGCTACAAAGGTGATGAACAATATTATCTTCAAAGAAAAAGGAGGATGTATCTTCAAATACAGAGAACTTCGAGACATGAACGGCAACGATATTTAAAAGAAAGCCAAGTTCTATTACTTAGACATCAATGCATCGTGCTAAGCAAGCAACTATTGATATTAATAAATAAATAAAAAAAGGAAACATCAATGAAAATGTGCAATATAAAATAAACCAGATAGAGTTTTAATTTTCAAGAATAGTCGCTAGTTAACCAAATGCAAGAAAAAAAATAAGAGGCAAATAAAATACTCTATATAGGCTAATCCAAACACAACTTGTAATTGGCCAAGTCTTTAAGGGTGGCCACTAAGTGTTGTTTCTTCGTCTCCACGTCGGCCAAGTCATCAGCAGTCGCCAAGAAAACATGAGAACGTCTACGGTTCTCCTCTTTAGCAAATGAGACTCTAGATTCAATCTCTTCAACCTCTTTCTTGGCAGCATCTCGGAGAGATCTTAACTATCTCACCTTTTCCTTGGCCTCTTTGAGATATTGACTGGTGACAGACAGTTCCTCGACCTTCTCCCCTTTTTCAAACAAGACAAGATCAAGATGTTCCTTGGCTTTTAAAAATGACTTTGATTTTTCAACATCCACAACCTTATCTGAAAGAGTTGATCGTTCCTGGTAATATGAAGTGGCAAGCTTAAAGAAAGACGTCAATAGGTCTTTTAGAGGGGAAATATCCACACCCTTTCCATCCATCTCCTCAAGAATCACTTGGATCTTGAATTGAAGAGAAAAAGCATTGTCTGCAGTAAGGTCGGAGAGTTTGGCATGAATTTTAGCCCAGGCATTCAAGATGAAATCCTTGCGAAGAGTCAAGACAACCTTTCTTCCGTCAAAGAAAGACATCGTTGGTGCTAATCGTTGGTGAAAATTAGGCCCCGATTTATCTCCAAGATTAGGAATGGAAGTCGCCTCTAGGTCCGACTTAGATATTGGAAGTGATTTCCTCGAGTCCGGATCCGCCACAGATTCACTACTACCCTGTGACTTGCTTTGGTATAACTCTATCGAAATATGATCAGCATTTGGCTGCATAGAGAAAAAGAAGATAAATGGTTAGTGAAGTTACCTCTGTATCATAAGACAATATGAAATTTTTAAGCATTACCTCTTTAATGACTATCAAAGTCCTTGAAGCACTGCCAATACTGTCAGTAATCTCGACTACACCCAAATCAGTGTTTCCTTGATTGTTTGAATATGGCTTCACCCGCTTGAAGTTTTGATCACCATGACTACTATCACTCTCATTTTGGGATAGTCGTTTGTTGGAGGTAGGGACAATGGTGCCTAATAGAAAGGAACCCTCATTGACTTGATAAGCCTGAGAAGGTCCCTTCTTTTTTTGAACTTCTTTATATGGAGGTCCCTTGATGGAACCGCGTTAGATTTTAAAGTAGGAGGTTTTTCCTCCTAGTTATGATCTTGATGCGTGATCTCTAAAGGCACAGCAGTGATTGGCCCAACAAAAGTCACCAAAGGATCTAAATGATCTTCAAGAAAGCTCACATGCACTCTTGTCCACCAGGATCTGTACTCTGACAAAAATAGTTTTTTTGTCGTAGATATAGCCAGGGGAAAGATCGCCCTCGTGTTGGTTGAATTATGTGACACACAAATTCGCCAAAATCTGATTCCTTCTTCTAATGAGGCGCTACGAAAGTCATTTTTCAAAATACCAGGACTAGTCTGATAAAATTCAAATTGATGGTTGAATCGATGTGGACTATATGGTTCAAGAATGAAAGAGTTCCCACACTCAAAGGGAGATAATTAAAATGGATACTCATAAAATAATTGAATTTCGGTTTCGATGCTTTATCCATATCCTCAAAATAGTAAATGTTCGGACCTCTCCGACATGGTAGAAGTCCAAGATGCATTATCCGCTTGATAGATGTGTTTTCTTGCATTTGTATCATCCTAATACCTTGTAGTGTCTTCCCCGGAATACGCCACCATCAATGGAACATATAATCCTTTTGGAAGCCCATGGTGTGTCCCGAAGTAGTGAGCAAGCCAATCGTATACATAATGAATGGTAAAAGAGATTTTGATATGCTCAAGCTGCGAGGACTTGGAGATCTTGTTCAAACCATAGTAGATGCTTGCCAGAACTGGGATTGCAAGGTTGAATTTCCATCCATATGCCATCATGCTCGCCGTTTTAAAGGTCTCGGGTCTAATGAAATCGCCATCTTGAGAGGGAAATACAAATGCACACAACTAACAAGATAGGAATGCCGCCAGATGCGTGCCTTCTCTCTTTTCATGTCGAACCCCAAGATTAGCAAACATCGTCTCATCCGCGCTAGACCATGCAACTACTTCTGGTATAGCTCCGGTGGGATTGTGCATTGACTTCAAACGGGTAGACTTTTTCTCCCTCCTTGCTGGAGCAGGTTTATATCTCAAGTCTCTCTTGCACCAAAATTCAATCCACTTGCTAAATGAGACCTTTGGATCATGTCTCTACCCTTCTTGAAGATGGTTAAAGGCGGTAAAAGGGTATCCACAAGCTCGAGGAGTAAATCTTTCATTCTTCTCATTAACACATGTGAGTTCGATAGCTTCGGTCACAACTTCTTCGTAGGGAGAACCTCTGATAGGTAAACCGCCAATGGTATGTAAATCCCAAAGAGATATTGATAGTTCTCCGGCTGATGTAAGTAAGGTATTTGTTGTAACACACAAAGCTTCAAGAAATGCTTGCAAGATGTTTGATTTTAGATCATATGTAAATAAAGAAGCATAGACGGCATCATAAATTCTTGTTGTCTCTAGAGCCCGTTGACTTCTACCAAGTATGTCTTCAGGCCATTCCCAGTATCCCGAGATATGATAATATTCACCGTTAATTCTCAAAGTATCTCCCCAACGTATCTCCCTTTGAATCATACGTCGTCCTAGGCAAGGAAGGGTACTCGCGATATTAAGTTTTCGTTGGTAAGGAGTCTGGAGAGACCACATTTTAGTTGGTTTTTGGTTGTGCTCTGAAATCCAATCTACCATATGGAGGGAATTCTACAGAGGTGGCCACAAATTTGCATATCGACCAACTAGTGGAGTGTAAGTCAATAACTTGGTTATAACCTCTCCATTCTTAGCATTAATTACGAGATACTTGCGCTTAGAGAATGGAGATGTGTAGTCTCTGAAGTGAATCATCTCTTCAAAACTGCATAAGCGAAAAAAAAGAGATTGATAAATATTAAGTCAACGACAATTGACAAAATGAGGAGAAAATTCTAGTCCTTTGTGCTTTAGGCAAATTTCTATATGCGATTAAAAAAAATTTCCTTCTATATGCATGGGTTTAATCTTCTATATGTTGATATGGATTTATCCGTCTATATCGTGATATGGATTTGTCTGTCTATATAGTGATGTAGATTTATCCGTCTATATGGTGATGTAGATTTGTCCGTCTATATGGTGATGTAGATTTGTCCGTCTATATGGTGATGTGGATTTGTCCGTCTATATGGCGATGTGGATTTGTCCGTCTATATGGTGATGTGGATTTGTCCGTCTATATCTTGATGTAGATCTATCTGTCTATATGGTGATGTGGATTTGTCATCTATGTATTGAGATGTATTTGTCCTTCTATATATTGCGAGGGATTTGACCTTCTATATGTTGTTAATGATTTGATCATCTATATGCCGTGATGAATTTATCCTTCTATGAGACGTCATGAAGTTGCCCGTCAACTTGACACTTAATGACTTTTCTTTTCTTGGCCTGCAAAAACAAAAAGAAAATAAAAGACAAAACATGAAGAAAAAAAGAGTTTGTTACCTCTCCGGTTTTCGCAAATCGAACTTGAGAGTTAATGCAAAGAATGAGTTTTGATGTTAAAAATTGAAGACAATGCTGCTATATATAATAATCGAATTACGGCTGTTCGGAGGAGTTATCTCGATGTGGGATCAGCTGACTTAACTTCTCCGTGCCCAAGTTAAAATTGGTATGGTAGTTCAATTCCTAGTTGGATTCTAACATACTAATTTTGCGGCAGCATGGAAGTCGAAGCCGTCAAAGTGATGTATATATGAAATTATTGGATGAGATGTTGTCAGGTGCCATAAGGTTTCACATTTGATTAGTTAACGTGTATGTTGATTATATTAAATTGGCATGATGCACAACGAGGATTCAATAGCAAAGTAAGTAATCATGAAAACGGTATAACAGTGGTTTTAGTGCGTAAATAAGGCCATTTGTTTGAATTGGTTTATTCAAAGTTAAGAGACTACGTACTTTAAAAACAATATTCGTTATTGCATTGTCTAGTAGTTCTGAAGCTTTGAGATAATTCAATTATGTGAAAATTGATGTTTCTTATTTAAGCTACCATCTAAAGGATATATGTCTAAATTAAGTCGTACTTCAAGCCTGGTATTGAAGTTTTGTCAAAATTATTTACACCTCAAACAAGTCTTTGAAGTACGAGACATTTGTAGACATCTAAATTTTATTTGATTAAATCCATAAAATTATTTGGATTATATTTGAAATTCAAAATATATTAGTCCAAATAAATATTTTGGGACAATATAATTAGATTAATTATATTAGTCCAATATATGTGGATTAAATAATTAAGTCCAGATTTGTTGGGTTAGCTCACTTAACTGGGCTACAAATAATGAGCCAATTTCATTAGGCCCAAGATATCATCTTTCTAGAGGTCTAGTTTGGTGTCACACATGAAATGACGTGGCACGCCAAGTCAAACGGAAGAGCCAATAGGATCATGCAACGTGTCAAAATGACAAGGCATGCCAAGTCACATTAAAAGGCCAATAACATCGCGCCACGTGTGCAAGTGACATGTTTTGGACAATCAAATACGGTCTTGTCAAACTTCAATTTAATTGGTCGGAAAGAGTTTCTTTTTATCATAACTCTTCCCTCCCACAATTATATATAGGGGTCTTCATAACCTAGAAAAGGACACCAGAAGTTATAATAAGAAACAAGAGAGAGCTCGTGGATCAAACGCTGCAAATTTCTCTACAAATTTCAAGCTTCAAGGCAATCAAGTTTAAGTCCAAGAAATCAAGTCCAAGTTCAAGAATAAAGAACAAATCAAGATTCAAAGAGTGCGAGTTCAAATCAAAGTTCGTGCTAGTTGAATTCAAGATCATCGTTCATGACAACAAATATTGATTCAAGATCAAGTTCAAAGGTCCTTGAATTTATTTACTATTGAAAAGAAGAATCAGAGGATTCATAGAGATTATACACTCACATTACCTGAAATCAAATATTACGATTGTTGTAATATTTTTCGGTCTTGATTATTTTTCTTGACGCAAATTTATTGTCTATAATATTGATACACTCAAGGACATACATAGGGTATATTATTTTATTTTATTACTATATTAGAAATGGGAGTTGGTGTACGAACAGGGTCTACGAACAGGGGTACATTAGAAATTTCAATTTTGTGTAAGTGTAAATTGGTGACTGTAGATGCCATTTCCAATTGACACATATGGGCTTAATTGATAAAACTAAACCACGTGTACTACCTTATGTTGCTCCACAATTGGTTTTCACTTTATTTCACACACTTCTTCTTGCATTTCACTTCTCTCTTTCTTCTTCATTCTTCTACTCTACTGGATATTTTATAGTCATGTTGCGAATTTACACAAAGATGCACTCATGGTGTCCGATGATATTCCTGTAATAACTAAAAAAAATTTAACTTTTCTCTACTGATATGTGTTCTACCACACTCTTGAATCATTCAGCAATCTGAACGGTATTTTTGTGTTTTAAATTCAACGTTCAATCCAAAAGGTGATTTTCTGTTATAAATTGAGCCTTACTTCTCCTTTCATTCTAAATTTATATGGGATTCCTCATATTATTGCACAAATAACTAGACTCAGATTTTTATTAGACCACATGTATGGCCAGAATAAGTTAACGGATGAATCAAAAGGGCAGGGGGGAGGAGGGAATAGAATTAGATAGTAATTGATCCATAATCGAATCAAAAGAAACAAAATAATATCAGTTATCACAAAAATTTTAATGAGAATATGCATGTGGAGAAAAAAGTGAATTTATCTTTTTTGATTACTGCAGTCAAAGAACTCTTTCTAAAGTAGTTCAGTATCCTAATTCCTGCTATCTGATATGCTTGAGAAACATATAGGTTGGCATGTGATTTGTCATTTCGTAAATTATATTAAAAATAACGGGTGCTTCTTGGTACACGACTGGGTTGAAATTGTTTAGTCCACAATGAGTAGACGAGATGAACTTTTGGTCTGGTGAATTGAAGTTGGTCTTAGGTGTACTAGGACTCCCCTGGTTACTGACACCATTGATTAGTTTTGTAGAGTTGGGCTTGCGTTTTGCTTTGTATTAAATACGTGCAGGTACAGGACTCTCTTTTAGAGCAATTTTAGTCCTTATGCATAGCTGACCAATTTTCATTAATAAGATATGAAAGTTCTTTTCATTTGTTCAACCGAAATTTTCCTTAATGCAGTTCAAGGTTTAGTGAAGATAATTCTTTCACGCAGGCTATTCTTATTAATTAAGCTTTTGTTCAATGACCGATTGAAATATATGATTATTATTTGTACTTTCATTGAGTAGCTTTTGATTGCCAAAAAACTTAGAATGTTGGTATGCTTGTGTTTATGACCCTCAGTGTTCTTTTCCTTGGGATCATTGTGAATCTTCATAACTAACATAAGTGACATTGGACAATATGGATAGATCAAAACGAGCTTCGAAGGGATAGAGAACATCTTTAAATATTACAAGAATACTTACGTTTTTAGGAAAAAAGTACGTTTTACTCATCACAGGCGCAGGTTCCATCATTTACCCTTTTATATTTTTGAATTCTTATAGCATAATGGTCAATCTCTATGAATGAGCGAGTGAGAGAGAGATTAAAATTTTATGTGGTATTTCTTTTCTTAACTTTATGTGGTATTAAGGTAAGTAATATTGTAGAAAAAAAGTTCAGCTTTACATTGAGGCTCATGATACTTTCTTCTCTTTAATATTGGATGAAAATTTTGTTTACTCGGAGATTCCTCTCTTTTTTTATTTATTAATTTTGTAACGTTGAATATGTATGTATTGTTTTATATCTTTCTCAGTTCATTTAAGTATGATTTAGTGAGAGTTGAGCATATAGAAGTATATTATGATCTTTGTTCTAGAAAAGAGCTCAAACAAAAATTTATCGTGGATACCAACCACTTTTTATGTCCATGATATAAGGAATAGAACTAACTTTTTCTTACTTGGTGGGGATTAACAGCAGAGAGCATCTAAATACGTTTGATACTTCTCTGAATTATTAATGACCCAATCTTACTTTTTTTACTTGGTTTCAATCAGTGTTTTTATCCACGCATGCAGGGATTAACCATAAAAAGCATTTGAATACTTTGATTTGCCCAACCTTCGATTACTGCCCTCAACTGAAGTTAAGATACATCTTATAGGGGAAACCTTTGGATTTGGGATTTGCGTGTGTGTGTGAGAGAGAGAGAGAGAGTACTGGATGTACGTCGTAACTAAATGCTTCCCAATTTATCAATGGTGTTATTAATTACTTACATAGACAGAGACTGCTCATGATATAGCCATTCTTTAATATTTTCACATGTCTTTGCAGTTTGATCTAATTATTAAGCTTCTGGAATTCCTTGATGCTTGGATAATATGGAAGAAAATTCTATGATCATCTTCTCTTGCGTTAGTGTATGTACTGAGGTTTTATACTTCAATTTCACACGAGAGGGGTGATTTGTGTGGTGTCCAATTTTCGCGTGCACTGATTCTAGAAGGACTTGGTTCTTCTAAATGTTCCTTATACTACTGTTGCGGAAATAGTAAATGCGAAAAGTAAAGAACATAAGTATTTTTACGTGAAAAATACCCAGCTCAAAAGGTGAAAGAATCACGACCTACTACTCAGTAGGATTTTTCCCAACACTTCACTAAATCACTGAGCCAAAACAGCATTTACAAAACTCTTTGTAAACTTAAGGATTAACTCCAATCCCGTTGTGGCAACCATCCTCTAAGTGTTGCGACAACTTCAAGTTAACTCTAACTTGAATACTCATAGTACCTAATACAATTGCTTCTAGATAAAGCTGAAAGGTACAATTTGAAAACACCTACTACAATTGAACTAGAATAAAAGACAGACGCTTGAAAGTGGTTCATGTAATTTCAGGTTCGCACACTTGATTCACACAAGAATTGTTTGCAAAATGCCTTGCTATTTTGCTCTCAACTCACGTTTAACTTCAGCATTTGTGCGTCCCTGTAGAATGAGAACATCCTGCAATTTATAGAGTTAGTAGAATATGAATAACTAGAGTTCTAATGCTATACTCTTCCTTGGTGGAAGAGTTCTAGTTATTTTCAACTTCTAACTCCTCCCTTATCTTGGATAAAGTTCTCTTCAAGTAACGCGTCCTTCTCCTTATCATTTATGCAACATTTTTTATCAGGAGATATCAGATATGACAACTTAAGCCTATCTCCTTCACGTGCATTCCTTATGCTCGAATCTGCCCGTGTCTGTGTACACTGTGTATGGACCTGGTTCATGCTTGAGTTCCTTTGTCAATCATCAAAACAAAACTTCACTTGGGCCAACAAATTCCCCCTTTTTGGTGATGACAAACTCTGTGCTTTTCATAAGCATAGGCCCTGTATCAACTCAGCTCAACACCAACACAAGGTTAGATCATATTCATTTTAAAGTCACTAATCATCAAGTACCATGTTCATTAGGTTATCAACATCACAGTCCAATGTAAAAGCACAACCGATCTTCCCCCGTTTGGCATCATCGAAAAGTTGCATAATTATGTTAGATAACCAGATTTTAAAAGAAATTACTCATGGCCATTGGGGCTACTTCAAATGCAATCATAGAGTCAAGCATCATTTATCAATGGCCAAATACATCAACAGCCCCTTAAAGTTGTTCTCACTTTTTACTTACACACTCTATCTTAAGTCCGTTCCATTTGAACACTTCAATCATATCTCATATGTGCCATTTAGACACAAAATTAATAGGCAGTCAAACACAAAAGATGCGTGTAATTCACACGCCAAAGTAACGAATAAGACAAGGACACATGGATTTAACTTAAATAAATTAATATAAAATTAAAAAAGAACCACCCCCACCCCTTCGTCATATTCTCCGATGATCCCTCTCCTTCCGTCTTCTTCCTGACGATCCCCCCCCACTTTGTCTTTGCAAAACTCTCCACCTCCTTCGTTTTCTTCCCCAGATCTGATGTGAGAAAGCAAAACATATTTTTAGATCTGAGAAAAAACTTTCAAATCTAGAACGACATTCCAATTTTTTCAGATCCGAGAGGAACTTTTTCGGCCAAAACAAACTTTCAGATTGTTGTAACCTCAGTGAGTTGCAGATATTGAAAATTTCTTCTAAAGACCAAAAACGATTGTAACCATGATAACCTTTATATGTTGCAGATTTCTTTTGCCATTATTCACTTTTTCTCCTCTCAGCTCGCCGAAACATTCTCCGCCATATTCGTTGGACTACAATAGGAGAAGGGGGTGAATGGAGGAGGTGATTATATTGATGGAGATAGAATGATGAAAAATTAAAAGAAACATTTGCCGGAATGTATTTCTGGCAAAAACTATTCATTTTCTGGAAAGAAAGATGAGGAGTTTGTTTTTTGGAGCATTTCACGCGCTTGAAAAATGTGAGGAACACTTGACTTGCCATGTCAGCTTTTTGTGTTTGAATGACACATATGAGATACAGTTGAAGTATTCAAATGGAACGGACTTAAGATAGATTGTGTAAGTGAAATGTGAGGACAACTTTAAGGGGCAGACGATGTATTTGGCCTTTATCAATCTAATGATATTAGCCATCTAAGAAGCATCAACAAATAGTTAGAGTACAAAAACAGTTAATTATCATTGATACTTAGTCATCCACAAGCATAAAGAGAAATAAAAACACTAGATCATGAGCAAAAGAAACAAAAAAATCCCATCCGGGTCAGTGGTTGGTCTAACTAGGCTAGGAAGGTCTTAAGGCTGGGAAGGACCAGGTTCTTGATTCTTGGCTTGAAGCAATTTCAGCATATCCTGAAGAATGCCATCATTCTTCTCCTTCTCTTTTGCAAGCTCACCTCTGAGAGCATCTCTCTCAGCTTCTACTTCTGCCAACCTCTTCTTCAGCCTTTCAATTTCAACATCATTAGCCCCACTCTCTTGCACCAAGGCTCGCACTTTGCTGTTCACAGGTACTTTTTTGGATGAACCAGGTTCTTTGGAAGTGGTGTGGACTTCATAGTCACAAGTAGTCAAAGTGTTTGCCCCAAAGTGATCTTTGCTTGTACCTGTCGCGCCCCTTTTTCTCGCGAAATCAGGTTTCGACATGTGACAACTCTTTTAAGGAAGTATTAAAAGAGGAGAGTCGCCACCTAACGATTTAAGGTGTGTTAGGGCACCTATTTTAATATGACTCGGGTTAAACTAGTTTGCATCACCAAAGATCGGGTAAGGGCTCGAAATTACCTCGAAGAGAAGGTGTTAGGCACTCTTCGAGGTCCACAACTGTGGGTCCCTGCCGAACTTGAATTATATGAATTAGTCAGATAAACGAAGACAGAGAAAAACAAGAAATTTGGGAAATTTATTAAAAGACTTTAAGTAAATACGGACACTTGATTCAAAGATAAACAAGAATAAGATTGGGGGGAGGGGGGGTCCTAAGTTTTTTTAGCCTAAAGGATCACCCCGTGCAACATAAATAATACTTCGTAACTCCCTCGAGATGGGGTGTTACTCGTATTATTCAGCGGGCACATACTATCATGTCCTGCTATCCGATTACTATCTTTAAGTTATTACCTAAAGCGCACTAGTTGATTCTAAATTGTGTCTTATGCGTGCACTACCCGTCCCATACTTATGGTCCAGGAGGCATTTGGACCTCTATTTTGGGTGGTTCTAGACTTGACTTAGGCTACTCAGAAAATGTTAAAACTAGGCGACAGTTCAAAACAGATAGGACTGCAATTAAATACAATTAAAGGCTCAAGTTAGCCTCCGCGATTAGACAACAAAGGCACGCAGACAGATTTCTATGTAGGGTATTAGGCAGTTTCAGAGTTGAGGGAGATGGAAGTCTTTAAGCCCTATAGACATGGCTTCTAGATGATATGATTCAGATGTGCAGGCTATTTTAGACCTATGATTTCTAAATTACCAGTTGTAAATACCTGCTGCTGCTAAGTCACTTATTACAGATTATAAGTTAATAGACCTATAGGCATGATCTCTAAATGGTTTGCATAGATAGTGAAACTTATTGGAAATGCTCAAAATTTCCTATGCTTCCTAATAATTGCGTGGATGAGCAATGAAGCAACGTTTGAAAAGCGAGCAGTGATATCTTATAGGCATGATTTCTAGAGATTAACGATTGGAACTGATTTTATACCTTTAGCTCTTATAGGCATGCTGTCTAGATGAACGAAGCAAATTAATTAGTTAAAATCCTATAGGCATAGTATCTAATGAACATGGTGCGGATTAAAGAACAGTTGTTAGTAATTATTTCCTATAGGCATGCTATCTAGCAACACATAGCAGTAGACATGGGAATAAATAAAGCACTCATGCTTTGACAGTACACCAGTTATGTGAGTGTGTGAATGCCCTAATAACATGATCTTTAATAGTGCACAAAGAGATTTAAATATAACAGGTCGGAAAGCAAATGTATCACACAAATCCGATGAGCATGCTTTCTACCCTTTTCATGCAAGTATTAGTAGATACCCATTTCCCAATTTCACTATTACCCCAATTGTTATTACAGAATTATTACAAACCCAATAATGAATAAATTACAAAGTGGTACAAGTAATAACAATAGGCCCAAGACATGCCCAAAGAGATACCCAGCACTGCCAGGCCCTCAACTAAGCTCTTTCTCCACCTTTTAGCACACACAGATCTCAACATAGCCTAGAAACCATAGGAGAACTCAAACCAAACCAAACTGCCATGGTTTGATCATAGCATCCAGAAACCAATCACTAACACAAATCAATTTGCACATTCAACATACAGAAAGAGGGACAGAGCTGAGTAGTAAAGAAAGTGACCAAAGAACCTCAGGTCCTAGTATGTCAGAGTTCACAAGGGTCTCAAAATGGACCCCGAGCAGTGCTCACAGTAGGGAGGTTAATAGAGAAAGTTTTAGTGGCCTTGGCTTTCAGCCGGCCATGAATTATAGGTTCAGAATAGGGTAAATAACCAATGAGAATGAAAAATAGTGATCAGCTGGTAGAATTTGAAGAAGTGCATTTGCATTTTTAGAAACAGGCATTGCAGAGGTGATCACACAATGAACATATCAGCAAAGAGGGTAAACAAACTTAAAAGACAGGTTGATATCACAAGTCCACACTTAGCATATTGGGGCAGAGGACATTTGTGAGAAGCAAGGGGGAATTATGACTTCTGGGATTGCAAACTAATAAGCATAGGTGCATTAGGCCAGTAAGACAAACAATAGAACATTAACCTAACAGGTTCAAACCTAAGGGTAAAATTATGATGCACACCAAAAGTTAAACAGACCAACTCATAGAAACAAGGCAAAACAGAGTCAAATGTCATGAGGGAAACTCAAGTTGGGAAGCTATTCTAAAAGGTTCCATCTAGTTGCTAGGAAGTGTAGAGTTAGGCAGGGTAAGGATATACTAAGTGATAAAATGATCATAGGAGCAAATCATAGCTAGAATGAGGGTTTTAACATGGATTGGTGTATATCACAGACACAAATCAATCACTATAGAATCCAGGACAAGGCAGGAAACAAACTAATATCATATAACCAATGTAGACACTCAAAGTACCAATATATTAAGCTAAACGACTTCAAACAGTCTAAATTATTCCAGTTAAACATAAACACATTTCAGAACTGGCAGTGTAGGCATAAGCAGATGCTAGAGAGGTTCATATCACAAACAGATTCGATACTAGCAAGATTGCACAAAGAGATAGTCTAGAAACACATTGGGTTATGAAAATTCAGAGATGTGAATATGCAAATCATGAACACAAGAGAATGAATATTGCAAAGGCTAAAGAACTCACTAGTTACTGATTGACATGTAGACAAAACAAGCAAGAACAGACTCCACAACACTTTGAACGTAAACACAGCAGTATAACCCAGGACCTTAGATGCGTCAAGTTCCCAAGGGCTTCGAGGAACCCAGGGCAATCACCCAAGGAAGGTCGAAAAATAGGAATTCTGGTGGCCTTGGCTTTCAGCCGGCCAAGAGCCAGAGTAGAACAAGAGAATAAGCGAACAATAGAGTGAAGATCTTTAGCTTTTTTAGTGGGAATTTTTGTGATTTGAAGTCTGTCCAAAAGGGAATGGGGGAGGGGGTTATATAGTAGTGAAACAATCGAGCAATAATCAAGGAAACAGAGTAAATTAAGCAACAAACAAGGAAAATAAACATGCAAATCAATCTGAAAATCAATTTAAGAGAGAAATCTGTAAACCCTAATTTTTAGGGAAAGTGTAAATCAACAGAATCTAAACAAAAAATCAAACTCACATAGTAGCATAGAACGTGTATAGACAGAATAGCGTTCAAAATCATAGATTTGAACCATTTTGGTTCGATTTCGGAAGAGATTTGCTTGCCATGTTTAGGCAAGCACTTAGGTAATACCATTAGAGAACAACCAGTACCAAAAGGGGGTCAGATATGGCAAGAAATGGTAGTCGAATTTCATATTTAGTGGGATTAGGAGAAGGATTTGGGGGGGGGGGGGGGTTTAGGGTTCTTCAGAGAGAGAAGGAGAGGTTGAGAGAGTGTGAGGGCGGCGGGTTAGGGGATAATAGGTTAGGGTTTGGGGTTTGGGTTAATTAAAAGAGAAGGGTGAATAAGGGCCGTTGATCTTGAGAGATCAACGACCAAGATTAAAAGTTGGAACGGTCGGGTCTTGGAGATGGGGCACCGACTGAGTTTTGGATTAGTGGGTCATTTTGTTTGGGCTGGGGTATTTGGGCTAGATGTTTGAGGGTTTTGGGCCATTTATTTGGTCTGAAATTGGTTTAAAAATTGGTTGTTGTTTAAATACCCAATATATATCAAAAAAAAAAATTTATAAAAGAAATCAATAAATAACAATAAATATTATTTGTGCACTAAAATGATGGAAAATAATAACTTAATATTAATATAAAAAGTTATTTTGGCACAAGTAATGTAATTATATATGAATATAGGCTATTATTGCAAAAACATGCAATTAGCCTAAAAACGCAAATGCAATTATAGAAAAAATGAAGTAGAATATTATAAAACATACATTTTGGTGTAAATAATAAGTTTGGATGATTAAATCATTATAAAAATAATTTGAAGGGTAATTATTGGATATTTATGTAATAAAATGCAGCAAGAAATTAATTAAAGCTTCTACAAATTATGAAAAATAATGAAAATTGCTTGTATGGGTTTGTAAACTAAATGATGATGCAAATATGCTATTTTGAAAGTATATATACATTCTTTTTAAAAATATGAGGAAAAAATTGGGTATCAACAGCTGCCCCTCTTTACCCGAGAATGATGAAAGAATTGTCGGGTAAAGAACTGATGACCGATTTTTACCGAATGGGATGATTTGAAAAATAGAGGCCGAACTCTGAGTTGCCTCCATATTCCTGGTATTACGGGAATCAGGCCGCGTGTAATATTGGATTCAGCGGTGAACTGAGCCGATGGAGCTGTTGCAGGAATGGTCGTATGCTTCGAAAAGTGTTCCTTTAGGTAGGATAATATTAGATGAGTTTATATGAGGTTGTGAATGGATGTATCTCAGAACGGTTATGGATGAGCATTTGAAACGGTTATCAAGTGGAAGCGGGTAACGGACGGTGGTTGGCTGCATTTGAGGTAATTTCAGGATGTGAGCACCAAACGGAAACCGGAGCAAAGATTGCTCCCGTTTAAAAGAACGGTTACCTCCTGGATTACCTGCAAAACTTAAACGCAATGCATCCAAGTATATATAGGATTATTGCGAGAATTTAAACATGATGCAAATTCCCTTTGGACCATGAAAGTTGTCTTTGGACGACGAGGATGATGTCCTTAGACCATGATGTCCTGGGCCATGAATCGCGTGATAAGGGATTCGCATGCCATGAAATGACGTTCTCGGGCCATGAAAATGGTGCCTCTGAACTATGACGCCTTTGAATAATGATGTGCAATATTGAGAGATCCTCATGCCATGGCATGGTATCTTCCGGCTATGAGGATGATGCCTTCGGACTATGATGCCTTTGGACAAAATGGCGATGTTTCAGCCCATGAGATTCAAAGACATGATGTTGGGTCAGATGCGAAGCGAAACAAGACGGAGCTTAATCTTGTGTAAGATTGGGTCAGAGCTTAGCCCCGGGAAAGTAGAAAGTAGTGCTAGATTTCAAGTAGCATAGCATTTGGTATTATACAAGAAAAGGAAGAGCTTAGCCTTATGTAATTAGGGAGGCAATGCTTAGCCTCGTGCAAGAAAGGGAGACATGGCTTAGTCTCATGCAAGGAAAGGCAGAGCTTAGCCTTATGTAATTAGGGAGACAATGCTTAGCCTCGTGCAAGAAAGGGAGACAGGGCTTAGTCTCATGCAAGGAAAGGTAGAGCTTAGCCTTATGCAATTAGGGAGGCAATGCTTAGCCTCGTGCAAGAAAGGGAGACAGGGCTTAGTCTCATGCAAGGAAAGGCAGAGCTTAGCCTTATGCAATTAGGGGGGCAATTCTTAGCCTCATGCAAGAAAAGAAGACAGGGCTTAGTCTCATGCAATGGAAGGCAATGCTTAGCCTTATGCAATTAGGGAGGCAATTCTTAGCCTCATGCAAGAAAAGGAGACAGGTCTTAGTCTCATGCAATGGAACGCAATGCTTAGCCTTATGCAATTTTGGAGGGAATGCTTAGCCTCATGCAAGAAAAGGAGACAGGGCTTAGTCTCATGCAATGGAAGGCAATGCTTAGCCTTATACAATTTAGGAGGCAGGGATTAGCCTCATGCAAAATAGGAGACAATGCTTAGTCTCATGCAAAGAAAATCAATGCTTAGCCTTATGCAATTAGGGAGGAAATGCTTAGCCTTATGCAAGAAAAGGAGAAATGGCTACAGCTAATCATGTAATTCAACTTTTCATAACAATTCAATATGCTTATTCAATATTCATAAGTCTAATCATGATATCTTACATGAGTAAAATAAGCCAAGTAGCCCCTAAAGCGTAAATCAAATGATGTAACTGTATGACTATGGCTAATTAGAAATCTCAACATGGTGAATGAAGCCCTTCATGCCCAAATCAATAAGGCATAACCCTAAGCATGATTTCTGTTCATAGTTAAGATTCATCACGTAGTCTTATAATCACTTAAACATGGATAAATAATTCACACAATCCAAATAAGGCATACTACAGGCCTAATCCTACCCGAGCATAGTCATAACCTAGCTAAGGCATATACGTTCGTCACCTCGCATATACGTAGCTCCCAAATCAAGCAACAAGTAGAAATAGATCACCCATGAGGAGAATTCCCTCTTACAAGGATAGACAAGAGACTTACCTCATCCCGGGAACACGTTTAACCTTCCAAAACTGCATTTCCTTCCAAATCCACCACCAAATGACTCGAATCTAGTCAAGTATTACTTAAATAAGTCAATGTAAGCTTTAGGAAATAATTTCATGTAAAAAAGATTCAATCTTTAACCCAAATAAAAAATTCAACAAAAAGTCAACTCTAGGCCTACATGGTCAAAACCCGAGTCTTGGGTTAAATCTTGTTTACCGATAACCGCAAGAGTCCAAATATATGTTTAGATTCTGTAAGACCCCATAAAATTTTGTAAAAGAAAATAATATTTCGTGATGCCGAATTGGTTTTACGTGTTAAGTATTATTGAAATTCTTCACGGCGAGCAAGCTCACCGCGGCTCGAACTTTTTGGGTTGAACAATGCACCGGAAAGTAAAGAAAAATATTTGGCGGAAAAATACATTTTTGTAGTCCATTATGCGACCGCAGAATCACTCTGCGGGCCGCATAATGGCCGCAGAAGTAACGCAGAAGAGGGTCAGCTAGGATGCAATTATGCGGTCGACTATGCGACCGCATAACTATTCTGTGGTTCATTATGCGACCGTAAAACAATTATGCAATCGCATACTGACATTTTAGAGTGAGAGAGAGTGCCCTAGAGTGAGAAGGTATTCTTCAATAATTGTTCTTCAATTCTTGCTCAAATTTTGAAAGATTAAGAAGGAAAACTCACTAGGTTTTCATCCTATAGGTAAGATTCTACACTCTTACCCTTAATTTCGAAATTATCTTAAAATGGGTAATTAGCAAGATAATTTTTGGGTATGAGAGTTGTTTATTTTACATGCATGTGATATCAAGGGTGTAGAAAGATTGTTGAACTAAGCATGGTAAATATTGGGTTGTGGGATGATGGAATTCTCCATAAAAGGACTTTGAAACCTTATGCACACCTAATGTTTAAAAATATGCTCAAATGAGCTAGAACCATGATCATCTTCCTATTTTTGATTCAATTTGTTATATTTCTAAAATAGATTGAAGTTGCTAAGAATTCCGGAACATTTAGAGTGTAAGGAAGCTCAAGTGAGGTATGTTGGCTAAACTATTCTTTAAGAATTGGAATTCCCATTATCCTTGTAAGTTTCGAGATGTTGATTATAAATCGAGTATTCCGATAAGTTTTGTGATGAAGATATATGTTCAATTCGTGTTTCAAATGCTCTTATCATATTGCATTATAAATTGAGGATGTGTCCCTAACTATGGATTGTGTATCCACATGATATAATTTCTAGTGATGATTTATGTGAAAGTTATTATGCCAAGTTGTGTAGAGATTATGATTGTGATACACCTCCACCTGCATATATTGGGGTCAAGCGGCATGACTGCTTTGTGTGGGGATTATGATATAGAGATTGTGATTGTGATACACCTCCACCTACAAATATTGGGGTGAGGCGGCATGACCGCTTTGTGTAGGGATTATGGTATTGTGGGACTGCACCTCCACCCGCTTACATTGGAGTGAGGCGGTACTATCGCTTTGTGTATAATTTTGGTATTGTTGTGGCACCACAACCCGCATACATTGGGGTGAGGCAGCATAGCCGCTTTGTGTTGGTATTGGTATCGTTGATGCATTTCCACCCGCATACATTGGGGTGAGGCGGCATAGCCGCTTTGTGTAGGTTCTTGGTACTGGGGTTATACATCCACCCACATACATTGGGGTGAGGCGGCAGGGCCGCTTGAGTAGAGTTGTGGTATTGTACGTACACCTCCACCTGCATACATCGGGTGAGGCTGCGAGGCCGCTTTGTGTGAAGATGGTTACAGAGGATCTCATCTTAAATCCTATAAATGTTATTGATAGCTTTTAATAAGCTTGTTATGGTTTAAACAGTTATCTATGTTATGCTATTGTCGCCCTGATTCATCATATACATATTGTATTTCTAAATTCTTAAATTGGTGTTTGGTTTTCATACTAGTACTATTCGACGGTACTAACGTCCTTTTTACCGGGGGTGCTGCATCTTTAAATGGATGCAGGTGGTTCCATAACAGGAGGTATTGATAAGTGATAGCAGTACACCTTCTTCCCAGCTGATTTGGTGAGCCCCACTTCATCCCAGGGTCATGTATATTTTGTTCTTTGTGAATTTTGTTTGAGGTATAGCCGGGGCCTTATTGCCAGTATTATCATTGTACTTTTCTTTATCTATAGAGGCTCCGAGACATAGTGTGGGTTGTGTATTGGTGCTGGAAAAGTCAAAATATGTTATGTGGTGGTTGTATTAATTGTCCATTTGAGACTTGAAAATGATGAAACTATTGGTAATGAATTGATATTGTAGACATGATCATATTTTTGTCTAATTAATGAAATTATGTGTTATCTTCATTCGTGGACGAGTTTGGGTAGAAGAAAATCTAACAGGCTTGCTCGGTCAGGTTCACTCGGTTGAGCGCCGGTCGCGCTCTTCGGTTTTGGGGCGTGACAAATTCCAAATCCAAGTCCAAATTGATACTACATATCTCAAAATACACTCTCTTAGGTTGCAGACAAAAATCTCAAATTTTACTATAAGATTCCATATTTTATGTGTAGAAATCCTTGAGGAATCAAGATATATGATCAAACCAAGTATAAATTACTTACCCCAAAAATTGTAGTGAAAATCACCTCAAATATCGCCTCTTACCGATCTTCAAAACTCAAAAATGGTGAAAATGAGACAAAACCCAATTTAATATAACATGTTAGGCAATTCCGCGTCTGCGGTCACTTAGCCACAGAAGCAACATCGCGTCTGCACTCATCGTTGCGCTTAAGCCTCCCAGCTCCAGCCCTACCTCGCTTCTGCTGCATAACTTCAACGTCTGCGGAGTCACAAATATGCTCATGACTCCACATCTGCGAGCTTCCAACTCCAGGCTTGCATTCACTCCTGCGACCATCCTCCCATAGTTATGAACATGCACATGCACTCCAAATGTCGTAGGTGCGACGCATCAAACACAAAAAATTTAGATCACTCCAAACGATCTGAAACTACCTCGAAACTCGCCCGAGCCCTCCAGGACCCGTCCAATAATACCAACTAGTTCATATACTTCTTACAAACTTCTCCCAAAGCTCGAAATATCAAAATCAATAATAAAACCAAGAATCGAAGATCAAATCTATTCCTTATCTTTTAAACTTTCCAACTTCCCCGAATGCGTCCGGATCATACTTAGACATTCCGGATCACAACCATACTTTTCACACACGTTCGTTTCAACCATTATGACCTAACAAGGGTCTTAAAATCACAATCAAAGCTCATTAACCCAAAAGTCAATTATCAGTTAAACTTAAGAATTCTCCAATTCTTCAAATTGCCAACTTTCGATAATTAGAGTCGAAATCTTCTAGAAATAACCAAACCAAATTTGAACATACGCCTAAGTCCAAAAGCATCATACTAACCTTTAGGAACCCTCAAATCTCGATTCCAAGGTTGTCTACTCAAAAGTCATCCCTTGGTCAAAGCTTACAACTAAATGGATCTAAGTTTTCCAATACACTCTCAAACTTTCTCCAACCAAACCAACTGTCGTCGCAAGTCATAAAATATCAAATAAAACTATGAGAATCACCAAATAGTGAAATGGGATACTAATACTCAAAACAAACAGTTGGGTCATGACAACATGCTTGGAGACATGTTCATGTTGGTGATTTGTCTCATAAGTTGAGTTAAGTTGTATGGTTCTAAGTCAATGTAGCAATTTCCATAATAGAGTTCTTATACTTAAGATATGGTTTTATTATTGTTATAGTGAACCATGAGAGATTGGAATTAAATGGTAAAGGTTGTGGTTCATCTTCGAGAAAAAGATCTTGAGTTAGAGACAGTACGGGTGATATAAGTTGCTTTAGAGTGTGGTAGTACTATCTTGCATCACCCGAGAATGTTGTGGGTTGTAGAAGATGCATTACAAATGAAGTCTACAAACAATTTGGCTAAGTGCAACATAAATATTGTGACTAGTGACCATTGAGATTCAGATTTTTTGTTGTTTGACATGAAAAAAGATGATGGAAATGTTCTCTACAAGGTAATTGTATGCATGACTTCAAAGTCATTAGAGTGGACAAGTTAAAGTTCACTGGTATAAGGATTCTTGCTCCCTTGTGGGTTAGAGATCAAATTTCTAGAGGTAAAACTATCTCTTTTGATGTGGGAAATGATAGTGTACTAATGGCTAAATAGATGGTTCCGGGTATATGATATAGGTAACTTTAGGAAGGCCGTGCTTTGCAAGACATGTGATCCACCGTATTCGAAGTGGACATAATACACCTACGTGTAGTAGAATAAATCTCATAAAGGTCTTATGGTTGAGAAGTATAGTTCAAGAGGTAGTATGCATTATTTCTTTGTGATTGAATGGTAATAATGTTAAGTACGAACTTCAGAGATTTGCAAATTTGAGTATCCAATATATTTGGGTTCCACGAGGTTGTATCACGTTATGTGGGACTTGTACGGATGAAGAAACATGAATGAGGTGTTACAGGATATGGTTTCTTAATAATAGAGTCGATCATCGGTTGCATTTATCCGCCGTTGAGACTAGTGGTTTATACATTACATGGATATCCATGAGTGGAAGTTAGAGAGAGTCACAATGGACAAATAGAAGGCTTATTACCTGCTTTGGAAGAATTTGGGATAGGTTTGGGTGACTACTAATGGGTTATTAAGATCGTGTGATCTATGAAGGGTTAGATTTTCTTATACAACTAAAGGTGTCGTATGGATATGTCATCTGGAAGGTTCACTGTTGCACGAGATATTTGTTTCTATCAGATTTGATAAGAGTGGAAATCCATAGTATGATTATGGTACTATGCCGGGTGTTTTTTGATACGTGGACTGGGTTGAGTTGGTTTGCTTAGCATGTACTTGACGGATAGTTTGAACAGGGTATACAGATTCTTCAAGATGAGATGATAAGGAATACCGTAAACTCGGGGAGTCATTGGGTGATAAGTTATCTTTCTACAAATTTGACATATTTTGGTAATTACTAGTATCGTGCATAACCATATTGTTTAGGATTTTTGTTGAATATGGCATAGTTTAAAGGATGAGTAGTTTGAACCCAATAAGATGAAGCTTTCAGAACAAGAATTAGCACAACCGGACTTGGATATCATTATTTTAGTAATTCGGGCAAGGCAAACGCGGTAGCAGATGCCTTGAGTAGAAAGGTAGAGAGTATGAACAATTTGACATTCATTCCAATATAGGAGAGTCCTTTGGCTATGGATGTGCGGCCTTGGCAAATAGATTTTGTGAGATTGGATATTTCTGAGACTAGTAGTGGTTTTGCTTGTGTTGTTGCACAACCATCCTTGTTTAGTGCATTAAATCTCGCTAGTATGATGATCCCACTTGCTAGTGCTTAAGGACACGGTGCACAGAAGTGGTGCCAAGAAGGTGGCCGTTAGAGATGATGGTGTCATGAAGCTCTAGGGTCGATTTTGTGGTCCTAATATTGATGGGTTGAGAGAATTGATAATTGAGGAGGCTCATAGTTAGCGGTATTCTATTCACCCAAGTGCTATGAAGATGTTCGTAACTTGAAGCAAAATTGTTGATTGTGGAGGATGAAGAAGGACATTATTGGCATATTTCACGGCGTTTGAATTGCCAACAAGTCAAGTATAAGTATCATAAACCAGGTGATTTGACTTAGAATATAGTGATACCAGAGTAGAGTGGGAGCATATCACGATGGACTTCATGGTAAGCTTACCACGTACTCTATGGAAGTTGATGCTATTTGGGTCATTGTTTATAGGTTGGCCAAATCTGCACATTTCATACCATTGTCTCCACTTATTTTTCGGAGATGTTGGCCTACACTTATATCCAGGAGATAGTTCGTTTGCATGGGCTGCCTATTTTTATCGTTTCAGACTTGGATAATTAGTTTTCACCTCACTTTTGAAGAGTACTACAGCAGAAATTGGGTGCACATATTAAGCTTAGCACTAATTATCACCCACATACTGATGATCAGTCCAAGCAAACTATTCAAATTCTTAAGGGCATGTTGAGAGATTGACTTTGTTTTACAACCCATATTCGCATACATTAGATCATGCCGTAAGTTAGTTGACGTAAATCCGAGAAGATGTTATCTTTGAGATGATAAGAAGTTAATCTTATTGATCTTAAACGTTACAATGGTGTATAAGAGTGGTTAACAAGTATTAGAAGTTAAACGAATCAAGGATGTGGTAACCCGTATTTTTGGGTAAAACTCGAGGTGTTTAATATTCTCAAGAGGTCGTGTTTTAAGGTATTTAAATCATATAATATCCGTATCATAAGTCTTGAAATCAAACGAGTTATGAAACAAAAGTCGACAAAAGTTGTCGCAACTTACGTTTGTAAAATGTTACTAAGATTTTATCCTAATTTACTTACAATTATAGGGTGATCTACCTACCACATTTAAACTCTATGAGTCTAGTTTGCAACACATTAAACTGTTCGGCGATACGATGTCGAAGTAGGGAGATATTCGCATTTTTGCGAGACTGCGCAAACAATTCTCTATGGGTCCCACATAGGCGGTTGAGATATATTGATATATATCAGACCCCTTAATTCCGTTTTAACTCATTATTTTTCATTCTCTTCAGACCCTAGACACCTAAAAACACTCTCTCAAGGTTCTCTCATGATCCAAGACACAAACAAAGGGTAAACAACATAAATCCAAGTGCCGGGAATCCCGTGGCGCTAGTAAGTTTCTTGTTCTTCTTGTTGATGCTGATTTTTGTGTTATTCCAGCTCGTGTGGGAGGTTGTTTTAAGTGGTTTATTTTCTGTCAAATACTCCCTCAAGTTTTTAATATCAATCCTAGATGATTTCAAGTCTTCAAAAGTGATTCTAGCGCCGAAAAACCCTAATTGATTGCTAGTTTCGCTTCCTCGTTCTTGTGGCAGCATTGGAAGGATATTTCGTGGTGAATTAAGGTAAAATTGGATTTGTTCTAACTGTTTAAAGGTAGGGAGCCTCTTACTCTACATGTATTTAAGATTATCCATGTTGCGGCTAAGTCGTTGAAGCTAGAACTTGTGAGTTATCTATCGAAAGGCTTGTTAGTAATGATGTTGGTTGGTGGACTATTTCGGGAGGCTTAATATGATTATTATTGATATTGTTTGAGATGTTTCATGATTGTTTTAACTTGCGGGAAGTCATATAAATAGGGAAGGCGCTGTTCGTTTCATCGTAGAATAGATTGCGGTCGATGTATAATAGTTACGACGCTTAAACGATAATGATAGTATCATTTATCTTATTGTAGACTAAGGAGTCATGAAATTTGCAGAACTTGAGATTGGACAGTATAAACAAGGTATGTGAGGCTATCCCTTTCCTTCTTTTTCATGACTCCGATTATACATAATGTAATGAACGTGCTTCCAAAGATATTTCACTCTTAGAAGCTAGCAGTACTTACATTGTTTCTCTTCTTATGGAATGATTGATATTGATATAACTTATCTTATTCTTATGTTATGAATGTTATTGGTACTTCCTGATTCTTATAAGATTCTTGATGAAGAGTTAGTCCTAATAAAGTGTACGGAGGATACCGACCTTACGTCACTCCGAAAGGTTCAAAATTCGATTCCAATGAGTCCAGCAAGCATCATATATATGTATCTATTTTACACTACCGAGCCACGCTATAGTCGGCTGTGTACAACATCTATTGTGAAACCATTGATCAGTTAGGTTTTACTGAGCTCCAGGTGGCCGGGTACGATTCTACCAAGCCTAATGATGGCCGGGTATGTTTTTATAGAGCCTATTATGGCCGTGTACGATTTGATGATGATGATGCCCACAAAGGAATACATTTTTAAAATTTTATGTATATATATATATGTATCATGCATTTCATGTCAGTATCCCTCAGAGCTACTCAGATGTTACAGGTTGTATATTCTCTATCCCTATCTACATTACTGTTCTTATTTATGTTTTTCTGCCTTACATACTCAGTACTTTATTCGTACTGACGTCCTTTTTATTTGTGAAAGTTGCATGTCGTGCTACAGGTCCTAATAAATAGGTAGGCGAAGCTCCCCTACCATAATAGGCTGCCCAGTTCAGTGGTTATTGTCGAGATCCCTTCTCCAGACTTGCTGTGGTCTTGATATGCACTTTTGTTATAGATATTATGGGTATGTTGGGGCCCTGTTCCGGTAATGTTGCAGCACTAATGTTCCTTAAAAGGCTCATAGATAGGTGTCAACTCATGTATAGCTTGGATTTCCTTATCGTTTGATTTTTGTTGTATAGTCTCTCATGGCAGCATGGCAGCTCGTACCTCATATATAGCTTCATTACAGCCTTGTCGGCCCATGTTACGTATGTTCATGGAATTATCTGTCATTGTTGGTTGTTCATGATTCATGTCTACCATTTATGTTGATCTCGTCGGCCCTTAAAGATAATAAGAAAGGTTAGATAAAATGTACGTTGGTGCTCGGCAAACATGGACCGGGTGGTAGTCATGACCCTCCAGTTTGGGTCGTGACAAACTTGGTATCAGAGCAAGTCTATCCTAGGGATTGTCTATGAGCCGTGTCTAGTAGAGTCTTGATTATGGATGTGTAGCGCGCCCCATTTATAATCGGGAGGCTACATGACATCTAGGGTTGTTACCTTTTTCCTCAATCTAGATTGTGCGTAGAGTTTAGTCGTAAGTGTTCATCTCTAATATTCACCTTATTTTCTTTCAGCGATGCCTTCGACTATGAAGCAAGCAATTAGTAGACCAGGAAATGCGGAGGTTAGGCTCAAAGTGAGATGACATCTCATACCTCATCTACTTCGTCTCCTCCAGAGGATATTAGGAGGGACCCAGCACCTCCAGTTCCTCTGTCTAGCACTACAGACCAGGATATGCGGAGTGTGATGCAGTTGTTGACAAGCTTGGTAGCTGGTCAGGCTCAGAGGCAGAATACCGGTGCTGCTGATAAATCGGTTAGTGCGAGAGTTTGTAATTTTATTAATCTAGACCCTCCAATCTTTACCGGATCAGACCCCAAGGAGGACCCGTAGACTTTTATTGATCAGGTTCATTGTACACTGCGGGTTATGCATACTAGTGATACTGAGGTAGTAGAGTTGGTTTCTAATCGGTTACAGGATTTAACAGTTTTCTGGTATGATAGTTGGGAGAGATCCAGGGGTCTGAACGCTCCTCCAGTTGTGTGGAGGGAATTTTCTGAGGCCTTTCTTCGTCACTACATGCCAGTTGAGATACGACGATCTAGAGCTGATAAGTTCTTTAACCTTTGACAAGGTAATATGAGTGTGTAAGAGTATAGTATGCAGTTTGATTTTTTAGCAAGGTATGCTCCCCATATGGTGGCCGAGATGAGCGATAGGGTGCACCTGTTCATGAATGGGTTGGGACAACATATGATAAATGAGTGCACGACAGCCTCCTTGGTGGACGGCTTGGATATTTCCAGTATTCAGGCTTATGCCTAGACACTAGAGGATCGTAAGTGCCAACAAAGGGTAGATAGGGATCAGGATAGGGGCCAACATAAGAGGGCGAGATTTGCAGGGTATTCTGATGAATTCATAGGTAGTATTAGGCCCTAGTCTTCGAGGATCTCGGCGCCACCTGTATGATCGATTTACCTATTCTGGTCTAGGACATAGTTCACAGCTTCTAGTAGGTCGACAGGATCTTGAGTTGTCTCCAGGTGTTGTTACAAGTATATTGTCTGTGTTTTCTTATGATGTATATGCGCTGATTGATCCGGGATCTACATTATCATACGTTACACCCTTTGTGGCTAATAAGTTTGGCATTGAACCTGAATTGATAAGTAAACCACTTGTGGTATCCACTCCGATAGGAGATTCTGTGATTGCTAGAAGGGTATATAGAGGTTGCATAGTGATGATTTGTAGTCATCAAACCTCGACGAATCTATTTGAGTTAGAAATGGTTGATTTCGATGTGATAATGGGAATGGACTGGTTGGCCTCATGCTATGCAAATGTTGATTGTCATGCGAAGATGGTTAGGTTTCAGTTTCTTGGTGAACCCGTCATTGAATGGAAGGGGAACATTGCTATGTCGAAAGGTAGGTTTATTTCCTATCTTAAGGCAAGGAAGATGATCTTAAAATGTTACACTTATCATCTCGTTCGCGTTAGGTATGCGGAGGCGAAGCCGCCTACTATACAATTAATCCCCGTGGTCAATGAATTTCCAGACGTTTTCCCATATGAACTCCCAGGCCTTCCTCCTGAAAGGGAGATTGAGTTTAGCATTGATGTGTTGCCTGACACTCAACCAATCTCTATCCCTCCATACAGGATGGCCCCGATAGAGTTGCGAGAGTTGATGGCGCAGTTGAAGGACTTGCTGGATAAGGGCTTCATTAGGCCTAGCACTTCACCTTAGGGTGCGCCAGTCTTGTTCGTGCGGAAGAAAGATGGGTCATTAAGGATGTGTATAGATTATCGTCAGTTTAATAAGGTTACTATAAAGAACAAGTATCCACTTCCAAGGATTGAAGACTTATTTGACCAACTCCAAGGTGCCAAGTATTTCTCCAAGATTGACTTACGTTTAGGGTATCATTAGGTGAGGTTTAAGGAGAAGTTCCGAAGATGGCCTTCCGAACCAGATATGGGAACTTTGAGTTCTTGGTGATGTCGTTCGGGCTAACAAATGCCCCAACAGCTTTCGTGATTGTTTTAACTTGTGGGAAGTCATATAAATAGGGGAGGTGCTGTCCGTTTCATCGTAAAATAGGTTGCGGTCGATGTATAATAGTTACGATGCTTAAACGATAATGATAGTATCATTTCTCTTATTGTAGACTAAGGAGTTGTGACAATTTCATTACTTGAGCTTGGGCAGTATATACAAGGTATGTGAGGCTATCCCTTTCCTTCTTTTGCATGACTCCGATTTTACATAATGTAATGAACGAGCTTCTAAAGATATTCCACTCTTAGAAGCTAGTAGTACTTACATTGTTTCCCTTCTTATGGAACGATTGATGTTTATGTTACTTCTCTTATTCTTATATTATCAATGTTGTTGGTACTTCCTGATTCTTATAATATTCTTGATGAAGAGTTAGTCCTAATAACGTGTACGGAGGATACCGACTTTACGTCACTCCAAAAGGTTCAAAATGTGATTCCAATGAGTCCAGAACGCATAATATTTATGTATCTATTTTACTCTATCGAGCCGCGCTATAGTAGGCCGAGTATGGCACCTATTTTGCAACCACTTATCAATTGGGTTTTACCGAGCTCTACGTGGCCGGGTACGACTCTACCGAGCTTTATGATGGCCGGGTATATTTTTACCGAGCCTATTATGGCCGGGTATGATATGATGATGATTATGACCACAGAGGCATACATTTTTAAAAGTTTATGTATATATATATATATATATATATATATATATATATATATATATATATATATATATGTATATGTATCATGCATTTCATGTCAGTAGCCCTCAGAGGTACTAAGATGTTACAAGTTGTATATTTTTTGTCCCTGTCTACATTACTGTTCTTATTTATGCTTTCCTGCCTTACATACTAAGTACTTTATTCGTACTGGTGTCCCTTTTATTTGTGGACGTTGCATGTGGTGCTGCAAGTCCTGATAGACAGGTAGGCGAACTCCCCCACCATAGTAGGCTGCCCAGTTCTACGGTTATTGGCGAGATCCCTTCTCCAGACTTGCCGTGGTCTTGGTATGCACTTTTGTTATAGATATTATGGGTATATCGGGGCCCTGTTACGGCAATGTTATAGCACTTATGTTCCTTTAGAGGCTCATAGATAGATGTTGACTCATGTATAGTTTGGATTGCCTTGTCGGCTGATTTTTGTTGTATAGTCTCTCATGGCAGCATGGCAGCTCGTACCTTATATATAGCTTCATGATAGCCTTGTCGGCCCATGTTACGTATGTTCATGTCATTATCTATCATTGTTGGTTGTTCATGATTCATGTCTTCCATTTATGTTGATCTCGTTGGCCCTTAAAGATAATAAGAAAGGTTAGATAAAATGTACGTTAGTGCTCGGCAAGTATGGCCCGAGTGCTAGTCATGACCCTTCAGTTTGGGTCGTGACACTTTGGAGGTCAGTGGGATCAGTTCTTGTCTTTGGCAGAGTTTGCTTACGACAACAGTTAGCAGTCTAGCATTCAGATGGATCTATATGAGACTTTGTATGGTAGACGATGTCATTCTTATGTTGGTTGGTTTGTGCCTGATGATGCTAGGTTGTTCGGTACGAATATGATGCAAGATGCATTGAAGAAGGTGAAGTTGATTCATGAGTGACTCCGAATAGCTCAGGGTAGGCAAATTATTTATGCTGACAAAAATGTTTGTGACTTGGATTTTATTGAGGATGAGAAGGTACTTTTGAAAGTTTCACCCATGAAAGGTGTGATGATGGTTGGAAAGAAAAGCAAGTTGAGTTCGAGGTTCATTGGCCCGTCTGAGGTGTTGGAGAGAGTTGGTAAGGTAGCTTATATGCTTGCTTTGCCTCCTAGCCTATCGGGGCTACATTCAGTATTTCATATTTCTATGCTTCGGAAGTATCATGAAGATAATCACATGTTTTTCACTTAAGCATAATGCACTTAGATGAGAATTTGGCCTAAAAAGAAGAACTAGTGGTAATTTTTTATAGACGGGTCTGGAAGCTGACGACAAAGGATATCTTTTCGGTGAAGTTCTTAAGAAATGTCAATCGTGTGAGGAGTCTACTTAGGAGACGGAGTTAGATATATGGAGCAGATACCAACACTTTTTGACAGTCGAGGTATATTTCTAAACTTGTTTGAGGATGAACATTTATTTAAGAAGTGGAGAATGTAACAATCCAACTGGTTGTTTTGAGTTCTAGAATCATAATTTCCTATTTAAGACTTTCCGTGTGTTTATTTGGTATTTTATGACATGTGGTATGGGTTGTTGGGGTCCCAAGAGGTTTCGAATTGATTTGGAACACATAGTTCCTACCTAGAGGCCGTATGTTAAGAGAGTTGACCAAAACTCAAACTTTTAGGTACGCAATCTCAAATTGGTGATTTGAAAGTTATGGTAGGTTCATATGATTATATAGTACTTATGTTCATTTCGGCACTCGGGAGGATCGGGTGTGATTCAGACGTATCATGTCAAAGTTTGAACTTAAAGAACTTAAGAGAGTTCATAATTTAGTTTGGATCTTGATTCTTAGTTGTGATGCTTCAGTACGCGTTTTGAGCCTTTGGACAAGTTCGTACATGGTGTATGGACTAGTTAGGATGATTGGACGCGTCCCGAGGGGGCTCGATTGAGTTTTTAGGTGTTCCTAAGAGGTTTGAGGCATCACCTGCCCTTCGGCACCAATCAGTGGGCACTTTACTGAAATGTCAGCATTCTTCTATTAAAACCCATTTCTTACATAGACTTTAGTTTATCATTTTGGGAGCTACACAACATGTACTTGGGAGATTTTGAAGGAAATTTCATCTAAATCATTAGGGTAAGGAATCATAACCTAGATCTATGATTAATACTTGGAACTATCATCGATTTTGGCTCTAAATCAAGGAATCTAAAAGAGGAAAAGAGGACTTTTTTTACTTGAAAGTTAAGAAAGTATATTTTGGGGTTTTGAATACTGATTTGAACCCAGATTTGAAAATTAATACACATATTTAGACTCATAAGATTATGGTATAACAAGATAAAATCGATCTATTTCCGGCATCTTATCCATAGTTAACCCATTCATCCTAGTTAGCAGTTCCAGCTCTGTCTCAAGCTCACGATCGATATCGTCACTAGCATCAAGATCGTCACTAGCATCAAGATTATCACTATCATCAATATCGATCTCATCAAGAAGAAAACCTTTAGGCTTGTTATCCAGGAACTTGTTCAGAAATACCGTAATAAAAGAAACGTAGGAGTTTGTCGCTAGATATTTGACCAAATAGGATCATCCAATTCTAATAGAACCTATCACTAAAATACCCCTAGAGGGGGATAAGGCTAAGAGGAGCGAAAAGGGTTTTCCATGAGATGGAAAATGAAAACTATTTTCCCCACACGAAATTTGTGAATAAGTGATTGTCTGATAATGAGCAAGGAATATCCGTCTTTCTGCTAAATAGGAGACCTTGTTCGCCCATGCCTACTGGTACAATAAGTGAATGAGGGAGCTAATCTGATTGCTTGTGCAGGAGAGGACCGCTCGGCTAGGGACCGCCAGAGGAGCTGAAAGCCATTTGATTCTAAGGAGAGGAGCTTCAAGTGACTTTTTTCTTGGCTCTTCGACACCCCTAACAAGTCATTTGAAGCTCTGCCCTTTGCTTTGCCCTGTGCTGTCTTTCTCTAGTTGCCCCCACCCAATATCCAATAGGCCAAAAAAGGTGGCAGTCAATTGCCCTTCCCGTTATCATCAAACAAAAGACCACCATACATGCCTTTTGCCGGCAAGCTACCCTCGCCTACCTCATCTATAGCCATTTCTATCCGCCCGCATGAGAGATCAGATCGACTACTCTTCTACCATTATTTCGAAGGTTTTTTTATTCAAAAGGATGGAAAATAAATAGCTTATTTATAATTTTATAGGCCCCACACCGCTTCATTCATTGTAGTCTCGAGTTTTGACCATGTGGGCCCGGGGTTGACTTTTGAGAATTTTGTTAAAGATCGAAGCTTTATCCTTTAGAGTTGATTCATATAGCTTTATTTGATCTTGTTGAGTATTGTTTGGCTAGATTTGAGGCATTTGGAGGTAGAGGATATAGGAAGAGTTAGTTTGGAAGGTTAAAGCCTACTTCGGATAAGGTAAGTATCCTGGCTAACCTTGACTTGAGGCAATATTTTCTGAAGTGGAATTATGTGCAACATGCTACGTATTTGGAGATGGCATATATGCAAGGTGATGAGCGTATATGCGAACACCAAGGTTAAACCATATTTTGGGGTATATTTTAGGCTTCTTTACGCCTTGTTGATTCACGTTTTACTTGTAATTTGATTTATTTCTTTGCATGACTATTTGAGTATTTTTTTCATGCGTCATGTCTAGGATTTGGATATTTTATTTGGACATGATGGACTAATTGTATTTTGGATTACATGTTGTAGCCGTAGTCATACGCTGCACATGCATACACCCCTACATGCTTATTTCTTTTGTCCATATGCAACATATAGATATTCTTGTCTCTTGTACAAATGCATACATCCCTGCATATGATTATCTTATATAGACTGAGGTTGTGGCATGTGAGTTATCCATGCGGGTTGAGACTATTATGGCACGTGAATTGTCCATGCGAATTGAGATGATTATGGCACGTGAGTTGTCTGTGCGTTGGGCGTGTTGGTCACGTTCATATTCTACATGTGGATACTGATCCTTGCTCCTAGATTCATCCTCTCATGTTTATCTCTTGGTGGCGTACATTTGGTTCGATACGGGGATTGTTGGTGCACTGGAGTGTTGGTTGTTGTAAAGTTTGAGTCTTTATCATGCATAGACATTGTAGACTCATGTAGAAGCATATATATAAATACTAACTAGTGCATATCATCTTTATATGTTGATTCAGTACCTTTAATTATGCTTTTGATCATTTTATCTAGAAAGTATGTCCATTATGTCCTGCTTTGACTGTGTTATTTTTATATGTTGTTACTGGTTATTTCTCTACTTTTGTTCATTCTTATAAACTGAACATGTTATGAAAAGTGAGTATCTTTTGTCAAAAACCTCTTCAATACTTCGTTGGGGTTAGACTTGATACTGATTGAGTACAAGTTACCTTTTATACTCATACTATACTTATGTATATTTTCTTTGCATATCCTAGCATTGGTCCTAGCGGTGTTCAGGATGGTGTCTAGGAGCGTGACTTAGAGATTTCTTGGTGAGATGTTGTACTAGGATTCATAGCTTATGGAGGCCCTTCCTATCTGTTTTACTATTTTCTTGTTTTAAATAGTACTTTATATTTGTATTCTATCTAGTAGCTCATGACTTTGTACTATCGATTCTCGGGGCAAGGTGATTTTAGACTTAATTTTGCTTTTATCTATATTATGTCAGTTGAACATCATTTATGTTGCCTTATTATGTTTGTTTATGTATGTTGCTTTGCTAGGTGTCATCACGACCTTGGTAGAATTTTAGGTCTTGATATTGTTTTACATGGTAGAACTACGTAGTCATATACTATTTCATATATGCACCTTGTGAGAATATATATATATATATATATATATATATATATATATATATATTATCATTACTTATTTGAGACTTTTGTGAGCCATTGAGCTGTTTGGGCATGTCTCCACATGTTCCTGTTGAGGTATTAACTTTTTGCATGTTTTCGTAAATGTCTCCACATGTTTTTGTTGAGGTATTATTTCTCGGGCATGTGTCCACAAATTCCTGTTGATGTATCAATTTTTGGCATGTCTTCACATGTTACTATTGATGTATGAGTTTTTTGGCACGTCTTTGCATGTTCCTATTAAGATATCAGTTTTTGAGAATATCTCCATATGTTCCTGTTGAGGTATCACTTTTTGGGAATATCTTTACATGTTCTTGTTGAGGTATCAGTTTTGGACATATCTTCACACGTTCCTGTTGAGGTATCATTTTTGGGCATGTCTTCACATATTCCTGTTGAGGTATCAATTTTGGGCATGATTATTTCACGTTCATATTGGTGGGTGCTATTCATGTCCATATTTTGTGTATGGATAAGGATTCATCCCTCTATTTCTCTCTTGGTGGCATACGCACAAGTTTTGGGACCAACGAATTTTTTTATTTGATTGTAATACCGTGTCACGATCCAAAATCCAACTAGTCGTGATAGCACCTAACCCAACCCCGCTAGGTAAGTCAATTAACAACAATCCAATTCAAATGAGATTTATTGAGAAAAATAAATGATGAAATATGAAATAAATACATCATCCGTTCGAAATATACATAAACAGATATATAAATCTAAAGCTACCAAGAACAAGAGGCAGCTATAGCTGGAACGCAGATACATCTTCAATGCCAGCTCCCGCCATAACAGCAACATCAGCTCCAAAATATGCACGCAAGGTGCAGAAGCGTAATATGACTAAGAAATGACCCCATGTACTCAATAAGTAACAAACCTAACCTTAGGTTGAAAGCAGTGACAAGCTCGAGAGAAGATCAGAGTCCAACACCAAAGGCCAAGAACAACTCATAACAATATGATAAAAACAGTGCAAGTAATAACTCAAAGATATTATGTTCAGCTCGTTCACAGTTATGGAAAACATGCATGATTTTCATCATTCACCGAAATTACTAAAATGTGAGTATATCAGGAAACTATGTTTTTTCCCAAAACCTTTCAACAACCGATGAGATATTTTATTATCAGATAGCATGAGGAAAATACATCTATATGCCTACATGTCAATATGTATGTCAAGTCATGAATGTCACAATACATTATAGCATGAGGAAATGCATCTATATGCCTACATGCCAAGTATGCATGTCAAATGTAACACATCACAGTGATAAACTCATGTACTCATACTCTCATAGTACTCAATCTCACTGTCTCACACTCGCACTCATCACACTCAATCACTTGGCACACTCAATCACTCGACATTGTATGGTACATGCGCTCACTGCTGGTATGTCAGACTCCGGAGGGGCAGATCCTGCCCAAGTACTAATATAAGCTAATATGGCATGCTGCGGTGTGTAACCCGATCCCATAATGAGTCAATAAATCTTGTTGCGGCGTATAGCCCAATTCCATAAACAACTGCTACAACGTGCAGCCCGATCCCATAAATATCACTCACAACTCGGCCCTCAGGCCCCAACTCAGAAACAATCTCTCCAGTCTATTGGGCTCATAAATCTCATGCCAATCAGCCCAAACAATGATAACATAATACAACAACAAATGATAACAGAGACTGGGATATAATATGCAAATGAATGAATATGACCGAGTATGTAATTGTAATTTAAGCAAATAACTCAACAACAGAGATGACCTCAGTGGGTCCCAACAGAGTATGCATATAGCCTAAACACAATTTCTAACATGATTCATAGCTCATATAATGAAACAAGTGGGGAGAACATTTAGGTAACAAGATATAACAACCAAACAAGTCCGGTCACAGTCAAATAGTCAACTAGCATCATGATTCCCCCGGTGCACGCCCACACGCTAAAATGCATCTCGTATAACATAGTCCGCAGGGTTAAATACCCCCAAATCCAAGTTTCGATATCTTACTTATCTCGAACAAGCCGAATCCAATACTGAGCAAGTCAAACAATACTCAAGAAATACCATCTCGCGCGTAACAACCTCCAAATGACTCGAAACTAACCAAAAGCAACTCAAAAACATCAAATAATGCCGAAGGAAACAATCCCAATCAATAAAAGTTGAATCTTTAATCAAAATCCCAAAGTAAACCAAAAAGTCAAACCCGGGCCCGCACCTCGGAACCCAACAAACTCACAAAATTCGACAACCCATTCAATTACGACTCCAACCATACTAATTTCACTCAAATCTGACTCCGAATCAATATTCAAAACTCAAGAATTCACTTTAGGAAAATTTAGACAAAAACTCTCAATTTCTCTTTTGAAATCATTAATCAAATGCCAAAACGAAGATAGATTCATGAAATATAATCAAAATCGAGTAGAAAACACTTATCCCATTCCATGTGGTGAAAACTGCCTCAAACATTACCTCAATCTGAGCTGCATAGCTCAAAATATGCTAAAATGTCTGAAACCATCCTAAATAGAGTACTTATAATTCACTGAACATACATACCCATCGCGATTGCGGGACATCCTTCACAATCGCGAAGAACAAACTCTACTGCCCAAAAATAGCATTAGCGTTCGCGATAAAGACCATGCAAAGGCGACGCCTAAACATACGAAAGCTCCACGAACGCGATATAACATACGCCAATGCGATTATGGATCCACCAGCTGTCAGCTCACCTTCGTGATTCTATGCAAACGCGTTAATACACTGCGACCGCGGAGGCCAATCCTCACAACCTACGCACATACTCTATGTGATCACGGTCTCTTGCAAGCGATCATGATAAAGAACTCAAACACCAGAAATCAGCAAAACAAAGTAGTGATAAAATGAGTCGAAACTCACCCGAGCCCCTCGGAACCCCGTCCAAACATGCCAACAAGGTCCAAAACATAACATGGACCTACTCGAGGCCTCAAATTACATGTAACAATATCGAAACAACAAATTGCACCTCAAATCAAACTTAATGAACTTTTGAACTTTCAAACTTCCAAAACTCATGTCGAACCATATCAAATCAATCTGGAATGACCTAAAATTTTGCACATAGGATCCAAATGACATAACGAAGCTATTAAAACCTCTAGAACCACAATACGAACCGATAACATCAAAGTCAACTCTTGGTCAAACTTATGAACATTCAAAACCTTCAAATTTCCAACTTTTGCCAAATAGTTACGAAAGCTTCTAGAAATATCCAAATGCCTATCCGGGCATACGACCAAGTCCAAAATCACTATCCTAACCTAACAAATTTATCAAAACTCTGATTCGAGGTCAATACTCAAAACTCAAACTTGGTCAACTCTTCCAACTTAAAGCTTCTTATTTGAGAATCATTCTTCCAAATCAATTCTGAATCACCTGAAAACCAAAGTCGCTGATTGACATAAATCATAATACAGCATATGAAGCTACTCAAGACTTCAAATAGCTGAACGGAATGTAAATGCTCAAAAGGACCGATCGGGTCGTTACATACCGGTTGATGACTTCGAGCTTAAAAGTTAAAGTTTTTTATTGTTTAAGTGAATTCTCTATACCTATTAAAGAATTTTTACATTCTATATTCATGCGTATCATTTTCATATGTTATTTGATGTACTTCACACATGCATAGGACTTGTTAGCGGGTTTGTTAGATATTTGTAGGGTGTCAGATTGTTGTAAAATTTGAACTTTTATCATGCATAGACATTGTAGACTCATGTGGAAGTATTTCAATAAATATTTCTTGCTGCACACCAACTTTATATGCAGTTTTGATCCATTGATATATGTTTTTGATCATCTTATTTGACAAAGTTATAACGATCCGGCCGGTCATTTTAAGTACTTTAGACCAGTTTCCCCTATTTTATGCATTAATTATGTGTATTTGAGGTTACGTGACTTTCTGGGGTGGTTGGTTTGGTTTTGGGGAAGTTTTGGAGTGAATTGGGACACTTAGTCCCAAGGTTCGAAGCTTAAGTTATAAGAGTTGACCAGAGTTTTCTTTTTGTATAGACGATCCCAGAATAGTATTTTGATGGTTCCAATAGCTTCGTATGGTGATTTTGGAGTTAGGCTTATGTCCGAATTTTGATTTGGAGGTCCCTAGGTTGATTTGGTTCTATTTGGCGAAAGTTGGAAAAGTTAAAGGTTTGCAAGGTTGATAGGTTTGACTGAGAGTTGACTTTGATGATATCGGGTTTGAATTTTAGTTCTGGGAGTTAGAATAGGTCCACTATTTCCTTTGGAACTTGCATGCAAAATTTTAGGCCATTACGAGTTGTTTATGCTTGTTCGGTATAAGTTTTGAATTTGGAAATTTTGTTTAGTTCCTTGGGCTTGAATTGAGGTGCGATCCATGGTTATTATGTTGGTTTTTTTAATTTTAGGCCTCGAATATGTCCGTATTATGTTTTGTGATTGGTTGGTGTGATTGGACAGGGTCCCATGAGCCTTAAGTGTATTTTGGATGGGTTTCGGACCATTTCACCATGTGTTGAATTGTTGTTTCTGATGTCTAGTTTTTTCTTCATCACGATCGCAGCAAAGCAGTCATGTTCACAGAGTTTTTGCTTAGATCTATAGCATGTGCACAAGTTTGGCTCAAGTGGGTATGGTACCAGCTACACTTGCTACATCAACGAGGAATATAAGAGGTTGGAGCGATTTAAGAGGCTTGACCCACCCGAGTTCAGTGGAGGAGAGTCACAAAATGCTCACAGTTTCTAGACTAGTGTCATATGATTCTTCAGATAGCGGGTATTGTGGACATCAGTAGAGATACCTTTACTACTTTTCACCTGACAGGGGCAGCCTACTAGTGGTGGCCGGCTTATGAGTCAGGCAGGCCAGCTAGTGCAGCACCACTTACATGACATGAGTTCTCAGTTCTCTTCTTAGAGAAGTTTGTCCCACAGACTCGCAGAGAGGAGCTGCGTAGGGAGTTTGAGCAGCTACATCAAGAGGGTATGACTGTGACCTAGTACAACATGAGATTTGCAGATTTGGCCTATCATGCAATATGGTTGGTTCCCACTGAGAGGGAGAAGATCAGGAGGTTCATTGATGGCCTCCAATATGGCCTACGTTACAGTTTGGCTCGAGAAGCCGACACGGATGCTAGGATTAACCAGGTGGTTGAGATTGCTAGACGTTTGGAGTATGTTCACAGGCTTGAGCGTGGGGAGCGGGAGGCCAAGAGGCCTCGTGGTTCATGTGGTTTTATTAGTGCCTCATCTGGAGGCCAGCCACATTACAGTAGAGGTCATCCTTTTAGGCCTACTCAAGTAGCTCGTCATATTCCTCGTGGTTCATCAGTTAGCCATAGTTCATACAATGGTCACCTAGTTTAGCCAACATTCAGTGCGCTGCCAGCATAGAGATCTTACCGTGCTCCATCTGCTGATGGTTCCACAGGCAGTTCTTCGGGTTATCAGGATCAGTAGCCTTATAGTAGGGGTTGCTTCGAATGTGGAGACTTGGGTCATCTCAAGAAGGATTTCCTCAGACTTCTGAGTAGCGTTCCACCATAGAGCTGGCAGCCTACGATTTTAGCACCAACAGTTACACCATCTGCACAACTAGCTATGGGTGGGGCTCAGTCAGTTTGAGGTCACGCTAGAGTGGGAGGTTGTTCAGGTAGCGATCAGGCCCAATGCTATGCATTTTCCGCCAGGCCCAAGGAAGTTGCTTCCAACGCCACGATCATAGGTATTTTTTTAGTGTGCCACAGGGATGCTTCAGTGTTATTTGCTCCTGGTTCAACTTACTCTTATATGTCATCGTATTTTGCTCGTTATATGGATATGCCTCATGATTCTTTAGATATGCTTGTTCATGTATCTACAGTGGTGGGTGATTCTATTGTGGTGGACAATGTATATTGATCTTGTGTTGTGACGATTAGGGTTTATGAGACTAGAGCTGATTTCTTATTGCTCACCATGGTAGATTTTGATGTGATTTTGGGCATGGATTGGTTGTCACCATATCACACTACTCTTGATTGTCACGCTAAGACCGTGACATTGGCTATGCGGGGGTTGCCGAGGATGGAGTGGAGAGGCTCCCTGGATCATGTTTCCAATAGAGTGATTTCATAGTTGAAGACATAACAAATGGTTGAAAAGGGGTATTTGGCGTATTTGGACTTCGTGGGAGATGTTAGTGCTGATACTCCTACTATTGAGTAAGTTCCAGTAGTGAGGAAGTTCCCATATGTGTTTCCTACAGACTTATCGGGAATTCCACTCGACAAGGATATTGATTTTGGTATTGACTTGGTGTCGGGCACTTAGCCCATCTCTACTTCACCATATCGCATGGCACTAGTAGAGTTGAAGGATTTGAAGGAACAGTTACAAGACGTGCTTGATAAGGGTTTCATCAGGCCTACCATGTCACCTTAGGGTGCACCGGTACTATTTGTGAAGAAGAAAGATGGTTCTATGAGGATGTGCATTGACTAAAGGCACCTGAACAAAGTTACTATCAAGAACAAGTACCCACTATCGTGAATTGATGATTTGTTTGATCAGCTTCAGGGATCTATGGTATTCTCGAATATTGATCTAAGATCGGGGTACCATTAGTTGATGATCCGGGCTTAAGATATTCTGAAGACGACTTTCAAGACCCGCTATGATCACTAAGATTTTTTGGTGATGTCTTTTGGGCTGACCAATGCCCTAACAGCTTTTATGCACCTGATCAATAAAGTCTTTCAGCTCTATCTTGATCAATAGCGTCTTTCATAGGTAGGGGTAAGGTGTGCGTACACAGTACCCTCCCAGACCCCAAGTATGGGAATATACTGGGTATGTTATTGTTGTTGTTGTTGTTGTTTTTGTTGTTCTCACAGCTAGGAGGATCACGAGCAACACTTGAGGATCGTGCTCTAGAATTTGACAGAGAAGAAGCTATGTGCTGAATTTTCCAAGTGCAAGTTTTGGTTAGACTTAGTTGCATTCTTGGTGATCCAAAGAAAATTGAGGCACCTTGGGTTGGCTGAGTATTATCGTCGTTTTATGGAGTGGTATTTATCTATAGCAGCTGCATTGACTAGGTTGATGCAGAAAGGATCCCCATTCAGGTGGTCTGATGAGTGTGAGGAGAGATTTCAGAAGCTCAAGACTTCTTTGACTACAACTCCAGTCCTGGTTTTACCATCGTGATTGGTTCTTATACATTCTATTGTGATATTTCACGGATTGGCATTGAATGTGTGTTGATGTAGGAGGGTAGAGTGATTGCTTATTCTTCACGTCAGTTGAAGCCCCACGAGAAGAACTACCGAGTACACGATTTGGAGTTAGCAGCCATTGTTTATGCACTGAAGATTTGGTGGCATTATCTTTACGACGTGTCTTGTGAGGTGTTCACGGATCACAAGAGTCTCCAGCACTTATTCAAGCAAAATGATCTGAACTTGAGGCAACAGAGCTGGTTAAAGTTACTAAAGGACTATGATATCACAATTCTTTATCATCCTGGGAAGGCTAATGTGGTGGGCGATGCTTTGAGTATGAAGGCTGAAAGCATGGGGAGTCTTGCTTATATTCAAGTTGGAGAGAGACCGTTAGCATTGGATGTTCATGCTTTGGCCAATCGGTTCATGAGTTTTGACATTTTGGAGTCCAGCAAAGTTCTCGCTTGGGTTCTTTCTTGGTCGTCCTTGTTTGAGCACATCAAGGCGCGTCAGTATGATGAATCCCACTTGTTTGTTTCAACGGACATGACACATCACGATGATTCTAAGGAGGTTACTATTGGTGATGATGGGGTATTGAGGCTACAAGATCGGATCTATGTTCCAAATATGGATGGGTTGGGGGATTTGATTCTTGAGGCGGCCATACTTCGCGGTATTCCAATCATCCAGGGGCTGTAAAGATGTACCATGATTTGAGGAAACACTATTGGTGGCAAAGGATGAAGAAGGATATTTTTTAGTATGTTCTTGGTGTTTGAATTGTCAGTAGGTGAAGTATGAGCATCAGAGAGCCGGTGGTTTGCTTCATAGGCTTGATATTTAGAAGTGGAAGTGGGAGTATATCACTATGGATTTTGTTGATGGGCTTCCACAGAGCTTGAGGAGATTTGATGAAGTGTGGATCATTGTGGACATACTAACCAAGTCTGCACACTTCATTCTAGTCATGACTACATACTCTTCAGAGCAGTTGGCTCGGATTTATATCCGGGAAATTGTTTGCCTTCATGGTATGCCCGTGTATATTATCTCGGATCGAGGCACGCAGTTTATATTGTATTTTTTTAGAGCAGTGCAACGTGAGTTGGGCACGCATGTCGAGCTGAGTACGGCCTTTCATCCCTAAATGGACGGGCAGTCCAAGCGCACTATTCAGATTTTGGAGGACATGTTACATGCATGTGTCATTGATTTTGGGGGAATATGGGATCAGTTTCTTCTGTTAGCAGAGTTTTCCTACAACAACAACAACTATCAGTCGAGTATCTAGATGGCTCCTTATGAGACCTTATATGGGATTCGATGTCGTTCTCCGATTGGTTGGTTTGAGCCTAGGGAGGCTAGGTTGTTGGACACTGATTTGGTCCGAGATACTTTGGAGAAGGTGAAGATGATTTAGGAGCGGCTTCATACAACACAGTCCAGGAAGAAGAGTTATGCTAACAGGAAGGCTCGTGATGTTGCATATATGGTGAGTGAGAAGGTTTTACTCAGAGTTTCGCCCATGAAGGGTGTGATGAGTTTCAGAAGGAAGGGGGAGTTGAGCCCTTGGTATATTGGTCCTTTTGAGGTGCTTGAGAGAGTTGGAGAGGTGGCCTATAGACTTTCCTTTCCACCTAGTCTTTCAGGAGTTCACCTAGTGTTTCATGTCTCCGTGCTCTGGAAGTATCATAGAAATCCATCACATGTTTTGGACTTCAACACGGTGCAGTTGGATGAGGATTTGACTTATGATGTGGCGCCGGTAGCTATTTTGGTTCGGCAAGTTCAAAATTTGAGGTCGAAGAATATAACAATGATAAAGGTTAACTGGAGAGGCCATCCGGTCGAGGAGGCTACCTGGTAGACTGAGCAAGAGATGCAGAGTAGATATCCTCACTATTTTGAGACTTCAGGTATGATTCTTGACTCGTTCGAGGACGAACGTTTGTTTAATAGGGGGAGAATGTAAAGACTAGGCCGGCCGTTTTGAGTATTTTAGCCATGTTTCCCCTATTTACAACAAAACACACAAAGTACACACCAGGAATTGTATCCAAGCATAACACTGATGCGGCGTGCAACCCGATCCATCATCATACCGTTGCAGCGTGCAACATAATCCAAACATAACAATACACATGGAGATACCTATTGAGCCATAATTCCCATACTTACCAAACACAGGTGTAGAAACAACAAGTACGTAAGTTGCATAAACATAAGCACGGGGAGAAAAATAGCATAACACGCTATGGAGACGGTAAGAATGACTAAGGCGCAATAAGAAAATCAACATCTTAAGAGCCATCTCGCTCATATAACACCACGAGGCCTAAACAAAACCATAACATGTGTGTCAATAGTCAAGTAGCCTCACAGCCCATCTTAGCATAAAAGGGTAATACATGAAATAGATCAGGGCAAGAATATGATACATTCTACCTGAGGATACATCCATAGAAAAAGTTGCATTGAGTAAACAAATCCAACAGTGTAGAATAAACATTCACATTAGGGCTGCCAATAGGTGCTCAAACCGATCCCAACCATTCTGAAATAGGTAAAACCTTCCTAAAGTCCATAGTGATCCTATCCATGACACAGACAATCAGCAGTCTAACCCTTAAAACACTTTCATAGTCCGCAGCCAAAATAATAGTCTGTCTCTGAGAACATCCAGTCTTTAAACCTCAAGCGTACCGGAAACTCCATACATGATCTCCCACTCTTCCTCTTAAATGACTTATATGTTGTGCATGCACAATCACCTCTTGAGAAACACTCCCATAGGTCTCCTGTATATGTAGAAAAACCTGAACATCATCAGTTACCATCAACACAATCTTCGTAGTACTAGCCAAGAATCCGTATATCAAAACACAATGCGCCTTCCACAACGCACACCCTACTCAAGCAATATAAGATAGTGCTAACATTCTCTCAAACATCTGAAATCCCCATGTTGTCTAGAACTCATGACCATTCCTTCCAAAACTGAACAACAGCCTTGTTCATTCAATCTCAATTCCACACAACTTACTGCATCGATCATGCTACTATGCGAAAGTACGAGAATACCATTATCAACTCTAAATCATGAATAGTTTTAGAGTGAATTGGAACACTTAGTCCCAAGGTTGGAAACTTGAGTTATAAGAGTTTATCGAAGTTTGTATTTTGTGTAGACGACACCAGAGTGGTGTTTTGATTGTTCTAATAGTTTCATATAGTGATTTTGGACTTAGGCGTATGTTCGAATTTGGATTTGGAGATCCCTAGGTTGATTTGGTTCTATTTGGCTAAAGTTGAAAAAGTTGAAAGGTTGATAGGTTTGACCGAGAGTTGACTTTGATGATATCGGGTATGAATTTTGCTTCTGGGAGTTAGAATAGGTCAATTATTTCATTCGGAACTTGCATGCAAAATTTGAGGTCATTCCGAGTCGTTTAGGCTTGTTCTGCGTAAGTTTTGAAATTGGAAATTTGTTTTAGTTCCTCAGGCTTGAATTGTGGTGTGATTCGTGGTTTTGATATTATTTTATTTTATTTGAGGCCTCGAGTAAATTAGTGTTATATTTTGGGATTGGTTGGTGTGATTGGGCGGGGTCCCGAGCCCTCGGGTATGTTTCAGATGGGTTTCAGACCATTTCACCATGCGTTGAATTGCTATTTCTTATGTCTGGTTTTTTATTCATCACGATCGCGGTAAAGCAGTCGCGTTCGTGGAGAGTATTTGTGATGGCATGCGAGTTTGTTCATCGCGTTAGCGAAGGAGTGATCGTGTTCGCGAAGCTTGGGGACGCAATGGTCTTCGTGATCATGTTGAGGAGGATGCGTTCGCGTAGAAGGAGATGTTGGTTGGGGCGTCAAGCTTTTAGACTTTGCAATCACGGGTGGAGGACCGTGTTCGCGTAGGCTCATCAGTGGAGTGCATCGCGTTCATGACCAATGGCTCGCGTTTGCGAAAGGATTTTATGAGGCAGTGTTTGGTTGTGCTTCGCGATCGCGAAGTTGGTCCCGCGATCGCGAATGGTATGCCTGGCAAACCACAAGTACTCTATTTTCGAGGGATTTAGTCATTTTAACATAATTTGAGTTAAAGAGCTCGGATATGGGCAATTTTGGAGGGGATTTTCACGATTTGGTTCGAGGTAAGTGTTTTTTATTCGGATTTGCTCATTATTCATGATTCCAACTTTGATTTTAGCATTTCTAGTAAAATCCTATCTAAAGTATACATTAATGATTTGAGGATCGATTTGAGGTCGGATTTTGATGAAACACATATATTTTGACTCGTATCGGAATGTGTGTTCGAAATTTGTGAGTTTGGTAGGGTTTCAAGGTGCGGGCCCGGGGTTGACTTTTGAGTTGACTTTTTGATTTTAGTTAAAGATCGAAACTTTATTATTTGGAATCGTTTCCTATGACTTTTATTGAGCCTATGTGCGTGCACCGGGGTCTTATTCATGCTCAGGGTAGTGCTTAGGCTATGCTATGTCTTTAATTGATTGCTAAGCTTTATGCTGTGACGTGTCTTATATTTGTAGTCATGTTGTGAGCTATTTGAATCATGTATGAGGTTACATATAGGTTAATCTCCTAATTGAACATGATAATTGCTACTTTTGTGATGCAATTGCCTGATTTGAGGTATGATAGTACAGTTTGCACATGCCTACACCTTAGCTTGTCACTTATACTAGTCCCGGAGTATGAAATTTCATATATTCATTGATCATATACATGTTTTCTTGCATATTTACTTTCTGTGTGATATGGTTTGGACAGGTAGCACGTGACTACGCCGTGCAATTTATGATATTGAGCATGCGACCACGCCAGGTGGATTGTGATATTGAGCATGTGACAACGCTAGGCGGATTGTGATATTGAGCCTGTGATCACACCAGACGGATTGTGATATTAAGCATGTTACCATTGATCCTCGCCCAATCCACACTCAATAGTGAGAGGAAACGGTCATTGGAAGAATAGTACCGAACAAGAGTCGGGATCGATTTCGACAGGGAGTTAAATGTGAGTATTAATGCGTACACTTGATGAATGTAGGTGAAATAGCTCAATTACTCTTCCAAACAAAGGATTTTTTTCCTACTTCTAAGAATTAATACTAGCAATGATCAACTAAAAGGAAAGAGACTAGAAAACGAGTAATTATTTTGGTTGTTTTTATCAAATGGGAAAAAGGCCTAAGGATGTAACCTTCACCTAGGTGATAGGATAATGGGTAAATTACGTTAATACTTGTTTTAGTGATCGGGGTATATTATAACTCTCAACTCTAAATTACCCACTCAATACCTCTCGGTTATTGAGTGATTTTGCCCAAATTGGCTTTCTCAAGCCCAATTGGGTATCAATTCAAATAGTTGATATGAGCTCAAGTTGGGTTTTCCCTTTCACTGGTTCAAATCCTTTAATTAGGCTAGCCAAAACCTTAACTAGCCCAATTTCTTGTTAGCCAAAGTTTCCTAGACTAAGTTCCTCTTTCTCAAGTAAGAACCAAGTCAAATAGGCATGAATCAATATTTGCAACCATTAATTCTAGAAATAATGCATGAACAAGGCAAAATAATAAACACCCAATCATAAACAAGCATTAGATTAATTACTCATAAGGTTTACATATTAGGGTTGGGTCACAACCCTAGAAAAAATCTAGCTACTCGTAATAGAAATTGAAGAAAACAAAGAATAAGAACTAATTAAAGCCATAATACAAGATTAAATTGATAAAACTAATGTTTATTCACCCAAAATGGTGACAAATTACCAAAAGTAGTAAACTATAACGGCTACAACACAAAAACCTATAAAACTTGCCCTAAAAGTGTTTCTCGTCTATTTAAAGTGGCCCGAAATTCACTAACAAAAATGCCCTTTGGGAGGTTCAGTGGCCGCACACAATTCCAAGTGTTGTCCACACTTTTCGCTCTGCAAGTGGGGAATTTCTGCAGCTACACAATTTGGTCTACGGCTACACTTCAGCTTCTGCGGCAACACGTTTCCTTCTGTGGCTGCACTTTTGGCAAGGCTTCACACTTGGTCGTTTTGCACAGTCTCTAAACCTTTTGAATTCTTGTCAGTGCAACCATATTTTGCGGCCACGCAAATTGTGTGCGGTCCGTAGTTTTATAATCATCCTCTGAGCTTCAGTCACCAGATCTGCGAACGTAGAGGTAATTTTGCGGTCTGCACTTTCTTCTGCGGCCGTAGAATTACTTCTGCGGATCGCACTTTTGGCATGTTGCACTCCTTCTTGCCTTATGGGCCGGAACACTCCTTTTTGAGTTAGATTTCTTCGTTGAGGTCCAATTCTCCATCCTTCCTGCTTTTTGCACAATTTCATTAGTTTTGGGAACAAAAATCAACACTTTCGGACTAAAACTAAATCAAGAAGGTATTAATAAATGGTTAAAATCCATAACTTATCAACTCCCCTAAACTTAAGTCTTTGCTTGCCCTCAAGCAAATAGATTATTTCCCACCTCCTCAAAGTGAAAGTTCACAAAGAGTCAATTATAAGGCATTCATACTCAGTTAGGACCAAGAATTATCCACAATACTCATGCATTTTAAACAAGGTGACAAATCACATATTATGCACATATAGTTCTAATGTGACATTTGAGCTTCAAGAATTTACTTAACTCATCAAGGACTCTTCCTCTAACATGTAGATCATGGTGTACTCCAATTTATTCTTCCTCTACCTTCCATTTGCCAAGCTTACTTCAAGAGTTCGTGCTCAATTTATAGATCAATGAAAGGTTCACTCTTCTCTCACAAAAGAATGTCACAAGTAAGGCTTTAAGTACCACAGGCTTGCCCCTCATGTAGATCACCACTAATGTAAGTTTACTCGGTTCGAAATCAAGTAGAACTTCTTTCGGGTTGTAATGAAGGCTTTTGGATTGGGGTAGGATACCATATGTGATAAGTGGTTACACCCTTCCTTAAGCACTCCACATTTTCATTTCTTGGCTCACATTTACTAACTATTAGAGGCATTTCCATTTTCATGGGGGCAAGAGAGACTTGACATCACTCTTTCTTGTTCATTTCATTCTTTTTCTCCCTTGATGCTCATACTAGAGATAGTTGTCTCTTTTTTATTTCAACTTCCTTTTTATTCTCTTTTTCGTATTTTTTTTTGTTCTTTTCTTTTCTTGCCTTCTCTTTTCATAGAGATCATTTATTTTCTCTTTTTGGTACCTTGATAGCTCTTTCAAATTCCTCAACTCTCCCCCCAAACTTATGCCTTATGCCACTTAGTTCATAAGAGTGTTAAGGAAGGTCCGGGTACCAAGAAAGGATTACAACAAAATGGGTAAAGGCTTGTAGCGTGGCTACCAATTAAGAAAGGCTAAAGGCTCAAAGGGGTTGACAAGGAATAACAAGCATTGTTTGGAAAGAGAAAGCTCGAACAGACCAAGGAAAACCTACAATAATCTTACAAACCAATCAAACTTAGGATTTCGCCTTGAAGCACATTTGGGGCAATTTCTAGACCATTCACACAAATACTTGGACTAGCAATGAAAAATCACCTCACCCCTCATGCAACTAGATCATAAAATTGGATATAGTCTCAAAGTCACTAACTAGAGCTATTTGTTTTTTCAAAAACTTTATTTCAAACCATAAGCACATAGTTAAGTATGTTGGTGCCAAATGAAGCATGAATAACTCTTTTTAGAGAATGACTTGATTAGAGATTTTATTCATTACTCCTACTATTATTATTACCTAAACACAAAAACGGAGTCATTCCCTTAAGAAAGTTGTCACACCATCAATCCTCGGGAAGAGTCACCCGGTTCACACAAAAGACAACCATTGGAAAGAACCGTGGCATTAAGAAAACCAAATGTTTATTATCCATACTACTACGAAGAACATGAAAACTACTAACATCAAAACAAGCTACTAACAAAACCAAAATCAAAGTAAACAACTAAAGAAGTTAATGAAAACAATAACTAACTAAAGATAGATAAACTAAAAAGAAATAAAATTATCCAATTATTACATTCCAAATGTATCCAAATGTGTCAAATGTATCAAATAAACTCCACCCCCTCGGAATAAAAGTAAGCATTGTCCCTAATGCTTAACAAACCAAGAGTGAAAAGTGAGAGGGCGAAGGAACTCCCTAAGTATCCTTGGACATCTCATTGTCACCAGCAACATCAAATCATGTTGGCTCAGCCAACTGTATATCATCATCATCATATCTGGGAGTGGCGGGAGTGGCATACATCGCTGCCAGCAGTGTCGGCAACAAGGCATGGCTCATAAGACTAGCCAGGTGGTGCAACCTGTGCAGATGGACCTGGGGCGTACTGGTCTGGGTCAAGTAGTATATCAAATGGTAAATCCCCAGTTGTAGCTAGCCAAGTCACCTCTCTCCTAAGATTATCCACTAACTTTTTGCTAGCTTGGGACTTTCTCATCTTCTTCACTTCTTTGGTCAAGTCCTCAATAACTAAACCATGTTGTGCCAGAGTGTCCATGATCAACTTGTGATTTTCTAGAATCTTGGGCAGCTTCTCATCAAGCTCAGTAGAATCCTGCGGTGCCTTTGTGGATGACTGCCCTATAACAATACAATATATCTTAGACAGCTTTGAAGTAACCCTGCATCCAGTTGTTGAGACTCGCCAATGTATGGGAGACTTGCAAAGAAGAAAGTGGGCTTGTAGGCATGGGCACGGGCCTTAGAACTAGAGTAGGGTAGAGAGCTCAGCTAATGTAGATTGAATATCAGCTGTGTCAAAAACTAACTATCATGCCCCGAACTCGGAGAGCGCAACCGGTGCTCAACTAAGTGAACCCGGCCGAACAAGCCTATTAGATTTTCTTCTACCCAAACTCATCCATGAATAAAGAGAACACATATTTTCGTTAATTAGACAATAATGTGATCATGTCTGCAATACCAATTTCTTACCATTAGTTACATCACTTTAGAGTCTCAAATTTCACACACATTTTCATGGTCTAAAGTGGAACAAGTAATTCAAACACAACAAAACATTGTTTAACTAATAAAAGACTTGATGCATTATATACAATATATCCTTAATTAGCTACTTGTGTGGTGCCTTGGGTGGCTTCACAATGAGAATGGGGCAATGCACATGATGAGCGCAATAGTCACTCACACTTCCCAGAAAAGCCCTGCAAGCCAAGTTTAAGCACTGTGTAAAAGGTTTAACCTTACACAGTTCAATTCAAAAAGAATACAACCCTTTTACTTAAACATCACGAAATAAGAATGTTTCATTAGTATCAGGGTCTGCCTCATTTAAAATTTTGTCAAGCTATATAATATAAGTATCTTTAGAATCACCTCGTAAATAATAAGAATTAATCTACATATATATCCTGCGTTTTCTGTGTCTTCCTTATTTGTTCTTCGTACTGGACAAGGACTTTCGGACAGTAAAAGGCAGCGCTCTATATCTAATCAAGTGAAACTGCATATTCAATTATGTGCTGCCACTGCTATTTGTCTCACAATATAATTTATTATTTGGAAAAAGAAAAATTACCTTTTGATTTTGCCAAGCCCTCTGCTACCCATCACTAGAAGGTCAACGTGCAACTCATCAGCGGCTTGACATATCTTATCTTTTGGGTCCCCTTCAAGGATCAGAGTCTCCGCCTTCACCTGAAACAACCATAAGTGTTTACTTAATCAAAGGTTAATTTAAAGATGAGTCACAGAAATACCAACTGAACAACTCAAATTTCAAACCAGCCAATTTATATGGCATAAAATATTTCCAAATCCTCATCCATCAACAAGTACGGGCAAAAATTAATGCTAAATACTAGTCAATATTTTTACCTGATATATAGCTTGAGTTTTCTGTTACTCCATGAATTGTACGTCATTATAAGCAGATATTGCTTGGTCTATATATTACATTTGGTATATATGTTTATTATCTTATCAAATCAATTGTGTTTTGTGGTCACTAGGGTTGCGTTTGAATTACATATATGGCATTTCCTCAATAAGTGTGCAATTCATATTAGGTGATGATTCACAAACTACGTGTACAAATTAAATATTTATATATCTTCCACACAGCAATAACAATATAGCAAATCGTTATAATATAATAAGACATGGCTTATAATACCCAAATTGTGATTAGCAACATGAAGAACTAGCTTCATGATGATACATTAACACATCTATTCCAATTCTACATCTAACCGTCATAAAATATACATGAATTCTCGTACAAGTTAGGACAGTGTTAAGTATACAATCTTAAAATGAAATCTAATAAATGGTAATAATATAGTGTAATAATAATGAAGAGTTCCACACTTGAAACCAAATGTTGTATAATTTTTTGTTTTATTTTTTTTTGTTTTTGAGGAGCTACATTTTCTTATACTGCAAAGCAAACGATCTCCAAAAATATGAGTTAGCTAGACCCATCCTCAAACAATTTTAGTTTCAAAGACTAGACTCATCCTCCAACTTATTTTGCTTTCTACAAAATATTGGTTCAGACTAATTCGTTTATTTTTTTATGTACATAAATAACCTATAAAAAATTAAGTAAGAAATTAAGAATGACAAGGAAATCGTTAAAGATACCCTCTTTTGTGTGCACATATGGAATGCCCGAGACAGTATTGTAGTTGCATTCTCTTGTTGTGCTTTTTTCACGGCTTCTACCATAGTAGGTGCTGCAAAAACAACTATGAACATAAACAGAGTTAGTATCATTGGGTAACGATCAGATTGAGGTACCCAAATTCCCATTAAATGAAGCATGGATCGGATCATGCAGAAAATTATCAAAACAGGAAACTCATTTTCAATTTAATTCAATTAAAGGGAGGGGGAGATTAATGATATATATGTCTCCAATCTGTTGCTATAATAAATGAAGTTATGCTTAATAAATACCTTAAATATTCTTCCTCATAATTTCAAATTGGATTCTTCGACTTTAGCTGATTGATACAGATATTTAATTCAATTAACTTTTTATCCTTTTTGTAATTAAAGATCATGGCCAATTAAATACCTTAAATATTCTTCGTCATAATTTCAAATTGGATTCTTCGACTTTAGCTGATTGATACAGATATTTAATTCAATTAATTTTTTATCATTTTTGTAATTAAAGATCATGGCCAATTAAATCTTCTGTTAGCACACGTAGAGCTAATGTGCTACAGGAAAATTAAGGATTGACTAAAATCCACGCGGAGGAAGAGACATGTGTGAATTTCACGGGTAACATTCAGCTGGAGCAAGTTAACTTCTCTCCTTACATAAGTGATTCTTATTATTTGATGAAGATACCGGTAGTCTAGAATTCTGGTATAAGCATGAACATAACTTATGCACAAGCAATTCAATCCACCTCTTTGAGACCTCAGCAAAACCCTTTCTAATACACACACGAAACTAGACACGAATCCAAGATTTGGTTCACTTCTACCACAACTGATCATTTAACTTATTAAGTACTTGGAAATCATTTTTAACAGATATACAAGGAGCCAAAGTTACTAATTCGAATGAACCCATTTGTTTGGGTCTCACGCACTAATGTTATCTTCCCCTTTACAATCCGCCCATGCACGAAACTCTTGGCAACACAAATGGACATATCGCCAGGTTGGGTCTCAAAGGTAGCGGAAAAATTGAAGCTGGCCTAGCCCCCTACTACTGAAGTCATACGTAAGACTTGGATACGGTCATGCGTTCGCGATTATACTACTGTACCAATCCCACTCAATGGCATGCTACGTCCTCCTTTGCCGTGATAGTTTTCTTATCACAATTATTTGTTTTTCCAAAATCCTTCATGCTGAGATCACAAGTCTACAATTCGATGTTTTTGCGACGGCCAAAAGCCTATCCTCTTCAGATATTGAGTGGGTTGAGGTTGACTTTATGAGAAGACATCCAAACAAACCTTGCAACAAGTAGAATAAAAAGTGACCATAAGACCATCTAGGAGGTAGCAAATTAAAGGGAGAGGAGTAGTGGCTCCTTACATTGAGACTCTTTGGCATAGACAGAGAATGCTTGGGATGACTAGAATTCACGGATTCCTTTTTATGTCTTTCTTTAGCAGATCGCAGCACTATATATTGTGTTAGACAGAATCTTCAATCTGGACCTCGCCAAAACTCAACTTTCATCACATCATAGATAGTTATATCAACTCTCATGCTTGGTCAAACATACCAATTCAAAAGGAGAGGTTGGAATGTCACATTTTAATTAGCTGAAAAGGATTAAAAGCACCTCTGCTGTTTATTGTTTATTAAATATAAGAAAATCCAAAAAAAAAATAAAAAAAATTTAAAAGATAATCTTACCTGCTTTTAAACTTACCCAAGCGCCCTCTTAGAGCATATGAATAATGTACGAGCGCAAGTATCGTCTCCGTCCCACTTTCATATTTGTTTTTTCATTTAAGGAAAGAGGAATATTTTCTCTTTAGCAGTATCCTTTTTCAGGTACTAATTATTTTGTTAGAGAAGTGTGGTGTTTTTCTGTCCAAATAAGCCACCATTTTGGGACATGTATAAATATAGAATTATGAGACAAATTAAATAGAGAATACCTGGTCCAGCAGGATAAACCAAGGGGCTAAAAGGAGGTTGGACATTAATCAAAGTGATAATAGTGGTTTCTTCTTCAGAATTGTTGAGCAAGTGATCCAATGCCCAATTGAGAGCATAGAAACTCTCTTCGCTCTCGTCCATAGCCACCATTATCATCTTCCTCTTCGTCTCCCCCGCTGCTGCCATGTGCGGTGGCTGCTCCTCCGTCACACTTGCCGGAGCTGCACTTGTCACTGCCGCTGTTGCGTCCATTTTACCGTCTGTCTCTCTCTCTCTCGTTCGGTTGGTCTTTTCTTTTCTCTTTGGTAGCTTTTATGTATTCTTCTTTTTGGTAGCTTTTATATATCCTGCTTTGAGACAACTTTGTCCCGAGTTCGAGCGTAAAATGCTTGGTTGGCTTAAATAGAAAAACACAAAAACACTCAATACCAGGGTCCAGGAAATAATAACAATGCAGGAGTAGTACAAATAATTACTCGTTCCGTATTCCTTTACAGGAACCTACTTACTATTTTTTACGGGAGTCAAACAAAGTTAATTTTTATCATACTTTTTATAAATATTTTTATTTTAAATTATTAATTATTATAACTTATAATATTTGAATATTATTTTTAAATATATAAATTTTATTTTTTAAAATTATAAAATTCTATGTTCATATTTATCTAAAAATCAATTAGTTTAACTCTTGACACTCTAAAAAGGTTCGCATAAAACTGAAATGAGGGTATAAAAGTAAGAAGTTATGCATATGGACACTTTCATATATTTACATTTAAAATAAACTTTGTTGCATATTTTCGTCAGATTTAGGTTTAAGTATATGGTTACAATATTAAAAATATTGTTTGAAGACATAATTAAATTACTGTTTTTTGAGCTTATCATGCCTTTCTAAGTATTTAATTTTGTGAGAAAAAATCAATAAAAAAATTATACACGTACGTGGTTAGGCCGGAGGTCAAAGAAACTAAATCCAATTTAAGTCGACTAATTACTCATCGGCAACTTTTAAGTGGGATTTCTGTAACAAATATGTTGCTCGATCAATCCCTTGGTTTAATTAAGATGCTTTCCAAATTTGAGCGTTAAAATAAGATATCAAGTTTCTTAAACTCGAAAAATAGGTATTTTATCAATAAATACTACTCTTTTCGTTTTAATTTATAATCTTAATTTAATTGAACACGGATTTAAAAAAACAAAAGTAAGGAAGATTTTTAGTTCAGCCAGAACTATATGGGAGAAAATCCATCCTGCACTAATGCTACTTCAATCTTTGTTTAGAGGTCATAAATTAAAATTATGTGTCATATATCAAAATATCTTTATTATCGTCTTTTTAATGTCATGTGTAATATTAGAGTTAAAGAGTTATTAAATACTATATAAATTAATTATTTTGAAAGAAATTAAAAAAAAAAAAAAAACACACATAAGGAAGTACTTTAGAGCGTCTTTTACTCGTTATTTTGTCTGGACCTTCCAGTGTTTTCTATTAACATCCAATTCAATTTTTCAAACATCTCCGGTTGAGTTAACAGTCCATACACAGGCTCAATTTTTTAAGAACTTAGGGGTCAACCTAAGTAATTTTTTTTTTCAACTCATTTATCAAATTTATATCTAATCTATTTTTTTGGCTTGGCTAGATGGGATAGTCGAGCCATCCCCTTTTCTTTCGGATAGCAGATTAGGTTTGGTAAGGTGCATTAGATAAAATAATGCATGTATTAGCTTTGTATATTAATAATACTTTGTTTAATATACTTTTTGAACTTATGCATTAGTTATACAAATATTAGTTATACACCATATTTGATATTATCTTATGCATAACTAATGCATAGGAAACCATGGTATTAACAATGCAATGAGTTTAATGTATGCATTAGCTTAGTTAAAGATAAAATTGTCCTTCAAAATTTATGTTTGATTAAAATATGATATTATTTTTAAAATATGATATTATATTAATGCAAGTTTAAATTAATCCTAAAAAGTAAAAAATAAAATTATATACCTAATAAATAAATAAATATTTAGCATATTTTCTTTTTTTATAAATAAATATTCAGTTCTATACTTTAATATATGTAGACAAATCAAATAATTTTTTAAAAATATTTTTTATATAAAAATATTCCCCAATATATATTTCTTTTAAAATAGATAAAGTGATGAACTGATTATGAGAATATTTTTATAAATAAATAATTTTTAAAAAAATTGTGTAATATTTTAATACATCAAATCAAATAATTGATAAGAAATATATCAGCATAACTAATACTTTAATACATCATATTCATCATTATTTTTATGCACCCTACCAAACGACTTCTTAAGATATGTATTCATTGAAAACAAAAAAAAAAAGCAATAACTTTGAGGAAGAGACGTGGCTGCCATGCACGCAAGTAGTAGCCATTCGGACATGCAAAAAGTAGTAGTAATAAGGAAAACGCCAACTCGACATGCAGTAGTGAGGAAGCAAAAACTCCCCACGTTAGCTTCAAACCTGTCAAATGCTACCATTGTTTTCCGGTGGACTAACTTCTTAATTCTTATCCTCACTTGCGATAAACCCAACTTGTCGTCTCACGCTGACATACCCCTTGTAGATCTTTTTGTCTTTTTCGGTTTTGTCGCGCACCGTATTGCTCCCTCCGCTTCGGTGGAAAAACAAAATTAATTTCTCGTTTTAAATTAAGTCTTTTATAACAACAATATACCCAATATACTTCCATGTAATAGGGTCTAGGGAGGGTTTTAAATTACGTCTTTTTTAGTTTTAAAATTATATTACAAAATTAAATTTCTTTTAAATGTAAAAATATTTTTAAAAATAATTAGCAAGAAAGTAGCGCCTAACTAAATGAAAAAGAGAGAATACGTTTTATTTCAGCCGTTTCAATTTGTGTGTTTATTTTTCTTTGTAATTTATTTTAAAAAGATTGTCTCTCTATATTTAATAATTCGTTTTAATACCAATATTTTCATTGTTATCCTTTTTGAAACTTTTTTTATAAAAATGATATGGCATCCCTAAAATTATAAGATTTAAAAGAATATTTTTAGTATGTTATACCTTTTAAGTTAAAATCATAAAATTCAAAAGAAAATGTATTCTTAAATAATTATGTCTAGTCAAACTAACACACATAATATGAAAAATAAATGATAATAATTACGTGCCATTAGTAGATGATCACAAGCAATTTTTGAGTATGAAATTTCATCTATTTACGCTCCCCTTGGATTTACTTGAGACAATTTGATGGCTACTACGTACCCCTAACTTCTTAGGACTTGGTGAAACTAAAAGGTTTTGGGGGTGGAAATAAAGGAATATTTACAATATCTTTTATAAGCTAAAATTAGCAAAATAATGTATAAAATTGGTTACCTTATTACGGCGTTTTAGCTTTTGAATATTTTCCGTTTGATAAAACACTACAAGAAAACCTTAAATTACATGGGAATTTTATTTGAGAATTTTTTCCACTGATAATTCCTGCAAATTTTCGATGCGAAAATCTAATAATTCCTAGATTCTAAAATATTTACCTGCCAATTCGATTTTTCCAGGTAAATCCGCAAATGTATTTGGCGTCATTTAGCGCCAAAATATTACCTGGAGATTTATTTGGGAAAATAATCCCCAAGTATCATTTCCGTGGGTAATTTTGCAGGTACATAATGAAAAATATAAAAAAAATTAGTTCCTTTGTGATTTCGTAGGAACTTCCCTAGGTAATGTTACTTGCGGATTTAGTTAGGGATTATTTCTTGGAGATTTACATGAGAATTATATTACCTAGGGAATTACCTGGAAATTTGTTGTTGCGATTTTAGCTGGGGATTATTTCTTGGGGATTTACCTGGGGATGTTATTACCTAGGAGATTACCTGAGAATTTTGTTGTGATATATTAGTTGGGGATTATTTTTTGGGGATTTACCTGAAGAATTTATTACCTAGGGACTAACTTGGAGATTTTATCGCTGCAATTTTAGCTGGGAATTATTTTTGAGGATTTACATGTGTCACGACCCAAACCGATGGGTCGCGACGGGCACCCGGTACCTTACTCAATCGAGTACCAACGTAACATATCTTTCTTATTACATCATCATATACACGTGACATACGGGCCTAATAGGCCAACATCATCATTTATAAACTCAAAACATAGGCCGACAAGGCCGTACAATCTTTTACGTACACGACATATGTCTACGAACCTCTAAGAGTACATAATTATCATAAAGGTCGGGACAGAGCCCCGCCATATCAAACCATACACATCTAAATCATACTGACCAAACAAGCAACTCCGAAGCAAATGGAGTGCACCAATATCTTCTGATGAGCTGATCGCCTACTTGGAGGACTCTCGACCTGTCTATCGAGACTTGCGGGCATGAAACGCAGCGTCCCCAAGCAAAGGGGACGTCAGTACAAATAATGTACCGAGTATGTAAGGAATGAAACTCAGTAAATAATAGACATGAGAGAAACATGGAGTAAAAGACTCGACATGTACGTGTGCATAGCTCTGTGAGTCATTTCATTTTTATAATGTCATGCATATGCGTATAAATGTCATACCATGCATAGGTATATGCGTTCATAGCATCATCAAGCCTCTGAGGGTATCCCATCATATCATTTCAGCCACTGTGGGCAAATCATCAACGTATACCAGTTGATCAGGTGGTGGTGCGTATATAACGCCATCTGGTCATGGGTCAATGTATATGTATAAATGCATAAAATGCATAAGAAATACGTTAATAATATTTTCTCAGAATGTCATAAAATAATATGCCTTAAGAAATACGTTAATAAAATTTTCTCGGAATGTCATAAAAATAATATGTCTGTCGGATAAATTTTATCAAATACGTATTTTTCTGAGACCCATGAACAGAAGATATAATAATAATTCACATGGGGAATCAAGAATATAGACACCCCTAATATTTCTATGAATAGAGTCACTTATGGAAGTTACGTATTTTGCACGTTTCATTTGTATCATTTGGACCATGCCAAAAGAAAGAAGGAATAGCCTTAACATATCTGAGTCGATTGTCTTGACAATCCTTCCAACACATATCTTTTGCGACATACACGTAACGACAGATCGAAGTAGAGAAAAATATGCATGCTATTCTTACTCCCTTAGAATCATAAATTTCGTTGCTATTACGTAGTATAACTTCGTATTAAATCTTACGTTTTTGAATTCTTGAAGATCCATGAAAGATCACGTTACTAAATTTTTGAAAGCTCACGTTATTTATTTATGCAAGCTCACATTATTTGAAAGATAAAGATCCTATCTTGCATATGACTTACGTTTGAGACTTATGTTTGTAACATACAAACATTACGTTTTGAATGCATAACAGAATGGATTTGTGACTTATGTCTCTTAAGAATGGATATGACTCATGTTATATGTGTCTTTCCTTTATTAAATGGAAAAGACAAACATTCTTAAGACTTGCCACATAATATAGTGACTAATGAGTCACCATTTTTGGATGGGTTTGCTGCCACATGGGAGATGTAATTGTTATCCCAATTATTTGAATTAATTATCCACTAATCACTTGATTAATTTGTTAATCTCTCATTAACTAATAATTACTTAATTATCCATATAATTAGGAATTATCTCAAATTACTTAAAATATCACTCACTTTTTACACCTTACTATCATGATCATGTGGTACCTTGTATGGTACTAGTCCATAAATACCGGGTATTTTAGCTCGGGTCGTATTTTATCCAAAATGCCAAACTTCGAAGAAATTTATTTTCTTCGATTTGCTTACCCTCTCACCTTCACGAATTTACTTATCCCTGTTTGAAATATCATAATACTTATAATCCCAAAATAATCTCATTCCCGAACTTACGACGAAACTTTAACGTACAAAAATGCGGGACGTAACATCTCATTTTCGAGCTTTCACCAATTTGTTTATGGCATACTTTTACGTACGAAAACATGAGGTGTAACAATATGGGTATTTTATTAGTTAGAAAATTACCTAGAAACTTTGTTGCTACAATATTAGCTTGAATTATTTCTTAAAAATTTACTTGACAATTTTATTATCTTGAATTTTATTATTGCAAGTTTAGCTGGAAATATGTTTTTGGAATTTACCTAGAAAATCTATTACCTAAGAAATTAATTGAAGATTATTTGTGTGAGTTTGGCTAAAAACGTATTTTTGTGAATTTATCTGGGTATTTCATTGATATGGTTTTAATTGGGGATTTGTTCTTGAAATTTAGATGGGAATTTTATAAATGTTGATTTAGTTGGATATATACTAACTTGAAAATTTATCTGAAAATTTTATAGCCACTTATTTAACTTTGAAATTCTTTCAATACACTTTAAAAATATTAATACAAGAAAAAATAATTTTTAATTTAAAAGTTATATTTTTTTAAACGTTACAAAAACATGATATGTAAAATTAACTCTCTAACTAATTATATCATATATGCTGGATTGAATATTACAAGTTATTAAGCATAATATAACTGGTTATTATTTTTTGAACAAATTCATAAAAAATAATTATCATAATTCTAGTTATATTAAGAATTACGATGAAATGATTGATATAAAGGATGTAATAAAGTTAATATCATAAAAAAAATACTAAATTGCGTATAAGTGAACAATTTAAGTTTAATTTCTAAGCAGATATATATATATATATATATATATATATATATATATATATATATATATATATATATATATATATATATTATCTTCTCCCATGTACAGTTAGAATGATGAAATTTAATTATAGTATGTTGCTTAAGTGATATTAGTTTGTAAAAAAAGGTATTGAAACTTAAGTGTCAAGTGATCTTATGATTCTATTTTCTAACATCAACTCTTGATTAATTTCTAACATTATTGAAATAACGTAATCTTGCATACGTTGTTGGAATTAACAAAAAAATTCTTATCAATTGCTTAATCAATGTACGATATGTTTAATTCTTGTTAGTTAGTATATTTTTTATATTAAAAATTTAATGTGTTATTTCAGGATTATAAATAAAATTTTAGAAAAAATAACTAAGAATATATTTAAATTAAAAATATAATCATAATTTTATTCACTTGTTTTTACTTGAATTTTTGTTTTTTAATTTATGGAATCTTTATTTGATGCGCTCTTAAAAAAAATAATAAAAAGGATAAATTAGTAGTAAATAAATACTCCATGGGAACATAAGTAATAGTTAGAATATCATCTTGTCCCACATCGGCTGAAAAGTGTGAGTTTTTCCACGTTATAACTTGAGCTTGGTGCCAAAGAGTCCAGCAGTTGTGGACTACACGTGGGTTTTTCATGTGATATAACTTTCTATTTCAGGCCAATTACAAAATATTGGCAAGGGTACTATTAATTTTGTAATACTTGTGAATACCTAATTTTTGATTATACTTGAATTATTTTCACCTTCTACTATGTAAATATTTTTAAAAATTTACTATATATTTTTTAGCTTTGTTACACTTTTTTTTATATAGGGTAAAAATTAAAAATAATTTAAAAAGGTCAATTATTACTATTAGTAATTTTTTTATTTTTTATCTTTATTTTAAAATAAAATAATTTAAAAAACCGAAAAAATTAATTTTTTTAAATTTTCGGATGGGAATAAAATAATAAAAAAATTAAAAAAATAGAATTAAAAAGTAAAAGTAAAAGTAGGTGAAATTTTTAATAAAAAAGTAAAAGAAAGTAAAAAAATTTAAAAATAAAAGTAAAAGAATGTGGAAATTTAAAAAATAAAAAGTAAAAGAAAGTTGGAATTAAAAAATAAAGTAAAGGTAGCTGAAAATTTAAAAAAAAGGTAAAGTAAAATAAGTGGAAAATAAAAAAAGAAAAGTAAAAAAAAGTGAAAATTTAAATATAATAAATTAAAAAATAATAAATTAAAAAATAAAAGTAAAGGAAAGTGGGGAATTATTTTATTTTAAAAAAAAAAGAAAAATGGGAAGTGAGAATTCTTTTTAATAAAAAAATAAATCTAAAAAATTCTGAATTTTTTTCCTATAAATAGAAGAGGAATGTGAGGATAAAAGGGGGAGAAGGAGAAAAAAAAGGAAAAAATAGAGGAGAGAATGGAGAGAAAAAATAAATTTATTTTTCTGCGCTAAGGGAATTTATACTCCTTTCATTCTTTTCTTGCTCTTTCTTTCGAAAATTCAAGCAATTCATCACCCTGTTTAAGACCCAAAAATGCCTCAAATTCAAGCCTAAAAACACCTTATGAAGCTCATTGATAGTCATCTCTCTCACGCCAAAAACCAGCAGCCTCACGAGGTACCATCGAGTTTCGGTCCAGGCTCGAATTTTAGAAGGTTCGTCGCTAGATTTTCTGCTCATCTGCCGATTTCCCCTTGGTTTGGTGTACTTGCTCGGCTCAGAATTATTTTGGCATTAATCAAGTTGTGAAGGAAATTTTTTGCTTAAAGGTTCATTGCTTATCCTCCCTTTGTTAATTATTTCATTATTTTGTGTGATGTTCTTATAGAGGTTCATGTGATAATCTTATGTGATATTTTATTTATACACATTATCATATTGTAGTTTCTTTTTACATGTTTCAAGCGATTTGTCAACAGATTATTTGAATAGGATTTCATCTTAATGAGATTTGCTATTTAGAATTAAGAATGAAGATCTTGCCATATTAATGGGCCATGCGTTGGAGTTCAAGTAAGTGAACCAGAAACGAGTTACCACATTTAATAGGAAAGAAAGAATTAGACATGGGTTGGATTGAGTATAAATCTGTCAGGCCGAATAATTTTGTCACTAGACTAATAATTAGTTCATTCTTCCATAATGGATAAATGTCTCCTAATTTCAAAGATAGCATAGTAAGTTGTAAATATTTCTAAGTGTGGATGACTTCGCAATACTTTAAATAACTAATATATTTCCCGACTTTCAAATAATTTCCTATCCATAAACTCTTGGTCTTACAATAATTTCAAATTAGTTTAGGAAAATAATACAAGTGTGCGTTCATGAGACTTGACCAATCAACTTCGAATATTAATAAATGTGTTATTGATTGTGTACACGTACGCGTGATATGATTCTTGACGCCAAACAAAAATGAGTACACGTACGCGTGACTAATTTCAAGATAATTTTCATAAACCTAATCAAGCAATAAAAGCGGACATAGGTAAAACATGAGAACCAATAAAACACAGGTTATCCAAAAATAATATAAGCCAAATGTAGTCAATAAAGCGACCGAGCTAGAACCACGGGACTCGGGGAATGCCTTACACCTTCTTTCCGGTCAACAGAATTTCTTACCCAGACTTTATTTTTGTAGACCAATAATAATAGAGTCAAACCTTCCTTTGACCAGGGATTCAAATAAATGGTGACTTGGAACACCCAAAAAATCAAATCCAAGTGGCGACTCTGTAAATAAAATAATCCCTACTCAAATTTGTCACTTTAATTGAAAAAACTCTTTAACCCATAAGAATCCATAATACATATCTTTTGGGGGGTAAAAAGGAGGTGTGACAGCTCTAGCGACTCTGCTGAGGACAAGAACCTAGAATCTCTGGTTTAGGGTTCAGAATTCGAGCTTGTACTGTGATCTATACTTGGCTTTCTTGATTGTTGATATTACTCTATTTGTGGGCATATTGTGATAATTACCTCTCATTTACCGGATTGATATTATTTGAACTGTATAAACTGTCTTCTTACGTCTCCCTTCTCAGTCTTCTGAATTTATGGTGCACACGTGCGCGTGGTCCACTTTTCTGTTAGAGGTCATACCAAATAGAACAAGGCTGGATCAGTAACTAGGCCGGGTAGACTTTCGTGCTCCCGGTACGTTGCCCCCACCTCGGCTCAAGCTATCCGCTTGGGTAAGCCAGGTCTAAAACACTCCCCCCAAGATTTTAAACCTAGAATAACATGTCATCATGCCGAATCCCTAGTAGGAACGTTTATTTGCATCACGTGCATTTAACTTTGGGGACTCAATATGGGGGTTGAGTCCGTCTAGGACAGGTGTACCTGATAATTACAAGACCATACATTATGTTTGATTCGGTTTGTGCATGTTGACCGGCTTCTAAAACATAAAAATAAGAATTGAGAGAAAACTAGAAGAAAGAAAATAGGAGAGAGAAAATTTACCCGGTTTTTAAAAAATCTCACTATTTGAAAATCCAAAAACCCTGTCAAAATTTTACCCCAAAACGATTAATACAAAATAAGATTGAATTTTTCCCAAAAATAAAAGTGTCATCTCATTCCTGAAATATTGACCGAACTACGCGGGTCTGATTCTCACCGGATGTGAGATACGTAGACAAACCTTATCGGTTCCGGACCCAAATTTTCAAAAATTCAAAAATATTTTCCTTTAATTCCTTCTTTAGAAGTCTTTACTTCGAAAATCTCAAATAAAAGAAAAAGATTTAAAGCCAAAATATATTTTCTTTCTTTTTAGAAGTCTCTCATTTGAAAAACAAAATTAAATCAAAATCCAAAAATAAATTTTTTTTATAAGTCTAAAAAAAATCAAAATTCAAAAAAAATAATATTTTCTTTCTTTAAAAAATTATCAAAAAATAAATAAATAAAAAATAAATAAAAAACTAAAAATTCAAAAATATTTTCTTTCTTGTTTAGAAGTCTTTCTTTTGAAAATTTCGAATAAAAAAAAAAGAGAAAATTCTAAATCCAAAATATTTTCCTTATAAGGAGCTTTTGTGTTACGATTTTTAAAAAAAAAAAGATTGATGAATAAATTAGAAAAAGAGTTAGCTTATTTACTTTGTTTCTGGTATTCCCGAACTACGCAAGATCTGATTCATGCGACATCATGATACGTAGGCAATCCTCATCGGATTCGATCATAGCCATTAAATAAATCGAGTGAAAAAAAGAAGAGAAGACAGAAAAAGAAATAAAGGAGTGACAAAAATAACAAAGAAAAAAATTCAAAAAAAAACCAAAAAGAGAAAGCTTTGTCCAATTTGAAAACGAAAATCGCAGAAAGTTTCTGTGAATATGCTGTCAAATGTCGCGAGCAAGCCGCTATGGTAAATCCTCCAATGGACGAAGCAGAAATGGTTACGGTTTTCCTACAGGCCCAAGAGGCGGACTACTTCCAGAACATGATGTCTACTATGGGTAGATCGTTCACTGAGGCTATCAAAATTGGGAAGATGGTAGAAAATAGTTTTAAAACGGGCCGAATCTTGAGTCATGTTGCCTTTAAGGCCACATCACAGGTCGTTCTGAGTGGTTCAGAGGGTTTGATAAACAGAAATTAGAGAGATGATGAATTTGATCCGGCACTGAAGGTCATTGCAGCCATTGCCGAGATAGAAGAAAAGTCAAAAAACGGTCGCCAAGCCTGAAAGTTCCCCATCAGATGGGAGTTTCGGTAGCCAGACTTGCTATCTTTTCTGCGTTCAGATTATCTCAGGGTGTGATCCGAATGTTTTACTTTATTGTCTTACTTTCCGATGTAAACCCTTCTATATTTAAAATTCAAAAAAAAAAAATCAAATGAAATTAATATTTCATTGTCCAAGAATGTCTCTTTTCTTAATTTTGTCACTTTTTCTTTTTCTCTTTTAAGTTCTGTTAATGCAGATTTTAATAATATGACATGCTTGCGGACTTCATGCCAGATCCTAAAACGCTGTCAGACCCCGAAATAATGAATCAAGAAACAGAATGTTTTGAAGACAAGGCTTGTAAGAAAATAAATAAAAAATTGGAACGAAGTTGAGATTTCCTCTCTTCAGATCATTGTTGAAGCCGAAATTGAGGATAAAGATTGGGTCAAGAACCGATTGGAACAATTGATATTGATTGATGAAAATGATTGGTCGCAGTTTGCCACGGGCGGTTGTACCAACAAAGAATGGCTTGTGTCTACAACAAGAAGGTGCGGCCCAAGAAATTTAAAATAGGACAATTCATTCTGAGACATATCATCCCACCTCAAGAAGAAACTAAAGGAAAGTTGGCTCCAAATTAGTCCATACATTGTAACGAGAGTACTGCAAAAGGGAGTAACTATCAATGCATGGGCAGTCAAAAGGTACTATGTTTGATCCTCCATAAAATATTAATGTTCTCCGGTTGGGATGATGAAGGCTTTCACTCTCGCTGCCCAAACACCATTAACCCTTTTGTAAACCCTTTGAGCCAGTTACTCTTCTTTAATTACCCTCTTTGGAGCCTAAAAGTGTTATTAAAGAAATAAAAAAGGAAATTGTAATCTGTAGAGCTTATGACTTGTATTACCGGTTTTGGAAATTGTAAATTTTATAGAGATTTCTATTTCAAAAGTTGTTAGATGTTATTTATTATTGTTGTTATTCAGTAAATGTTAGGCTTACCTAGTCTCTAAGATTAGGTGCCATCACGATACCCAACGGAGGGGAAATTGGGTGGTGACAATTAGTTAAAATAATGACACATTGTTTGGTAACTAATATGAAGCTATCCTCTGTGTTGAACTAAACGACCTCTTCCTGCAGGACCTAGAAGATTTCTGTTTCGTCAAACACTGGGCCGTCTCCAGACTGAAGAGGTAATCTGCTAAAAATATTTGAGTTAATTATGAAGCTGGTAAGTGTATATGCACAGAGAAATAAAAGATCTTGATATTTTTGGAGTAATCTGTAGTAGAAGATTTCATCATGTACGTTCTCATTCGCCCCAACACATTGTTGATACCAAATCCCTGGCCTACATATCAATGTATATACTACATTGTAAATAAGAAAGATTTTAGTTGTTAGTTTTTCACTCGTTAATATAATTGTGATGAATAACCGTGTTTTTATTCAATTATAGAAAGTTACATTGAACCATTCCTCATATTTGGATGGTTATAACAGAAAACGAAAAATATTAAGTAACAAATAAAGTCACATGAACACTTTGTGATTACAGGGATAAATTCTTAAGTGTGTTTTCTTGTCCCCGATTCCCCACTAATAAATACAAAAGTTTTTGTCTCCTTACTCTTGACAATAATAAGTGGTTGTATTTGTTACTTGTGGTTGACTGGATAACAATAATATTGTAGATTTTTTTATGTTCTCTTTTGTAGATATTGTACCCTTTATCATTTTGTATGATATATCGAAAAGCGTACTGCCTATGATAGCCAAATTTCTTATCGATGGAACACTATTTTGTCCCTTCATGGACATCCGATAAAAAAAAAGATGGAATACTATTCTATTGGCAGCAGAATACTTAGAAAAAAAAAACATAATGCTTAATATGTTGGTCCGTGCTATAGCCGCACGGGCAATCTTCATCTAGTTAATAAATAAAAGAAACTCTTGATACATAAATTAAATTTGAATTTATTAAGTTTTATATATGTTAATATAAAAAATATTACTATTAAATTACCATCAAATATCTACATGCAAGCCTCTAAAAAATATGAAATTTATAAGCTTGAAAATATATCATGTTACCTGATATAACAATAAAAATTTATTTTCGTCTTTACTATCAACGATAGTATCGGTCCTGAATCATATAAAATGGAATGGAAGGCGTAATATTTTCGGAACAAACGGAGTGAACAGGAGTGGTAGCCTTGAAGTCGTAGAACACTCTAGTGCAAACCCTAAAGGTAAATTCCAAAATAGCTTACAAGATAACTTCAAGAGGTTGTCAATCAATATCCAAAGAAACTGATGCACTCGAACCAAAATTAAGAAACAAGAAGAAGATGAGAGTGCTAGTGGCGATTGACAATAGTGAAGAGAGCTTCAACGCTCTAAAATGGATCCTTGATTATTTCCTCAGGCAACCATCTCATACAACGGAGGAGGAGAAGGAGCCTTCTACAAAGCTCAGTCTTGTACATGTGATGGAGCCATTCCCTCAATACGCCTACCCTGGTACTCATGGTCTGTACTCCCTTTCTTCAAACCCACGATTAGCTATTTTAATTTCGAGAAAATAACAAAGAGACAGATTCGTTAACAAACAATATTTAAATTTTCGAGCGTAGGTTTCTCGATAGAAAAATAATCAAATGAGTTTTTTTCCGAACGTATTTGACAAGCTGGATCCATACTGCAAGTTGCTTCATGCCATGAATGAAACGACGATTGTAGGCTTCCTAACTTCTTGATGTATTTTTGTCTTTGGGCATAGTGATAGAATCAGCAACTCGGGCGCAAGCGCAAGAGGCAGCACGAATACTGGCGCGTGCCTCTGAAATGTGCAAAGACAAAATGGTTGGTTTCTCTAATCTATCTTGTAAATTTTCATTAGTTATTATGGCATTTTTTAATTTAGAAAAAGTTTTATTCAATAAAATTTGACAAACACAGGTGAAAAGAGTATGTATGTGTATATATATATATATATGACATTTCACGTATGAGTTATGACCCATATTAGGCTACCATATGTCTGTATAGGGTAAAATATACTATGCTATGTGGCCGCCCAAAAGAGGGACACGTGGAACCTAAGACAGGGGATAGCCAAAACCGTAGGCAACGGACCCGTCTGTCACCGGAAAAAATAACGCTCATAGGGATGCAATAAATACTCTTCGTCCGGTAGCATTTAATGAAGAATATTCCACAACATTAAGTACGTTGCCCGATATAAGGAATTTGACATTTATGTTCACCGTTACATCTTCATCAATGACCCTCATAATTGACATTAAAGAAGGGCACGATCCTAGGACCTCCTTTCCTAGACGTAGCTATAAATAGTGAGCTCTGTTATCATTGTAAGAGGACGAATTTTCTGGCAAACTAATACTACAATCTACTCAAAGCTCTAATCAATTTTATCTTCTTATTTTCTGTTCTTATTACTATTACGCCCGGAGGCTTCACTACCAGAGTCTTTATTTCTTTCATTTCGTCTTCCTATCAAGGCTAAGTGTTATATATTTCTTCAATTATCTTGTTATTTTAGGATCGAATTAATTCACTTGTCTAAAAATCACGTATAAATTCAACTGTATCGTTTTACGGGTAAACAGTTTGGCGCCCACCATGGGGACTAGACAGTCGTGAAATTAAGTTGATCCTTGCCCTTTTTACTAACGTGCTTTGATTATGTTGTCTTAGAAGAAATCATAAGAAATGGCAGATAACGGTGTTAACAACACGCACAATCCCGAGGTTCGAGGGGATCAACCTCAATTCGAGATCTCAAACAGTGACACCAACAACGAGGAGAATGATTCCACGCCGGTGCATGACAGGTAATACCCTCGACATGTCCGGGAGACAACTCCTGATGATGCCTGAGGAGGAACATGTCGTTGACACGGTAAGGGTCCTACAAGAACAACAGGCGATCATTCTAGGCCACCTCACGCGACATGATAAGGATATGACGGAGTTGAAGCAGACGCTGTCGGGGGCTTCGAATAATGCAAATAGACGAGATCTGGTCCCTCCCGGCACTCCCGCAAATCAAACAACGCAGAGGGTCGACAACAACACCCCGAGGGGCGAAGTTGGCTCCGATGGGGCTGGGGAGAGCAGATCTGACCCCAATAATAAAAATGATCCCTTCAAGAATGAACTCTTACGGTTTATGAGGGAAGTGAACGCCCGCATGGACTAAATCACGGGCGCACCGCCGGTGCTGAAAGGTCCGGACTCAAAGAAGTATACTCAATTTCCATACAAGCCAAGTGCGACACCAAAATTAATCCCAAAGCGGTTTAAAATGCCTGATGTGCAAAAGTATGACGGAAATTCAGACCCTCAAGAGCATATTACCACCTATACAACGACGGTGAAGGTAAATGATTTAGCTCCTCACGAAATTGAATCTGTTTTGCTAAAGAAATTTGGAGAGACTCTCACGAGGGGAGCCTTGACGTGTTATTCACTGTTACCCGAGCATTCCATAGACTCCTTTGAGATGCTCATAGACTTTTTCATCAAGGCTCATGCCGGGGCCAGAAAAGTACAGGCCCGAAAGGCCGACATATTCAGGATTGTGCAAGGAGAGTCCGAGTGCTACGAGAGTTCGTTACCCGATTCCAAAAGGAGAGAATGTTGCTCCCGGCTGTCCCGAATGAATAGGCGGCTGAAGCATTCACCAAAGGACTAAATCCGAGAAGTTCAGAAGCTTCCCGGAAATTGAAGGAAAGCCTGCTTGAGTTTCAAGCAACGACTTGGGCGGATGTCCACAACCGGTACGAATCAAAGATAAAGATCGAAGATGATCAGGTTGGATTTCCATCATCGACAAAAGGACGGGAAAAGAACAGAGAAAAATCAAAAGACGATTTCGACACGGACAGACGGTCTTCGAGGGGCCAGTTCTTTCCTTACGAACGGACCGAAGGCCGCAGTAGAGGCTTCCGTTCGGCAGACAGGTTTGCCATCGACAGAAGGACTGATCGCGGTCGGAACAATAGATCATTGCAGGATAAAGAAGAGCCAGGGGCGCGGGATCCTTCCTACCCCAAGCTGTCAGAATACAATTTCAACGTCAGTATAGTGGAGTTGGTGTCAACCATGAGAAACATCAAAAAAAAAGCACGGTTACCGATACCAATGAGATCTGATCCCAGCCAGAGGGATCCCAACTTGTGGTGTGAATACCACGGGACGAATGGCCACCGGATAGGGGACTGCAGACACCTCCGGGAAGAAGTGGCAACACTGTTGAAGAATGGTCATCTTAGAGAATTCTTGAGTGACCGAGCTAAGAACAAGTATGGTCGTAACCGGGACAACGCGGAACCCTCGAAAGTAGGAGAAGATCCCCCGCACCAAACTATCAACATGATCTTCGGGGGAACGAGATCAACGGGGTCACCTTTTTCGGCAGCAAAAAAGATAAAAGTATCAATAACCCATAGCAAAAGGCTCCGGGAAGTCGCCGAAGACTATCACTTTCACGGAGATTGCTGCTGCCGCACAACGACGCACTGGTAATGTCTTTAAATGTGCTAGATTTTAATATTAAACGTGTTCTAGTGGATCTAGAAAGTTTGGGCAATATCATACAATGGAGAGTATTGGAGCAAGCTAAACTCACCGGAAGCATCATTCCAGCCACAAAACTCCTCGTTGGATTCAACCTCTCGAGCGTGACAACCTGATGAGAGATTTTGTTACCCACAAATGCCGAATGAGTAATGAAAACAACTCTTTTCGAAGTGGTAGATGGTGATATGGGATATAACATTATTCTGGGAAGGCCGTGGTTGCACGAAATGAAAGCTGTGCCATCAACATATCATCAATTGCTGAAGTTTCCAACGCCTGATGGAGTTAAACAAATAAAGGGTGACCAACCGACAGCAAGGGAGATGAATGTAATTTCGATCTCCAGTAGCAAAGGAAAGGAACACGCGGCATAGCAATTATAGGAACCGGCGCCCGCTCCCAAACTAGATGAAGTTAGCCTGGGGGCAGAAACGTTGTAATTTTATCAGGTGCCGAGATATTTCCAGGTTCCAGAAGAGACAGATGCAACGAAATCCACAGCGGAAGAGCTTGAGCAAGTTGCATTGTTCGAAGAATTCTTAGAAAGGAAATTCCACTTGGGGACAGGACTGCATCCCGAGCTCAGGTATCCCGACGGAGGTAGCCGTACACAAGTTAAGTTTGGATCCAAACGTGTCTCCGGTAAGACAAAAGAAATGCCCAATTGCCGAAGCCAGGAATAAATTCGTCAAGGAAGAGGTAACTCGCTTACTTAATATCGGTTTGATCCGAGAGGTAAAGTATCCAGACTGGCTAGCTAATGTAGTAGTTCCTAAGAAGAACAATAAATTTTGCACGTGTGTAGATTATAAAAATTTGAATATGGCGTGCCCTAAATACTCGTTCCCACTACCAAACATCGATCAAATGATTGATGCTACGGCCGGGCACGAGTTAATGAGTTTCCTCGATGCTTATTCCGGGTACAATCAAATTAATATGAACCCGGGGGATCAGGAAAAGACTTCGTTCATAAGGAATTTCGGTACATATTGGTATAATGTGATGCCCTTCGGGTTGGAAAACGCCGGGGCCACTTACCAACGGCTCGTGAATAAGATGTTTGAAAAACAAATAGGAAAAACTATGAAAGTTTATATAGATGATATGCTCGTTAAGTCTTTAAATACAGGTGATCATCTTAAACATCTGCAAGAAACTTTTGACATCCTAAGGAAGCATAATATGAAACTTAACCCCAAGAAATGCACGTTCGGGGTTAGCTCTGGTAAGTTTCTGGGTTTTCTGGTATCGCAAAGGGGAATTGAGGTAAACCCCGATAAGATCAAGCCCATCGAAGAGATCCCAGACCAACTGTCAAGCGTGAAGGAAGTCCAAAGGCTCACGGGGAGATTGGAAGCTTTGAGCAGGTTCATTTCCTGGTCATCAGAAAAATGTCACCATTTCTTCGCACTGCTCAAAAAGAAAAATAATTTTGAATGGACCCCGGTGTGCTAGCAGGCTTTGAGAGATTTGAAAAAGTACTTGTCAAGCCCTCCGTTGCTTTCGAAACCAAAAGAACGTGAAACGTTGTTAGTCTACCTCGCGGTCTCGGAAGTCACAATAAGTGCAGTTTTAGTCCGTGAGGACGAAGGTACGCAATCTCTCATTTATTACGTTTGTAAAATTTTAACGGGGGCAGAAACTCGCTACCCTCATTTGGAGAAACTGGCCTTAGCTCTCGTAGTTGCCGCTCAGAAGCTGAGACCCTACTTCCAATGTCACCCGATAGCCGTGGTGACCACTTTCCCTTTGCGGAACATCCTTCACAAACCCGAGCTCTCGGGTAGATTGGCCAAATGAGCCGTTGAAATGAGTGAGTTCGACATAGAATATAAACCAAGGACTGCAATTAAGTCACAAGTCTTGGCTGACTTTGTGGCCGATTTCAGTCCTTGATTACTGCCTCTGGCAACCATAAAGGCAGTAATGGTGTCAGAATCGACATCGGGGGTTTGGACCTTATTTACGGACGGAGTTTCCAACGTAAAAGGGTTCGGGCTTGGTATTTTATTAATCACGCCTTCGGGGAAAACCCTAAGGCAAGACATTAGAACGGTCTTTTTAACTAACAATGAAGCAGAGTAGGAGGCTTTGAATGAAGGGCTCGAACTGGACCGGGGACTTGATTTCGAGGTTATCGAAATCAAATGCGACTCACAGTTAGTGGTAAATCAGGTTTACGGGATCTTCGAAACCAAAGAGGAGCGCATGCAACAATATGTTGTAAAGGTCCAGGCTTTGTTGGCACGATTTCGGGAGTGGTCGATTACTCATATCTCGAGGGAAGATAATGCACAATCGGACGCATTGGCTAACCTTGGATCATCGACAAAAATAAAGGGATCGGAGTCCAGGACGGTAGTACATTTGATGAACTCAGACTTGGATACAGACAACTACTATGAGGTAAATGCAACTAATTTGGTCTGGGACTGGAGGAATGAAATCATCGATTATCTCGAGCATGGGAAGTTGCCCGAAGACTCCAAAGAGTCACGGGCGCTGTGCGCCAAAGCAGCGCGATATAGCTTCAGAGAGGCCAACTGTATAGAAAATATTTCCAAGGCCGCTGACCCGATGCTTGGGGGCATCCGAAGCTAACTATGTTATGCTAGAAGTCCACGAAGAAATATGCAGCAATCATTCGGGCGCAGATTCCTTAGTGCTGAAATTGGTAAGGGCATGATATTATTGGCCCCGCATGGAACAAGATGCCAAAGACTTCGTACGAAAGTGTGATAAATGCCAACGCTACGCACCATTGGTACATCAACCGGCAAAAACAGTTGCATTCCGTTCTGTCCCCGTGGCCGTTCACAAAATGGGGGATGGAAATCATCGGGCCATTGCCGCTAGCCCCCCAAAAGGTAAGATTTCTTTTGATTTTGACTCACTATTTTTTTTCTAAGTGGGTAGAAGTAGGTCCTTATCAGAAGATCGGCGAGCACGAAGTGGTGGATTTCTTGTGTGAAAATATAATTTGCAGGTTCGGAATACCAAAAGAGATAGCATACGATAATGGGCCACAATTTATCGGTGCAAAAATCACAAAGTTCCTCGAAGATTTAAAAATAAAGAGGATCACATCTTCACCCTACCATCCGAGTGTAAATGGTCAAGTGGAGTCAACGAACAAAGTGATTATACAAAACCTCAAGAAAAGGTTAGAAGCGGCTAAAGGTAATTAGCCCGAGGAATTACCCAGAGTTTTATGGGCATACCGAACAACGGCCAAATCGAGCATAGGAGAAACTCCCTTTTCCCTTGTGTACGGGGCAGAATCTTTAATCTCGGTGGAAGTAGGGGAACCCACCTTGAGATATTTCCAAGCAGATGAAAAATCAAATAATGAAGCAATGTTAGTCAACTTGAGCTACTCGATGAGCGCAGGGACTTGGCGCATCTAAGAGTGGCAACCCAAAAGCAGAGAATGGAGCGGTATTATAATCGAAGAGCCAACCTCCGTTATTTCAAAGTAGGAGACTTGGTCTTAAGGAAAGTAACTCAAAACACCCGGGAGCTCAACGCAGGGAAGCGAGGTCCAACATGGGAAGGCCTCTACCGGGTTTCAGCTATCACCGGGAAAGGCTCATATGAATTAGAAAACCAAGATGGAGAAAAGTTACCCAGCAATTGGAACGTGGCTCACCTCAAAAGATATTATTGCTGATGAACATCACCTGAACTGAAAGTATGTGCTGCACTATTTTTCCCTTCGTCCAGTTTTTATCCCAGTTGGATTTTTCTGGCAAGGTTTTTAACGAGGCAGCAACAGAAAGCATACTACGAAGAAAGCTTCAACAGCAGCAATAAGACCTTTAATAGCAAGGCACACAAGCAAAGATCCACTCTAGGATGGTTAGATAATCTTTTGCTCTATAGCAAAATTCCCACCGGGAAGCTAAGTTTGCTATCGAGCAAAGGTTACCCAACTGTTCAAACCACTAGAGGGTTGTTATATAGTCCTTCGCTCGATAGCATGAATTCCTGAGGGGAAGTAAAGTGTGTTACCGAGTTAAGGATTATCTAGCAATTCATTAGTTGGATCCTCGAAGGTACAAGGCTTCCAGTGTTCCAATTCGCATTCTTCGCATTTGAACACTGGGGGGGGACAACATGAGGATACAAACACAATGACTGCCACATCAACCGGGAAGCAAAAACCGGAAACATAGTTGTATCATCGGGACCGGGGACTGCGCGACCAGCCCCGTAGAAACAAGTTGTACAAGTTAGCCACAAGTAATGGCAATTTCGTTTTTTAGCATAACAAATGCTTATGTACTTTTTGAAAATAGAAGGAATAAAACGAAGTCCTTTTGTTTTTATCTTGTTTCTTGTCTGAACGATGAATTAACTTTGTCATTTGAAAGTTAAACAAGTACTTTAAATGCTAGTGCCGTAATGAACATGAGGCGTCCTCTTCAAGAGGATCGTAAACATAAGAGGGCCCTCTCTTATAAAAACCCTCACGTTAAAGGGTTGATTTCGGAAGAACTCATGCCCGGAATCATAATGATTTCGGGAAAAATACACCCAAGGCTTCACATAATAAGACGCAAACAGTAAAACTTGCGCAAAACTCTTAAGCAAAAAGAAGAGAATGCAAAGATTAAAACTTGCATAAATGTTCAAACGAAAGAAAGACTCAAACAATACTTGAGCAAAAAGATGTTTTTATTTACAACAACATGCCAAAATGTCACATATACAAGAATTGGAAAAAGAAAAGAAAAGCTAAACTGTAGCATCTCTAGAACCCGGAGGAAGAGAAGTGTCCGCGCCCCCAGGGGAAGTGGATAGATCCGCCAATGGCTCAACATTTTGGCCTTCGCCTCTTCAAATTGAACCCTCAGCGGGGCAATCTCTTGGCTAAGGGTATCCACTTCTTGCTCGCTTTGCTGTAAACGAGCCTCCGATACAACAGCCTCAGTGGCTTTGGCTTCCAGTTCTGAGAGGCGAGCGACACTTTACTCTCGCTCTACCAAAAGCTGATCTCGTGCGGAGGTAATTTCTTCCTTTTCACGAATCAACCTCTGAAGGCCCTCGGAAGAAAGAAAGTTGACCTACAAAGCAAGAAAGGCAAAACTCAGGATGTTCAGGCAAAAATAGAAGAAATAACAAATGAAGAAAGGAATGTATCGTTGTGGCGTTGTGCATGGCGTTGTTCAACAAACACTCTCCCGAGAATGCCTGAATATTTTCCCAATCTTTCTCTGAAGCCAAAGGCTTCAGATAATTAGCAAGCTCCACCGGCCGAGATAGCAAGTTGCATCCAGTAGAGACCGAAAGAGTAACATTCTTCCTCCTTTGTGGATCTTCAGAAGGGGCAGCATAATTTTGCCCCAAATTCCCATGAACTGGGGACTGGGTAAAAGGAACACCTTCTTCGTGGTCAGGTGCGACAGGTGGAGATGATGTAGCAGTTGCTGGTGGAAGAGTGGATGAAGGTGGAAATGATGTAGCAGTTGCTGGTGTTGGTGAAGATGGAGATGAAGCTGATGGAGTTGAAGAGTGAGAAGCAGCTACAGCAAACGCAGTGCTAGTTGTTAGTTGCTCATCAACCGAGGACGGAAGGGACCCGGTACTCGGCCCCAAAATACCGGGCGCGGAGACTGGGACATGGAAGCGGGAGTTAGCATTTTCCACCATATCATATTCCCCCCAGAGCACCGAGACATCGTCCTCGGATGGTGTAACTAAATCGACAGGTTGAGCATTCTGTTGAGTTGATAAGGATCGTCGCCTTCTATGTAGAGAAGTTTCCCCATCACTAGCTTCTCCATCATCGTCGATCATCACAGTGTCTATGACCGGCCGGGGAGGAGGGCTAGTCACCACAACTACCGAAGATGACTCGGGGGCAACGGTCTTCGCCCTCTTATTCTTTTCCCTGGCCACGGAGGAGCGTCTTCTTTTTAGTTGTTTGTCCTCTGGCCGGGGGCTCCGTAAAAAAACACTTGTACCCGAAGCAGGCCCGGAGACACCTGTTCGAGTAAGCGCCTCCTGAAGCATCCTCGCCGCGTCAGCAGGATCGGCCAAAACATCTTCCTCGGGGACAACAACAGAACCCGCGGGTAGACCTGATTTCATAGAAAAGATAGAAGGGGTCAATCAATTCCTTCACATAAAAAACTGAAACAAGGTGAGTTTGAGTTACCATGGTTTTTGGCCTTCCACCCATATTTAAGGGCCAGTTCTTTTCACGTGCGGGTTTCGTGTGTAGTGGCATCCAAGATCTTATGGACCCACTGGTCCAAGACTTCAACTGTCGGTGGGACCCATCGAGTTGCTGAAACAGGCAAAAGATGGAGGATTAATACGGGTATAGAAAAGTACCTTATAAAAGAAATATTAAACAAGGAGCTTACGAGTGCGGTTCCATGCTTTCGGAAAGGATGAAGCCGTTGCCGGAATGATGTCGTTGGTGGCAACTGCAATAAACTGTTCCATCCACCCACGGTCGTTGTCATCATCCATGCTAGATAACAGAGCATGGTGGCCACGTTTGCTGAAATTTATCATTCCCCTGTGGAAGATTTTGGGGTAATAAAGACTCATCACATGAGCTAAAGATAAATCCTCTCCCGTCTCTTGGCACAAGCGCCGAAGACAGGCAATCGTCCTCCACACAGAAGGACTTACTTGTGCCAAACATACCTGATAACGGAGGCAGAACTCCGCAATAACAGAGTCAAGCTCTCCACTCAAAGAGAACACACCCAAAGTAAATGGATACGTGTAAAAATATGTAAAACTCTCTTTGGGAAGGGTCACTCGCTTTGATTGATCAGGAGCAAAAATATTCAAATCATGGCAGCGGCAATCTTCCTTCACAACTGGAACACTGGAAGAACGGATGGAAGAATGATCTGCCAATAGCCCATGAGCGAGGGAGAGCCGAAGGGAATATCTCTTCGAAGTCTTTTGTTGTAACAAGACTTCTAGGAATGATGGAATCCACCGTTGGAGGAGCAGCATCCTCGGCTTTGTTCTTGCCTTTTGAAGAGCTAACGTTCTTTGAAGAAGAAGCCATTTGGATGAAAGAAAAACTTTTTTGTTTGAAGGGAGTTAAAGAAAGGTTTATTAACAACAAGAAAGGCTTTAGAAAACTTGGAAGATTATGGAGTATAAGGGGAGAAGGTTGATGCGTATAAGTAAAAATTTTGGCGGCTAAATTCATGTCCATGATTACCTTGATAATCGGCAAAAGCTGTGCTGAATCATGGGATGACGCGTGTTCGGGGCATTAAATGCAGAGAGACGTGCGTTTAATCAACCATCAGAAGCCTTCAGAGGGGATCATAGTAATTACCGCCAAAAGAGTGTTTCTACTAACTTTCCGGTGACCTAAAGTTATGTCACCGGAAAGTAAGGGGACTATCTGTATAGGGTAAAATATGCTATGCTACGTGGCCGCCCAAAAGAGGGACACGTGGAACCTAAGACGGGGGATAGCCAAAACCGAAGGCAACGGATCCGTCTGCCACCGGAAAGAATAACGCTCATAGGGATGCAATAAATACTCTTCGTCCGATAGTATTTAATGGAGAATATTCCACAACATTAAGTACGTTGCCCGTTATAAGGAATTTGGCATTTATACTCACCGTTACATTTTCATCAATGGCCCTCATAATTGACATTAAAGAAGGGCACGATCCTAGGACCTCCTTTCCTAGACGTAGCTATAAATAGTGAGCTCTGTTATCATTGACAGGGGATGAATTTTCTGACAAACTAATACTACAATCTACTCAAAGCTCTAATCAATTTTATCTTCTTATTTTCTGTTCGTATTACTATTGCGTCCGGAGGCTTCACTACCAGAGTCTTTATTTCTGTCATTTTGTGTTCCTATCAAGGCTAAGTGTTATATATTTCTTCAATTATCTTGTTATTTCAGGATCGAATTAATTCGTTTGTCTAGAAATCACGTATAAATTCAACTGTACCGTTTTACGGGTAAACAATATCTGCATCCACAATTTGTTGGAAGGTTCCCTTTTTGTTCCTTTTTCACAATTTTGATTCATTTTGTTTAGTAAATTTATATATTTCGTGTTTAGGTCAAAGCAGAAACTCTAATTCTTGAGGGTGATCCAAAGAACATGCTGTGTGAAGCGACAGAAAAAATGAACATCGATCTTCTTGCAGTTGGTAGCCGTGGACTGGGCCAAATAAAAAGGTGATATCATAATATATTTTCCGATAATGCTTTTTTGTTGGGGAAAAAAACAGAATTAGCTGGTTGGTTTATATTTATTACTGCTACCTCGCCGTAAGTATTTATTAACTCAAAATACTCGCGTGTTCAACCGAACAACAGAAATCTTAGCAATTGAGTTCCCGGCCCGGAACTTCCAAATTTCAATTCGATTTTAGCAGTTAATATTTAATCACATCATTAATTTAAAGGGAAAAGGGTCAAATATACCCATCTACTTTGGTATATTGTTCACATTTACCCTTCGTTTATAGTATCGGGACATATCTACTTTAACCGTTAGCCAAACTTTTTAAAAATACCCTCCACCTAATGAAAATCCATCAAATTAAAAAAAATACCTATTTTTTTAACCCAATAATAACACGTTAAACCCCATTCATTTACTAAACTTCTTCCTGATCATATATTAGTCATTTCCTTCGTAGTCACTTATTGAACTCAAGAAGTGAAAGACATAAAAATACCGACAACCATATATTCATTAATATATTGAGTCCCAATTCTTTTAGTATCCTTATTGTATGTTTATTATATTCTAACTTTTCTAATTTCTTTTTTTTTCTTCTAGCTTCTCTCTTTATTTTTTTTCACCATGTCGAACAGTACCGAGTATTCATCATGATTTTCTTTTCACCATGACTTGAATGTTTATAGCATCTTATTAGGTTAACAGTTCTGAATTCTTAGGGCAGTGTTACCAAAGTAGTTCTTCCTCCAACGGTAAGCCTTTGTTGATGAGTATTCACACACCATGATTTTCTTATTCTACTTTAAGCATTTGGGCAATAAGTAATTATCGTCAAATCACGCCTTAAATACCAAAGTTAGATTCTAAGCTATGGGATGAGATACTCATAATACTTAGTAACAACTTAACTTATAATGAACAAAAATTAGAAAATAATTAGAGAATATTCAATTTAATATCAAGCTACAGTCTAAGGAATCATCAAGAATGAAAGAAAGTACACCAACAAGTTGAAAAGCTACTTAACAACATAAGTACACTAGCTTCATATATTAATCAAATAATAGTAGTATTAAAGTATATATCAGTTGTTACCAACATACAAACAAACTGTCAAGTGTGCATTACATTAGACAAAGGATGTCATATTATAACCACACAAAAATAAAAACGAAAGTGATAACATGACATCCTAATGCCACCATGAACAACTAATAACCAAAAATTTAAGTTCTTACTAATGCTACTTTCACCATCATTCTCGGTCTCTCTTTAAATAAATAAAATGTGTTAAGACGTCTCAGAAATTTAGGTTCTGTATTTTTAAATGATAGGTTTAATGGGTTATGGGTTAATAATTTTTTTTAAAAATGATTATTTTATTAATTTGGTGACTTTTTATTGGGTGGAGGATATTTTTAAAAAGCTTGACTAACGGTAATGATAGATATGACCCGATAATATAACGGAAGATAGATATGACCAATATACTAAAGTAGAGGGGTATATTTGACCATTTTCCCTAATTTAAATGTCAACTAAATGTAGATTCGAAACCCAGTAGCTATTTCTTTTACGCAAACCTTCAGCTCAACAACAATTCTAAAAACTCTAATCCCATGGAAACACCCACCTTTTATCCTCCAACACCATCAATCCTTCTCTTTACCCTAGCACCAGTGCTTTTGCCACGAAAGGCCCTAAAATTCAACTACTAAAAATAAGATCCAAAGAGGAAGAGATGAAGAATATACTAGTTATACACTTAAAATACTAAAAATATAGTACTAGTTTTTAGTGTATAGTTGAAGTAAATCTTCATATATACTCTGTATAATCGATATATAATTAGTGTTTGTATATTATACACGGGTTAGACATCGATTACAATCGAGTATGCAGAGATTATAATCTAATGACAGTAACCCAGAAGAAGAGAAGCAGAGTTTGTGTCAAACCCAGCAAAATAGAAGGAAAATAATGAAAGTACCTCAACAAACATTTCAATTATATTGTACAAAGACAGTAGTGGATAGGTACCAAAGCAACCACTCCAAAGAAAATAAAGAGAAATTTTTGCTTAAAAAGTTAACAGAATAAGAAACCCACAAAAAATAGAATCCAAATGGACATAACAAAAGAGAGGAAAGAAAAGTAGAATAGAAAGAGAGAAAGGTTGTAGAAAGAGAAAAGAGAAAGAGAAGCCGAAAATGTATAGATGAAGAGAAAAAGAGAAAGATAGAGGCGGCCAAAAAGTAAAAATTTATTTCGAGTGGTTTATAATGAATAAGGTCTTTTATTTTAAATAAGATTAAATGGGTTGTTAAACTAGTTAAATATTTTGTATTTTATAGCTTAGTGTTTTTCCCTAGTTCTACAAAACTTGCAAATGGGTTTTGTAATTTCCTACTTGTTAAATGGGATGGCATTTAGACCTAATGCTTCGAATGTAGAGTACACTGAGAAATATTATGTTGTGTCTTAGTCTATAATTAAATAAATTTTGTACCGAAATTTATTTTCACTCGTATGGATAATTTTCTTTTCCCGTAAAGCCGGCCACTTCGATTTTATCACTAAGGTTCTGTTGCTAAACACGTTTAGAATAGTTTGCTTTACATTTTTGAAGTTCAAAATTTTGTTCATCATTTGAACATCCAAAGACTTAGAATTCACTACTGTTATAAATACGACTATGTCATCTTGGACAAATACTTCGAAAAAATTTAAGACATGAATTTTCTTCTTTGTACATCGTGAAAATCTGACTAAACTTGAATGCTTAACTCTGGATATTTCAGGTAAAAGTTATTTGTCATGGATATTAGATTTTGAAATTCATATTAATGATATGTGTGTTGGAGATCTCATCAAAGATAAAAATCATATATCAAATCAAAAATATTCCAAAGCAATGATATTCCTGGTTCCCACCTTGACGGAGGTTTAAAAATAGGATATCTAATTGTGAAGGAACCACTTATATTGTGGAATGCCTAAAAGAAAGATATGGCCGGAGAAGATAGTCATTCTTTCGTAAGTACGTTGTGATTGGGTCCATCTACGCCAACAAGATTTTATATCAATTAGTGAGTATAATTCTAATATATTTAGAATTATTTCAGAATTGAAATTATATGGACAAAATGTCATTGGTACGATACGTTGGAGAAAATATTCTTCACTTTTCATGCTTCAATAATGCTCCTGTAGCCGCAATATCGAGAGTTGAGATTCAGAAAATATTATAAACTAATTTCACATCTTTCATGGCGAAACTTCATAATGAAATATTAATGAAAATCATGAAAGTCGATTTACTGATTCTATTTTATTCCTTAAAGTGCATGAAAAAGGGTGGTATGTACCAGTTGTGATCGAGAAAGAAATTCTTATCAAGATGGTCGTTAAGCACCGAAGAATACCTTTCACCACCAGTAGTGAAAAATGACGAAATCATGAAGCAATGCAAATAAAAAATTCAAAAACAAAATTAATGTGGAGCACGTCTTAATGTGTTGTGATGGTTTTTCTTGCACATATAAAGCATATTCAAGAATTCATGGATGAGAAATATTTGGTTCATGACGAAAAATAAATTGTGTCAGGAGAATTTATGATAATTTGTTGGTATGCAATCAACAAGTGATGTTGCATATAAAACAACATGATTATAAGTAGGGGTCTTAACATTAGTTGGAAGTGTTTGATAAATGACTCTATAAGGTATTTTTTACTATGAACAGGAACCGCATGATGTTTAAATTTTATCCCAATTAATAGAAAATAATCATCAAAAGTTTGAGATGAGAATTCTCCAACGTTATCAAGGGGAATACCCTTAATGGGATAATTCAAAATTTGGGCCCCTAATCGAACTACATGTGCTAACGGTTTCGCAAACGCCAAGTTGCGATGATGGCACACATGAGATCATCTTGAATATGCATTTAATTTTCTTATGATGTGGTGCTCGTGTCAATTTGGGCAAAATTCGACTAATTTTAAATGGAAGGTGTTGTCTCCGACCAACATAGGTATCGAGTGTTTCTGCCCGCCAAGATTTTGACAAATAAAAATATGTCACCTAGTTATTTTTTGCCTCCACTGAAATTTAAATCTGGTCTAAAAGATGCATCTATTAGGATCATAACATATCTTACAATCCACTGAATTGGTGAATAGATCCATATATATATATATATATATATATATATATATATATATATATATATATATATATATATATATTCCCATGTATATGTTTTAAGAATTTCAATTTTCGTTGGAGTGGTCTAGTGATCAACTTGTCTTGGCAAGAACCAGCACAATAAAATTAATACTTGTAAGATTCTTCAAGTTGTTTAATGGTTGTCCATATTAATTTCAATGTACAAATGTATTTGAATTGGTTAGTATCTAGTTTATGACAAAGTGTACATCATTGTGCTAATTTATGTACAATTTAAGTCAGCAGACAAAGTTGATAACTTTTTCTGAAACATATTTCTGACCGAAGATATTCTTAGTATTATAGAGATATTCAACATTTATTTCATTTATTCTCTCAACTTGATTACTATTTTGGCAGTTATATTTAAAATTTAATAAGTTTTTTTTTCAAGACAGAAGAGAATAATGCATCATAGTCTATGATAAGTTTGGTTCTATAAGGCAAAAATATATTGGCTCTTTGGAATCTTCAATAAATTTGTATTACAGAAATTGTGGTGACGTTTGTCTTTCCGAAATAAGAAAAGTATTTCTAACCTTTACATATAACATGTGTGTTTTCCATTATCAACTAAATAAATGTCTTCGTGATTTATGTTTGACTAAACAAAACTTAAAAACGATCCATATATTCTTTAAAATGAAACGACATAGATAAAGTAAATATTATAGTAAATGTCATTACTAAAATAAAATATGACTTGTACTATATTTACAGTATTTATCCGAAAAACGGAAAGAGTTAAATTTATATGTAGTTCTAAGGATACGTGATATAACTTGGTACAAATTGAAAAAATAAGTAGAAATATATCGAATATTGACTGTAAAAAAGGAATGAATACAAACCCAAATTGGGTAGAGAATGATTTATAAATGAACAAGATGAACCAATGTTCAAAACCCAAAAAAGGATAATATTTACTATATGTGTGTAAATCTCAATAATCTTTGGAATGCGAGAGTGTATGAATGTATATCTTCAATCTGTCCTCTTACACAAATGATAACCACTCTTTATATAGTGGATGAATCGTACTTTGGATACAATTAAAAATAAATATTGGGGATCCATGATATAATAGTTAATTAGCTATTCCTTGATTTTCGCTGAGATCATCTTCCCTAGTGCGGCTACAACGGCTCTTTGTCTCTTGGCTCGATCTTGATTTTGATCGGACTCGATATTGGTCGGTCTCTGGGTCTCAAGCTCGACCTTGACTCGAGCTCGATCTTGACTTGAGCTCGGTATTGATCGATCTCTGGATCTCGAGCTCGACCTTGACTCGAGCTCGATCGGTCTGTGGATCTCAAGCTCAAAAACCCAACTTCACATCATAGCTCGATATTATAACGACGACACTCGGACCGTCATGCTCCAATCTTGACTAATCACACAAAGGGCAAACTCGGTTTTGACCGTATACAGTTAGTCCCCTCGTTTCTCAGAAAGAAGGTGACGAGGAACGATATGATTTTTCAATCTCTAACTAGATACATACTGACGTCTGCGTCGAGTCCGATCGTGACGTATGTGACAAATGTCCTGTCGGTCCAGTTACCAAGGCATTAAATGCGCGTCAGTCGATGGTCGGCCACTGCCAATTTTGAATCGTTAATGTGACATCTATAAATATCCCCCTTCTTCATCATTTCAAACTTTTAAGCCTTTTTCATTCCAATCTTCACAATCCTTCGCCTTCTCCCAAAACTTCCTATTTCCAAGTTTCTTGTTCTTCTCAAAACATCAAATACTTCAATCTCCCCTCTATTTTGTTCACAGAAATTTAGATGGCCAAAACGTCTAAAACTGTTCCGCAAAAAGAGGCCGCTTCTTCATCACGACCCGCCGGCGGTGAGGATGCGACGGAACCTCGCCCTGAGGAATTCGTTCCGGTAGGGTGTTCAACTGTCGGTGACTTTAAAGTTGAAAAACCTTCTTCGGTACCGGGCTGATGTGAGCCGATGTCGAGGTACCAGTGTATAATCACCGAGAAAATTCTCGAGAAAGTCAAACAAGAATGCAACTGGGATGATAAGCACGTGGTAGTCCCAACGCCTGATGAATCAATTACTACTCACGTGGAAGGGTTTCTAAGTGTTTACACTTATCCTTTCACGTTGGGTCCCTTAGACCTTTTCATCATCGCCTTTTGCAAGAGATACGACGTGACCTTCAGCCAGATCCATCCTTCTTTTTGGAGAATAGTGATTCTTCTCCGATTTTTCTCGAGCAAAATCGAGGGGTGTCTTTTCACCCTCGGTCACCTTGTGCGCTTTTATAGTCCCCGACTTTATCGAGGAGGGTTAATCAAGCTTGCTCGCCGAGCCACCAAAGCGACGTTCTCGAGTATAGACGAGACTCGTGACCGAGGTTGGATGGACCGTTTTGTTCGAGTCAAAACCTCGGACCTGATCCCTGCCGATGACATGCCATTTCCTGAAAAATAGAATATGAACCGTGAGTGCTTATTTCCCTTCGTTCGTTTTAATGTTGTGACTGTCTTTCATTTTCTTGATCCATTTTTCCTTTCTTGTCACAGTCGTGGTTCGGATGCCGGAACCGATTCCGGGTCTTAAACAATGGGTTGAAGGTCTGGTGTTGCAGAGACCGTACTCTGAGCGTGCTTGGGTGGAATTATCAAAGGGTCTATGGGAGGCTCGTAGTCATGGTAAGTCTCTCTTCTTAATTTGTTTGTCATTTGTTCATCTTTAGTTACTTATCCCCCATTTTCCCTTTGTAGGGCTCGAGAAGGATGTTGTCATGAGCCCTCCATCTGGTGATGAAGAGGTTCCTGCCCCGAACCAGGTTAAAGAAAAGAAGAAAAAAGACGCACCAAGTTCTCCGGTCTCGGAAAAGAAAAAACCGGCTAAGAAATCTCGCAAGCCAAAGGGGGGCTCTGGTGCCATGCCTTCGGAATCGATCCGCCGATTAAGGGACGAGTCCGAAGAAGGAGAAGAGAAAATAGCCTGTGTACGGGCTAATGTTGTGATACAACAATCTTCCGAATCGGCGGAAGTAAATAAAGGAACCCTAGCCATAATCCCAGAACAAGAAAAATCCGAGACTATTCCGTCTCGAGCTGAGGTGATTGAAGGAGATACCGAGAGTAGGATTTCTTGGCCAGTAGAAGATATCTCGAGGGATGAGCTCGGAATAGTTGATATTAGCAGATCCCCTCAGATTTCGGATGCTATGATCCGTGAGGCCAGCATGTTGGAAGGTCGATCCTACGAGGGCATTGAGGAGCCGACCGATATCCACGGTTTTCTGGATGGGATCGAGTCAGCTGCCTCGGATGAGGTTATCGGGTTTGGTGGATTACCGATACCAAAGAAAGCATCATGGTCGGGCTCTGGCGGGTCTTCATCAGTTCTAAAACTGGTGGACCGATTGCCTGCCCCGAGTGTTGATCCCGATCGTAGGCGGAATGTAGTGCCCTCCATCCCGGAGGATACCCGAATTTTCTCTCCCTCCCCCCCCCCCCCCCTGGGGGTTGCTAGTTTCCTTCGGTCCTTGGTGACAGAATAGGATAAATCAGCGATGAATGAGGTAGGACCCGCCTGCCTTTTCAACGAGGCCCAGCATGCTCTGAATCGTGTAACTCCTATGGCATCTCTGCTGTTTCTTTTATACTTAGAATTGTAGATAGTTCTAACATTTTTTTGTCATGTATATAGGCTTCGGTGTTGCATCATGAGGCTAATAAAAGAGCTTATGCTAAAGTGGCCCAGTTCAGGATCGATGTTGAGGTCAACCAGGCCAAGGCCAAGAGCATGGTCGAAGATGCTAAATGGCAGGCTCGGAGGGAATCTCTCGAGGAGGTCAGTGCTCAGGGCTTTGATGTTGAGGCCGAGATTGAAATTTCCAAGGCGGAGGAAAACAGGGCTCGAAGGCTGGCCTTCCCTGAGGAAGACTCCGATAGCTCGAGCGAATCTGAAGGTGGGGAAGATCCTGAGGACGCGGCCTCCGATGAAGACCAAGCAATTTAGGATGTTAGGTAGTTTTTGTTATTTCTATTGAGGTTGCTTTCGGCCTTTGTAAAGAACTTCCTTCGGGCCGAGTTGACTTTGTAAAAGATTTATATATATAAAACTTTTCCCTTTTATGGCTTCTGAATCTTTTGCCTTTTTGTTAACTTATACAAAGGTCAAAAGTGCCTTAGCATTGAATAATTATTCGAAGGTCCAAGATTAAGATAGTAAGGACCGATAGTAAGTACTACACTCTACCATTTCTTATAGGTAGTCCCCGAGTAAATGTTCGAACTCAAACTGAGGTGGCCCTTAGGCTTGATATTGTCAAATGAAATGATTTGCTCAAACTTGAAGCAGATTTTTAAGCTTGACACGTAGTCCCCGGTTCTTGGCAACGGAACGGCGAGGCCTCGTGCAAGTAGCGCCGCAAGGTGCCGTGCGCATGGGGCTAAGCTCAGTACGTGCCGATTGCCATCGGTTGTTAACACTTAGTGAGAAATCAACAAAAATTGTCAAACAACCAATGTGGACAATTGGACATGCATTCTTGAAAAGTCTAGACTTGGTTAACTGTTCCAACTTAAATCTTTTGAATTGATGATTATTCTCCCAAACCAACTTTGAACTTCTCATAGATCATAATCGACCATACACAGAAGTCATAATACATAAAGTGAAGTTGTATTCTTTATTTAATTAAATTATTTGTAATATATTGTAAATTGTTAGGGAAAGATAGTAAAAGATGGAAACCTCATATACTTAATTTTCTATTTAAAATAGTTCGAACTTGTATCAATGTGGCCCTTGGGCTTTGTGGTTGAATGAGAATGATTTCTCGAACTCGAAGTGAAAAACGACCCTTAGGCTTTTATGGTCAAGTGAGTGTTTGCTCGAACTCGAAATAAAAATAACCCTTAGGCTTTATGGTTGAGTGAATGTTTGTTCGAAATCGAAGTAAGAGTAGCCCTTAGGCTTAATGGTCGAGTGAGTGTTTGCTTGAACTCGAAATGAAATAGCCCTTAGTCTTTTATGGTCGAGTGAGTGTTTGCTCGAACTCGAAGTAAAAAATAGCCCTTAGGCTTTATGGTCGAGTGAGGGTTTGCTCGAACTCGAAGTAAGAGTAGCCCTTAAGCTTAAAGGTCGAGTAAGTGTTTACTCGAACTCGAAGCAATTTAGCCCTTAGGCTTTGTGCTCAAGTGAGTGTTTGCTCGAACTCGAAGCAATGTAGTCCTTAGGCTTAATGGTCGAGTGAGGGTTTGCTCGAACTCGAAGCAATGTAGCCTTTAGGATTTATGGTCGAGTGAGTGTTTGCTCGAACTCGATTTAATGTAGCCCTTAGGCTTTATGGTCGAGTGAGTGTTTGGCCAGGGCTCGAGCAAACTACGCGGGCATGGTTTGTTTGACCATTTGGCCCTTACAATTTTTCCTATCGAGACCCTGTTGCCATGAAGTAAATTTCTTGCATCGAACTTGATATATTCGATGGCAATGCCCCCCAGTATTCGAGGTTGATTATAAAGAGGCATCAGATACTGTTGAATTGTTCTAAGTTAGCACGATCAATGGTTGTCTCACTAAAAACCTTGCCGAAAAACCCATTTGGGACAAAACCGGTCTAAGGAAAAAAGAGTGCAACACGTGCTTTCAGACCTGAAGGCTTCGAGTTGAAGAATTCATCCCTGTTTCTGGTCGAAACACCTGCAATGGTTAATTTCGAAATACAAATGAACATGCAAGGGTTGTACCTTAGCAGTAGTATCGTTTTAGGTTCAATACGTTCCAATTGCTCGGTAGTTGTTTTCCGTTTATCACACCGAGCTTGTAGGATCCTTTTCCGACATTTCGAGAACCAGATATGGTCCTTCCCAGTTTGGACCCAGTTTCCCTTCATTCGGATTTCAGGTGTTGAGGGTGACTTTCCTTAGCACCAAGTCCCCGATTTTAAAATGTCAAAAATTGGTTCTTCGATTGTAGTATCTTTCGATCCGCTACTTTTGGGAAGCCAATCGGACGAGAACGGCCTCTCGTCTTTCATCCAATAATTCTAGGCTCGTGTTCATGGTCTCATTATTTGAATCCTTTGTTGCATATCAAAACCTGATGCTAGGTTCTTCGACCTCAACCGGGATCAGAGCTTCGATGCCATAAACCAACGAGAATGAAGTTGCTTCGGTACTGGATTTCGGTGTTGTGCGATATGCCCATAGGACCTCGGGTAGTATTTCTCTCCATTTTCCTTTGGCGTCGGTCAATCTCTTCTTAAGATTTTGGATAATGGTTTTGTTGGTCGATTCAGCTTGTCCGTTCCCGCTGGGATGATATGGTGTTGATAGGATCCTTTTGATCTTGTGATCCTCGAGAAATTTAGTTATTTTTTTGCCAATGAATTGTTTTCCATTATCACATACAATCTCGGCTGGCATCCCGAATCGACATATGATGTGGTCCCAAATGAAGTCTATCACTTCTTTTTCTCTGAATTTCTTGAAAGCATGTGCTTCAACCCATTTAGAGAAATAATCAGTCATAAACAAAATAAACTGAGCTTTAGCTGGGACCGATGGGAGGGGGACGACGATGTCCATTCCCCATTTTATGAAAGGCCATGGAGATAGGACCGGGTGGAGTAGCTTCCCGGGTTGATGAATCATGGGCGCATGTCTTTGGCATTTGTCACATTTTCGAACAAACTCCCCCGCATCTTTTCCCATATCGGTCCAATAATACCTTGCTCTGATTACTTTGTGGACCAGCAAATCGGCACCGGAATGGTTTCCACAAGTGCCCTCGTGAATTTCCCATAAGATGTAATCGGTATCTTCTGGTCCCAAACATATTGCCAATGGTCCATCGAACGTCCTTCTAAACAGCGTTCCGTCTTCGGACAGGGTGAAATGTGTTGCCTTTATGCGCAAAGCTCTCAATTCCTTTGGATCTGATGGAAGCTTCTCGTTCTAGAAGTACTCTATATATTTGTTTCTCCAATCCCAAGTTAGACTTGTGGAGTTTATCTCGGCGTGACCTTTTTCGATCACTGATCTTATGAGTTGTACGACATTCCCCGAGTTGAGTTCGTCATCTTCGACCGATGAACCTAAGTTTGCAAGAGCGTCGGCCTCGCTGTTCTGTTCTCGGGGTACATGTTGCAAAGTCCATTCTTTAAATTGATGTAGAGTCACCTGTAATTTATCCAAGTACCTCTGCATTCGATTTTCTCGGACTTCAAAAGTCCCGTTAACTTGATTTACCATGAGGAGGGAATCACACTTAGCCTCTACAACCTCCGCTCCCAAGCTTCTAGCTAGTTCGAGACCTGTAATCATGGCCTCATACTCGGCCTCATTGTTAGTCAATTTTGTAGTTCTGATAGACTGTCTAACTACATTACCTATGGTTGATTTTAGTACAATGCCTAATCCGGACCCCTTCGCATTCGAGGCACCGTCCGTGAAAAGGGTCCAGACTCCCAAAGAGGTACCCGATTTTATCAGTAGCTCTTTTTCAATCTCGGGTACGAGGGCCAGTGAAAAGTCAGCCACGAAGTCCGCCAAGATTTGAGATTTGATAGCGGTTCGGGGTCGATACTCGATATCGTATCCACCGATTTCTATGGCCCATTTGGCCAATTGACCCGAAAGCTCAGATTTGTACAAAATGTTTCGAAGAGGATAAGTTGTCACAACATGTATCAGATGACATTGGAAATATGGTTTTAGTTTCCTAGAGGCACTTATTAAAGCAAGCACTAATCTTTTTAAGTGTGGATATTTAGTTTCGGCCTCGCCTAAGGTCCGACTGACATAATAAATAGGGAATTGCGTACCTCGTTCTTCTCGAACCAGAACTCAACTTACCGCTATCTCCGAGACAGCTAAGTACAGGTAAAGTTGCTTGTCCATTTTCATGGTATGAAGCAGCGGCGGGCTCGATAAATACCGCTTTAGTTCTTCCAAAGCCTATTGGCATTCCGAAGTCCATGCAAAGTTGCTTCTCTTCTTAAGCAGTGAGAAAAATTGGTGGCTCCTATCTGAGGATCTCGAATGAATCGTCCCAGGGCGGCTATCCTCCCCGTTAACCTTTGCACAGCCTTTACATTATCTACTACCGTGATGTCCTCGATAGCTTTGATTTTATCGGGGTTGATCTCGATTCCTCGGTTGGACACCATGAAACCAAGAAACTTGCCCGAGCCAACCCCGAATGCACATTTTTTGGGGTTGAGCTTCATATTGTACTTCTTTAGTACGTTGAAAGTTTCCTGCAAATGCTTTAAATGGTCCTCTACTCGCAGGGACTTAACTAACATGTCATCAGTATAAACTTCCATTGATTTTCCTATTTGTTTTTCGAACATTCGATTTACTAGGCGTTGATAAGTTGCACCAGCATTATTTAGACCGAATGGCATTACGTTATAACAGTAGGTATCGTACTTAGTGATAAACAAGGTCTTTTCCTAATTCTCCGGGTTTATCTGTATCTGGTTGTACCCAGAGTAGGCATCGAGAAAACTGAGAGTCTCGTGGCCGGCCGTGGCATCGATCATACGATCGATGCTAGGCAAAGGAAAGGAATCCTTAGGGCATGCTTAGTTCAGGTCTTTATAATCTATACACATTCTAAGTTTGTTTCCCTTCTTAAGGACTACCACCACATTTGCTAGCCATTCGGGGTATTTTACTTCTCTAATGGATCTTATTTTAATAAGTTTGGTTACCTAGTCCTTGATGAAGGCATGTTTGACCTCGGACTGAGGCCTTCTTCTTTGCTTTACCGGATGGAATTTCGGATCCAAGCTCAGTCTATGAGTGGTTATTTTTGGTGGGGTCCCTGTCATGTCAAGATAGGACCAAGCGAAACAGTTTATGTTAGCTATAAGAAATTGAATAAGCATTTTCCTGAGCTTGGGATCTAACCCCGTGCCCAGGTATACCTTTCGCTCGGGAAGATGTTCGATTAGCGTGATTTTCTCCAGTTCTTCGACTGTTGATTGGGTAGCGTCGGAATCATTGGGGACCATAAAGGATCGAGGGACCCCATAGTCATCATCTTCGTCAGTCTTCTGATTCTTTAGTTGGGTCGAGGCTGACGTTTGTGGTTGCTATTTAGTATCCCGTTCCTCCTTCGAATCTGATCCCTTTGTCGATGATAGTGAAAATATAGGAATAACTTCAACGACGACAAACATTTCTTTTGCAGCTGGTTGCTGTAGACCATTTTGATTCCCTCCGATGTTGGGAATTTCATAACCTGGTGAAGGGTCGAGGGAACTACTCTCATGTTGTGGATCCATGGCCTCCCGAACAGAGCGTTATATCTCATATCGCCCTCGATTATGTGGAACTTCGTTTCTTGGATGATCTCGGCCACGTTTACTGGCAAGATTATCTCGCCCTTAGTAGTTTCACATGCCATATTAAATCCGTTCAGTACCAGGGCAGCGGGCACGACCTGGTTCTGTGGACCGAGTTGCTCTACGACCATTGATCGAATGATGTTGGCCGAACTACCTGGATCAATTAACACACGCTTAACTTGAGTTTTATTCATAAATACAGATATTACCAGTGCATCGTTATAGGGTTGCATGATTCCTTCCGCGTCTTCGTCACTAAAGGACAAGGTTCCTTTAGGTGTGTAATCCTGAGTCCGAGATCGCTTCTCTCTTACAATAGACATCTTAGTGCGTTTAAGCACCGGCCCCTGGGGGACATCGATCCTTCCGATGATCATGTGGATGATGTGTTGTGTCTCTTCTTGTTCGTTTTGTCTATTGAAATCTCTGCTTTTGAAATGGCTTTTGGCCCGGTCACTTAAAAATTCTCGAAGGTGCCCTTCATTGAATAAACGGGCCGCCTCCTCTCTCAACTGCCTGCAGTCTTCGTTCTGTGACCATGGATGCCATGATACTTGCACATTTGATTGGGATTTCTCTGGGCTGGATCGGACTGCAGAGGTCGAGGCCACTTAGTATCTTTGATGCGTTCGATAGCCGACACGATGGCGGATGCATCGATGTTGAAGTTATATTCTGATAACCGTGGTGCTTCCGTAGGTTCAGTATTCCTGTCGAACCCATTTCTGTTCATCAGCCCCTGAGACCCTTGGCCTCGATCACTTCTCCTTTCGCCTCGTACGGAGTTGCGTGTAGGTCTACCCATACTATCTCCGTTATACGGCCGATATCGGTCGTTGTTCGACCTTGGTTCTCGGTCGATGTCCCTTTTAATAATGGACCCAGAACCCAACTGGTCATCTTCAACTCTGATCTTCGATTGATATTGGTTGTGCACATCGGCCCAGGTAACAGCCGGGTACTCGATCAAATTCTACTTCAACTGTCGTGAAGCTATCGAGCTTCGTTCGTTCAGTCCTTGAGTGAAAGCTTGTACAGCCTAATCGTCCGTGACTGGTGGTAGATCCATTTGTTCCATTTGGAAACGAGATACGAACTCTCTTAGCATCTCGTTATCTTTTTGCCTTACCTTGAAAAGGTCCGACTTCTTGGTCTCGACCTTTATGGCTCCAGCGTGTGCTTTTACGAAAGAATTTGCAAGCATAGAAAAAGAATCGATAGAGTTAGGCGGTAAATTATGATACCATATCATTGCCTCATTTGACAGGGTTTCCCCGAACTTCTTCAATAGTACGGATTCGACTCGTCGTCTTCTAGATCGTTCCCTTTAATGGCACATGTGTAAGAGGTCACATATTCGTTGGGGTCGGTCGTTCCATTATATTTAGGAATTTTGGGCATGCGAAACTTCTTGGGGATCGATTTAGGAACCGCGCTCGGGGGGAAAGGCTTTTGTACGAATTTTTTAGAATCCAAGCCCTTCAATACCGGTAGTGCCCCCGGGATCTGATCAACCCTGGAGTTATAAGTTTCTACTTTTTTGTCGTTTGCTTCAATCCTCTTTTCTCCTGACTCAATTCGTTTTGTCAGTTCCTATAACATCTTAATAACTTCGGGATTAGTCCCCGATTCTTGTTCATTTGATCTTACTACGGCTGGCCCTGTTTCGTGGGTGACTTCTCGGGGTGGACCGGGCTCGGCCCTGCTCGGTGCCTGGGTTTGGCTCTACAACTGAGCTATCGCTACCTGTTGAGCTTGCAACATTTCGAAAATCATACGAAGGATGATCCCGTCTTCTTCAGCATTTTGGGTATTTCGAACTACAGATCGAGTTCCACCATAAATGTTATTTTCGGGGTCGGAAAGTTGGTTTGCCTCGATGGCCACATGTGAATTAACGTTAATTGGATCTACGGTCCGAGCTCCAACGGGATCGACGGGTGGCCTTTCATCCCTGGTCGCCAGGTTTTTGTTCTCATCTTGAAGGCCAGCTTCGTTGACGATAGGTAGGGCCATTAATTGAGAGTTCGTCGTTTTTAACCTGAAATCAAAGACACTTCCAAGAGTAAGTGTAAAATGGTGTGTTTTGTAGAGATTCGTACCAAATAATCACTGTTATCCTTAGCCCCACGGTACGCGCCAAACTATTTACCCGAAAAAAGGATAGAATTGAATTTATACGTAATTCTAAGGATACGTGATATAACTTGGTACAAATTAGAAAAATAAATAGAAATATATCGAATATTGACTGTAAAAAAGGAATGAATACAAACCCAAATTGGGTAGAGAATGATTTATAAATGAACAAGATGAACCAACGTCCAAAGCCCAAAAAAAGATATAATATTTACTATATGTGTGAATCTCAATAATCTCTGGAATGTGAGAGTGTATGAATGTATATCTCCAATCTGTCCTCTTACACAAATGATAGTCACTCTTTTATAGTGGAGGAATCCTACTTTGGATACAATTAAAAATACATAGTGGGGATCCCATGATAGAATAGTTAATTAGCTTTTCCTTGATTTCCGCCGAGATTCTCTTCCCTAGTGCGGCTAGAACGGCTCTTTGTCTCTTGGCTCGATCTTGATTTTGGTAGGACTCGTTATTGGTCGGTCTCTGGGTCTCGAGATCGATCTTGACTCGAGCTCGATCTTGACTTGAGCTCAGTATTGATCGGTCTCTGGATCTCGAGCTCGACCTTGACTCGAACTCGATCGGTCTCTGGATCTCGAGCTCGACCTTGACTCGAACTCGATCGGTCTCTGGATCTCGAGCTCGATAACCCAACTTCACATCATAGCTCGATATTATAACGACGACACTTGGACCGTCATGCTCCAATCTTGACTAATCACACGAAGGGCAAACTCGGTTTTGACCGTATACATACAGGAGTCATGGTCATATTAGTTAGATCAAACAACAGAAGCTAACATCAATATATTTAAGTTTTCAGCTACAGATCCATCATATATATGATCTATTTTTCTTTTTTAAAGTGTTCAAAGAAATCTGCTACGACTAAGTACATGAAGTCAACAAAATTTTCAGAAATAAAATTTGTTTGAGCATTATTTTCTCTTCTTTACTTCATAAAACCCAATCACGTGCTTTGATGTAAAAAAATGTACGTGATCGTCCTTTTCCTTCTAAACGATATGATATACTTTTTAATTTTTGTTTGCACCGTTTTATGCTTTCTTTTTTTTATTGCTGGTGGTGAAAAGTATTGGTACTTACCATTATGATAAGAATTTTTTTATCGATCACGATTGGTACCACGACCCTTTTCACGTTTAGATTAGTGTAATTTCATCTCATTACTTTACGGAATGAAATAGAATTAGTAGATCGACTTTCATTATTTTCATTAATATTTTATTATATTATTAAGCTATGAGAGGATGTGAAATTAGTTTAGAATATGTTTTGAATCTCAGCTCTTGATATTGCTGCCGCAGAAGCATACTCGAGACATAAAAAGTAGGGAATATTTTCTCTAGCATATCATATCAATGATATTTTTTTTCCATATAATTGAATTGAGAAATAATTTTAATTATAGCTAGATTATAATTGCTAATTGATTTAAAATCTTGCCGCCATAAATGGTTCTAATCATAGCGTGCTTGTGAAAGAACAACTATCTTCTCGGGTCATACCTTTCTTTCAATATTTCATAACATAAGTGGATCTTTTACAATAAGATATTCTACTTTTAAACCTCCGTCAACGTGGTGACTAGGAATATTAAGCATGATTTTGATTTGATGCCTGATTTTTATTTTTGATGGTGTCTCCAAAACCCATAGCATCAAAATGAATTTAATAATTTCATACTCATGACAAATAATTTTTGCCTGAAATGTCTAGGGTTACGAATTCAAATTTAGTCAGAACTATCATGATGTAAAAAGAAAAAAATGCATATCTTACATTTTGTCGAAGTATTTGTTCAAGATGGCAGATACTCGTGTTGATAGCATGTTTAAAATAAAATTACGAAGAAGTAAATCATTGAAAAGTATAGGGCAAGACGAACATATTATTTCACTTTAAATTGAAGCACAAACTAAATAGATTTAGCTCTCTATTTATACACCAGAAGCTTTGCTTGTAAACTACTTCAAAAAGCTATTTGTAGAGCTATTTATTACCTTGAAGCTGCTTGCAAAGCTAGTTGTAAGCTTTTTAGCTTCTATAAGAAGCTGCTTACATAGTTACTTTTAAGTTACATATAAGTTACTTCAGGAAGTTGTTGCAAAGTTACTTGTAAGCTTCTTCAGAGAATGTTCCAATTCGGGTTAATGATGCAGAAGAGCTATCTGCTATGAAGAAATAAGTAAACCTGAGACTCAAATTAGTGGGGAGTTATTACTAAGTTGTAGTGGTGATGAAATAAATTTGAACCGATTTGAAATAGTTGTAGATAATATTTTTGCATATAATATTATGCTTAACATTATTCAAGATAATGAGAATTTTGAATCTCAATTTGTTGAAGATGTCAACAAAGATGTGACTAGCCAAAATGACAAGAGCCAATTTAACTAGAGTTGACTTCACTTGCTAAACATGTAGTTTTGGGACCAATAGTCAAAACACCTAATAATGTAAAATCAATTGGCCATAAATGGATCTTTGTGGGGAAAAGGAATAAGAAAAACAAAAGTGTAAGATATAAGGCACGTCTTGTTTCACTTGCAGAGACTCAACGTTGACTATGAAGAAATATATTCATCCGTTATGGATGCAATAACATTTTAATATCGCATCAGTTTAATTGTACGTGAAAGCGTTGACATACATTTGATCGATGCGATTACAACCTGCCTCTATAGCTCAATTGGTAATGAAAATTCCTGAAAAATTTAAAATGCTTAAAGCAAATAGTTCAATATCTCAAGAAATGCATTCGATCAAATTACAGATCTTTGTACGATTTAAAATAATCAGGGCGCATGTAATATAATCTTAGTTATACTTCTGAAGGAAGGGTACATAAATGATGCTATTTGTCTATGTAATTTTAGAAAGAGAACAACATCAGAAATTGTTATACTTCTTGTTTATGTTTCAAACTAATTTAACATTTAACATATAAGATTTTTATCCATTTATCTGCCTACAAAAAATGTCTTAAAACGATTTCACATGGATAAAACTCATCCAGTAAGTACTTCAATGATTGTTCGATCACTTGAAGTGAACAAGGATCCACTTTGACCTCAAGAAGAAAACGAGGAACTCCTTAGTCATAAAGTACCATATTATCTATGTGCAATTTGTACACTTATATATCATACTATTGATACAAGGTCTAATATAGCATTTTCTGTTAATCTACTAGCATGATATAATTCTGCATCCAAAATCTGAAACGATATCAAGCATATGATGCAATATATGAAGGAAACTATTGATATGAGTTTGTGTTATGATTCATGCAAAATGGATATTTATCTAATCCATAAAAAGCTCAATCTCAAATAAGCTAGTACTTGTTTATATGCGGAGGTACTGCCATATTATGAATCTCTACAAAGTAATTTATTGTTGCTAATTTTCAATTTATGCGGAGATAACGTATAAACGAATCAAGTTGGGAGTGTATGGTTGAGATTAATAATTCATTTTATTCGAGATTTAGGTTTTTGTAAGTTTCTAAATGGCTTCTCTCTCTTCACAAAATAAATATTCCAGACAAAATGCGTGTTCATATACATTTTTTTACTTTGGCCAAATAACATTATGATACTTTTTGCTATGTCTGATTTAAACATGAGGTAAAAGGTGACTTGTTAAGATGCATAGAGTACACAAATACTTGAGTGATTTTAGTTGGAGATCCCAAATTCAATTTCACAACCCAAAATTCAATCAAAGGTCGTGATGGTGCCTACTTGCTCCCTAGGCATGCTAACACACAACAACAATAATAGAAACAAATTATTAAGTCTTAAATATATTCATGATATAAATAACAATTCGGAATATGCCTCAAAGATCAATATCATAAATACAAAATTCAAGACAGGGTCATATCTGTCTAACAACACCCAAAATTCGGTGTCACATCACGATGAGCATCTAATAAGAGTAAACAACCTCAACTGAATAACAACACTTGTCTAGAACGAAAATACATAGATAGGGAGAGAAAATAAGGGAAAGAGGACAACAAACGGATCAAGTAAAATAGCTCACCACAAAGTCTCCACATTAAACTCCTACTCAGCCAAGTGGGTACCTCTAATACCTGCCTTAGATCCTGCACAAAATGTGCGGAAGTGTAGTATGAGTAGAAAATTACAGTACTCAGTAAGTATCAAGTCTAACCTCGAAGAAATAGTGGAGCGGTCAACATAAACACTTACTAACAGTCTATTAATCAGGTGAAAACATAAATAAGATACGGAATAAAGCATGATATTACCAAATATGCACAAAAGCTAGAAATACTATACATGTAAAATTAGACATACTTTGCAGATAAAGAGATCGAATCAGATATCAAATACTTCAATTCTCACGTAGAAACATGATGTATATCAACCAATAGCGATATAAAAGTTACTACATGAGTCATATCATGCTCAGGATCCTTTCTCAACACCTCACAGCACAAAATTCATGCGCCCCACACATGCCACGTGTCCAAACCAAGCACTAAAAATTTGGGTGCCTACGCTCATAGAGCCCAAAGTAACATGAGTAATCACCTAACTTCTGAGGGATAGATCCATATCCAAGCGTTGATCACTTTACAATCAATGATCAATAGTCAAAATCAATATCCGCTTATAGTCCGTAGTGCCAAAATTCTTAACTTTTCACAATAATCAACTCTCCAACTCATGCATATGTGTGTGAAATAATATTAATAAAAGAGCATCGGACATAACAATAAGGATGCAGATAAAAGTTCACATGGCTATGGCTAATCATGTGATTCAAGTTATCAAGACGACTCAATGAGCTAGTTCAACGAGCATAAGTCTTAATTTTATTATTTAACATGAGTAAATTAAGTCATATAACCACCAAATCATAAATCAATTAAGGCAAGTGTATAGCTACAGATTAATAATAAAGCTCAATATGGCAAAATAATTCTCTATACCCAATTCAATAAGTCATAACCTTAAGCATGCTTTTAAGTCATAATTACGAGTTATCACATAGTCATAGAATCAAAAAAATAAGGATAAGTAATTTACACAATCCAAACAAGGCATACTTGATACGATCATAACCTAGCTAGGCATATGTGCTCGTCACCTCGCATATACGTGGCTCCTAAATTAAGTGAAGTAGCAAATAGATCACCTATGGGAAAATTTCCCCTTATAAGGATAGACAAGAGACTTACCTTCGTCCTACCTTCGTCCGGTGAGCTTTACACAATCAACAACTGCCTTCCGTCCAAATTTAACTTTAAACGACTCGAGTTTAGTCAAATATAATTCAATAACGTCAAATAATGCTATAGAAATCAATTCCAAACAACAAAGCTTCAATCCTTTATCAAATCCTCCAAAAGTCAAACAAAATTCAACCCGGGCCCACGAATTCAAATATATGATTAGATTACAAAATCGAGTCCAAATTGACCCTAAAATCCCTAAAATACATTCTTTTAAAGTGTAGACAAAAATTTCAAATTTCTTTTTAAAATTCCATGTTCTAAGTTTATGAATCTATGGGAATCAAGATATATAATCAAATTCAAGAATAAAGTATTTAACCTCAAAGTAGTAATAAAAATCTCCTTCAAAATCGTCTCTTTCTGTGCTCCAAAACTTAAAATAATGAAAAATGAGCAAACCCTCAAAATATGTAGTTTGACAGGCAATCTCGCATCTGCAACTAAAATCCTTGCATCTGTAAGGTCGCATTTGCGGCCAAAATCTCGCTTCTACGAGCTGCTTCCCGTCAGCCTGCCCTCGCACCTATGACTCACCTCCCGCTTCTGCGGCATCGCAGGTGCGCGACCAACTCTGCTTTTGCGACTCCACATCAGCGCAGCCGCCTCGCAAATGCGGCCAACCACAGGATTAAAGCCCAAGCGCATGTGCACACAAATGCATCGCAACACACCTTAATAGTAGGTGTGATGTGCACCAGTGCCAACAATGCTAAACCACTCCCAAATGGTCTGAAACCGTCCCTAGACACATACGAGCCTTTCACGATCTCGTCCAACCATACCAACAAGATCCCATACCCAATTCAAACTTATCCAAAGACTCAAAACATCACAAATAACAACAAATCCAAGAATCGAAGATTATTCATCTTTTAACTTTTAAACATTCCAACTTCGCTAAATGCGTCCGAAGTCCGAACCATGCCTAAACATTTCGGATTTCAACAGAACTTTGCACACAAATTCCAATCGACTAACTGAACCAATCCAAGGTCACGAAACAACAGTCGGAATCTGATGACACCAAAGTCAACTTCCGGTCAAACATATGAACTTTTCAATCCTTCAAATTGCCAACTTTCGGCAAACAGAGCCAAAACCTTCTAGGAACTTCCAAATTCGAATCTGAACATACGTCTCTAATCACCATATGAACCTATTAGAACCATCGAATCACCAATCTGAGGTCGTCTACTCAAAAGTCAAACCTAGGTCAACTCTTACAACTTAAGCTTCCAAAATGCGACAAAGTGTTCCAATTCACTTCTGAGCCTTCCCAAAACTAAACAAATTATCCCCGCAAGTCATCAAACATCAAACAAACATACGGCAAGCATAAAATAGGGGAATGGGGTCTTAATACATAAAACAACTGGCCGGGTCGTTACATTCAAGAAGCAAACTCTCTCGTTAAAGAACAAAAAAAAACTTTTGACAAAAATTTCAAACTCTTACAACCAACTATCCATTTCGAGAGCTCATGATAAAGATAAATTTTTTCTATGTTGCAGGGCGTTTCTGGGAAGCGTAAGCGACTACTGTGCCCACCATGCGAAATGCCCTATGCTTATTGTGAAGCCAACCAAGGAGTTGATGCAAGTTTAAGTATAAGAAGTTGTTGTAAATATAGGATGTGCATTGTGCAATAAGGTAAAAAGTAAAGGAAGTGCTTCCTCCCCCTTCTCTCTGTTGTAGAATATGTAGATAGTTCATGTCATAAAAGCTTTTAAAGAATCATTTTTTTGTTCCTATTGTCCTTTAGATTGTTGATGATTATAGAGTCTCTTTTGACGTAAAATACAATGAAGTGAGGTGTACAACACATTAACTCCACTCTCAGGCTGTTATCCACCAGTATATTTGGTACAAGTCCTTTCCGTATTCGTGTCCGTAGGGTTTAATTTTCCTGTGGACTCTCTGTGGAAGAACTGCTATGCATATTAAAGAATTGAGGGAAAATTGCTTCACTAACCACTGACACCTCCAGGCTCCATATCATTTACTAAATATCAAATAAACGAAAGTATTATCAATTTAGTTAATGAACTTGATGTGTGATGCTTTTATCTCCTGCAATTCACTAGAGTTTATCCGAATTTTGAAAGTGCTCACTCTCCCCCACGACAAAGTAATTTAGAAAGGCTTTTACCGAAGATGAAAGTTACCATTGTATGCATAGGCATTAATGAAACTAACTGCATTCCATTTTCTTGACAACCAGATCGGGTGCTCCCGATCTGTTAGGTTTTTCTATTTCTTCTAAACTTTCCCGGTTTTTGGTTCGAGCTATATGAGGCAAAAACTTGTACCACATACAATTTGGAGGCCGAGCCCCAGCGGTGGATCTACGTTGGTGGCAGAGGGGTCACCGGAACCTGTTTGCCTCGACAAATACCATATATATATATATATATGTATATATATATATATATATATATATATATATCCCATTATATAATTTGATTGTCCCTTAAACATGAAAGCTGGATGGTTTAGCACGGAGAATAAGCTACTTTCCGTGAATTGCTGACCCAAGACCAAGACAGACCCAACATCAGCATTTTGCATTTTGCTCTCGTTTTTTTTTTTTTTTTTCCCCTCTTTCTCCCGTTATGCTCAAATTTTGGGTCCGCCTTGTCAAGTCCAATCCCATCAATAAGGGTGCGGCTTAGGTCAGAAATACCTTTATCGAAGATGAAAGTTACCCTGAAATTAACCGCATCTCATTTTCCTGACGTCTACAGCAGTATTTTGAGTGGACTTGAAGAAGAGAGGATAAAGAAAATAGTACATCTTCCAGGTATATTTACTCCACCCTCAAATTGACTCTCTTTTTTTCTTCTGAAACCTAACTCTTGGAGAAGTCTATAGGAATGTATATTACCGAAGAGTGAAAAAGTAGTTTGCCGCAACAGCAATTTACTCAACACAGCTACTTCAGCTGTAACAATCAAGCAACAAGTTGCCATTATTTTGAACCATCTATATCTAAAAGAAAATCACAAGTCATGCAACCAGTCATAGTTGACTATTTAAACAGGTCATCATGACCAATTGTCATAATATTTGCCTCAGAGATGCATTGAAAATCTCCTAATTATGGATTGTTCCTTCTTTTTTTTTGGGTAAATCCCAATTCTGGATTAACGGCGCTCCAAAAAAGAAAGAAAAAAGATAAAAGAAATACATGTTAGAAAAGAGCATCATTCACCAAGTCAGCTGCAGCATACAAACGTCTTTATGCAACTTACGGACAAAGAGGCACTCGTGCTTTCAAAGATGACAAAACAGAGACGAACAAAACAAAGGAAACCAAGAAACAAATATTTAACTATATATTACTACTATAAAAAGACAAAATTTTACAACCCATTGCCAATTGACACAATATTACATACAGCTGGAAGAGGGGACGGGAGAAAAGGATTAACAGATATCACAAATCTAGAATGTGCCGGACTATCAACTATACATTCCCTTCAAAATCTTCTATGCAGGAGAAATAATGCAAAAGACGTGAAAAAGAAAAAAGATTTGAAGGGGGGGGGGGGGGGCAGCCCTGAATAGAGCAATAACTCTGAAGATTGACGACGATAACTAAAGCCACATCCTAACCACAAAGAAAGGAGCGAGTACAACATTCGCTTCCCCAACCAAATCAAAGGAAGAATAATAGCCTAAACTGAAGAAATCACCTTGAGAAAACAGCGGCGGCAAGTACCCTTTATGTAACTGAATGAACTTGATGCCACTTCTCTGCCTTCCACAGATCTCAAAACTTTTATGTGTCCCTTCTATAATGAGAGGGTCATTCGCTAGCTCCATTGCACGGGCAGTGAATTACAAGACCTTTCAGTTGTATATCTTGACAGGCTTTTCAAAGGTGTGTCGGTTCTGCAATTATAATTGAAGATTAAACATGAATACTTTTTCTTTTTTTCTTTTTGGAGATTACACACACTGAATCCTTGTCTAATACTTGATGAAGGCTGTCAAACAGAGGCGGATTCCGAATATGATAGCTACGGGTGCCACAATATTAATGCAAATCGACCACTAGTGAAGGAGATTGAATTAGGATGTACATTCAGTCAACTCGATCCGCTTTAGATTAATTCGGTTCGTTTCGATCCATTTTGAATTAATTAAGATCTTTTATGCATAAATGAATATGGGATACGCCCCTTCAATCTACATGTAGCTGGTTAATATTATGTCTTTGATGCATCACTCTAAATATTTTCTGAAATTAATAAAATAACATCAGATGGATAAAAAGAGAATGATTAAAATTAGAGCTAAATAAAAATTGAAGATCGAGAAAAAAACCAAGGAAGCACAATTTAAATAAGCAATAAAAATGGGAGAAATTCAAAAATAGCCAGATTTACAAGTGGTCATTCAAAAATAGTCACAGTTTTAAAAGTCATCGAAATTTAGCCACTTTTCATGTAAAGATAAATCTGAACGAAAACACTGTTCAAAATCCGGAAAATACTCCAGCATAATTTACTGGAACTCCAGTATATTATACTGGAGCCATCAAAGTATACCGGTCCAGCATAATATACTGGAAGTTCATACACATGTGCACCGAACTCCAGTATATTATGCTGGATTGGTTTCTGTTGCAGTAAAATAGTGGCTATTTTTCAATGACTTGGCAAACGCCGGCTATTTTTGAATGATCAATCCGAAAACTGACTAGCCCGTGCTATTTTAATAATAAAAATGGCATTGTACAAAAAAAAGTGAAAACAAAGATGAAGAAAAGAAAAGAAATTAAGAAAAGGAGCATAAAGAAAAGAAAGGAAAGGTAACAAAGGAACAACTAGGACCATCATAATCCAAAGAGTCGATCTTGAGTCTTGCATATGGAATTTTAGCACTTCAGCCGTGGCACCTACAGTCATTTTGTGACCAGGGGTGCCACTCGTTGTCTATGTAGGATTTTTTAGGAATATACTAGCATATATATAAGATTTTATCCGAGCGACCGGGTGGCGTGTCACCCCCAACCGCATACATAGATCCGCCCCTGCTGTCAACTGAATTCTTATCTCATAGTAAACCTAAATAGGCCCTGATCACTAAAACCCTTTCTCTATATGACAAAATTCCTCTCCGAAAAGCTTGAACATGCATACATGAGCACTTCCATTTTAATGTCACCATATTGTTTCATAAACTATTCACCTTTCATATTCCTACTAGTATTCAAATATTCCGCAATCTAGGTCTAGTACAAATATGTATTTAATCTCTATACCTAAATCTCCACGAAATCCAGGGGAAAAGAAACTAGTTTCATTCTAGAAAAGAGAGTAACTTGTTAAAATGTTAAAAAGGAAAAGAAAAAAAACACGAGTAGCAGATTATGTTGCAATTCAACATTTTGGCTTTTTTTCACTTCTGGATTTTGCATTATAAGTGAATAACTACTGGTTTTCTTTTGGTTCCTCATTTTCCATCAAAGATGGAAGCATGTCACACATTGTCATTCATCTTTTTGCATTATTTACTCTTATTCATGTAATTAGGATGAAAAAGTTGGGATGGGGAGTTACTCATCTAAGAAAAAATGTTGGGACGGGGAGTTTCTGAATGAACTGATTTTGACTTTTGCCAAGCATAGGTGCCTGTTAGACTCAACATCTGCAGAAATATTTTTATGAGATACCAACAACGAAGTTCCCATACAACGAACGCATTTTTCTCGAGTTAAAGATTTACCTCTCTTTAGCGAAGGCTAAATCTAAGGCACATGAGTTTGTTGTTTTTTTATTTATTTATTTTTTGGTTTTTTATTGTCCGTCTCCTAATCAGTTACTTAGGTGCCATTTATACTGCTGACATAGAAGTGCTCTCCAGTTATTAGAGATCACAAGTCAGCTTTAAGTAATAGAAAGTTTACCTGGCTAACTGAGTAAGCTCTCTTAGGTGTATTATCTGCATGCTCCAACCCAAGATACTGTTCCCAAGCACCATAAACATCTCTTCTCTGCACGCGGGAATATTTAAGCATTTTCGGTTTGGGCAGGAAGAAGAAACAATGAAAACAGAAACCTAATTGAACCCGTAAAAACTTGCGATCAATTTCTAGGGGAAGAAGGAAACCAAAAATGAACTTTAACCTGGAAACGACTGGATACAATGTCAGAGTCCTGAAGGTAATCTGGGCGCCCCAATGACAAAAATGCAAACTTCCACTAGTCACAAAAAGAGCACACAGTCAGTCATAAGACTCTTAACAGTTAACAGCAACGGCTAGAAGCACGAAGCATGGGTGTCAAGCATGTATACTTGACTGCAAAACATTTTGCTGCCTGAGCAATGTACCTTAGAGAACTCCTCATCTGGAACCTGCAATTTCTTTTGAATGCGCACTTTAATCTCAGCTAACGTTTCACCTTCATGGATAACCAGAAAGAAAGGTTCCCCGAAATTCTGCACTTGCTGTTGAAAACCAATCCAATTAGTAATATCTATTGCTAATGCAGCAGAATTCAGTATTGATACAGTAAACATAGACAACAACAACAACAACAACAACAACCCAGTAAAATCCCACTAATGGGGTCTGGGGAGAGTAGTGTGTACGCAGACCTTACCCCTACCCCGAAGGAGTAGAGAGGCTGTTTCCGAAAGACCCTCGGCTCAAAAAAACAAAAAGACAAAAGGGACAAAAAGGGACAAAAAGACAGTAAACATAGACGAAAAGTAAAATACCATTTGATTCTGTGGAGTCTCTTTCGTGAAATGGTAAACATGAATTAAACGATCATGGGGACCAAGATTTTTCTCTTCTTCTGGTATCTAGTAACAAACAACGCTATGGTTAGCAAGTAAAGAACGATTATAAGTGCTGAACAGTATCATCATTATATGCCCCAGAAGCTCTCAATTGCAATAAAGGTGGGTGTATGAGAAAAATTACAACATAAAAAGTTAATTTCCGAACTACTTTACTTTTGTGAACGCACGTTCAACAATTAAAGCTGACATGGGGGAAAGCACTGAATTGAGTTATAGGATGGGTCCTAGATTCCCTATATTGAAAGTTTGGGGGCTTGTGGAGTTGGAGGGAGGGAGAAACTTAATTTCTCTGCATAACTTTCCAAAACTCCCGCCATTTTAAGGAGGTTTTTTCTTCTTTTTTAAGAAAAAACAGACGAGGATACGAGGGAGAGAGAAAAGCAAGCATATAAAACCAAGAGAACTCACCTCCTCTGCCCGCAATGTCCAGTACTGGTCATTTATATTCTCAATTTTTTCAGTGAGTGGAAAGATCTGCACATCAACAATAGCAAGGATGAGATGCGCAGACACACACAAAGATTAAAGTTTAAACATTCTTTGAAAGATCACCTATGCTATTAAACGTGCAGAACTAAAATTTAAGCATAAAGTAGAATTAATACAGAAGGATTGTACTTGTCCCAGAATCCTAACCTTATAGATCTTGTGATAGAAGACTTCAAGTAATCTAAGTTCTGCATCTTGACGAGACAAGTCAACCTGTTTCAGCAGCAACAGTTAGTAATTATTTCACATGCAATAACTAGATGTCAGAATTGCCCCTAACCAATTGCATGCATAAAATGGATGGATGATAGATTTAATCTCATACTATAAGTAAATTTCTGAATGATTCTTTTCCACTTTCGTTTCTAGATGGGAACTAAGTCCATAGGCAGGTACAGTGTTGTAAAAAGCGAGCGCTTCGTCGCTTAAAGCGAGAAGCTAAGCGAGGCGAAGCATCCGGCGCTTCTCTTACCATCGAGCCAGCAGCAACAGAGGCAACCTAGGGTTCAAGTTTTCTATACTTTTCAACTTCAAGATCATCAAGTTTGGTCCCGGGTATGTGATTTCTCCTCAACCTCCTCCTTTTTCTTTCACTGTTTCAGTGTCCAAATAGCAGCGAAATGCTGGCGAAATATTTTTTTCCCCTTCAGTTCTTCCTTCTCATTCGTCTCCTCTTCTTCTTCTTCATTTTCTTGCGCTGTTTCAGTGATAAAAATGCTGAAATGCTGCCCATTTTTTCGTTTCAGTTATACTGCCCTTTTTCGTAGTTGATGAAGAAGAAGAAGTTGAACAAGATGACGAGCAATATAATAATGATAGTGGAATATAAGAATTTGACAATCTTGTAGAAGAATAGGATGCTCATTTTGTGCTTTAATTGATGCTACACTTTAGTTTTTACATTGAAGTATTGAACATTTGCTTACAGTTACATGTGTTGTCTATGCAGTATTTATTTTAATATTTTTTTTTTAAAATTCCGCTTCACTTCAAAAAAGCGAGCGCTTCGCTTCTCGCTTTAAGCAAAAAGGGGCTTGTCGCTTTTCCTCGCTTCACGCTCTTCACAACACTGGGCAGGTAGAACTCCTGCAAAAGGAGGAGGTAGAGATGTCCTCTCGACCAAATAACCAACAAGAGACCATCTCTAGATTAGACTGAACATTGATCAAGCAATGGTTGCTAAACAAGATAATCAGAATACTCTCTCCCCCTAAAATTATCGCTTTTTCCAGTGGTCTAACAGATGAATGCAAACATTTGCAGTTTTATGACTAAACTATAGTTTGTAATCTTCATTCTCAAAAGTAATTTGAGCAGAGCCAATCCCACTCAAAGAGAAGGTCAAGTAGACCGTTCAGAAGAAATATCCCCCAATCAAACTGAGAAAGAAGGGGAATCAAAGCAGACAATAGTCTTGTGTAGGATAGATATATATTTGAACAACTCATCGAGAGGAAAAAAAATTGAACACTGTAAAATCTTGAAAAGAATAGGAGATAGACAAGACTGTACTTTCTAAATGCGGTTTAAAAATAACCTGAATAGATTAAGGAGTCATCTTGTTCCCAGACAGGTTATACTCCGATTAACAAATAAATCACTGGATTATTGTTGGTTAATCATAATAAAATTTGGATACACGGTGTATAGTCAAAAATCATGTTTTATTTTTAAGTAAGATAAAAAAAAAAAAAGGTTCTCCAATAATACTCTTGACCTGCTTACATACTTTATCAAATTAATATTTCAGTTATTCTGATTGAAAAATTGTCTAACATAATTAAAAATCAAAATATATTTTAATTACCTATCTTTTAATCATCTCAAATAAAGACCACCATAGGACGAACTTTAAGATGAGGGGATACTAAATCATAGTATAAATGATTAAATAAATATAACTAAAACATTACTCTTCTAAAAGTGATCCTTTTTGCTAAGGTACTCTTGTAAAATTGATTAAAAATTATTAGCTAAATATAATTTAAGAATAAATACAAAATTTACTATCATTAATGTTAATTATCTCAAATATAAAACATTTTCAGCAATTTTAAGGTAAGATATGCTAAAATATGAGATAAATAAAATCAATATTATTCATCTAGTAAAGATTAAAATTGTATTTAAACATCTTATAATAATTTGAATCAATACTGCAAACAAATAAGACATAACAACAGATGGAACTAAACAAGTAATAATATTGAGACATCTTTTGTTATTAACACATACTCTTATGCAGGCAATATTGTTATTCCATGTTACAGGAATTACCACATAGCAAAAATGAGTATTATTAATACGGAAAACCAAAAATGATAATCGACTACCTGATTACTGATCAGAATTTAATAATAGGATTATTCTGATTAAACGGGTATCCAACAACCTTGGAAGAGCATTTGCAGCAGAATCAAAAAGGATTACATGCTGATACTGTCAGTTTCAAAGATTCTCAATATTACGGACAATAATTTCTTTTACCACAGAGAAATCCTCGTTTCAGCATCAAGACTCTGAGATAATGGGTATCCCTCCTCTACCCTTCTCCACCTAAAATACCATTCCTCTACCCTTCTCCACCTAAAATACCATACTTAAAGCAACAGCCAGGTTTTTACCTCGTGATGTGCGACTACCACACACCCCGTGCTCTACTGCCTTGGCCATTGAACCAAAGCCCTGGGGCAACATCACAAAAAGTAACTATTTCTTAAAAATATTCCTCTTCTTAATCGTAGTGTCTTCTCTATAACTATTACAATAACAACAACAACAAAAAATCCAGTGATTTTTCACAAGTGGGGTCTGGAGAGGGTAAGATGTACACAGCCTTATCCCTACCCTGGAAGAAGAGAGGTGGTTTCAGATAGACCCACGGCTGGAAAAAGGATAAAAAGAAAAGTAATGGCAACAAGTAGGAACAACAACAAGAAGATAAAAAAGACCGAAGACAAAAAAGCAGTTAAACTCTAGGTAGTAATAGCAATCTATTAATAAAAGGATATCATATTAACACTAACGCTAGCGAACCGAGTAAGACAAAGAGAAACGCGCGAAAACCTACTAACCTTCTACCCTAATTTTCGACCTCCATACCCTCCTATCTAGGGCCATGTCCTCAGTCAGCTCCAGTTACGCTATGTCCCGCCTAATCACCTATCCCCAAGACTTCTTAGGCCTACCTCTACCCCTCCTGATACCCACCAGGACTAACCTCTCACACCTTCTAATTGGGGCTTCTATACTTCTCCTCTTAACATACCCGAACCATCTCAATCTCGCCTCCCGCATCTTATCCTCCACTGGGGCCAATCCCACCTTATCCCGAATAACTTCATTCCTAATCTTATCTAACCTGGTATGCCCACACATCCACCTTAACATCCTCATCTCAACTACTGTCATCTTCTGAACATGAGAGTTCTTGACAGGCCAACACTCTGCTCCATACAACATAGTCAGTCTAACTACTACCTTGTAGAACTTACCTTTAAGTTTCAGCGGCACATTCTTATCACACAAGACACCAGAAGCGAGCCTCCACTTCATCCATCCTGCTCCGATACGGTGCGTGATATCCTCATCAATCTCCCCGTTACCTTGTATTATAGATCCAAGGCAGTGTTTTGGAGAGCGAGAAGCGGAAAAAAGCGAGGAGGCCTCGCTTCACCGAAGCGAGAAACGTGAAGCGAAGCGCGCGCTTTTTTCATGTGAAGCGCAATTTATACATAAATAAAAAAATATTAAATAAGCAAAGATAAATGACCAAGAACTCAATAAAAATAACATATTAAGCAAATGTTTCAATTCTTAAATTAAGAAGTAAATAATAGATACTAAAACTAGGTAGTCACTAATCCTCAAAAGTCATAACATATTAAGCAAATGCAAAACCAAATCACAAAAGGAGCAACATCCTATTCTTCAACAACCAAAAAAAACACCAGAATTGCTTAAACAGGGCAGAACAGGGAACAACAGAAAAACAGAGCAGAAGCATAGTGAACAGCAGAAATTTAAAAAAAAAATAGAGCACTCGCTTTTAATAGAAAACAGGGCAGAACAAAGAACTGAAAAAATTAGAAAAGAGAAGAGAAAGAGAAGAAAAGAGGAGAGGAGTCGAACAGTGAACAGCCGAAAGTTAAAAAAAAGACAGAGCTGAACCCTAAAATAGAAAACAAGGCAGGATAGAAAAGAAGAACTGAAAAAAATAGAAAGGAAGAAGAGAAAGAGAAGAAGGGAAAAGATGAGAGGAGTCGAACAGTAGCAAAGAAAATCAGAAGAGGAAGAGAAGAGAAGAAAGAGAAGGAGAAGGAGAAGGAGAAGAAGAGAAACTTACCTGAGAGGAGACAAGAACTCGAAGGCTTGCAGCAGTTGAGAGAAGAAGAGAGTCGTCGCAGTAGAGAAGCAGATGTGTTGGAAGAAATGTCTCAAGTGTATTTGCAATTTATTTTTTTTAAACCCTAGGCAACCGCTGGATCTCGCTTAAGCGAGCATTTCTTTCTTTTTTCCATCGCCTCGCTTCTCGCTTTTTTGCCTGAAGCGTGTGCTTATTTACAGATGTTGCGCTTCAGGGCAGAAAAACGTAGACCCCTCGCCTCGCCTCTGCGCTTTAAGCGAGAAGCGCTCGCTTTTAATAACACTGATCCAAGGTAATTGAAACTGTCTCTCCTGGGGATGACTTGTGTATCAAGCCTCATACCCATGTCCGCTTCCTAGGTAACTTCGCTGAACTTGCACTCCAAATACTTCGTCTTGGTCCTGCAAGACACCAGAAGCGAGCCTCCACTTCATCCATCCTGCTTCGATACGGTGCGTGATATCCTCATCAATCTCCCCGTTACCTTGTATTATAGATCCAAGGTACTTGAAACTGTCTCTCCTGGGGATGACTTGTGTATCAAGCCTCATACCCATGTCCGCTTCCTGGGTAACTTCGCTGAACTTGCACTCCAAATATTTCGTCTTGGTCCTGCTCAGCTTGAAACCTTTAGACTTAAGAGTCTGTCTCCGAAACTCCAGTCTGTCGTCAACACCTCCTCTTGTCTCGTCAATCAGAACTATATCATCCGCAAATAACATACACCACAACACCTCCCCTTGAATGTGCCGCGTTAATGCGTCCATCGCCAAACAAAACAAAAACGAGCAAGGGTTGATCCCTGATGCAACTCCATCACACCCAGGAAATGTTCTGAGTCTTCTCCCGCTGTCCTCACCCGTATCTTAGCTCCATTATACATGTCCTTAATCACTCTAATGTAGGCTATAGGCACACCTTTAGCCTCTAAACACCTCCATAGAACCTATCTCGGGACTTTGTCGTATGCTTTCTCTAGGTCAATGAACACCATATGCAAGTCCTTCTTCATTGTCCTATACTGCTCCATCAGTCTCCTCACCAAGTGAATGGCTTTCGTAGTCGAACGACCCGGCATGAAACCGAATTGGTTCTCGAAAATAGACACACTCCTCCTCACGGCCCTTTCACCACTCTCTCACAACTTCCATCGTATGACTTAGCAGCTTAATACCCCTATAGTTATTGCAATTCTGGATATCACCCTTGTTCTTGTAGTACTCCACCTCCATTCTTCAGGCATCCTCTTTGTCCTAAAAATGACGTTGAACCTAGAGAGTCATTTCAAGCCTGCCTTACCGCGCTCTTCCAGAATTCTACCGGGTTCTCATCTGGCCTGGTCGCTCTACCCCTGCTCATCTTACGCATCGCCCCCTTGACTTCCCCCACACTTATGCGCCTAACTTCCCATCATTCAAGAGTTTATGGAAGTATGACTGCCACCTCCGCCTAATCTATGCCTCCTCCATCAGCACTCTACGCTCCTCGTCTTTTATGCACTTCTCTATAACTTCTAAAATAAAAAATAACTTACCCCTGATCTGGCTGAAAAAGGAAAATCAGAAAAGCAAGGTTTCCTGGGACCTGTCATCGTATCTCCCCATTGACTAAGTGCATGGATAAAGAATCCAGCTTTAAACTCCTAAGTTATGGGTAAACCAGGAGGGTGATTAAGAAAAACATACCCCAACCAATGAGTTGAAAGAACATGGGGGAAAACAAATTAAAACGTCCTATTATATCACACATTTGGAACACGATTTCCAAGATCTAAAACATGGACACAGCGAGACAAGTAGCCAACAAATGTCTATTATCTTCTGAAATGTAATTGGTGACAGATACAAACCCTCCCACCTGACAACAAGATTTTACCAAGGGATGGCACTCTTCTGTGAAATATTTTTTTTTAACTGAGGAAACTGCTAATCCCTTTCATATATTCAATGCAGAATTCAAGATAGTAAAACCCCGGTACTTACCTTTGATTTGATTTCATTAAGCACATCACCCACAGTACTCTGCTTAGGCAATCTTATGTTCAGAATTTCAATCTGAAAGCAATGTAAAACTCAATTAGAGAAAGCACTAATTAAAGAAGAAAGAACAAACTTGATCATCTCAGACGCACCTCATCCTTTGTGGAATGATGAAAGGCGACCTTGAGTGTCTTCAGACATTGCAGCTCTGGCAGAGGGATGTCCAGAACTTCATAATACAGAATATCAGAGATCTGTAAATAAAAATAACAAATCAGAAAGAACAAGAAAAGAAAATCTGAACAGAGTTAGTCCATAGCCACATGCATCATTGAAACAAAATACTGTGCTACTTTGTCATGTTAATTAAAGCATACAAAAAGCACCTATACACTTCCCTATTGAAGTCAATCCATGTCTACGAACCTGATTGTAGTGGATAAGCATGTCAACCAGATGATCGACAGACCGATACTTAATGGGGTTGGGCTTTGGTTGCTGTGAGTAGCAGTTATGAGGAGTCAGCCTAATTTTTGAAGGATCATCCACTCCAAGACGCTGAGCTACTTTGTCCACTACTTCATCATATGTGTTGCTTTTTGCTCTGAAATTCATGAAAGATGGATGAATCATTAGAAGCAAGTGCTTTGTACTACTGCCGGCAAGCCATGAAAACATCAAATATACTCACAACTCCAGACAGAAATCAACTTCCTTTGGTTTCTCCAGAGCTCTAAAATGGACAATCTGTAATCAATTTTTTTCAAATATAAGCAATCAAAATTGATGTCCACAATGGAGACACTATAAAGAACCTGCTGCACCATACACAGGCATCCAGAGAAAATTAGCGTTGAACATTAGTATTCCCCTCCTCAACACACAGGCACCCGTAACCAAAGCATAAATGGAAGAAGATATATCCAACTAAAATAGAAAGGTACAGTCGCGAGAACGGGAGCCATAATCGAAAGTTGCGATTCACCTGGCGATTTTTCACATATTCCAAAAATGAAGAAACATCCGGGTATCGGACTTGTTCTTCAACTTCAGGAGAAGGTTTCTTCTGAAAGCAAATAATGTCTCCATCTTCAATCTGTCAGAAATAGGAAAGTCAGTAAAGCTAATCTGAACAACGAAAGATAAACAATTAGCATTAGAGTGTGTGTGTATGGGGGGGGGGGGGGGGGACAGGATGAGCAAAAACCTGGCTAAATCGAAAAGAAGCCTTCTTGTCTAGGCGTTCACACATGACAGAAGGTTCAAATTTTATTTCCTGTAGTGGATCAATAACATTAGATATGTAATCATCATGACATCAATAACAGAAAGAAGGCAGCATTAACACACCTCAAAAAGCTCAATTTCTTGGTCGGGAGAAAATCCAGCCAATTCATTCAGCTTTCCAAGTATATCAGTTGCCTTACTGGAACTCTTCACAAACAGCCTACCAATATAACTGGAATTCCAAATTTGAAAAGAAACTGAGCTGCTAAACCTCCACAAGAAAATATGTAGCATGTATTCTCTAATAAAAACACACTTACCGTAGTTCTTCTTTCTCAGGATCATAAAGTTTGAAGAAAAGGAGTATATCATCTTTACTTTTTTCAAGTAGAGGAATAGGAAGCAGATCCTGATATTTTTCCATGTACGTCGTCAGAAATAGCAGACTCAAAAAATACCTGTCAACAGCGAGAACTAAAACTAAGCAATTGGAAATATAATCTTTAGGATATCTAAGCAGATACCAGCCCATGGTTCACTTCCAAAAATAACTTCAGTTCCGCAGTGTTGGTTTTGTTAGAAACTTCTCTTAACTGCCCAACCTGCACGTGCAAACGGTTCTCTTATATGATAATATTCACAGATTAATGAAAAGGTAAAGGCAAATTCTTAATGCACTGGAGCATCAAGCTCAACAAGGCAAATGGTGAGGGTTGTCATAAAAGCATTGAAGAACAATTAAGCAAACAATTGGTAAGGAAAATAGAACCATTAACAAGAATATAGTTCAACAATGCAATTATCGATATGTTTGTATAAAGTAAGAATCACTAGGTGATAAACAAGGATATACTGAAATTCGTTCTACACAACACAAGTGAAAATATTATTTGCATGATCCAGACAATTTAAAGATCATCAGAAATATGAATAAGCATTAATTTACATGATCAAGATAAACTCTGTATTTCATAGAATTATACTATTAAAAAACTTAATTATATACTTGAAAAATATTTTATTACCTAGTACCTACCATTCTCATTGTGTCTGCTTTGTTTGACCTAGTGACTAGTCAGATAGTCAAAAATATATTACCTCCAAACCATAAAGTTTTTGAAATATTTTCTACTCCCTCCGATTCAATTTAAGTGTCTTAGTTTGATTAGGCACGAAGTTCAAGAAAATAAAGGAGACTTTTGAATCTTGTGGTCTAAACTAAAGGTGTGTAATGTACCAAAATGCCCTTTAATTCTTGTGGTCTTAAACAAGTCATGTAGAATATTGAAATAGAGAGTTACCAAATATAGACTAAAAAGGAAAGTAAGACACTAAGAGTATTAAAAGATAAAATTTGAAATTGAAAGTGATACTACTCATTTAGCTTTTAAATCCACAAGTTTAGTCAAACAAAAATCTTAGTCACTGTTTAACAATATAATGGAATTGATTAATTAGAAATAGAGGAAGCAAGTGATTGACATTAAAGAAAATCCTTCGAATTAAAAGTATCAGACAGAATTAGCAAGCATTCCTGTATTCTGACTAACAACATAATCAGACTCACTTGATACTCTGATTATAATGTACAGTTCGCATGTTTAGGACTGCCCGGTGCAATTTACTTTTCAAAGATTTTGATTAGGTTGTTAGAAGAAAATAAGTAACCAAAACTAGCTATGAAACCACTGCGGGAGGATCAAACTTTTGTAAAGGATCAATACATATTACTAGTTAGTCTAAAACATATATTGGGAAAACAACGCTCACACCTCCAATAAATTCTCAACTAGTTGAGAGTATTGGATTATAGTTACGCCAAGGAGTTATGAAAGTACATCCTTAAATAACTCAAGAAAGCTGAATGGGCAAGCCTGCAGAAAATAGTATTCCAATAACTACTTCATGATTAGTTGGACAAGGATGCACCCAAGGGTGTGGCCTAGTGCAGTGTTATCAAAGGCGCGCTTATGAAGCGAGGCTCAAAACATGTTAAGCGCTTCGCCTCGCTTAGGGGACGCTTCAATGTTGTCATCAAGGCTCTAAGGTATACTTTTCCTTGCCAATGAGAGTAATCCTGAAGAGGCGACATTAAACAATTGATTTCACTTTATAATAATTTTTCTTATATTTGGTATTCATGCTTATAGATATTAGTTTTGGACTACACATTTGTGTCTATCATCATTAAAGCCCACGCTTTATTTGCGTTTTGCGCTTAACGCTCCAATAGACATTATAGCTTTTTTGCGCTTTCCGCTTTTGATGATACTGGCCTAGTGGTCAATGAAGTGGGCTGAGAACCTGGTCAAATCCAAGCGGAGTCAAAAACACTAGGTGATTAATTCTCATATGTCCAACCCTTGGTGGATAGAGTTACTTGGTACCTGTTGCTAGTGGAAGGTAGCAGGAATCCCGTGGAATTAGTCGAGGTGCACGCAAGCTGCCCGAACACCACAGTTATCGAAAAAAATTATTTGCACAAGGATATAAAACAAATAGAATAACCTTAGAGAACTTTGCAGAAAATTGAATATTAACATCAAAGAGCCGCCCTAACAATTCTTCCACAATTTCGATTTCCTAATATCATAAGCGGATCCAGGATTTGAACTTTCAGTTTATATTCGAAATTCCACTACATCCAATCTAATTTATTGGGTTCAAAGTCTATTATTTGTACTTATTTAGTAGGTCTTTTAACATATATATGGTATCTAGGCCAAAGCTATTGGGCTCAGATGAAAACATAGCTCCTCCACTAGATCTACCCCTGCCTATTATTTCGTTTAATATTTCTCATTCTACCGAAGTGACATGCATGAAAATGCTAGTGCAGCTCTACGAGAAAGAGACTCAAAACATTTTTCTTCGTCACCGCAGGGAAGAAAGCACAATCCAGTAAATATTGGTTTAGTGAACCCCTTCCTTTTTATGGATGGAGGAAGGAACAATGTTTATATCTCAGAGGAATTTTACTGACTTTTGAAGCAGTTTCTGGGTTGAAAATTAATCTGGGGAAGAGCAATATTTATAGCTTTAATGCTGATGACAATATAGAAGAACTAGAAAATATTCTAGGGTGACAGATGGATAAACTCCCTACAGTTTATCTAAGATTCCCCCTCGGTGTGAGAAGAAATGACCAAAGTATTGGGCAAGGGATTTTGGATACACATGCTAAGAAAATGACTCCATGGAAGAAGCAGTATCTATCATTAGGAGGCAGACTAACTCTGATAAATATATTGTGGATGGGAAGCCTTGCTACTTAATGTCTTTATTTCCTATGCCTACTGCAATTGAAAAGAAGTTGAACTCCACGAGGAATAAGTTTCTATGGGATGGAAATAATGAAAATAAAAAGATTCACTTAATCAAATGGCAGACAGTTCTCAGTGATCAAGGGGGAGGGGGGGGGGGTCTAGGGGTCAGGAACTTGAGACTTCATAATAAAAGTACGATGTTCAAGTGGTTGTGGAGATTTCATAGGGATGAAGAAGCAGATTGGGTTAAAATAATTGAATCTATTTATAGTAGTCGACAAGGATGGAATCCCCCTTTCAGTAGCATGTATACTAGAGGGGAATCTGGAAAGAGGTTTGCAAACTATGGGAGGAGTTCAAGTAGTTTACTAGCCTGGAGGTGGGCAATGGAAGAAAGATTAAATTTTGGATTGATTTATGGAATGGTGAGGAATGTTTGAGAAATAAATTCCCTGTTTTATTTAACTGCTGCAATAATAGGGATGGAGCGATGGCTGATTTCTATTCAGATTCTGGCTGGCGGATAAACTTCAGAAGGAATTTGAATGACTGGGAGATAGAAAACTTCTGTCAGTTGCTCCTTCAGTTGAGTTCTACCCACACTGATCTTAGTAAGAAGGATTCATTAATATGGAATGCTAGTAATGACAGAAAGTTCTCGGTCAAAAGCTGTTATAATTTGCTAAGGAAAAATGCAAGTCACTGGGAACTTAATTGGCCTTGGAAAGTGATTTGAAGGAATAAAGCTCCTGTAAAGGCTGCGTGTTTTGGTTGGACTGCTGCTTGGGAAGCTTGTCTTACCCAAAATAATCTTCAGAAGAGTGGCTTTGTTCTTTGTAGCAGATGCTATTTGTCTGAAGAAGAACGGGAGACTACTAATCACCTTCTTTTGCATTGTAGATATGCTAGACAGTGCTGGGAGCTTTTTTTCAATATATGTGGGATTTCTTGGATGTCAGGCCCTATGAATAGTTGGCAGCATCAGAAGAACCATACCTCTGTGCATATTCTGGACTATTTGGCTAGAGTGAAATAGCGCTTGCTTTGATGGGCAGAAATATCACATCTTTAGAATAAAAATTAAGTGTTTGCATAATCTATTTCCTTGGTGTAATAGTAGTATGGTAGACGGTATTGATCATTACATGGACTTTATGGAGTTAATAAGAAAATGCTATAATTAACTGCATGGATATTCCCATCAGTTTGTATTTCTTTCTGCTACCATCTTGGTACTCATTTCATAAATCTTTACCTTTTCAAAAAAAAAAATCACTAAAATGAAGCAGAATAAGCTTTCCGGAGTTGTTCTAAACCTTACTTTCTAAACTAACCCTAACAGCTTTAATAAGTTTTTTCCTACACGAGATCTATTTCCCTCAAATCACAAGGTCAATTCCGAGATGAAGCAACTTTACAGCGAGCTTATCAACCAAAAAAACTGAAGCACTTCGATGGAAAGTTTAAGCTTCGACATCAATGCAAACTCTAACATAACTCAAAATAGGTCGCTAGAGATCTCTGTTTTAATTAAATTTACTTTACCAAGAAGGCAATACAACATCATTACATGTATTTCCCTTACAACACACCAACTCAAAAAAGGACCAAAAAATTTATTGCCTTGCCGGAGGTAGTCAATTTAACATCGGGGCAACCAAATGAATCTCTTATACTCTCACCAGCAGATACTAACATACAACTGACACCAAGTGACAAATCACACAAGCATTTCCACTGAGCATGTTAGAGTGTCAAATATTGTTTGAGGGAAGTTGTTGTCTTCTTATATGGTGTTGGACAACCCTTGCCTCATGAGCTAACATTTGGGATTGAGTTAGATCCAAGTTCCATTGTATTAACATGGTATCAGAACCAGACCTATTTGCATCCCCAGTTTACCCAATGCTGGCTCCATTGTCTTAACATGGTATTAAAACTAGAACTTACTGTTTGTAGTTCCTCCTGTGGACTCAACGGACGATTAGGCCGATAAGTGTGATTTTGCCGCTTTGCCCAAATCCAGAAACGCTGAAATGGAACAGGTATACCCAATTCCTTTGCAACTTCCTCCTGCAACAACCAATAGTTTGGTTAGGTATCCGTATTTCAAGGGAAGTGGAACAAAAATTTAACATACATAAGATATTTACAGATATAATAGTAATACAAATGGCCAAAAGTAACATAATAAGAGTAAGGCGTTCAGAAGGAGAAATTAGTACAGTTTTCCTAAGCCAGCAGAAACTAGGAGGAGGAGAAATGCTTCATTGATGCAAGCTTCATTAATTAGGTTAAGCAAATTATGCTTATGGAAATCTAATGGTTTAAAGAAACATATGTTCCAATTTACTGAAACTAAATTTTCAACTCTCATATTTCTATCATTACAACCGCTTTAAATCTCCCGTCAGTTGGAAGAATGAAGAAATTCACACATCATGAAGGATACATCATGAAGAAATTCACACATCATGAAGAAAATATATCCTTGTTTCATTTATGTTTGCAGAAAAGGTATAGATGAGGTCCAGGTCAATCACTGGATGTAATGCTCAGTGTTATTAAAAGCGAGCGCTTCTCGCTTAAAGCACAGAAGCGAGGCGAGGCGAGGGGTCTACGCTTTTCTGCCCTGAAGCGCAGCATCTGTAAATAAGCGCACGCTTCAGGCAAAAAAGCGAGAAGCGAGGCGATGGAAAAAAGAAAGAAAAGCTCGCTTAAGCGAGATCTAGCGGCTGCGTAGGGTTTTAAAAAAAAAAATTGCAAATACACTTGAGACATTTCTTCCAAAACATCTGCTTCTCTACTGCGACGACTCTCTTCTTCTCTCAACTGCTGCAAGCCTTCGAGTTCTTGTCTCCTCTCAGGTAAGTTTCTCTTCTTCTCCTTCTCCTTCTCCTTCTCTTTCTTCTCTTCTCTTCCTCTTCTGATTTTCTCTGCTACTGTTCGACTCCTCTCATCTTTTCCCTTCTTCTCTTTCTCTTCTTCCTTTCTATTTTTTTCAGTTCTTCTTTTCTATCCTGCCTTGTTTTCTATTTTAGGATTCAGCTGTCTTTTTTTTAACTTTCGGCTGTTCACTGTTCGACTCCTCTCCTCTTTTCTTCTCTTTCTCTTCTCTTTTCTAATTTTTTCAGTTCTTTGTTCTGCCCTGTTTTCTATTAAAAGCAAGTGCTCTATTTTTTTTTTTAATTTCTGCTGTTCACTATGCTTCTGCTCTGTTTTTCTGTTGTTCCCTGTTCTGCCCTGTTTTAGCAATTCTGGTGTTTTTTTTGGTTGTTGAAGAATAGGATGTTGCTCCTTTTGTGATTTGGTTTTGCATTTGCTTAATATGTTATGACTTTTGAGGATTAGTGACTACCTAGTTTTAGTATCTATTATTTACTTCTTAATTTAAGAATTGAAACATTTGCTTAATATGTTATTTTTATTGAGTTCTTGGTCATTTATCTTTGCCAATTTAATATTTTTTTATTTATGTATAAATTGCGCTTCACATGAAAAAAAAGCGCGCGCTTCGCTTCACGCTTCTCGCTTCGGTGAAGCGAGGCCTCCTCGCTTTTTTCCGCTTCTCGCTCTCCAAAACACTACTAATGCTTCATTTCACCTGAGTTAGCAATGACAAACAGAAAGTAATCAGTACCTTGAAAAGGTTAAAAGGCATCTGTTTCTGAATCCGAAAGCTATGAACTTTGTCATGATCCACAAGATCAAAATATATCTCCCTTCCAATCTGTTCCTTAAGATCCTCATCGCGTGCAACCTACAAACACGAGTGGATTCAACACAACATTTCGTAGGAGACAGATCAATTTTTAATGAGAAATTTAACTTCTCAAAATGACCTTGATAATTGTATAAAGATGGGCCTGCGCTTTGTATCTTCTCTTGTCCTCTTTCTCTTCTTGTTCTTTCTTTAACCTTATCTAAGATGATCAAAAAGGCATTTATATATATGTAAACCAAGTAAACGGTGTAGACAATATATTTCTAGACCAGGCAAAACTTAAAACTTACTCTCAGATGTTCTGCAATGTCCTTCTCATCCACATCACATATTATTTTATCCTTGTCGCTCTCACGTATGTAAACCAGCATGTAAGCATTTGAGTATTTTGTAAACTTAAAGGGAGCGTTATTGAAACCTGGATTTGTCTGTGGCAACTGTTGCACAAAAGCAAAAGTGAATCCAAACCAAAGTATGGACACAGAAACACAAAGTTATAGAATCATTGAGACATACCTCCTCCTCACCACCATACTGTTCCTCTAAAGCCCTCTTCATGTCTTCTTTTGTCACCCGTTCATCATCAAACTTGTACCTATCATAGAACAACAGATCAGATTGAACAGAGTTTACCAGCATTGGCTAAATATAGCTGTCTACTGAAAACTCAAATGACATTGACTTAATTGTCTTACCCACAAAAGCGTGCCTTTTCACATATAAGAACTACCTAGTAACAGTCTCTTCATGATATCTGACCCCACAACAAAGCTATACATGTAGATGCAGCCCCTCTTCTCATCACCCCACCCAAACCAACTCAGCTCTTTTTTACCTTACGGCTACCTCTCCTCTAGTTTATGAATATTAAGCCGCCAAAATCTTATGTTAAAATATCACGGCAGCATCCATTTTTTAAAACTTCCATTATAAAGACCTCCACTACACTTGTTTCTTGGTAAAAGGTCGACCAAGAAAATATGATTTCAGTTGAAATTAATGACATATTGCCAAAACTTCCCTTCTCCCACTTGATCAATATCATTCTTCTTGGTATAACATTAGCCTTAACTTTAATTTGTTATTATTCCGTGTAAAATCCTAATTTATCTTTAAAAATAGTTTCCAATTATATTCTTATTAAGTAATAATATACAGGAACACGTGCTGAAAATACCAATTTAAAATTCTCAAAATGCCTTTCCACCCAGCTAACAGAAGCAAGACATCATGATAAAGAAATATTTCTCTACTTGCTGTATAATTTAACTAATTCCAGACTGTCTTCCTTAGATAGAATTCAGAATATAAAATTATTTATTTCTGACTCGAGAGAAGTGCTAAAAAGTGTTTGCTCTTCAACGAGAGAAATACAAAAAAAGAGATTTAAGTATACAATTTTGTTAGGAATTTGGAAGAAAAAAGTGAAGGTTGCACTACAGAAGGAGAAGGAGAAAACAAATACAAGTAATCAAGGAAGGATATAATTGTCGTTCTGATATTCTAGCAACCATCAATGGTCCTTTTTAGTAAAATGGTGTCAGTTTGAGTTTCTATGAACAGGAGAGGAGGTGTGTCTTGTAATCATACTAAACTAGACGAAAGTGAGCTGTTACAACAACAGAATCTTAGAAATAGAGGTGACGAAGGTATTTTTGGATTCTCCTAGAGCTCAACATTCTTTTAGTATATAATATTACATACATCAATGATTTCTGAATGCATGTGCAAAGTCGTGTCACGGGGTTATGTGCCTGTCAGCGAGTCTAAGTGGGGGATTAAAAGAAATATAAACAGAGACGAAGGAAAGCATACCATTGATCTGATAACGTCGGCCTGATGAAAGCATAATAATGTCCACCATGCACCCCACCACTATGAACCAAAACACTGAGACAGAGAAAAGAGCCAGAAAGCGCAGTTAGCCTAAAAATAAAACTAATGCCACCATAACATTATCATATACTAACCAAGGTCGGATTCATCTAGGTAAGTCCATAAGCACAAAATATGGTGGCTAGAAACTGTAGTTTATCTCATTTCATTAAAGAGAAAAGAACAACATTTTGAGTACCTGGCATCTATCAACAGATTATGTCTAAAACATCAGAATATGAGAAGCATCCACATCCATTTAACAAAATTGTGATAAACAATCTATTAAGGAGTTAGCCAAACCTCTCAACAGGAGTGTGCACTAATTTGGATTAAACCGATAAACCAGACCAAAAAGAATATTATGGTTTTTGGGTGTGGTTTGGATTAATAAAATTAAGATTTTTGGTTTTCCATATAGCTTCGGATTTCTCAAAATAAAAACTGAAAAAAAACAGAGTACTTACCTACTATCTAACTATCGAATTTAAATATCTTATGCTTACAGAGTTAGGATTAATAAATTTGCTTAAACCTGAACATTTTTTTCTGAGTTCCAGTCTTTTTTTGTTTTTCTCATTTCCTTACTTCTGCAATTGTGAGCTACTTAATGGTTGGCTCGGAAGTATGGAACTTAGAGAAAAACTAATATAAATGTATATTCAAATAATACTTACTTAATTTATTTGTAATTTTGTATTAAGTACTAAGATTCTATCTTTCTTTATTTGTTTGCTATAGTTTGTCATTTTTGATAGTGTGAAATATGGAATGCTTAACTTAAGCATCTGGATGGTGGTTTCATTTTCCATTATTTCTTGGTCATAGTGATTTCCTGATGGTTTTATTTTCCTATGTTTCTTGGTCATAGTGAAAATTAAAAGGGCGGTTTTCAAAATATAAGATAAAATTTTATTAGTTTGCTTGATAAAATATTTGTTTAAGTATCTCTCTTCCATCAAAAAACTCCTTAAGACAATCCACATTTTGTTGTTTCATGAAATTTTCTCTTTTTCCAGAAAGCATTTAAATTACAATAAGTTTATGACCCCATCTAGTTTGTAGTTACTAAATCCATTCAGTACATCGATGTGGTATGCTCAAAATTTGAGCTATACATTATTTTACTCAATCTCATAGCTAAATAAGCATTAATAATGATAGCACTTAAAAATAGAAAAGTTGTACTTTCTAAATCCCAAAAAAAGCAGAAAAACCAAACCGTAAAGAGAGAAATATAAGAAACCGAACCATAAAGAGAAAAACAGAACTAAGCCAGTTCAATTTGGATTAGATTACATTTAACAAAACCAAGAAGACCGAATCCAAATAATACAAAACCAAATGCAGATCCGACCTCTCAGAACAATGAGATACCATTTATCGTTATGTCTTAAACATAAAACTAGCAGTATGGTTGAGACACTACTAGATTAACATATACTCCCTTTATCCAATTTTATATGATACATTTCCATTTCCAAACGTTCCAAAACATTAGACACCATTTCACTAATAGTATAATTTCATACAACTTTGAGTGATTAATGAAGTGGGTGCAAATCTTTGAGACCAAGGTTCAAATCCCAATAGAGATTAATACACTAAGTGATTTCTTCTTATCTGCCTAAACCTTGGTGGGCAAAGTTGCCCGGCACTTGTGCTAGTGGGAGATAGCAAGGTAGGTGCATGCAAGTTGGCTCAGACACCATCGATATCAAAAATAAAACCAACATTTAATCCATTACTTTTAATAATTTCTCCCACTATTAGACAAGTCAAATCATTATATTAAACTTCGTGGGACATTGAATAGTGTCAACCAAGATGGGATAGAGTAATTTATTAAAATAATGAATGCTTTATAGCCAAAAGCATGTTTAGATGATACCTATTTGGTTAAAAGCACAAATAATTCAGACATCAAACTGCAGGTATGTTTGCAGCAACTATGTTATGCACAAAAAGTAAAAAAATCAAAGGGAACACTGTTTATTTGTCATTGCGTGTTAGTCATTGTTGGGGTGTACATGCAATGGGAAGAGAGAGTAAACTTAGAGAGAGAGAGAGAGAGAGAGTTAAGTTTACCTATGAAGTGTATAGAGGTTTCGAACACTCCTGTCTGCATCGGGAGATAAATATTTGCCATTCTCCCTATCAAGGTCAAGTTCCAGAGGAAATTCGTAGCGGTCATTTATCTGTGTGCCATAGAAGGAAACATTATCAAGGTGCCATAGATAGAACCTGGACACCATAATTACAAGACTAAATACTCTTTCATTTATATTAGGGGAATACTTAAGCAACGTTTCAGACGCAAGATATTTCCTGCATTACATGGACTCCAGTATGGGAATAAATGTAGAAAGAGTGAGGACAAGTATCTGACATAGATAAATCAATTTTAAGCATGTTTTATTTTGAAGGATATGAATGAAGTATCCATACTTTGTTGCAGCCACCTAACACAGGTATGTCGAGGCACATTAAGAATCCACATAATATAGGACATTTCACAGTGAATGATGTTTAACAGTGAAAACTAAAGTTCTCAGTTTCCGAAGTTCAAACAGAAATGGCAAATTATTAGTTGCATACTAGTAAGAGGTGTCATCTGGGTTGTTGCTTCATAAAGGTAATAGTCAATCACAAGAACTATTAGGGGTCAATCGACACATTATATAACAAGGAGTAATAGTGAAATTACCTTACATATTACATTTTTTGATAGTTAGAAAGACATCATATAACAGATATTCATAGTAAAAGTTCCAGTGATATCCTTTCACTGGTAGAAAAGATATATGAACATAGACAGAACAGCACCCACATTAGCTAACTGTAGTCCTAAAAATAAGAAACTCTATCATCGAAAATACCCCCGCCCCCCTGACCTCCAAATATAGGACCTCACAGATGGGAGAAAAGGGAAACATCACATTGAAAAAGTAAATACTGTGGTTCTGGACTTCTGACAGATAATGAACCCAAGAAAAACCCTTTGTGACTGACGCATGTCCACCTTGATTTTCTTACTTTGTAATTTCTGATTTTTTAATGCTTTCTCTTTCTACATTTTCTCATTAGCAAGCCAAGTGCGGTCCCTGAAGAAGCATACTATAAATGCTTGAAGCAAAAAATAAGAAATGACACCATTCCCTGTAGGGAAAATACGAAACCACCATGAGCCTAACCAAACTGGCAATAGAAAAAAGTAAAAGTATAAAGTCATCTAGAAAGAATAGGAATCAGAAGCCAACAAACTTGCAAGTACTAACCTTAACCATTGTATCTCGCATGAAATCATATTCAAACCGCTTTAACTGAAGCTGGAGAACTGGAGGAAAGTCAATAAACAGTACACCCTTCTTAGCATCCTGAAATAAAAACAAGAATCCACTTTTGTAACAGAAACAAGCCAACAAATACGACACAGTTTCTGGCTTAAAGAAGTCCTTTGAGACACTCCATCTTAGTCTCTGAATTTCTTATGAATTAAATGCAGAAAGCTCTTAGAGGTTCAACACATCGGCACCCTAATCCTTCTCGTACTGGTGATATCTTTCACAATTGCATTTTAGACCCAACCTTAGCCTCCACCTCAGTCCCCCAACCTTAGCCTCCACCTCAGTCCCCTCAAATAAGATGTCTCCCCTTAGACTAAACATATTATTCCCCATGCATTTTGCAATCTTCAGTTACATGTGATACCCCGTACAACTGCACCCCCACCATCCCCCAAACGACTGAAAGGAAAAGGAAGGGAGGAATCAGGCTCCAAAATTTTATGCCTATCCAGTCTAGCAGATTGAAAGTTCTATTGCTTTCTCACAAAGATATCACATGTGTAAGGTTATTAATAAATCATGAGCTCAAGTTCAGGGGTTTTGGATTTGAAGTATCCAACCACCACCTTAAGCTTCTACTTTACAATACCGTATTTCTGGAGAAAATAAATGGTCACCATAGTTAAGATTAAAGCTAGGGACATCCCCACCAAATAAAGCGCAATTAAATGCTAATAGTAGGAGTACAAGACCTGCAAACCATGTTCTTCAGCATGGTACTTGTTATCGCCTTCTAGACGTTCAACTTCTACATACTTGTCAAAAGAGGCATAAACATCGTGACAGCCTTTGACATCAAGTTGAAGATCTGCAGAAGTGCATAAAATGAGTAAAGGTAAGTCTATGAACAGGCCAGTTATGATTCTACAGAAAACACAAGTATATATAGATACCATAAAATGACTCTTTTCTCGTCGATTTAAAGTCCACATTAATACATTCGATGTAATTCATGTGGTGGCCCTCAAATAACTTCTGAATTGTCCCTTCCACAACCGTGCCCTGACCAAAGCAATTATTAGAAGATCTAACAAGATGTCGAGAATGAGCAAGTCATATTTTTTGAATTATACCTTCATCTTGTCTTCAAGCTTTTCACACAAAACTCTATTTAGTTCTTGCACATCATGCTGCATAAATGAATCATAAGTGTCCCAGCCAAAGGATTTTGTTAATTCTTTTGTCGCCACACTCGTATCACTGTACTGGAGCTTATAGAATAAACTCTGCAGAGCTAATGGAATGCTCCCTGAAGGCATATCATTCTCTGTAGTCGGCATATGGTACACAGCCTGATGAATTATAATCAGGGTGAGAATCACTTCATTCAAGAAAACCAATGCCAAGAATCTACAATTTCTAACTAACTTAAAACACAATCCAACCTTTCTAAAGTAGGGAATATGGTATTGGGTTTGTAGGAGAGAGTTCATGTAACAAGTAGCTCCCTGATTTTTAAGCCCAACATATCCAGTCTCCTTCTTCGAGTCATATGTCCAGTAATCAATGACCTTACGTACAGCAACATCAGCTTCAATAACAACTCTATCATTTACGAGATATCCCTTGTTGGTATCATAAAGCTCACTTAGAAGCATGAAAGATGTGAAGCCCCAGTCACTCTCTCTTTGGTTAAACTGGTGTTGTGTCTCTGCAAACCAAAAAGAGTCCAAATGAAATGAGGATGAAAAAGACACGATCATTCTACATTAACTGCCATTTTAGGCTTCCCCGAGAGCAAAATGAGCAGGATGTTCTTGGTTTGCATTCTCACAATCAGGCCAATCTTTTATACAAAATCGTAAACACTAATCCGACATAAGTTTCACTAGACAATGCAATTGCTTGGATACAGTCAAATGCTCAAGAGCCTTTTTCTTGCAAATTTCCGTTTAAAGTGCATTGTTTACAAATTTATAAGATCTTGAATCAAGAAGCAGAAATTCTCTACTTCAAAGGTTAGGTCCACACACAAAGTTCTCCATATGTTATGTAAGTGTGTGTATGTATGTGTGTGTGTGTATATATATATACACACACAAATTTATATATATATTATTAGTTTCTCAGCACGTGCGTTGCACGTGTATGCGGAGTCATATAGTACACGCTTTTGAATAAGAATATAATAGTACACGCTTTTGTAAAATAATATAAACGCACGTGTATGCCGAGTCATATAGTACACGCTTTGGTAAAATAATATTAAATATTATTAAAATAAAATTGATAAATAACTATACATGAAAAGATAAAATAGAAGCTTTTCTTAATGATCAATGGATCATCATATGACGACTTTTTTTGTCAAGATCAAGATGATTGAATATTGTCTAAACCTACAAAATAAATAATTAAAGTTTAATTAGATACATGTGATTTTGGGATCACGTATTAAAAAGGTTGGTTGCCACAGTAAGTAATTACTTATTGTGAGACTTTAGTCCCGTCCCTTTTGAGAACTCTACAACTTGCTGAGTATTATATATTATATCAATGAGTTGATGGTCTATGGGAAACAACCTCTCTATTTCACACAAGATAGGGATAAGGTTTGCGTACACCCCACCCTTACCAAATCCCACTTGTGGGATCACACTAGTTATGTTGTTGTTGTTGTTGTTCTTGTTGTTGTAATCTCAAATGACATAGCAACTTTCAAGTATGAGATATGATCTTTCCGAATAATACCATCCATGCATATAATTCTATTACTTGAAAGTGATTTTTATATGATTTCATGCATGTATTTTATATGTACGTCAACTAATTTGCATTATGACAAAGAAATAATAATAACAACTTTTAAACATATATTATCGTAATCATAACACAGATGTATGTTCAGTTAAATATCTTGAGATCGTCACTTTAGTGATTGTCTACCCTATTATTTATAGAGGTTGAACTTTATCAAAAGTCACATGAAGTAGTAATAGATAAGAAAATAATAAGTGAACTTAAGAAAGTAGAACCTGATTTAAGAAAACACAAAGTACAAATTTTAATTTTCTATACTAAAACTGAAAACTACGTTAAAAATTAAAATTATGATCTATAACCACTATAAAAATGTAAAGTAGTCCTTTTTGGCAAACAAAGTGCATTTTGATACATATTTCTTTAAAAACATTACTCTAGTTTTTTTACTTTAAATTTGTTAAATTATAACGTACTAAAAAATTCTAAAGTAAATTCGAAGAGCATAAATAATAAACTAAAGTAACACAAAACAAAAAGAGAGCTATAAAGTAAATACAACTAAGAAAGTGCAATAGAACTATAGAAGAAAGAAAGTTTTGCTGGCGGGAAATATATACATTATTATATAATCTATCCAAGGAAATATATAGGTCAGTAACGGATTAGTAAACCATATACGCGGGCTTATAATTTTTATTTTTCTCAAATAAACAAAAGTTCAAAATTCAACAAGGTAAATATCAATAATTTATATGTATAAAAAAGAAACTTGATAATTGGGAAAAGGGGAGGAAAAATGAATCAGCACAAATTAAAAAGCACAACTTTATGGAAATTTTGAACCCGATCAACCATTGCTCCACAACTATTGTAGATGTCAAGCATGTTCATTAGTTACTATATATAAGGAGTTTTGTCTTTTTTTTGCAGTATATTTTTATACATATAAATTGAAATATTTTTTTGCAAAGCGGATTGTCAATTGCACCCCCTCCCTTAACGTAGTTTTGCCCCTGCTGGTTAAAAATGGGAGTGGCAATTCAATCTCAAAGTTAAGAAGAAGATAGGTTTGCAATAAATGATTGTGACTTTTGGTACAGAGTATGAAGCGGCAAGTTTTTCAACCAATCACACGAAAATCTAAAGTGCTTCAAACTTTTACGCCGGACAACTTAGCTGGTTTATTTCACACCTCTAAAACAAGTATTTTTGCAGAAAGATATATAGTGTGGTTTTTGAAAATGAGAAACGAAAAGATAAACCTGGATGGGAAATACATTATAAGTTGCATTTGGTAGATGAATTTGATCTTTACAGGGCTGGCAATAGGATCAAGCAACTAAAGCATATGCTTGAGGCCCCCAAATTTGAGGGGGGGCCATTTTTACCAAACATAGGCTAATAGGTTAATATTTTTGGAAAATAATGAGTACTTTTAAATAGAAAAGTAGATATTTTTATAAAAGGAAGGAGTAGATTTGAGTAAAAGTTTGGTAAATGTGAATCACTTATCCAAACTTTTTCGGTGGATAAAAAATCTAACAAGTGAAATCACTATATTCAACTTCTTACCTTTATTTTTTTCATCAGAAAATATGTAGTACAAAATTATATTTTTATAATCTTCACTCTCTTTCTTGGTTTGTCCAAGAGTCAATCTCTCACATAACATTTATACTCTTCTATATTCTCTTTCTTGCTTTTTCCGAATTCTTGTATGATAAGTTAGTAGTATTATTCTTAGAAAAATCATAGCTTAAGAGTACTATTGATAAAATATATTGCGCCACTCTTTTTTTCCCCGCGTTTCAAGCCTTGCGAGTTATTGAAGGAGCAATAAGATATTTTAGAATCAAGTCATCAATTCTTTTTGAATTAAATTCTATTATTCTAAACTTCAGATGTTATTATTATCTCATATTTGTTATTTTTGTTATTTTTACCTCATAGTTGATAGTTATATATAGTCTTTTTAATCATTTATTGGAATTTAAATATGTCAACTAAACAATATGAATCAATTTGTTCAAAACCAAAAGAATAGAGTTAAAATTGTAATATAGTCCCAAAAAAGATTATTAGGAGAAATCGATTATAAAAAGTTATTAATAATTTTGCATCTCAAAATGTTAGGAAAATAGAATCCAATTAAGTGTGTGTGTGTGTGCATATATATACATATATATATATATATATATATATATATATATATATATATATATATATATATGATTTTGTTTAAAATAAAGCTTAACGCCTCTCATCAATGTTGGCTTTAGGCCACAAATACTGTTGAGCCGCCAATTCTTCAAATTTACGAAAAGTCATGTTGGTATGATTTAGTTTGCTTTAATGTATATTAATTAACTTAAACATTGAGTATGAGGTAATTTTTATTTTGGTGAAGGCCAAAAAGATCAATAAAATTTGAAGCATATTTTTGTAATTCAACTTTTGACTTAAGGCCTTCCCACTTTTAGTATAGTATAAATATAAATAAATGTGTGTGTGTGTGTGTGTGTGTGTGTATTAATTGTGCAATATATATTGGACAAAATAACAACTTTTTGACGGCGGGCAAACACTGGTACACACATGGTATACAAAATATTGGAGAGCTAACACAAAACTATCGCAACAAATGTTACCAGATTATGTTTCCCACAGTTTTCAGTTTGAATTCCCATGATGCAAAGGCATGTTCTCGTGGCTAGCAAGAAGAGTGATGGTTCGGATAGTTGAAAATGTGAAGGAGAAAAAAAAAAAGATTTTAACAGTTAAGTGAGAATTGTGGATGGCCAGGTCTAAAATTAGTTCTAGTGGACAATGTTGAACCTGTTTAGAGTATAGTGGTCAATGCGGAGTATAATTCAGGATACGATACATAGCTCATAGCTGGACAACCAAACCTAGAAGGAGATGTCGAGCATGGAACATAGCCCCTGTAGCTCTTATGTGGGTACATTGGAGATAGAAGAATACAAAGGGGCATTCGGAAAAAATGATCTCTTGTATTAGTGGTTGTCTCTTCTTTTTGGTGCATACTTGGTGAGCCGACAAGGTCCTTGTTAGTGTAGATAATTGGTGTCACTGTGTAGAGAACTATATCTTTTTATAGGTCCTCCATTATTTTGGAATGCCATTTGTATATTAGCACTTGCTCACAACAACAATAAACTTATTACTCCCTCCGTCCTAATTTATGTACGGTGTTTGATTGGGCACGGAGTTTAAGTGGTGTTAAACAAGTCATAGACTTCGTATGGCTATATATCATCTCATCAACGGTAAAATAAAAAATTTAAAGTAAAATTGTTTCTAAATGTAAAAAGATGTCATTCTTTTTTGACAGACTAAACAAGAAAGAGTGTCACATAAAATAGGACAGCGGAAGTACTTTATTTATTTAGAAAAAACACAAATTAATGTAGCAAGATTAAGCATCACATCTTTAATTTAAGAACACAAAATTTTTGCAAGTTTTATGCAATAAACAGAAACACTTGCAATACCTTTGGCCTTGGTCTGGCAGAAGAAGGTTAAACTAATGTTACTGTTCCCTCTTAATTCTGTTTTCCACTCTAATCTAATTTGTTGATCCTACAGTAGCAAAAGAAGAGGATGCACATTCCACCCCCACACTCAAAAAGTATCGCCAGAGTTCTATCCTTCTGTCACCATTTAGGGAAAGAATTCCACACCCCAATTTAACGGAGTACAACCCCTTTCGATCATGAGCCCATCTCAAAGTCTTCTCCATTGATCACCCAGTTGCTATTCTTTAATTTTGTGATAACCTGAATCAAGCTCTTTAACTCCCAATCTTGGAAACTCCTTCTAAGGAAGATGCTCCAACTTGTCCAGCCTACACTGAGCTGTAGTCGCATTAGGATGAACATATTTTTAGGATGAACTTGTTCTTTTTTGGGCATTAGGATGAACTTGTTTTTGATAAATAGTAGCATTAGGATAAACTTTCGATGTAACAATATCAGGATAATCATTCTTCAGAAAGTTTGGCCAACCAAATATCCTTCTAGAATCTACTCTTCTGCTCATCCACAACTTTCAGAGAATTATTAATTTGAAACCCATGCCGTAGACTACTAATATATCTCCACAATCCATGACCATGTGGGATCCAACTCTGCTAATGCACCAGCTATCACTTTTTCCATACTTCTTTGTGGTACTTCTCTATAAAGAGTCTTCCTCTTGACTATATCCGCACAGAGATTTAAACAAATATCTTTATTACTGGGAATAAGGATGGCCTTGGAGAAAATTTGGAAATGTAATGCATCCCCTAGAGTGTCATGCTTTGGTTGGATTGTTTTAAAGGAAGCATGTATAACTCAGAATCTTATGAATAGTGAGATTTATTTGTGCAGCAGATGCTTCATGTGCAACATGGAAACAGAAGATGTAGATCAGTTATTTCTGCACTTCAGAATAATATCAGAACTCTGCAAAATGTTCTTGAACATTTTGTAAGTTTAATGGGTGATGCGCACATTCAAATGTCAATATTTCTAAAGCTTTGGGAAGTTAAAAAGCAGAAAAGGGATATAAAAGCCATCAGGGAAACCATAATATGTGCATCCCGTGGACCATATGGGGAGAGAGAAACACCAGATGTTTTTAAGGCAAAAGCAGATCACTTCATCAACTAAAATATTACTCAACTAAAATATTACTGTATACATCCTTTAAATTGTTGGTGTTAACTAAATGATGGGAACAACAACAACAACAACAAACCCAGTTTGATCCCATAAATGGGGTATGGGGAGGGTAATGTGTACACAGACCTTACCCCTACCTCATAGAGATAGAGAGGATGTTTCCGATAGACCCTCGGCTCAAGGAACAATGAAGATAAAGCAACCAAGTAGTAGAGAATATTAGCAATAATGCAACATGGTAACGGGCGTGAATGCCACAGCATGCATAATAAAGAACCATAAATAGGAAATTTACAAAAAATAGTCCTAGTACTACTGAATGGCCTAGGAGGAACACACTACTATCTGTCAACCTACAACCCTAATCCTCGACCTCTACACCTTCCTATCGTGGGTCATGTCCTCGGTAAGCTGAAGCAATGACATGTCCTGCCTAATTACCTCTCCCAAATACATCTTAGGCCTACCCCTTCCCTTCCTCAGACCCGGAGCATCAATGTCTCTTCTCTTCACATGCCTGAACCATCTCAGCCTCGATTCCCGCAACTTGTCCTCCACAGATGCCACTCCTACCTTGTCCCTAATAACCTCATTCCTAATCATGTGGTGTTTGATTCGGCACAAAGTTTATGAAAGAAAGGAAGACTTCTGAAATTTGTGGTTTAAAATAAGTCATAGATATTGTGTGGCTGTAAATCATTTCATTAAGGGTAAAGTAGAAATTTTAAAGAAATTATTTCTAAATAAGGAAGTATGGCATTATTTTTGGGATTGACTAAAAAGGAAAATATGATACAAAAATTAGGACAGGGGGAGTAACTTTTTAACTCTTTTTGATAAATACAAACTCTTTAACTCTATAAATAGATGAAATCTATTTTAAACTCTTATATTGTATATGGCACCCTCTTGGTGCTTTTACATTAATAAAACTATGTCGTACTTTCTCAAGAAAACTCTATATTCTTTATTGTGTCTATGCACTAATTTACCCAAAAAACGAGTTGAGCATCTCAGTGTTGTCAAAGGCGCGCTTAAGCCCTGAAGCGAGGCTCAAAACATGTTGAGCGCTTCGCCTCGCTTTGCGGGTGCTTCAGCGTTGTCATCAAGGCTTTAAGGCATACTTTTCCTTGCAATTGAGCGTGATTCTAAAGAAGCGACACTAAACAATTGATATTTCACTATCGTAATTCTTTTTCAATTTCTTTGTCCATATATTTGTTATTCAAACTTATAACTATTAGTCTTGGACTACTTATCAAAAAAAAAAACTATTAGTCTTGGACTTCACTACACATACATATTTGTATTTTTTTTCCATTTGCGCCTTTCTTCATTAAAGCCCACACATTATTTGCGCTTAAAGCCCCAACGGACCTTAGAGCTTTTTTGCGCTTTTCGCCTTTCATAACACTGGAGCATCTACCAAGTCCGAACAAAAAGATGGAGAAACAAGGAAAATTCAAGATAGAGAACTTGATATCATGGTAATACTGAACAGATTTTTTAAAACGAAATAAAAGGTCACAATAAAGATGGTTTGAGCAGATTTAATTATTCAATTGTGTCGATTCTCTTGACCATGGAGAATAAAGAGTATTCCGGCTAATCATTTTGCTCTTATGCAGTTTCTGGATGAGACGAAGCTGATTGGATGATAAATTTTTCTAAATTAAGCTGATTTGTGACGTGTAATTTTTTATATTGAGCAGAAATAGATACCTCGATAGGTAGGAAAATTAAAGAAAGTATCTAAGTTTACTTGATAACAACAACAAGCCCAGTGAAATCTCACAAGTGGGGTCTGGGGAGGGTAAAGTGTACGCAGACCTTACCCCTACCTTATGACGATAGAGAGGTTGCTTCCGAAAGACCCTCGGCTCAAGAGAAGTAAAAAATACGATGATAATTGCCTCACATCTTGTGTAATAATAGTGATAGTTAATGTGCATTATGAAGTCTTGAGCTTTATCATGTTATTTGATTGTGTAGGAGTGGTTGGAAGAAGAGTGGAGAAAAGAATAAAGCAGTGACATAGCCAGTGCCTCGCACCCACTATAGCACTGAATTCCAGTGCTATCCCCAATGCCCAGCAGTCACCATAGCACTCAATTTCAGTGCTACCATCCGTGTGGCGCGCCCCGGGCATTTCGGAGGCCAAGTTGTTCCTATTTTGCTTGGACTCGTCTAGGACTTTTCCTACACATATAAATAGTCTTTAAACTCAATTTTTTAGGGAAGTGACCCTAGCAAAGGAGAAATGTTGTCGGGCAATTTAGGAGCCGAAAATCATAGAGTTTTTCTTCCTTTCTCTTACTACTTGTAGTTTTATGCTTTCAAACATTCTTTATGATGATTAGCATGACTATGAGTGGCTAGTTCTTTATGTTCTGGGTTACGAGTGCTACATGAATGTTGATGTTTGAAGTTTGCATTGACAATTTTGATTTTATCATATTGGTTTGTTTATTTAATCATGCACTTAATTATTTGTTGCGTAGCTAACCGTGAAATACTATCTACGATTCTAGAGTTGAACTCGAAAATGAGAATTCTAAATTGCATATAGGATTAAATAGAGCAAGTTCTTGAACCTGGACATCGGGGAATGGATTCGCGGTTAGGATCGACATATACCTAATTGTCTTGCTTGGTTGATATACAGGAATTATAAATGTGTTCTTGTTAGTCCTAATTTAATAGACATATAGGCATTAGGTTAACTTGAATAGGCGAGTAAGAACTCGACGGATTCTTACGAGTAACATCAACAAACCAGATAAATCAATTAGTCAGTTTAAGCAGAGAACGCATACAGGATTGTTAGTTAGCCTATAACCCTGGAATATCTTCTCTCATTGATTTTTATCCCAAGTTGCCCACGTGCTTCATTCGATCTCTAGTTTACTTGATTGCTGTACAGTTTCTTTTGTAGTTAATTAATCACCAACACACTTTGAGTAAAACCACTTGAATAGATAATTAGTTTGAGTTTAATTTAGTTAATGGTTAGTCATAAGTCTTTGTGGGAATGATACTCTACTTACTACTTTATTACTTGTCGACCGCGTATACTTGCGTGTGCGTTTGGCCCCAACATTACTCGTCAAAAGCATAATATATGTAGTCTCCAGACAAGATACTACAGAAAATGGGCAGCATAGTATGATCGAATTAGTAGATGTAAACTTACATTCTCTGAGAGAGATAAGGAACCAACTTTATTCAATGATAAAATGACACAAAAAACCTCGACAATGAGAAAAAGATAGTAAATTTCACCAAGCATCATATCCATAAGCTCTAAATGAAGGTATACTTAAAAGACATGTCCTTTGACAACCCTAAGAAAATGCGAGAAATGATAAAGAAACCTTTTTTTAAAGAAAGTTTAAGATAGGCGTATAGCATACAAACATAAAGGTACAACTGAGAATGAGTTACAGTTAAAAAGTGAGATTTCATACTTTCTTCCAAAATAAATCCCAGTAAGTGCTTCAAACAAGAAGGCTTCCTAATATATAAAACGGCAATGAAGAGCAAAGCACACTGAAATACCACATTAATAACATAAATAGATCTGGAATTCAAACTTGAACTGCACAAGATAATACCTTTTTTCACAGTATACTTGGGATTTACTTGATTCACAACAGCTAAGCTGAACTGGGCATACCTACTCCACCCATATGGAAGTGCAGCTGAATCTGCTACATCTAAGTACATCGACAAACAATCCACATTATTTCCTTTTGGAAATATTAGCACTCTCCTGAAAAAAACCAATGACATACGGACACCAATTATAACACTTTATTACAAAACTTAACGACCAAGATAACTGATATACTTCCCTTTTTTTAAGGGAAGTCTCAGATAAGTGATAATTTTTCACTAACCATTTATAACTACCAACATTGAAAACCTCAGAATATAACTTCTTCACTGATAGCCGAGAGAAATTATCAATTGTCCAAGTAAACCGCGAAGCCTGCGGCTCATCCACGGCTTGATTCTCCACTGCACTAGCATTCTCAGTCGGCGTCACTGAAAATCACATTGACCAATATAAACATGGCAATTCTAAGCATAACCCTGATCAACTCAAACCTATAATATTCTTTGTAATAGGGATGCAGGCAGAGCTAAAATAATACAAGGAGGTGGGAGCAAAACCTTTTATAATTAAATCTTAAATATCTGAAGTTGTCAAAAAGGGGCAATAAGAGAGATGTGTAGGAAAAAGTTTGGAGCACCAAATCTCCTAGAAAGTAGCTTAGTTTGTTTAGCGTTCTGTGTGAGATGCTATTTTAACGGCATATAACTCAAGAAAGAGGAGGATAGTTGTGAGTTGGTGTTGCATATTCAAAGAATCGGGAGAAAATACTAATCATCTCTTTTTGCATTGCAAGTAGGCTTCACAACTATCAAAACTTGATTGACAATGACAAATAGTCGTGGATGTTGCCAACGACAGTGGAGAAAGCAATCGCAAGTTAGAGATTGGAGAGGATTGGAAATGAAAGGAAGGTAGCATGGAAGACGGTGCCACCTCGTCCGTTTTGCGGTATATGGAGCAAACTAAAAAGGAGATTATATTATACTAGTGAGAACAGTGCAGAAAGCATTAAGAAAGCTCTTTGTTTCAGTTGTATTTTTGGTACAAGGAGAAGAAACCATGGTGTGTGGACAGTTCTTCAAACTTGGCGAAAATTACTTGTAGTTAATTTTTTTACACCGAATTGGTGCTTATTAATGAAGGAAATAACTTGCATTATCAAAACAATAATCATAATGATAAACCAAGACAGCTAAATGGTCAAGATGACCCAACCTTCCATGGGCTGAGGACCTTCAACTAAGGGTTGAGGACCTTCAACCATGTCTGCACGTGGCACCAGCATCTCCTCCTCTTCTTGATGCTGCATTTTGGAATTTCATTAACTGCTAAAATAATTAAACAAAAAGCAAGAAAAAAAAACATATGGACAAGAAAATCAAAAACCTCACAAAAGCATATAATGATTAATGAATTCAAAAATCTATGATCCTTTAAAACCCTAACCCTCTTACCCTGATTCAAGAGCCCTACAGTATTCAATTCATTTATTTTAAAGAAAAGAAAACCTACATTTTTCTCTATCCACAGTGGTTCAATTCAATTCACTCCAAAACCCATAATTTCACAACCAAAACCAAAAAGGATCACACACCACCCACCCCTACACTTTACCCCTCAGCCTTCTCCCTCCCCCCTCCCCCCTCCCCCATCATGTACACGCAATCAAGCAAAATACCAGCAGCAATTAATATTTTCACGGCCAACAAACACATACATAACGATAGTAAAAAATGAAAATTGAGAGTTAGTAATGTAGGAGAAAGAAAGACTCACATCCAACGGTTGAGAATTCAGCATGGTCATGCTTGGTGATAGAACTACCGTCCGATCACACGAACGAAGGGAAAGAGTAATAGGGGTAGGACTGAGGGGTGGGTGGGTTAGGAAGAAGAGAGATGTAGAGAGAGAGATGAGAGAGATTCTGAAAATTGGTGTTGTATTTGGGGGTGGGTTTTCGATGGGGGAAAGAGGATATGAATGGAATTAAGGGAAAGGTTAGGGATAAATTAGGGGAAGGAGAAATATTTGTGGGAAACTACTACACGTTTCTTGTATGCACGAAGGCATTTCTGACATCTAATAAGAAGCTGCCACGTAGAAAGCAGACCTCTTGGCGGCGGGAAAAATGATTGACGTGCAACACAAGGAGTGGATAAAGGCTCTCATAGTACATGTCAATTAATTCGATGCTTGTAGGCTGACAAATTATACTTTACGTAATTTAGGAATTATTATTTATTTAGAATAATAGCATCCAGTTAAGCCTCTCAATTGGGCTGGGTTGGCTCATGTCCGGACCGCCACGGCTCTTATAGCCTATTTGGCCAAGTTTCTAAAATCAGTTTATTTTTAAAAAAAATAATAATTTAAAATAATTTTGTCAAAAGTATTTTTGATGAAAAACAATTTATGTTTGACTAACTAATTTGAAAAACACTTTTGAGCAGCAATTAGTGTTTGGCCAAGCTTTTAAAGAGTGATTCTAAATGTATATTTTCTCAAAAATGTTTTTAAAAAAAAGTCTTTTTGGAGAGACGCTACTTTTTTCTGCTTCTCCAAAACTGCTTCTGCTTCTCCTCAAAAGTACCTTTTTTTCTTCCAAAAGTTTGGCCAAACATTTCAACTTTGAAAAAAAAAATATTTTTTTGAAAAAAAACATTGTTTTTGAAGAAAAAAAATGCTTCTGGGTTTGAAGAAACTTGGCCAAACAGGCTATTAACAGGACTGATGAGGTAGGGTCGAATAGAGGGGTGTTGGATTAATTAGTGTTTGATAGGAGTATTTGAAAAGAGGTTGTTTTGACCCTCATTGGAAAAAGAAAGAAAGGAAGAAGCGTTTAAAAGCACTTCTTTGTCTTATATAGTTTGAATTTTTTAAATGATGTTTTGGAGGGAAATTAGAATTTTACTATATTATTATTAATAATTAAGATTGGGCTTTGGGCCAATTATGTAGCCCGAAATTATTATTTCAGTCACCTATTATTTTATTAATTAACAACATTTTTAAATTAATTTCAGGAAAATATTTTTTTACTAGTTTTTTTTTTTAAATTCAAAATAGGTGACTATTAGTTATAAAAGGTGTCTGTTATGAAGAGATGAGCATGTTAACTCCAACAGACTCCTAGAGGTATTATAATATCCATATCACCTCCAAAACGAAAAAAATATATGAAAATTTATATCTCTTTCTCTTCTACTTATTTTATTTTTCAACTCATAAATATTATGTTCTTGTGAAAAATTCGAGTTAATTGTTGAAACTCGAATTTCAGAGGCTTTGTAAAATCTTGGAAGAATTCTGCTATTATTCCTGCAGCGACAAAGTATGAAGCTTAAATTTTTTAAGGACGGTGATTAGACTATCGAAGCAAGATTATTTCATCCCGTTATTTTTCTAACAATCTTAAGAAAATTTAATCAATACTGCAATGGAGGCTTCTGGTAGTGATTCTGGTTTCATAAGGTGTTCGAAGTGTTAAAACTGGATCGATTTGATGGTTCGAATTTCACCCGCTGGAAAGACAAATTGTTGTTATTTCTCACGGAGTTGGGAAGAGCATATATGTTGAGTTATGATCTTCCTGCAATACCAGAACCTGCTGCTCAAGATTCTGACGAAATTAAAGTGGCACGCAAAAAACGTGAAAATGATGAGGTGCGTTGTAGAGGTTTTATTTTAAACTCACTTTCTGATCGTTTATATAATTTGTTTCGTCCTCGCAAATCACCACAAGAAATATGGAAAGCCTTGGAGCATAAATATACTACTGCGAAACAAGGAACAGACAGATTCCTTGGAATGATTTATTTTGAATTTCAAATAGTAGATGGAAAATCTGTTATGGAACAGGTTGATGAGTTGCTTGTCTAGATTTCTAAACTCAAAGATTTTAAATCGATGTTTCTGAATCTCTTGAAGTGGTTGTTGTACTTGGAAAACTATCAACCACTTGGAATGACTATAGTAAGAAATTATTACATTCTTCCGAAGACTTTAATGTGGAACACTTGACAAAGCATATTCGAATTGAAGAAGAGACACGGAAAATGTAAAAATAAATATGCTGCAGAAACTGGTTCAAAGGTGAATTATGTTGAGTCTAGTAAGGCAAACAATTCTGGAAATAAGTCTAGAAAGAAGAGAAAGTTTGAGGCTGCTCCAAAGGAAAATTCTTCTAATAATAAGAAGGGGATGTGTTATACTTGCGGTAAAATGGGCCATTATAAGAAAGATTGTAGCCTACTAGACTGGCTGACCTCTTCACTATACTTTCACTAAAGTTATGTTCTTTGACCTCAATTTTCGAACCTGTCGATCCAAAATGGCCACCGACTCCACATCATAAGTCAAATCCCCATCTAACTGAACCGTGCTGAAATCCAAAACATGAGACGGGTCACCGAAATACTTCCGGAGCATGGAAATACAAAACACTGGATGAACACTCGATAGACTAGGTGGCAATGCAAGCTTGTAAGCCACCTCTCCAATCCTCTCAAGCACCTCAAAAGGCCCAATATACCGAGGGCTCAACTTCCCTTCCTCCCGAACCTCATAACACCCTTCATGGGCGACACTCTGAGCAATACCTTCTTCCTCACCATGTAAGTAACATCACGAACCTTCCGACCGGCGTAGCTCTTCTATCTAGACTGTGCAGTGCGAAGCCGATCCTGAATCAACTTAACCTTGTCCAAAGCATCCTGAACCAAGTCAATACCCAATAGCCTAGCCTCACCCGGCTCAAACCAACCAACTGGAGACCGACACCGCCTCCCATACAAGGCCTCATACGGAGCCATCTGAATAATCGATTGGTAGTTGTTGTTGTAGGCAAACTCTACAAGCAGCAGAAACTGATCCCAAGAACCCCCCTGAAATCCATGACGCAAGCATGTAGCATATCCTCCAATATCTTAATGGTGCGCTCGGATTGTCCGTCAGTCTGAGGGTGGAATGTTGTACTCAACTCAACCCGTGTGCCTAACTCTCGCTGCACTGCTCTCCAAAAACTGTGATGTGAACTGTGTGCCCCGATCTGAAATGATGGACACTGGTACACCGTGAAGGCAAACAATCTCGCAGATATAGATCTCAGCAACCCGCTCTGATGAATAGGTAGTCCCAACTGGAATGAAATGCGCGGATTTGGTCAACTGATCCACAATCACCCAAATAACTTCAAACTTCCTCGAAGTCCGTGGGAGCCAAAGTCTGTGGTTATATGCTCCCATTTGCACTCCGGAATCTCAAGCCACTGAAGCAAACCACCCGGCCTCTGATGCTCATACTTCACCTGCTGAAAATTCAAGCACCGAGCTACAACTCCACGATGTCTTTCTTCATCTTCCTCCACCAATAGTGCTGCCTCAAGTCCTGATATATCTTCGCGGCACCCGGATGAATGGAATATCGCGAACTGTGGGCCTCCTCAAGAATTAACTCATGTAATCTATCTATATTGGGCACACAAATACGACCTTACATCCGCAACACCCCATCATCCCCAATAGAACCCTTCTTGGCATCACTGTGCTGAACCGTGTCCTTAAGGACAAGCAAATGGGGGCCGTCATACTGACACTCTCTGATGTGATCATTTAAGGAAGACCGATAAATCACATAAGCCAGAACCCGACTAGGCTCCAAAACATCTAACCTCATGAACTGATTGGCCAAGGCCTGGACATCTGATGCAAGCAGTCTATCACTAACAAGAATGTTTGCGAGGTTACCCATACTCACCTCCTTCCTACTCAAGGCATCAGCCACCACATTGGCCTTACCAAGATGATACAAAATGGTGATATCATAGTCCTTTAGCAGCTCCAACCATCTCTGCTACCTCAAATTTATATCCTTTTGCCTGAACAAGTGCTGAAGACTTTGATGATCCGTAAATACCTCACAAGACACACCGTAGAGATAATGCCTCCAAATCTTCAATGCATGAACGATGGCTGCCAACTCCAAATCATGAACGAGGTAGTTCTTCTCATGTGATGACCCAAAATGTCATCTTTAAATTTAATAATTAATTATGTGATCTAAGCACTATTTACCATTACTCGACTTGCATGTGCAGTCCGTAAAAAAAAATCGGAAAGTTTTCAGGTGAAAAAATAGATTAAAATGTGAATTAGATGTTTAAAACACAACTGAGTTGACTTTGTCAACATTTTGAGCAAACGGACTTGGATCAGTATTTTGACAGTTTCGGTAGGTCTGTATCGTGAATTGGGACTTGGGAGTATGTCCGGAATCAAATTCCGAGGTCCCTAGCCCGAGATATGGAATTTTGATGAAAAATTTAAAGTTTAAGTTCAAATAGTGACCGGATGTCGAATTATGTGCAAATGACCCCGAAATAGAATTTTGATGATTCCAACAGCGCCGTATGGTGATTTTGTAATTAGGAGCGTGATCAGAATGTTATTTGGAAGTCCGTAGTGGAATTAGGCTTGAAATGCTGAAAGTTGAATTTTTGGAAAGTTTGACCGAGGGGTTGACTTTTTGATATCGGGGTCAAAATCTGATTCTGAAAATTTTCATAGCTCCGTTATGTCATTTATGACTTGCGTACAAAATTTGAGGTCAATCGGACTTGATTTGGTAGGTTCCGGTGTTGTTTGTAGAAATTGAAAGTTTCAAAGTTCATTAGGCTTGAATCTATGTGTGATTCATGATTTTAGCGTTGTTTGATGTGATTTAAGGTTTCAAATAAGTTCGTATGATGTTTTAGGACTTGTTGGTATATTGGGTTGAGGTCCCGAGGGCCTCGGGTGAGTTTCGAATGGTTAACGGATCAAAAGTGAGACTTAGCTGCTCCAAAAGCTACTACAATTTTTCTGTTGGAAATGCTGTCAAAATCGAACTTCCTGGAAAAAACAAATTGAGACGAGGATCGAAGGCAGGCTCGAGATCCATGATCTATAGCAGGCTCGAGAGCCATGATCGAAGGCCACTGATCGAAGCCCCAGGATCGAGGGCTATGACCAAGGCCAGTGATCGAAGGCCATAAAGATCGAAGCCATGATCGATAGCCAGGATCGACGGCTGTGATCGAGCCCCAGGGTCGAGGGCCATGATCGTACTCCCCATGATCGGACTCCCATGATCGAGGTCCAGGATCGGACTCCACGATCGAGGTCAGCCTGGACAGATCCGTAAGTTATAAAAATAGGGGGGCTTCGTCCCATTCGCCATTTTTAACAAGTTGGAGCTTGAGCAGAGGCGAATTTTTGATATATTTTCAAGAAAAAACATTGGGGTAAGTGTTCTTAACTCAATCTTGGTTAGATTACCCGAATCCATCACTGTTTTTAACATTTAATTGGTGATTTAAGTAGAAAAAATTTGAAAGCCCTCTTGGATAGATTTGAGTTTATGAGGGTCAAATCGTTATTGGAATTTAGTCATTTTGGGTATGGTTAGACTCGTGGTTGAATGTGCGTTCATATTTTGTAACTTTCGCCGGATTCCGAGATGTGGGCCCCACGGGCAAATTTTGAGCTAATTTCGGATTTTATTGAAAAATATAATATTTTCTTATAAAATTGATTACTATAATTTTTGTTGAGTGTATCGAATTAATTATGACTAGATACGAGTCGATCGGAGTCGAAAAATCGAGGAAAAAACATAATACTTGGTTAAATTGGAGCAAGTTGAGGTAAGTGACTTGTCTAACCTTGTATGGGGGAAATTTCCCCTAGAATTGATATTAATGTGATTATTGAAAAGTGTTGAAGGTCGTGTACACGAGGTGACGAGTGTGTACACGGGCTAAATGTGAAAGATTATATTTTTAAATTGTGTAGATCATTGTTTCGCATTTATTAAATTATTTTATCTTGTTATATTATTCATCATTGATCTGTGATATATATTTTAAATTTGTTTGACTTTTTTCTGCTAATTATTTTACCTGTTTAATTGAAACTTGGTTTCTTTTATACTGTGCATTATTTGAAGGTTGATTTTCTTTAAATTAAATATTATTAATATGAAGTATTTGACATTTTTAAATTTGATTTTTGAGACAACGTATTAAAAATTTGAAATATTATTTTCTTGAATTATTTATTCTTGAATATTTTCGTAAGATTTTTTTTTTGGTACTCATTGTGATGGAGCCGTGAGCTCTTTATTGTGGAAATAATATTATTGTTGGATTATTCTGGCATGAGCCGTGAGCTGTTTATTATTGAAAAATATTATTGTTGATTTATTGTGAAAAATTAAAATATTAGGCACTTGAGGTACAAATTATGATATATTATGATATTAATACGCATGCGGTGGTATAAGGTCTGTGTATTGAAACGCATGCAGTGAGATAAGGGTGGCTTGATACGCGTGGCTAGTAGGGGTGACTACTAGAAGTCATGCGGTGTGATAAGGGTGGCTAAAATGCGAGATGCTATTTCGGAAAAAATATTTTCTTTAAATAAATTGTGAAGGCTCCCGCGGTGAGATAAGAAAATGTGATATTGTGAAATTATTTATAATTTGGGACTACGAGGCGGTACCTCTGTAGTGCCCTTGTTGATATTGATTTATGGTCATAGTTGCCTTCGATTAATTGTTGTGATTTTCATAAAGTTGAAGGAAATTCTATTTTGATTCCACGAGATATTATTTGCAATTATTTTGTGTCATTAAATGTGACATACTACTTGATTCATTTTCATTGTCATTTTATCTTATAATATCGTTTAAACATTTTACCATGCCATTATTTATTCTCCAGTAGGGCCTGACCTAACCTCGTCACTACTCTACCGAGGTTAGGCTTGGCACTTACTGGGTACCGCTGTGGTGTACTTATACTACGCTTATGTACATCTTTTTGTGCAGATCCAGGTACATCTTATCAGACCACGCATCAGTAAACTAGTTGTACGAGGAGACTTCGAGGTATATCTGCCAACGCCCGCAGACTCCGGAGTCCCCTTCTATTCTTGTTATGTTGCTTCCTTATTTTCTTTAGACTCTGTTATATAGAGACATCGAGGATAAATTCTTAGAAGCTTGTGACTTATTTCTAACAGGTTTTGGGAGTTGAAATTGTTTGAATTGTAGTTTAATTATTTCAGATATTTATTATTATTCCGCATTGATAGGCTTACCTAGTCTTAGAGACTAGGAGCCATCACGACATCCTACGGAGGGAATTTGGGATCGTGACAAGTTGGTATCAGAGCTCTAGGTTCATAGGTGTCATAAGTCACAAGCAGGTTTAGTAGAATCTTGCGGATCGGTACAGAGACGTCTGTACTTATCTTCGAGAATATATGGAACTGTTAGGAAATATTCACTTCTTTGACTCCTTATCGTGCGGCATTGATTTAGCTTGAAACATATATCTTATATTCCTTTGTATCCACTCGTGTATGACATTGCGCACTCGGTATTAGTTGTGCGTCGATGGTTCGTGATGCCGTAGATGGACTATGAGGGGGCCAAAGATGCTCAAACATTGCCTCAACGTGTGGTTCCGACTGAAGATGCGGGCGTATTGAGAGATCACCTAGTGAATCATGTGGGGGTGCAACGGACGTTGGCGTCTGGTTGATTTATACAAGCTGTGAAGCTTATTATTGTGGATCATCGGACGTTGTGACCTATGACTTCGCGCCGAGTTGGGGGGGAGGGGGGTCCACTACCAATAGGTGGATTACGGGGTCATGTATTATATTAGTTTTGGCAAGAAATGTATATATGTGGTACTGAAAGGTTCCCTAAAATTTACACATGTTTAAGACATGAGATTTTGTAGAGGATAAGGTTGGGACTTGCGGTATGTCCGCCTCCTTAATAATCCTATACTTCAATACCAAAAGAGTTATAGAAATAACTCTAAATTTGTAGAAGGTCTACTCAGCGTGGACGTCACTGTTGCGGATTTTGGGGTGCTTCGGAGGAAGTACACTTGTTGACGAGAGTCTGGACTATGTGGTTCGTGACAATATTTGTCTGTATGGAGCTCTACTTTTGTGATCGTTGTATATAAATAGGAGTAAGGGTTACCCCAAAGAAGAATCGAAGAGTATGTTAAGAAATTGGTCAGCTCAACAGTATTGAGTCAGCATAACAAAGAAGAAATTTGCCTTGGGAGAGATAATTCTCCACCAGTATTCATGGCAAGACTATGAAGAGGGCAGACTAACCAATTGAAAACCGCCCACTTGGCTCAGTTCTCAGAAACGCTTTTGAAAGAGTTTGTTTCCCGGACTCTCCGTAATGCGTGGCATATATGGTTTGAACGGTTGCGTCAGATCACCATTGATGGTGTCAGAATATGCCATCAAGTTCAATAAGTTAGCCCGTCATACTTCATTTCTGCTAGTTGTACAAATTACCAAGATATTAGAATATGTTCGGGGTGAGGAATAAAGGAAACTAAGGAGACCAAGATGTCTCGAGGTTCTGGGGGATTTAGTAGATTCTACTCTGCAAGTATAAATCATTATGGAGGGGGCTCGGGTAGTCGGGCAGCCTAGTCCGCACATCGGTTTACTCGGGGTGCTCCAGTAAGTTCTTTTAATGCACCACAGACATGAGTTCCTACAATGGTTATTCCAGTTATCTGGCACAGACTCAATATGAGCAGCCTAACCCGCAAAGGGGTTGTTATGAATACGGTGATACTAGGCACATCGTGAGAAAATTATCCCAAACTTGGGAGAGACTTATTTCATCAAAGCACTAAGGCTACATACCCCATTACGGTTACTACACCACCCACACGACTAGTTAGGGGTGGAGTACAGACGGGTAGAAGGCGTCCTAGAGGTGGAGACCCAACCATTGATATATTTGTTTTACGATATGGCGGAGGTCGCTACATCAGATGGTGTCGTTACAGGTAGGACCTCGATTTAATATAAAGGAATAATTTCCTTAACTTGATTCGGTTCTCAATATCGAAAAGAGTCCTCCTATTGTGCTCCACTTATGAGTGAGCTTCATAATTCTATAATCTACTTATGTGTTTACCCCTGTTGGGTGATTTTATGGAGATAACTATGCCTATCATTTTGTGTTGGTCACTAATAAGAGTTGCGAGGCTAAATGTGGCTTTCTGTTACTCATTTCGGTAAATTTTTATGTAAATTTCGAATAATTAATTGCAAATTGTGAATTATATGCCCTACCGATGAGGGGTTCATTATGTGTTGTGATTTGGTGTAACCGAAATTATTTAAAAGGAGAAAATGGAAATTTTCAATTGGCACGATTTGCATATTACTTGTGAATCAGAACTGAGGACGAGATCCTCACATTTTTATATAAATTGATATGTTTAAACCGGGCTACGAGCTGCAGTGGAAGTTATATAAGGACGAGATCCTTGTGAGGAAAATTCTTGTGTTTAAGTTCTCCCTTGTGAAATTAAATTTGTACTATAGTACTAATATGGAGTCATGCCTATTAGGCTTATTTGAAAATTCTTATATGAAATTCTCTGTGCATAGTTGTCAAATTCGTGTTGTAATTATTAATTTTTAACCTACGAGGTAGGTGCACGCCTAGGTGGCGTTAAATGTGACTCGTTAATTCGGGTAAATAATTATGAGGTCTTCATACCTCGCATCTAGTTATCGGTATTGTGAAGGTTTGCAACGAGATTTTTGTTAACATGAGGTTAAATGACAATTCTGTAATTGATTATGAACAACTATTAAGACCAAATTGATCCAAGAGGGTGCCCCATTTACAGGGTCAGACGAGTGTGAGTTGAGCTTTCAGAAGCTCAAGATCACTTTGACTCCGACACAAGCGTTGGTATTACTTACATGTTCAAGGTCTTATACTGTGTATTGTGACGTGTCGCGTATTGGTCTCGGCGTGATGTTGATGCAAGATGGTAGGGTGATTGCCTATGCATCCAGACAGTTAAAGGTACATGAGAAAAAAAAAACAAAAAAATTCGGTCCACGACCTTGAGTTAACAGCTATTGTTCGTGCCTTGAAGAATTTGGCGGCATTATTTGTATGGTGTCCATTGTGAGGTCTACACCGATCACCGAAGTCTACAACATCTGTTTAAACAGAAGGATCTTAATTTGCGGCAACGGAGATGGTTGGAGTTGCTTAAGGATTATGATATCAACATTCTCTATCATCCTGGGAAGGCCAATGTAGTGGCCGATGCCTTGAGTCGTAAGGCGGAGAGTTTGGGCAGCTTAGCATATTTACCGGTAGCAGAGTGGCCTTTGGCCTTGGATATTCAGGCCTTGGCCAACCAGTTTGTCAGATTGGATGTTTCTGAACCGAGTCGAGTTTTGGCTTGTGTGGTTTCTCAGTCTTTTCTTTATGATCGTATCAGGGAGCGTCAGTATGATGATCCCCATTTGCTTGTCCTTAAGGATACAGTTCAGCACGGTGATGCCAAAAAAGTCGCAATTGGAGATGACGGTGTATTACGGATGCAGGGCAGACTATGTGTGCCTAATGTAGATGGTTTTCGTGAATTGATTCTCTAAGAGGCTCACAGTTCACGGTACTCCATACATCCGGGTGCTGCGAAGATGTAGCAGGACTTGAGGCAACATTATTGGTGGAGGAAGATGAAGAAAGACATAGTGGAGTATGTAGCTTGGTGTCTAAATTGTCAACAAGTGAAATATGAGTATCAACGACCGAGTGGATTGCTTCAGAAGTTAGAGATTCCAGAATGGAAATGGGAGAGGATCACTATGGATTTCATTGTTGGGCTCCCACGGACTCAGAGGAAGTTCAATGCAGCTTGGGTGATTGTGGATAGATTGACCAAGTCAGCTCATTGCAATCCTATGATGACTACCTACTCTTCCGAGCAGTTGGCTCGAATCTATATTCGCGAGATTGTCAGATTTCACGGCATACCGATATCTATCATCTCTGACCGGGGTACGCAGTTTACATCACGGTTCTAGAGGGCAGTACAATGTGAGTTGGGTACTCGGGTAGAGTTGAGTCCAACATTTCACCCTCAGACGGACGGGCAGTCCGAACGCACTATTCAGATACTGGAGGATATGCTTCGTGCGTGTGTGATAGATTTTGGGGGTGCTTGGGATAAGTTCTTACCACTTGCGTAGTTTGCTTACAACAACAGTTGCCAGTCAAGCATTCAGATGGCTCCGTATGAGGCCTTGTATGGTAGGTGGTGCCGGTCCCCAGTGGGTTGGTTCGAACCGGGCGAGGCTAGGCTCTTGGGTATAGACTTGGTTCAGGATGCCCTGGAAAAGGTTAAGATGATTCAAGATCGACTTCGTACAGCCCAATCTAGACAGAAGAGTTATGCGTATCGGAAGGTTCGCGATGTTGCATTCATGGTTGGTGAGCGGGTATTGCTCCGGGTTTCGCCTATGAAGGGTGTGATGAGGTTCGAGAAGAAGGGCAAGTTGAGCCCTAGGTATATTGGGCCTTTTGAGATTCTTGAGAGAGTTGGAGAGGTGGCTTACAAACTTGCACTACCACCTAGCCTTTCTGCGGTTCATCCGGTATTCCATGTTTCTATGCTTCGGAAATATCACAGTGATCCGTCTCATGTGTTAGACTTCAGTTCGGTTCAGTTGGACAATGATCTATCTTATGTTGAGGAACCAGTGGCTATTTTAGATAGACAGGTACGAAAGTTGAGGTCAAAGAACATTGCTTCCGTGAAGGTTCAGTGGAGGGCTCATCCGGTCGAGGATGCGACTTGGGAGGCCGAGCATGATATACGCAGCTGTTATCCACACTTATTCACCAGCTCAGGTACTTTTTCTAACTCCGTTCGAGGACGAACGTTTGTTTTAGAGGTGGAGAATGTGATGACCCAAAATGTCATCTTTAAATTTAATGATTAATTATGTGATCTAAACACTATTTACCATTACTCGACTTGCGTGTGCAGTCCGTAAAAAATTTTCCGGAAAGTTTTCAGGTGAAAAAATGGATTACAATGCGAATTAGATGTTTAAAACACAATTGAGTTGACTTTGGTCAACATTTTGAGCAAACGGACTCGGATCAATGTTTTGACAGTTCCGGTAGGTCCGTATCGTGAATTGGGACTTGGGCGTATGCCCGGAATCAAATTCCGAGGTCCCTAGCCCGAGATATGAAATTTTGATGAAAAATTTAAAGTTTAAGTTCAAATAGTGACCGGATGTCGAATTATATGCAAATGACCCCGGAATAGAATTTTGATGATTCCAACAGCTCCGTATGGTGATTTTGGACTTAGGAGCGTGATCAGAATTTTATTTGGAAGTCCGTAGTGGAATTAGACTTGAAATGCCGAAAGTTGAATTTTTGGGAAGTTTGACCGAGGGGTTGACTTTTTGATATCTGGGTCGAAATCCGATTCTGAAAATTTTCATAGCTCCATTATGACATTTATGACTTGCGTACAAAATTTAAGGTCAATCGGACTTGATTTGATAGGTTCCGGTGTTATTTGTAGAAATTGAAAGTTTCAAAGTTCATTAGGCTTGAATCTATGTGTGATTCGTGATTTTAGCGTTGTTTGATGTGATTTGAGGTTTCAAATAAGTTCGTATGATATTTTAGGATTTGTTGGTGTATTGGGTTGAGGTCCCGAGGGCCTCAGGTGAGTTTCGGATGGTTAACGGATCAAAAGTGGGACTTAGCTGCTGCAATTTTTCTGTTGGAAATGCAGTCAAAATTGAACTTCCTGAAAAAAAGGAAATCGAGCCGAGGATCGAAGGCAGGTTCGAGATCCACTAATCGAAGCCCCAGGATCGAGGGCTATGACCAAGGCCAGTGATCGAAGGCTATAAAGATCGAAGCCATGATCGATAGCCAGGATCGACGGTTGTGATCGAGCCCCAGGGTCGAGGGCCATGATAGGACTCCCATGATCGAGGTCCAGGATCGGACTCCACGATCGAGATCAGCCTGGACAGATCCGTAAGTTATAAAAACAGGGGGGCTTCGTCCTATTCGCCATTTTTAACAACTTGGAGCTTGAGCAGAGGCGAAGTTTTGATATATTTTCAAGGAAAAACATTGGGGGTAAGTGTTCTTAACTCAATCTTGGTTAGATTACCCGAATCCATCACTGTTTTTAACATTTAATTGGTGATTTAAGTTGGAAAAATTTGAAAGCCCTCTTAGATAGATTTGAGGATTTGAGGGTCAAATCGTTATTGGAATTTAGTCATTTTGGGTATGGTTAGACTCGTGGTTGAATGAGCGTTCATATTTCGTAACTTTCGCCGGATTCCGAGATGTGGGCCCCACGGACAAATTTTGAGCTAATTTCGGATTTTATTGAAAAATATAATATTTTCTTATGAAATTGATTACAATAATTTTTGTTGACTATATCGAATTAATTATGACTAGATACGAGTCGATCGGAGTCGAAAAATCGAGGAAAAAGCATAATACTTGGTTAAATTGGAGCAAGTCGAGGTAAGTGACTTGTCTAACTTTGTGTGGGCCTAGAATTGATATTAATGTGATTATTGAAATGTGTTGAAAGTCGTGTACATAAGGTGACGAGTGTGTACACAGGCTAAATGTGAAAGATTATATTTTTAAATTGTGTAGATCATTGTTGCGTATTTATTAAATTATTTTATCTTGTTATATTCTTCATCATTAATCTGTGATATATATTTTAAATTTGTTTGACCTTTTCTTGCTAATTGTTTTACCTGTTTAATTGAAACTTGGTTTCTTTTATACTGTGCATTATTTGAAGGTTGATTTTCTTTAAATTAAATATTATTAATATGAATTATTTGACATTTTTAAATTTGATATTGAGACAACGTATTAAAATTTTGAAATATTATTTTCCTGAATTATTTATTCTTGAATATTTTCGTAAGATTTGTTTTTGGTACTCATTGTGATGGAGCCGAGAGCTCTTTATTGTGGAAATAATATTATTGTTGGATTATTCTGGCATGAGCCGTGAGCTCTTTATTATTGAAAAATATTGTTGTTAATTTATTGTGGAAAATTGAAATATTAGGCACTTGAGGTGCAAATTATGATATATTGTGATATTAATACGCATGTAGTGGTATAAGGTCAGGGTATTGAAACGCATGTGGTGAGATAAGGGTGGCTTGATAAGCGTGGCTAGTAGGGGTGACTACTAGAAGTCATGCGGTGTGATAAGGGTGGCTAAAACGCGGGATGCTATTTCGGAAAAAATATTTTCTTTAAAATAAATTGTGAAGGCTCCCGCGGTGAGATAATTAAATTTGATATTGTGAAATTATTTATAATTTGGGACTACGAGGCGGTACCTCGGTAGTTCCCTTGTTGATATTGGTTTATGGCCATAGTTGCCTTCGATTAATTGTTGTAATTTTCATAAAGTTGAAGAAAATTCTATTTTGATTCCACGAGATATTATTTGCAATTATTTGGTGTCATTAAATGTGACATACTACTTGATTCATTTTCATTGTCATTTTATCTTATAATTTTATTTAAATATTTTACCATGCCATTATTTATTTTCTAGTAGGGTCTGACCTGACCTCGTCACTACTCTACCGAGGTTAGGCTTGGCACTTACTGGGTACCGCTGTGGTGTACTCATACTATGCTTCTACACATCTTTTTGTGCAGATCCAGGTACATCTTATCAGACCACGCATCAGTAAACTAGCTGTACGAGGAGACTTCGAGGTATATCTGCCAACGCCCGCAGACTCCGGAGTCCACTTCTATTCTTGTTATGTTGCTTCCTTATTTTCTTTAGACTCTGTTATATAGAGACTTCGAGGATAAATTCTTAGAAGCTTGTGACTTATTTCTACCGGGTTTTGGGAGTTGAAATTGTTTGAATTATAGTTTACTTATTTCAGATATTTATTATTATTCTGCATTGATAGGCTTACCTAGTCTTAGAGACTAGGTGCCATCACGACATCCTACGGAGGGAATTTGGAGTCGTGACATCTCATGAGGCTTCAAATGGCGTGAAGCATAAGCAATCACTCTACCCTCCTACATCATGACACACCCAATACCAATCGGAGAAGCATCATAATATATTGTACATGAACCCATTGCTGAAGGCAAAACTAGAACTGGAGTTGTGGTCAAGGCAGTCTTGAGCTTCTGAAATCTCTCCTCACACTCATCCGACAACCTGAATGGAGCACCCTTCTGGGTCAACCTGGTCAAAAGCGTTGCAATGGACGAGAAACCCTCCACGAAGTGATGATAATATCCGACCAAGCTGAGAAAACTCTGAATCTCAGTAGATGAAGACGGTATGGGCCAACTCTAAACCGCCTTTATCTTCTTTGGATACACCTTGATCCCCTCACTGGACACCACATGCCCCAAGACCGCCACCAAACTGAGCCAAAGCTTATACTTGGAGAACTTGGCATAAAGTTTCTCCTCTCTCAACCTCTGTAGTACAATCCTCAGATGTTGTGCATGCTCCTCCTGGATACGTGAGTACACCAGGATATCATCAATAAATACTATAACAAATGAATCAAGATATGGATGGAATATACTGTTCATTAGATGCATGAATACTGTTGGGGCAATGATCAGCCCAAAAGACATCACAAGGAACTAATAGTGACCGTAGCGAGTCCTGAATGCCGTCTTTAGAACCGATAACTGGACATAGCAACTGGCAATACTGGCTTTCTTCTGTTGAACAGAAGCTCCGTAAAACTTGTGACTTCTTGCAATATCGGTACCAGCTCACAGTCAACAAATTTAAACATCACCTTAGCTGGATCCCAAAATTCTATCAACATGCGAGTGAGCTCCATATTTGCTCGGATGTTCATCAATGCAGTTAATGCCCCTACGTGTGTCTGAACCTCGTCTCCGTGTTCCCGATGAATATTCTTCCACCACTGTTTCAGCTTATGTGGTGCTCCCATTACCATGCTAATTTCAGGGATGTTTTGGTTGATTTCCATTTGCTGAGGTGGGTAAAATAAAAATATTTGGGTAGGTATTAGCTTCAGATCCTTAAGTGTCTTGTCATGTTTGTTTGTCTTTCCACATAAATTATGTCGTTGGGTGCATGACCCGTTGACATCAGGGTGGCTTTCCTAATTGTGTGTTGGTGCCAGGGACCAACTCACCTAAGATTTATGCAGTATGACCTATTTTACTAGAGTAGAGTGTTTCCTACTTTTGAAATGGACTGAAAGATGCGAGAAGTTATGTCAGTTGACCTGACAAAGCCATTCTTTGAAAGTAGATAGTTTTGAAAAGAAGGTTCGGAGGGGTGTAAAAGACAACCCTCACATGCCATTGTGTGTGATAGTGTACGTCCAAGACTCGATTGGAAGATATTGATGACGGTGTATATAAAGCAGTAACAGACAAGGGTGTAGCAACAATAAGCACGGTGATCATAAAGAGCAAATAATTATAAAGAGCAAATAAAGCATGTAAGCATGTAATTGCAATTTCAATTATAATCAAAGTAAGGTACAAATAAATCTAGATGCCAAATTAGTCTAAGTCTGATAAGGTGACTTAAGGGGTTTCCCCAGCGGAGTCACCATGTTGTTGCACCCTATTTTGCACTAGTCAAGACAGGATTCAACTTGTGATTTCTCTGTTGTTGATGAAAGAGAGTAGCCACCTAATATTTAAAGGTATACTAGGGTATCTATTTATTTACTAAGTTATATCCATTACAAGTCTACAAACCGGTGAGATTATGAGTAAGGGTTTTTGATCTTCTAAGGGGAAGGTGTTAGGCACTCCTTAAAATCTACTTGAGGTAGCTCCATAAGATTTAGACTAATTTTAAAGGACATAGTTATTTACACAATGATTTGATTATTACTAAGGTAGGGCTCGTTATATACTAAAGGAAATGCGTGTGTAAGACTTAAGAAGGGGATGGGATTACAAAAGAGTTATTGGAGGCTCTGAGAATTTTTGAAAGTAGTTTATATTTTAAAGTTTGAATTAAAAAATTAGGAAAAGTGATTATTTTTTAAGAATAGATGCTAGAGTAATCTTAAGAGTTGTTCTTAAGAAAGATGATTCTTAAATGTACCTAGGTTTTCAAAAATTGGAAGAAGCGAGTCTTTGGAAATTCATTTGAGACTGTTCGTTACTGTCGTTTCCCTTTTTTATGAAAAATCTGATTTCATTCCCAGTTGGTAAAAAATCAGTGATTCTTTTCCTATTTTTCTTTGAAAACTGGCGGCCATTCTAATTAAAGGCCTGAGCTTCAAAACCTTAAAGAAGAGTGAGTGTAACAGATTGAAATTAAACGGAGGCGGAGAATCAATTACTAGCTATTTCCGTTTAAATCTTATATTAATTAAGGTTTGCCTAAGTTTTATGTAATACTAGAGCATAAAAGAAAACACATATTCTAATATATGAGTGTTAATACATGATAATAAAAATGCAATAAGATAGCAAAGGCAACAAGCGAAAATAATTAAGGTAGTAAACTAAGCTATGGAAATAATAGGCAGTAATGAAAGGAGTAAGGGAGAAGACTAGACTCTAAAGATTGGGCCTCAATAAGGTAGGCCCAACAATCTGAGAGGTGTGGCTATGGCAAGACTGGATTTTCCAAAGATGCAGCAAAGCTGGTTTGGGCCTGAATTCCTTAGGGATTCAGCAGGCCCAAATGTTTATGTGAGACCCCAGGTGTTTCTCTCTTCTCTTACGTAATATACGTAACGTGGCGTGGTTATATTAGGTATATATGATTGGGTATAGCACATTGGGAGAATAAGACTGAAAATGTGTGGTAATATCAAGGAACTAAACTAAAGCTTTAAGTCAAAGGAATCCCTTAAACAAAGGTTCATGGTTAAAGAAATGGCTCGGGTAGCACCCCGCGCGTTCGGAAGGTTTAAGTTAACTTGCACCTGTGGGATAAGACTAAGAGAGTATAATATTCTAAGAATAATGTGCTATGAGGTATTATAATATCACACTGGTCACATGTTAAGTTTTGGAGTCAAGCAAGTTGCGAAATAAAGGTCGGTAAAAGTTATTGTAATTTTCTCTAATAAATTTTCTAAACTTTGGGTCAAATGTATCAGATCATTTCTCCCAATATATAAAGAGTTATGGGACCCACAACCTACCAAATCGAAGGTATATGAGTCTAGTTTGTAACCAAAGAAATCGCACATCAAACCTACATTGGAGTAAAACGTTAAGACTATTTTACCGCGGACTGTCTGGGCTGAAATCGGGTCGCGAACTGGGTCGGGTCAAACAAGTGGTATAAGTCGGAAAATCCGACTTTTAAGACCCCAAAATATTTCATATTCGTCCCAAAACAGTGAGAAAGCTTAAGAGAGGGTTTCATGGTGTTCTTGAGTGATTAAGGTACGTTTTTAACGATTTCTATGGTTAAAGTTTGCCTCCGTGCCTAGAAGCGCAATCTCTACGCTTTGCAATCGTTTTCCCCTTCTATTAACTGTGTTTGGAGCTATTTTTGGAAGATAGGAAATTGTTATTCTTACTGGTTCTTCAGGATTTATACTTGGTTTGCCAAGGTAATTATCTTGGGACTCTTTTATGATCGTTTTTACAAAGTTCTACGGGCGTTTCGTCAAGTTAGGGTCATATGGCAAATCTACCGATTTAAACTCATTTATGAACTGTTTATAGGTGCGTATAAGCTGCATATATATAGTGGTTTCGAAGCTTAGGACGTAAGGAACAACTTTCGTGAAGGAACTACAGGCATTCAAACGTTCGTTGGAGAGGTATGTTAAGGCAAAGCTTCGTCCTTCCTTTTAGCACGAATTTTGGGAAATTCCTAAGACGCCAAATGTGATATTTTATTATTCTGTTGCTAGAAAGACCTTCTGTGAAAGGCATTGGTATCGTAGCTGAAGTATTTTCATGATGCTATTAGGTTGATATTCCACTCGTTCGATTAAAAAGGGTATTCGACATCTATATATGTCATTTTGTCGCTTTTCTTAAATATATGTCCATATATATGAATTCTTATTCGTCTTTGGGTTGTGTGACTGAAAAATAAAGGCATTTAGTATTTGCGATCAGTCCTTCTTCCTTGTTAAAGTGTATTTTAAAATTTCTAAAGTGACACGTCGATTTCAAAATTCTCAAATATAATTTTTATGTTTAAACTACTAAAATAATTGATTTTTTTTGAAATACTTTCTTTTACTAATTATCAAGAAATCAGGTATAAGGACTAAGTGAAGCACCTTAAGCTTTTTATGAACATATTCAGAGTTAAGTTATCTTTCTAAAAGTCGAGTTAAGTTTTCAAACTTATTAAAAAAGATATGAGGTTCCACGAGACATTTGTATGCGATACGAAGGTGATTATGAGATTATGAGAATAAGAGTACCAATGAGCCAAGGTTGGCTAAGTTCTTGTTATGGCCTATTATGTGCATTCAAAGTTCATATCATACATGACATATTATGCATGGACTTCGAGCTATAATCGGAGGTAAGGGGCCTATTTGCCCGAAAGACTATATATATTGTACAGATGGCCACAGGTTGGCAATATGATACCGGTTAGCTACCGGGAGAGACCGCCATTGCTAGCATTTGGTTGGGTATGTAATGCATTTACATCAATATATATGTATTCACGACATACGATTACACGAGCATACCATGCATATTTTATTACTATGAGGTCGGATGTCGGCCATGGAGGCTATCAGAGTTTCAGTGTCAGGTGGTATCTTTATTACCTTTTTACATCAACTATGTATGATTCTACTTTCTGCCTTACATACCAGTACATTTTTATTCGTACTAATGTCCCGTTGCCTGGGGACACTGCATTTTTGTTTCATGCGTGCAGGTCCAGGTAGGGACTCTGATCGACCCCTCCGCTAGGATTTCGGGGTTCAGCTGTGAGTTGGTAAGCTCCACCTCTTCCTGGAGCTTTCATAGGATGGTTACTTTTGTTGTACAGTTTGGGTATAGTTGGGGCCTTATCCCGACAGTGCTTATGACACTCTTAGAGGCTATTGTGGACACAATATTCTGGGTTTCTTTTCGCTGCTTTCAGTCTCCAGCCCATAGGCTTGGCATGTATATATAGGTGTGTAGGCATGTATGTCTTCAGTCGCGGCCTCGTCAGCCAACTAGTATTTTATTATTTTGGCTTGTCTACCTATGTTTATATGGCTTATTGTTATTCATGTCATAACCTTACGGTCCAGGCTTAGTATTTCAGATGTTGTGCTGCCCGATCTGTTGGGCCCCCAGTCTAGTTAGCTAGTATGTTTAGTGGCTAACTCGATCGAATACAGTATCGAGTGCCAGTCGTGCCTCCCCTAGTTTGGGACGTGACAAACTTGGTATCAGAGCAGGTCGTATCCCAGGGAGTCCACAAGCCGTGTCTAGTAGAGTCTTGCTTATGGGTGTGTTGTGCACCACACTTATAATCAGGAGGCTATGAGGCATTTAGGAATGGTTACATTTCTTTCAATTAATAGATCGTGCTATAGAGCGAAGTTATAAGAACATATGAAATCTAAATCGTGCTTTGTGTTTCCTATCTAACATGCTACCTACGCTCAGGAGATGGCACAACGAGAGATAGGTATGGATCCGGGAGAAGGTACTAGTCGTTCCCCACCGGGTCAGAGGGATAGATTTCCCTTAGAGGCTTACAGTGAGTCTCCAGTACCCCTAGTTTCAGCTTCCCCAACACTTGTTGGAGCCCAGAGAGATGCAGTACCCCCAGCCTCACCAGTTCCATTGGTACCTGAGGCAGCTAGAGACACAGGACCTCCAGCACCTATTGTTCCCCCATCAGAGACTGGGGAGCAGGGGATGAGGGAGGCTGTTCAGTTGCTGACTAGGATGGTTTCTATTCATGAGCGACAGCTAGAGTCAAGAGCAGATGCCCGGAGAGATCGGATAGAAAGCTCGACGGTACGAGAGTTTCTTCACTTGGCCCCTCCATTATTTATAGGATCTAGTTCCACTGAGGATCCCCAGGACTTTATAGACCATATGTATAGAGTATTGAGGGTGATGCATGCCTCCGTCACTGAGGTTGTGGAGTTGGCTTCTTTTCGACTACATGATGTAGCCGTCCTATGGTATGAGGCATGAGAGAGATCTAGAGGACCTGATGCTCCGCCAGCAGAGTGGGAGGACTTCTCTGAGGCTTTTTTAGCCCATTATTTGCCACGGGAGGTTCGGGAGGCCCGTCTTGACCAGTTTCTTAGCCTAAAGCAGGGGGATATAAGTGTGAGGGATTATAGCCATAAGTTTAATTCTTTGGCAAGGTATGCACCAGATATAGTACGTACCATGAGGGCTAGAGTTCATCATTATGTGGATGGTTTGGGGGATCATCTAATTAGAGACTGTAGGGTTGCATCCCTATCGGATGATGTTGATATTTCCTGCATACAGGATTTCGCTCAGACTACAGAGGACCATTCCCGTCGGATTCGTGATAGTCGCAAGGATAGGGAGCAGAGTAAGAGGGCTCGTACTATGGGGTCTTATAGGGAGCCACGAGTTGATTTTAGGCCCCCACTCCATCGATATCCACCTCGGTCAGTAGGTAGTTTCCCACCACAGATGCAGGGCTAGCGGTTTGATCGTTATATTCAGTCAGGACCGGGGCAGAGCTCAGGCCAGCCTGAGGGTCGTCGACAGGAGCATTCTGCACAGATGAGACAGCTTAATCCTCCATGTACTCAGTGTGGTAAGCTGCACACCGGGCAATGTAGACAGGGTTCGAGTGCATGTTTTCATTGTGGGCAGACATGACATTATATTAGCCGGTGCCCGGGGTTAGGCAGAGGTACACCAGCTCAGCCTTCAGGATTCACAACAGCCTCTTCACCCTCAGTCCGTGCTCCCCGACCAGGTCCACAGTCTACTCAGGGCCGTGGTAGGGGGAGAGGTGGAGGAGACACCTCAGGTTCTAGTGGTGGCCAGAACCGCTTTTATGCACTCACAGGCCGACAGGATTTAGAGGCATCCCCAGATGTTGTCACAGGTATATTGACAATACATTCTCATGCCATTTATGCATTGATGGATCCCGGCTCTACATTTTCATATATTACTCCATTTATTGCTGGTAAGCTTGACATGAGATCTGAGTTGTTGCCACAGCCAGTTGAGGTGTCTACGCCAGTTGGCGACTCTATTGTAGCTAATCATGTCTATCGAGATTGTACAGTGTTAATTAATGACCGTCCAACCTCTGTTGATTTAGTTGAATTGGTTATGCTAGACTTCGATGTCATTATGGGTATGGATTGGTTGGCAGCTTGTTATGCTAATATTGATTGTCGTGCAAAGTTGGTCCGATTTTATTTTCCTGGTGAGCCTGTCCTTGAATGGAAAGGTAATGCAGCCACGCCCAAGGGTAAGTTTATTTCATACCTTAGGGATCGGAAGTTTATTGCTAAAGGTTGTATATACCATCTGGTTCATGTTAGGGATATAGATAAGGAGCCAGCGACTCTTCAGTCGGTTCCTATTGTGAATGAATTCCCGACGGTATTCCCTGACGAGCTTCCAGGAATTCCCCCGAAAGGGAAATCGATTTCGCTATAGATTTGCTTCCTGATGCGCAACCTATATCCATTCCTCCCTATAGAATGGCTCCGCAGAGCTAAGGGAATTGAAGGAACAACTGAAGGACTTGCTCGATAAAGGCTTTATTAGGCCAAGTACATCCCCATGGGGTGCTCCGGTGCTCTTTGTTCGAAAGAAAGATGGGTCCTTGCGGATGTGCATTGACTACAGGCAACTAAATAAAGTCACTATCAAGAATAAGTATCCTCTTCCACGGATTGATGACTTGTTCGACTAGTTACAAGGTGCCAAATGCTTTTCGAAGATCGACTTGCGATCCGGTTATCATCAGCTACGAGTCAGGGATATTGATATCCCAAAAACAGCATTTAGGATGAGGTATGGCCATTTTGAATTCCTTGTCATGTCTTTCGGGCTTACAAATGCCCCAGCAGCCTTTATGGATCTTATGAACCGGGTATTCAAACCATTCTTGGATGAATTTGTGATTGTGTTTATTGACGACATCCTGATATATTCACGATCAGAAGCCGAGCATGCGGACCACTTGCGAGCTGTATTGCAGACTCTCCAGGACTACAGGTTATATGCTAAATTCTCTAAATGTAAATTTTGGCTAACTTCTGTAGCTTTTCTTGGTCATGTTATTACCGGCAATGGTATCAAGGTTGATGGCCAAAAGATTGAAGCTGTGATGACTTGGCCGAGGCCCTTGAATCCGACAGAGGTTCGTAGATTTTTAGTCTTGGCAGGGTATTACCGAAGGTTTATGGAGGGATTTTCCTCTATCTCTGCACCATTGACGAAACTGACACATAAGGGAGCTAAGTTTCAGTGGACTGAGGCATGTGAACAAAGTTTTCAGGAACTAAAGAAAAGGCTTACTACGGAACCTGTCTTGACTCTTCCGGATGGAACCGAGGGTTATGGTGTATATTGTGATGCCTCGAGAATTGGCCTAGGTTGTGTTCTTATGCAGCATGGTAAGGTTTTCGCGTACGCCTCCAGACAATTGCGAAAACATGAACAGAACTATCCTACACACGATCTTGAGTTTGCCGCAGTTGTATTTGCCCTAAAGATTTGGCGGCATTATCTATATGGGGTTCATATTGATGTTTTCACCGACCACCAGAGCCTTCAGTATTTATTTAAACAGAGGGAGCTGAACCTACGACAAAGAAGATGGCTAGAATTACTAAAGGACTATGATGTTGATATTTTATATCATCCCGGCAAAGCTAATATTGTTGCTGATGCCCTTAGCCGGAAGTCCATGGGCAGTCTAAGCCATGTTGAAGCTGATAAGGTCAAGATGACCAAATATCTATGCCAGCTAGCTAGTTTGTAGGTGCGTTTGGTAGATGCAGAGGGTGGACGCATTCTCGTTCAGAATACGGCAAAATCTTCTTTTGTTACTGAAGTGAAAGAGCGACAACACGAGGATCCTGAGCTTATAAAACTGAGGAAAGTATTCCACAGCAGCGACAACCTTTATTTGAGCTAACTGGAGATGGAGTCCTTAGATACCAGGGCCGCTTATGTGTACCGTCAGTAGGAGAACTCCGTGCCAAGAATCTTTCGGAGGCCCATTATTCTAGATATGCAGTTCATCCCAGAGCGACAAAGATGTATCGGTACCTTCGACAGATCTATTGGTGGAATGGAATGGAAAAAAGATATCGCGGAGATGGTTGCCCAATGTCCCAACTGCTAGCAAGTTAAAGCCGAACATCAGAGGCCTGGAGGCCTAACTCAGTGTATTGAGCTTCCATTATGGAAATGGGACATGATAAATATGGACTTCATCACTGGTTTGCCTCGCACTCCACGGAGGTATGATTCTATTTGGGTATTTATTGATAGGCTTACAAAATCTGCTCGTTTCCTGCAGTCAGGACAACATATTCAGTCGAGGATTATGCCAAGCTTTACATTCGAGAGATTGTTCGCCTTCACGGAGTGCCATTATCTATTATCTCTGATCGAGGGGCTCAATTTACAGCATATTTTTGGAAATCCTTCAGAAGGGTCTAGGCACGCAGGTAAATCTTAGCACCGCTTTTCATCCGCAAACTGATGGACAGGCAGAGCGTACTATTCGGACAGTTGAGGATATGTTACGTGCCTGCGTGCTATATTTTAAAGGAAGTTGGGATGATCATCTACCTCTTATTGAGTTCGCTTATAATAACAGCTTCCAAGCTAGTATTCAGATGGCTCCTTACGAAGCACTATACGGGCGGAAGTGTAGGTCGCCGATCGGTTGGTTCAAGGTCGGGGAAGCAGAGTTTCTAGGTCCTAACTTAGTCCAGCAAGCAATGGAAAAGGTAAAACTTATTAGAGACCGGCTGCGTACAGCACAAAGTCAGCAAAAGTCTTATGCAGATGTTCGACGACGAGACTTAGAGTTTGATGTAGAAGATTGGGTTTTCCTGAAAGTATCGCCTATGAAGGGCGTCATACGATTTGGAAAGAAGGGGAAGCTCAGCCCCAGGTATGTTGGACCGTATAAGATTATTCGGAGGATTGGTAGGGTGGCGTACGAGCTTGATTTGCCTTTAGAATTGGAAGCAGTCCATCCTATGTTTCATGTATCTATGTTGCGGAAGTGCATTGGAGATCCTTCACGTATTACGCCCATTGAGGATATTCACATTGCTGAAGACTTATCTTATGCAGAGGTACCAGTAGTTATTTTAGATCGGCAGGTAGGAAGCTTCGAACTAAAGAAGTGGTTTTCGTGAAAGTGTTATGGCGAAATAACAACATCGAGGAAATGACCTGGGAAGCTGAGGAGGAAATGAGGAAGAAGTACCCCCACCTATTTATGACTTAAGGTGAGTCGCATTTAAATAATTGCCAATTATTTCTTTACAGCAACTTAATTGAATTTTAAATGACTTGAAAGTGCAATTTAAATTTCTTATTGCGAGATAGCTATACGAAGCCTAGTAGTTGGAATCTTCAGAATTTGATTTATGATTTGCAAATGTAACAAATATAGCCTCGCAAATAACGTATTAGCGGACAAGAAATGAAACCAAAGAATTGACTTGACCCATTCGCGGACGAATGTTCTTAAGGGGGGGAGACTGTGAGACCCCAGGTGTTTCTCTCTTCTCTTATGTAATATACGTAACGTAGCGTGGTTATATTAGGTATATATGATTGGGTATAACACATTGGGAGAATAAGACTGAAAATGTGTGGTAATATCAAGGAACTAAACTAAAGCTTTAAGTCAAAGGAATCCCTTAAATAAATGTTCATGGTTAAAGAAATGGCTCGAGTAGCACCCCGCGCGTTCGGAAGGTTTAAGTTAACTTGCACATGTGGGATAAGACTAAGAGTGTATAATATGCTAAGAATAATGTGCTATGAGGTATTATAATATCACACTGGTCACATGTTAAGTTTTGGAGTCAAGCAAGTTGCGAAATAAAGGTCGGCAAAAGTTATTGTAATTTTCTCTAATAAAGTTTCTAAACTTTGGGTCAAATATATCAGATTATTTCTCCCAATATATAAACAGTTATGGGACCCACAACCTACCAAATCGAAGGTATATGAGTCTAGTTTGTAACCAAAGAAATCTCACATCAAACCGACATTGGAGTAAAAAGTTATAACTATTTTACCGCAGACTGTCCGGGCTGAAATCGGGTCGGAAACCGGGTCGGGTCAAACAAGTGGTATAAGTCGGAAAATCCGACTTTTAAGACCCTAAAACATTTCATCTTCGTCCCAAAACAGTGAGAAATCTTAAGAGAGGGTTTCATGGTGTTCTTGAGTGATTAAGGTGCATTTTTAACGATTTCTATCGTTAAAGTTTGCCCCCGTGCCTAGAAGCGCAATCTCTACGCTTTGCAATCGTTTTCCCCTTCTATTAGCTGTGTTTGGAGCTATTTTTGGAAGATAGGAAATTGTTGTTCTTGCTGGTTCTTCAGGATTTATACTTGGTTTGCCAAGGTAATCATCTTGGGACTCTTTTATGATCGTTTTTACAAAGTTCTACGGGCGTTTCGTCAAGTTAGGGTCATATGGCAAATCTACCGATTTAAACTCATTTATGAACTGTTTATATGTGCGTATAAGCTGCATATATATAATGGTTTCGAAGCTTAGGATGTAAGGAACAACTTTCATGAAGGAACTACAGGCATTCGGACGTTCGTTGGAGAGGTATGTTAAGGCAAAGCTTCGTCCTTCCTTTTAGCACGAATTTTGGGAAATTCCTAAGACGCCAAATGTGATATTTTATTATTCTGTTGCTAGAAAGACCTTCTGTGAAAGGCATTGGTATCGTAGCTGAAGTATTTTCATGATGCTATTAGGTTGATATTCCACTCGTTCGATTAAAAAGGGTATTCGACATCTATATATGTCATTTTGTCGCTTTTCTTAAATATATGTCCATATATATGAATTCTTATTCGTCTTTGGGTTGTGTGACTGAAAAATAAAGGCATTTAGTATTTGCGATCAGTCCTTCTTCCTTGTTAAAGTGTATTTTAAAATTTCTAAAGTGACACGTCGATTTCAAAATTCTCAAATATAATTTTTATGTTTAAACTACTAAAATAATTGATTTTTTTTGAAATACTTTCTTTTACTAATTATCAAGAAATCAGGTATAAGGACTAAGTGAAGCACCTTAAGCTTTTTATGAACATATTCAGAGTTAAGTTATCTTTCTAAAAGTCGAGTTAAGTTTTCAAACTTATTAAAAAAGATATGAGGTTCCACGAGACATTTGTATGCGATACGAAGGTGATTATGAGATTATGAGAATAAGAGTACCAATGAGCCAAGGTTGGCTAAGTTCTTGTTATGGCCTATTATGTGCATTCAAAGTTCATATCATACATGACATATTATGCATGGACTTCGAGCTATAATCGGAGGTAAGGGGCCTATTTGCCCGAAAGACTATATATATTGTACAGATGGCCACAGGTTGGCAATATGATACCAGTTAGCTACCGGGAGAGACCGCCATTGCTAGCATTTGGTTGGGTATGTCATGCATTTACATCAATATATATGTATTCACGACATACGATTACACGAGCATACCATGCATATTTTATTACTATGAGGTCGGATGTCGGCCATGGAGGCTATCAGAGTTTCAGTGTCAGGTGGTATCTTTATTACCTTTTTACATCAGCTATGTATGATTCTACTTTCTGCCTTACATACCAGTACATTTTTATTCGTACTAATATCCCGTTGCCTGGGGAAACTGCATTTTTATTTCGTGCGTGCAGGTCCAGGTAGGGACTCTGATCGACCCCTCCGCTAGGATTTCGGGGTTCAGCTGTGAGTTGGTAAGCTCCACCTCTTCCTGGAGCTTTCATAGGATGGTTACTTTTGTTGTACAGTTTGGGTATAGTTGGGGCCTTATCCCGACAGTGCTTATGACACTCTTAGAGGCTATTGTGGACACAATATTCTGGGTTTCTTTTCACTGCTTTCAGTCTCCAGCCCATAGGCTTGGCATGTATATATAGGTGTGTAGGCATGTATGTCTTCAGTCGCGGCCTCGTCAGCCAACTAGTATTTTATTATTTTGGCTTGTCTACCTATGTTTATATGGCTTATTGTTATTCATGTCATAACCTTACGGTCCAGGCTTAGTATTTCAGATGTTGTGCTGCCCGATCTGTTGGGCTCCCAGTCTAGTTAGCTAGTATGTTTAGTGGCTAACTCGATCGAATACAGTATCGAGTGCCAGTCGTGCCTCCCCTAGTTTGGGGCGTGACAAACTTGGTATCAGAGCAGGTCGTATCCCAAGGAGTCCACAAATCGTGTCTAGTAGAGTCTTGCTTATGGGTGTGTTGTGCACCACACTTATAATCAGGAGGCTATGAGGCATTTAGGAATGGGTACATTTCTTTCAATTAATAGATCGTGCTATAGAGCGAAGTTATAAGAACATATGAAATCTAAATCGTGCTTTGTGTTTCCTATCTAACATGCTACCTACGCTCAGGAGATGGCACAACGAGAGATAGGTATGGATCCGGGAGAAGGTACCAGTCGTTCCCCACCGGGTCAGAGGGATAGATTTCCCTTAGAGGCTCACAGTGAGTCTCCAGTACCCCTAGTTTCAGCTTCCCCAGCACTTGTTGTAGCCCAGGGAGATGCAGTACCCCCAGCCTCACCAGTTCCATTGGTACCTGAGGCAGCTAGAGACACAGGACCTCCAGCACCTATTGTTCCCCCATCAGAGACTGGGGAGCAGGGGATGAGGGAGGCTGTTCAGTTGCTGACTAGGATGGTTTCTATTCATGAGCGACAGCTAGAGTCAGGAGCAGATGCCCGGAGAGATCGGATAGGAAGCTCGACGGTACGAGAATTTCTTCACTTGGCCCCGCCATTATTTACAAGATCTAGTTCCACTGAGGATCCCCAGGACTTTATAGACCATATGTATAGAGTATTGAGGGTGATGCATGCCTCCGTCACCGAGGCTGTAGAGTTGGCTTCTTTTCGACTACGTGATGTAGCCGTCCTATGGTATGAGGCATGAGAGAGATCTAGAGGACCTGATGCTCCGCCAGCAGAGTGGGAGGACTTCTCTGAGGCTTTTTAGCCCATTATTTGCCACGGGAGGTTCGGGAGGCCCGTCTTGACCAGTTTCTTAGCCTAAAGCAGGGGGATATGAGTGTGAGGGATTATAGCCATAAGTTTAATTCTTTGGCAAGGTATGCACCAGATATAGTACGTACCATGAGGGCTAGAGTTCATCATTATGTGGATGGTTTGGGGGATTATCTGATTAGAGACTGTAGGGTTGCATCCCTATCGGATGATGTAGATATTTCCCGCATACATGATTTCGCTCAGACTACAGAGGACCTTTCCCGTCGGATTCGTGATACTTGCAGGGATAGGGAGCAGAGTAAGAGGGCTCGTACTATGGGGTCTTATAGGGAGCCACGAGTTGATTTTAGGCCCCCACTCCATCGATATCCACCTCGGTTAGTAGGTAGTTTCCCACCACAGATGCAGGGCTAGCGGTTTGATCGTTATATTCAGTTAGGACCGGGGAAGAGCTCAGGCCAGCCTGAGGGTCGTCGACAGGAGCGTTCTGCACAGATGAGACAGCTTACTCCTCCATGTACTTAGTGCGGTAAGCTGCACACCGGGCAATGTAGACAGGGTTCGAGTGCATATTTTCATTGTGGGCTGACAGGACATTATATTAGCCGGTGCCCGGGGTTAGGCAGAGGTACACCAGCTCAGCCTTCAGGATTCACAGCAGCCTCTTCGCCCTCAGTCCGTGCTCCCCGACCAGGTCCACAGTCTACTCAGGGCCGTGGTAGGGGGAGAGGTGGAGGAGACACCTCAGGTTCTAGTGGTGGCCAGAACCGCTTTTATGCACTCACAGGCCGACAGGATTTAGAGGCATCCCCAGATGTTGTCACAGGTATATTGACAATACATTCTCATGCCATTTGTGCATTGATGGATCCCGGCTCTACATTTTCATATATTACTCCATTTATTGCTGGTAAGCTTGACATGAGATCTAAGTTGTTGCCACAGCCAGTTGAGGTGTCTACACCAGTTGGCGACTCTATTGTAGCTAATCATGTCTATCGAGATTGTACAGTGTTAATTAATGACCGTCCAACCTCTGTTGATTTAGTTGAATTGGTTATGCTAGACTTCGATGTCATTATGGGTATGGATTGGTTGGCAGCTTGTTATGCTAATATTGATTGTCGTGCAAAGTTGGTCCGATTTCATTTTCCTGGTGAGCCTGTCCTTGAATGGAAAGGTAATGCAGCCACGCCCAAGGGTAAGTTTATTTCATACCTTAGGGCTCGGAAGTTTATTGCTAAAGGTTGTATATACCATCTGGTTCATGTTAGGGATATAGATAAGGAGCCAGCGACTCTTCAGTCGGTTCCTATTGTGAATGAATTCCCGACGGTATTCCCTGACGAGCTTCCAGGAATTCCCCCCGAAAGGGAAATCGATTTCGCTATAGATTTGCTTCCTGATGCGCAGCCTATATCCATTCCTCCCTATAGAATGGCTCCTGTAGAGCTAAGGGAATTGAAGGAACAACTGAAGGACTTGCTCGATAAAGGCTTTATTAGGCCAAGTACATCCCCATGGGGTGCTCCGGTGCTCTTTGTTCGAAAGAAAGATGGGTCCTTGCGGATGTGCATTGACTACAGGCAACTAAATAAAGTCACTATCAAGAATAAGTATCCTCTTCCACGGATTGATGACTTGTTCGACCAGTTACAAGGTGCCAAATGCTTTTCGAAGATCGACTTGCGATCCGGTTATCATCAGCTACGAGTCAGGGATATTGATATCCCAAAACAGCATTTAGGACGAGGTATGGCCATTTTGAATTCCTTGTCATGTCTTTCGGGCTTACAAATGCCCCAGCAGCCTTTATGGATCTTATGAACCGAGTATTCAAACCATTCTTGGATGAATTTGTGATTGTGTTTATTGACGACATCCTGATATATTCACGATCGGAAGTCGAGCATGCGGACCACTTGCGAGCTGTATTGCAGACTCTCCAGGACTACAGGTTATATGCTAAATTCTCTAAATGTAAATTTTGGCTAACTTCTGTAGCTTTTCTTGGTCATGTTATTACCGGCGATGGTATCAAGGTTGATGGCCAAAAGATTGAAGCTGTGATGACTTGGCCGAGGCCCTTGAATCCGACAGAGGTTCGTAGCTTTTTAGGCTTGGCAGGGTATTACCGAAGGTTTGTGGAGGGATTTTCCTCTATCTCTGCACCATTGACGAAACTGACACATAAGGGAGCTAAGTTTCAGTGGACTGAGGCATGTGAACAAAGTTTTCAGGAACTAAAGAAAAGGCTTACTACGACACCTGTCTTGACTCTTCCGGATGGCACCGAGGGTTATGGTGTATATTGTGATGCCTCGAGAATTGGCCTAGGTTGTGTTCTTATGCAGCATGGTAAGGTTATCGCGTACGCCTCCAGATAGTTGCGAAAACATGAACAGAACTATCCTACGCACGATCTTTGGGGATTAAACTAGGTTCAAAGTTATCATAGAGCAAAAGGTAGGGCAGTTCTGGACAGGATATATAATTGTGAACTAAACAAGAAACATGCAGCATTCAGTCAGATACCTAAACATTTCAAATGCAATAATGATTCTTATTTAAATAGGGGAAACTTTACACATTTTGGAGTGAGTTAAACAGAAGGTTACAGATAAGGGAAAAGACACCGCATCAAGACAGGTTTAACTCAAAGCTTAGTTCTAATTTAGTACATAAATACAGGGTTGATCATACTTCCTTTTTACAAGTTATTAATTGACTAGGGCAGAGTAGTTAGGTTCTTTAAAAATAAAGATAGATGATGACCCTAAAGATGAGAGATAGGAGATATCAAAAAAATATGCTACTGAAGGATTTAACTAATCAAGAAAACAATTAAGTTCAACTCATCCAATTACCAGTCTTTGGAATTGAGAGAAAGAACAAAATCCTAATCACATTATGAAAAAATAACATATCTTTAACAGATGTGTATAATAGGATAACAGAGAGAAGAAATGAGAGATTTGGTCTAACTAGGATCATGTTAATAGAAGAAATAGGTAAACTAAACAAAATGAAGGGACATAACAACAACTCAGAAGCAGTCTAATAGACATGAGCAGAGAAACAACATGTAAGCACTTAGAGTTCTAGCTTAAAGGTAAAGGATAGAGATATAAACTGAAACAACTTCAGATTCATCTTAGTTATGGTTATCAGGTAATAAACTCAACTTCAAAGCTCACAAAATCTACAGATATGCAACAAGACAAAGATAAGTTTACTGCAGATTAATGAAAGCTATGAAGTTCATGTTGAACATGAATATATGACAACTTAAACATGTAGATTATTGGAACTCAGGAAATAAGATTTAGCAAGAATCAACTATGGTTTAATCAACCATCACTTAAAGACTCATAGCAGAACAACTAATTACAAGGAGTCGCTAAACTAACATAGCACAAGTATTATAATGACCCGACCAATCGTTTTGAGCTCTAACACATCATTCGGCAGTTTGAGGCCTTGAGTAGCTTCACTTCAGGTATTATGACTTGTACGTATGGTCGAAATTTAATATCGGAAAGTTCGGAGTTGATTTGGAAAGAAATTTCAAATTTCGGAAGCTTTAAGTTGGAAGAATTAGTTAAGATTTAAATTTTGATAAACGACCTTGGAATCAAGATTTGAAGGTTCCAATAGGTTTGTATGATGATTTTAGACTTGGGTGTATGTGGGTTGAGTATCCGATCGCCCAGGAACATTTCGGTGCTTATTATAGAAGGTTGTCATTTTAAAGGTTAAGAATTTCATAAGTTTAGTTTGAAGTGGATTTTGATGCTATCGATGTCCGTTCGGGGTTTCAAGCCTTGGAATAGCTTTGTTATGTCATTTTTGACTCGTGTGCGAAATTTGAAGTCATTTCGGATTGATTTGATACGTTTTGGCACAAGATATAGAATTTGGAAATTTGAAAATTTATAAGTTTGATTCGATGCGCGATTCATGATTTTGATGTTGTTTAACGTGGTTTATTGCTTCGACTAAGTTTGTATTGTATTTTGGGACGTATTGGTATATTTGGTTAAGGTCTCGAGGGTCTCGGGTGGATTCCAGATGGTTAACGGATTGATTTTTAGACTTGAGAAATGCTGAAGGTGGGCAACCGCTGATGTGATCGCTTCTGCGATGTCTTGGTCGTAGAAGCGACATCGCAGAAGTAAGGTCGAGCTCGTAGAACCAAAATAGGAAGGGACTAGCAGTGGCCGCCGGTGCGAAGATTTTCCCTTATCTGCATAACCGCAGAAGCGACCCAGTGGTCTCAGAAACGGTAGGGAGCGAGGCAGGCTGGAGGTTCAGGTGCGAGGTTTGTGCCGCACTTGCGGGACCGCAGAAGCGGATTCCTGGTCACAGGTACAACTCCACAAAAATGGAGTCTTGTCCGTAGATGCAAAGGAAGGGGGCTGAATGGTGACCGCAGAAGCGGTGTTTTGGCCGCACCTACGGAACCGCAGAAGCGGTCAAGTGGCCGCAGGTGCGAGAGGTCGCTAGGCAGTGTGTTCTTTTAAGAACGGGATTTGGCCCAATTTCTTTCAATTTTATAAGTTTAGTTTGAAGTGGATTTTGATGCCATCGATGTACGTTCGGGGTTTCAAGCCTTGGAATAACTTTGTTATGTCATTTGTGACTCGTGTGCGAAATTTGAAGTCATTTCGGATTGATTTGATACGTTTTGGCACAAGATATAGAATTTGGAAATTTGAAAATTTATAAGTTTGATTCGATGCGCGGTTCATGATTTTGATATTGTTTGACGTGGTTTAAAGCTTCGACTAAGTTTGTATTGCATTTTGGGACGTGTTGGTATATTTGGTTAAGATCTCGAGGGTCTCGGGTGGATTCTAGATGGTTAACGGATTGATTTTTGGACTTGAGAAATGCTGAAGGTGGGCAACAGCTGATGTGATCGCTTGTGCGATGTCTTAGTCGTAGAAGCGAGGTCGAGCTCGCAGAACCGAAATGGGAAGGGACTAGCAGTGGCCGCAGGTGCAAAGATTTTCCCTTATCTGCATAACCGCAGAAGCGGCCCAGTGGTCGCAGAAACGGTAGGGAGTGAGGCAGGCTGGAGGTTCAGGTGCGAGGTTTGTGCCGCACTTGTGGGAACGCAGAAGCGGATTCTTGGTCGCAGGTACGACTCCACAGAAACGGAGTCTTGTCCGCAGATGCGAAGGCAGGGGGCTGAATGGTAACCGCAGAAGCGGTGTTTTGGCCGCACCTGCGGAACCGCAGAAGCGGTCAAGTGGCCGCAGGTGCGAGAGGTCGCTAGGCAGTGTGTTCTTTTAAGAACAAAATTTGGCCCAATTTCTTTCAATGTCACTTGGTTGGGGCGATTATGGAGATCTTCAAGGGGAGATTGTCATCAAGCAATACAAGGTAAGTGATTCCCACCTATTACAAGTTAAATACATAGTTTGTATATGGATTTAAACATGCAAATTAGTAGAAATTTGAGTTTTTGGTAGAAAACTTAGAATTTGGTATTTTTGGATTTTGGCCACGAAATTGGACATGGAATTTGGAATAAGTTATATATTTTAGTTCATGGTGTTATGGGTAAAGTTTATCTTCGAAAATTTTCGGAATCCGGGCACGTGGGCCTGAGGGTTAATTTTATCGACTTTTCGAGCAGAGTTGGGGATTGTTATTAATTGATTAACTAGGGGTAATTGATTATATATTTATGAATTTGCACATTTGTTTGGCTAGTTTTGAAGAGACGGGCATCGATTTGAGGTGTTTGAGAGGCGTTGGAACCGCTTTTAGAACTTCGGAGCGAGGTAAGTCTCCTGTCTAACTCTGTGAGGGGGAAACTACCCCTATGTGATGTATTTGTTATGTGCTACTTGTTGTGGAGGTTACATACACATAAGGTGGCGAAAGTCCGTGCGTAGATAGATTCATGTTATGTCCGGGTAGACTTAGGTTTCCGCCATGTTATAACTATACTATTTGAGTTGTCTCTTGCCTATTAAATTCCTTTATTTTACGTTGCGACTTGAGACTAGACTTGTGTAGAGTGAAAGACTTGCTATTGTAGAGATTCGACGGGCTTCATGATTATCCGTGAAATAATTGTACTCCTCTTACGAAGTTCTCCCACGTTATGCGTTCTCATCGAAAGGTTTCCCTTAAAATTTATAACTCACACATCTATTCGTGAGTGAGGTCTAAGACCCGTCAAAGTTTCTTATTCTAATGGGATCGGGCCGTTCCCCTCGGCATGATATATACATCTATGGTTCGTGTCGTTCGACCCTTGGCAGTGCGCTCATTATGATAGATCTGGTCGTACACCTCGACAGGATTATGTACCACACTCTCATGGGAGCGGGCCGTTACCTCGGAAATAAAATAAATGTATCTCTGGTTCGTCAATGTTATGATGGATTGAGCCGTACGGCTTGTCATTTTTATAAAATACTCTTATGAAATTGTACGTAATAATTGGCAATAAGCCATCATATCTGTGAGATTTTCCTGATTGAACTGTGACAACCTATCTGATAAGGTCCAAAATATATATACTCCGATTGAGTAGGTAACTACTAGCTGGGAGTTTGAGTTATTGGTGAGATGAGGACTGTGCCACGTATTATACTTGTTATTTCACTTATTTACCCTGACTCACACCTGTTTACTTCCACTGTATCTATCTTATTGGACCACTAGTAAGTGTTGATGTCGACCCCTAATCACTACTTCTCTGGGGTTAGGCTAGTTACTTACCGGGTACGCGTTTATTTACGTACTCATGCTACACTTGCTGCACTTTTTATGCAGGTACATATATATCTGGTGGTCTTTTGAGCGCTGAGGCGCAGCTATTGCGGGAACTTTATCGTGAGCTACATTTCATGTTACGATCCGCAGCCTGCAAGTCTCCATCAGAGTTATTTATATTCTCCTGCCTAATTTGTATTCCTGACAGATGTTGTATTTTATTATATTTCCTAGTTGATGCTCATGCATTTGTGACACCGGATTTTGGGGGTTCCTACGGGTTGTTCATTATTGTAGTTCGTGTAAATATTACCCTTTACCCTGTAAATTTTATTTCCTAATATTTAATTAATAAAAATTATGATTTCAAAACACTAAAATGAGTAATTAAGTGATAAATTACCGTTGGCTTGCCTGACGGCGGTGTTAGGTGCCATCACAACCTTTAGTGGACTTTTGGTCGTGACAGCTTGGTATCAGAGCGTTAGGTTTACTTAGGTCTCATGAGTCATGAGCAAGTCTGGTAGAGTCTTGCAGATCAGTACAAAGACGTCTGTACGTATCTTCGAGAGGCTACAGGGCTGTTAGGAGCACTTCCCTTCTTGATTTCCTCTTCGTGAGGTTTGATTCTATTAAGGCTTATGCCTTTAGGTCTCACGATTCATGAGCAAGTCTAGTACAGTCTTGCGGATCGGTATGGAGACGTCTGTACTTATCTTCGAGAGGCTACAAGGCTGTTATGAGCACTTCCCTTCTTGATTTCCTCTTTGTGAGGTTTGATTCCATTGAGGCTTGTGCCTTTATTTTCTTCCTACTCAATCTTATGCGACATGAAGCTCTTGTTATCAATTAGGTGTCGAGGAGTTGTAGTGGTACTGCAGAGGTGGTGCAGGATGTTTTCCCTGCGTGTTCGGGCAGGCTATTATCGTTATCTTACAGAAGGATGTTCTTTTGTTCCAGCTCAGTATCTGCATTTTCTTGGTTTCGAGACTGTGCACGGATTGCTACGATGTCTATGCGTTGTTATCGTTCAATGTTGGTGTAATGGTAAGGTGCTCGTTTATATGTTGAGGCAATGAATGGCTTGAAGAGAGGATTTCTCAGTGCATGATTAAGGGGTTCAACATTTAATTCCAGCAGAGGAAAGGAAATCGCACTATAAATGTCCAGGTTTGGTTGATGAAGTAACAAGACTTGATATTTTCGAGCGTGGTGGAATTTTCATTGTGATGCGGTGTCGCCGTCCTTGTTTGAACGCATTATGGTTCGCTGGTGTTATGGTCTTCTTGGATTTTGCCTTCGGGACAAGGTGTTATGAAATGGTGCCTGAGGGCAGTTGTCAGAGATAGTGGTGTGCAGCGGTTCAGAATCAAATTCGTATTTCTAATGTTGATGGCTCGAGGAAGATGATCTTCTAGGAGGTTTAGAGTTGGTAGCAATTCCTTAGTTCCGGTGCTACAGGTATGGATTTTATTTTAGGCAACATCTGGGTGGCGAAGTATGAGAAAGGATATGGCGGGAGGTGTCTCGCGGCAGATGAATTACTAGCAGGTCAAACATGAGAAGTAGAGGTCAAGAAGTTGCTTAAAGGAGATGGTTTGACCAAAGTGGGAGTGGCAGAGTAGCATATGGATTCTGTGCTAGGATAGCCACGTACCTTGAGGAAGATTAGAGCGATTTGGGAGGCATGGTGGAAAGTGACTAGGTCTAAGGATTATAATTGGAATGGTGGTTACTGTACGGAGAAAGATTAAATATGGCAGAAAGGAGTTTGCTTGAAATAAAGAGGGGTGTGAAGATTTGATTATCATTTCAGATGCAACATGACTTCGAGTTGGGATGTGTTGTCGCACTTTTAGTTGATGTCAATGGGGAATGAACGGACTGGTATAGTTGGTGGGAGAGCTTGGGCCCAAGAGAGTTTACTGATTTCGTGGTGGTTGTACCTAGTGCAGCGTCGTTGGAAGAGGTCGGTAAAAAATTCCACAGGTGGGTTATCTCCTGTGGGTAGGTTAGCGGTTGCGTGATGTTGACGAAGCTTCTGTGAAGAATACTACTTGCTACCCAGTAGGAGGTCAAATATGTGATTGTGACTGATGATTCAGAATGTTCATGAAATGCTTAACAAAAGACTTCGAGAAATTTAGCGGGTTAACGATACGGGATCATGGTAAATGAGAAGGAGGAAATCGTTGTGGGCTCTACATTATGTGATGGTAGCTTAAAGCTAAGTGGGGGAGCCCCACTGTCTACGAATGGATCGCGTGGTTATCTACTTGTGCGGTTTCTGGTTATCGATGCGTTTGTGGATTATTTATGATAAGAAAAGGTACCATCAGGGGTAATTCAACAAAGAACTTGATGAATGTGTGCTATACTTTGCCTTATCGATTGAGGTGCAGGTTTCGGGAAGACCTAGAGTTTATGCTTCTTGTGGATGTAATGTATAAGGAAAAGAATTCAGCCGGTTTCCTCTTTGAGGGGGGTGTTCATGTGCTAGCAGAGCGTTGAAGTTTGGTTATATTCGGGATCAGGTCAGAGTGGGTGACTCTCAACAATGGTCCCAGTGGGTTCCAGAATTAAATTGCAGTGCCTAAGGATTTCGGGCCTATTTTGTGGTTAAAGATCGAATTTTCATAGTGGATTACGAATGGGACTTGGAATGTTCTACGTTATCATCGGGTATGCGGTGCAGTATTGGAGAAAGGGAATAGATAGCTTCGGATTCGCGGAATGTCTTTCAGAATGGGTGTACCGGTTGAAGATGTTATTGTGCGCGTAAGGAGGTATGAGACGATTCATGGGTATTGAGATGATGTGGTCTCGCGATTCAAGTCACTCGGGATGAGTGCGGATTGAGTTCGTTATGTTATGAATGGAGCTATTATATTTCTAAGTCAGGTCAAGAGTAAATTGAAAGAGTTGGGTGAGTTAGTAATGGTTGAATTGGCATGATTGTGGCAATGATTAGTTCCTTCGACGTGTGAAGTCATAAATGTAGTTGTGGTTGTATGTGCGGGCTTGACAACCACCATAACTTGATTGATTTGGGAGGTATTTGATTTAAATGGCTTTGTTATGTAAATGGATTCCGGAAGAGTTATGACGATTTAGATCCCGGCTTGAGGTTGTATTTTATGCGGTTTGGGAATTCAGTTGCGTGTTGCATGGGCTCGTCGGAAATGAGCTAAGTGAAATGTTTTTAGCCAATGAAGTGTTATTTTACTAGTAGTTAAGGAGTTATGATGAATTCATGTATTCTCGCGTAGCGGCATGATAGGTGCAGTGAACGGCATGAGAATTTGAAAGTTGAGGACCCAGGTTGCAGTTTGGTGTTGACTAGAATGTCACGAGCTCGGATGAGCCGGGAAGAATTTGATGTCCAGAGTAAGCTGACATTATCCTAGTCTCGCCTGGGAATGATGTTCTGTGGAAGGAGCATTGTGTATTGATTTGCGGATTCTTGATTTGCTTTACAGAATTAGTACAGTTGGTGGTATGGATGTGTGGACTTGGCTACCTGGGCGGAAGGTCGTGGGAGCGTACCCCATGGGGAAATTGTATGAGTGTGACATGCTAGTCACTTGATTTCTAAAGATCGAAACCAGGTACAGAGATTTTTGGTACTATCATTAATGTGAGAGTTTATGCGTAGAAGGTGCTCTGTTCCTTTGGTTGTGAACTGTGGGGGTTGTGCCGGATTGAGACGACTTGATTATTCTTATATGTGTTGAGGTCCTGTGTAGCTTGTGGTGTCATATGAGCAGGATGGATCTCGAGATGCAGGTTATTTATCGCACCTTAGGCGTGTTTGGGTTTTATGGCGTATTGCGCTATCCGTCTCCCCAGAGTTGTATTTTTTCACTTGGCGTGCTTGTAGCCAATATTCGGTATTCCGTAGGTAGAAGCATTATGGCTTGATGGGTATGTCCTTATTTATTGTTATGAGTGGATCGGGTGGCACGCCGCCACATGTACGTTATTTGGATCGGGTTGCACGCCACAACGGTATCATGTTTTGATCTGGTTGCACGCCATAACAACGTTATGTTAAGTACGGTTCCCTATATCTATTCCTGTGTATTTTGTTTCTCATCCTCTGAGGACGGTTCATAACATCTGTTCGACCGTTTTATTCGTTACGCGGGCTGGGTAATTCTTTCTCAGAGTTTGTTCCTCCTTATGTGTCATATTCGAGTTGTAGCTTGTCGGCGCATTGATGGCGTCATATGAGATCTGAGTCCGTGTTTGAAGTGGATTATTGCCTGAGCAGCTTGTACTGGGTGAGACAAGATTATGGGACCTAAAATGTGTGCAATCAAATTTATATAAGGTACATAAAAGGGAAAATATCGTTATTCAGTTCAGAATGAGGTAATGGTTCTTGTCAGGAGGGGAGACTCCATGAATTGTTGATTCGGCAGGTGGTTATGAGTTTCTACACGTCTCTTCCATCATGGCAGTATTGGGAGAGTTGAAACATGATTTATATACGTAATGTGATGTAATGAGGGCATCAGATTTGTGAAATTACAACGATCGTGGTCGAAGGATGTTATTATGGGCATGTGAATTATGTAGTGCATGGTGTGAACTCAACAAAATGTGTACGATCGTGTTTTGGTCCAGTGTGTGGTGATTGGTACGGTGTCCGTATGTTAGAATCAGGTTTTTTTAAAAAAAGTTCGGAGGTTGGAATTTGGTTCTAAGGCTTATTGACTAAATAGAAGGGAGGACCTTCAGTCCGGCTCGAGCTAATGTGCCCAACTAGGTTGTGGTGGCACGGGTAGGTGCACAAGGTGTTGCACAGTGATTTTGGACAACTCCGGAGCAGTTCTTGGCATGTTCGAGGACGAATGTATGTTTAAGTGGAGGAGAATGTAACGACCCGACCAGTCGTTTTGAGCTCTAGCACGTCGTTTTGCGGTTTGAGTCCTTGAGTAGCTGCACTTAAGGTATTATGACTTGTACGTGTGGTCGGAGTTTAATTTCGGGAAGTTCGGAGTTGATTTGGAAAGAAAATTCTAATTTCGGAAGCTTTAAGTTGGAAGAATTGGCTAAGGTTTGACTTTTGAGTAAACGACCTCGGAATCAAGATTCTAAAGTTCCAATAGGTTCGTAAAATGATTTTGGACTTGGGGATATGTTCGGGTTGAGTATCGGATCACCTGGGAGCATTTCAGCGCTTATTATAGAAGGTTGGCATTTTAAAGGTTAAGAATTTCATAAGTTTGGTTTGAAGTGGATTTTGATGTTATCGATGTCTGTTTGGGATTCTGAGCCTTGGAATAGCTTTGTTATGTCATTTGTGACTCGTGTGCGAAATTTAAAGTCATTTCGGATTGATTTGATACGTTTCAGCACATGATATATAATTTGGAAATTTGAAAATTTATAAGTTTGATTTGAGGCGCGATTCATGATTTTGATGTTGTTTGACGTGGTTTAAGGCTTTGACTAAGTTTGTATTGTATTTTGGGATGTGTTGGTATATTTGGTTAAGGTCCCGAGGGCCTCGGGTGGATTTCGGATGGTTAACAGATTGATTTTTGGACTTGAGAAATGCTGAAGCTGGGCAGCAGCTGGTGTGATCGCTTCTGCGATGTCTTGGTCGCAGAAGTGACATCGCAGAAGTGAGGTCGAGCTTGGAGAAGTGAAATGGGAAGGGACTGGCAGTGGCTGCAGGCCCAATGGACGCAGAAGCGATAGGGAGTGATGCAGGCTGGAGGCGCAGGTGTGAGGTTTGTGCCGCACCTGCGGTACCACAGAAGCGGATTCTTGGTCGCAGGTGTGACTCCACAGAAGCAGATTCTTGTCCGCAGATGCGAAGGCAGGTTGGATAAAGGGTGACCACAGAAGCTTTATTTTTTCCGCACCTGCGGAACCGCAGAAGCGGTCAAGTGGCCGCAAGTGCGAGAGGTCGCTGGGTAGTGTGTTCTTTTAAGAACGGGATTTGGCCCAATTTCTTTCAATTTCACTTGGTTGGGGTGATTTTGGAGAGCTTCAAGGGGAGATTTTCATCAAGCAACACAAGGTAAGTGATTCCCACCTATTACAAGTTAAATACATGATTTGTATATAGATTTAAATATGGAAATTAGTAGAAATTTGGGATTTGTGTAGAAAACCTAGAATTTGATATTTTTGGATTTTGATCACGAAATTGGACATGGAATTTAGAATAAGTTATATATTTTAGTTCGTGGTGTTATGGGTAATTTTATCTTCGAATATTTTCAGAATCCGGGCACGTGGGCCCGAGGGTTGATGTTATCAACTTTTCGAGCGGAGTTGGGGATTGTTATTAATTGATTAACTATGGGTAATAGAGTATATATTTATGAATTTGCACATTTGTTTGGCTAGTTGTGAAGAGACGGGCAATGATTTGAGGTGTTTGAGAGGCGTTGGAGCTGGTTTTGGAATTTCGGAGCGAGGTAAGTCTCCTGTCTAACTCTATGAGGGGGAAACTACCCATAGGTGATGTATTTGTTATGTGCTACTTGTTACCGGGGCTTCTTACGCACAAGGTAACGAGAGTCCGTGCGTAGCTAGATTCATGTTATGTCCGGGTAGACTTAGGTTCCCGCCATGCTATAACTATACTATTTGAGTTGTCTCTTGCCTATTAAATTCCTTTATTTTACGTTGCGACTTGAGACTAGACTTGTGTAGAGTGATAAACTTGCTATTGTAGAGATTCGACGGGCTTCATAATTAGCCCTGAAATAATTGTACTCCTCTTACAAAGTTCTCACGCATTATGCGTTCTCATCGAAAGGTTTCCCTTAAAATTTATAACTCACACGTCTATTCGTGAGTGGGGTCAAGGACCCGTCAAAGCTTCTTATTCTAATGGAATCGGGCCGTTCGCCTCAACAGGATAGATACATCTATGGTTTGTGCAGTTTGACCCTCGGCAGTGCGCACATTATGATGGATCGGGGCGTACGCCTCGGCAGGATTATGTACCACACTCTCATGGGAGCGGGCCGTTACCTCGGCAATAAAATAGATGTATCTATGGTTCGTCAATGTTATGATGGATTGGGCCGTACGCCTCGACATTTCTATAAAATACTCTTATGAAATCGTGCGTAATAATTGGCAAGAAGCCAACATATCTGTGAGCTTTTTCCTGATTGAACTGTGACGACCTATCTGGTAAGGTCCAAAATATATATACTCTGATTGAGTAGGTAACTACTAGCTGGGAGTTTGAGTTATTGCTGAGAGGGGGACTGTGCCACGTATTATACTTGTTATTTCGCTTATTTACTCTGACTCACACCTGTTTACTTCCACTGTATCTGTCTTATTGTACCACTAGTAAGTGTTGATGTCGACCCCCCGTCACTACTTCTCTAGGGTTAGGCTAGATACTTACTGGGTACACGTTGATTTACGTACTCATGCTAAACTTTCTGCACGCTTTGTGCAGGTACATATATGTCTGGTAGTCTTTTGGGCGCTGAGGCGCGGCTATTGCAGGGACTTTACCGTGAGCTGCATTTCATGTTACGATTCGCAGCCTGCAGAGTCTCTATCAGAGTTATTTATATTCTCCTGTCTAATTTGTATTCCAGACAGATGTTATATTTTATTATATTTCCTAGTTGATGCTCATGCACTTGTGACACCGGGTTTTAGGGGTTCCTACGGGTTAATCATTATTGTAGTTCGTGTAAACAATAAATAAGGCAACTCCATGCCTAGGGAACTCCATCCCAAATATAAATAAATGAGGAAACTCCATGCCCAGGGAACTTCATCCCAAATATAAATAAATAAGGCAACTCCATGCCTAGGGAACTCCATCCCAAATAAAAATAAATAAGGCAACTCCATGCCCAGGGAACTCCAACCCAAATATAAATAAATAAGGCAACTCCATGCCGAGGGAACTCCATCCCAAATATAAATAAATAAGACAATTTCATGCCCACGGAACTCCATACCAGAAGTGAATATATATGGCAACTCCATGCCCAGGGAACTCCATCCCAAATATAATATCCACTGCGCTCACTGTGGGGGGTGCAGACTCCGGAGGGGCTCCTTCAGCTCAAGCGCTATAATAAGCCAATCTGGCCTGCTGCGGCGTGCAACTCGATCCCATAATAATAAAGTATATAAAGTCAATATGGCCTGCTATGGCGTGCAACCCGATCCCATAAATATCCTCACAATCAGGCCCTCGGCGTCACTCAGTTATCAATCTCTCCAGTCTCTCGGGCTCAAAATGTCATGAACATCAGCCCATAAATAATAATATGATGTATCAATAATTAACAACAGAGACTGAGATATGATATGAAATGAATGAACATGACTGAGTATGAAATTACAATTTAAACAAATAATTCAACAATAACATGACCTATGTTGGTCTCAATAATAACGACATATAGCCTCAACATGATTTTTAACATGATTCTCAGCTCAATTTCTTTAACATATGAAAGTACATGGATAATGCCAAGATTATTTGATTACAAAATTCTACGGAATCAATTATGTCACAAATTTCCACGGTGCACGCTCACACGCCCGTCACCTAGCATGTGCATCACCTCCAAACAATTCATATAACACGTAATTCAGGGATTCATACCCTCAGCTCCAAGTTTGAAATGTTATTTACCTCAAACCGTGCAATTGTTTATTCCAATAGGCCTTTTCCTCGCGATTCGGCATCCGAATGCCTCGAATCTAGTCACAAATAATTCGATACAATCAACATGAGATGTAGGAATCAATTCCATATGAAAATGCTAAATTTCACAATAAATATGAAAAAGTCAACAGTGAGGCCAACCATAACAAATTATGAACACTCATTCAACCACGAGTCCAACCATACCAAATTTACCAAATTTCGACATCAACTCGACCTTCAAATTCTCAAATCTTATTTTCAAATCCCTAGGCCCAAATTCTCGAATTACACCTCAAAAACACGTAATCTAGTCGGAATATTCGATGATAATTCAATATTATTGACTAACAATGATCACAAGTGACTTACCTCAAGATTTCCCGTAAAATTTGTCTGATAAAATCGCCCTAAGCCGTGTTATTTCTTCCAAAAATATTGAAATGAGCTAAAAAAACAAAACTTCTCAATAAAAACACTAATCGGATCGCTAAAATTTCATTTCCCGTCACTAAAGGTCCGCACCAGAACCTGCATGCACCAACAATTTAGTTTTTTTTACTAAAAAGGCTCCAACTCCATCATACGAACTCGAAATTCGACGATTCTTGTTCCTATGAGTCAAAAATAATAATACGAACCTAGTCGTTAAATCGAAACTTAATTCGGAGTTCATTTCCTCAATGCGATACCAATTTCGCTCGTTAAACAATTAACTCATGTTTCGTGCTGAAAATCCAATCGCGACTTGATGAAATTAGATCAAACATCTCAAATCATTCCTATATATCATTACCAAACTTTCGAAAGTCTCAAAATCAAATTCCGATCTCTAGAATTAAAAATGAACCTTTGGATCATTACATGTTTATGCTCAAAACACCAAACTCTTCCAAACACTCTTCCAAAACTCATCCGACCCCCATGGGACCCCAACCAAGTATACTAACAAGTCTCATAACATGACACGGACTTAGTCGATGCTTCAAATTACATTAAACAACACTAAAACACAAATCGCACCCCAATTCAAGCTTAATGAAAATTAACGAATTCCAAATTCTACATTCGATGCCGAAACCTAACAAATCAAGTCCGATTGACCTAAAATTTTGCACACAAGTCATATATGGCATAACAGACCTATCAAAATTTTCAGAACTGGATTCCGACCTCGATATCAATAAAGTCAACTTCCGGTCAAACTTCCAAAACCTTCCATTTCCAACTTTCGCCATTTCAAGCCAAAATCAACTACGGACTTCCAAATAAATATACAGACACACTCCTAAGTCCAAAATCACCATGCGGATCTATTGGAACCATCAAAACTCTATTCCGGAGTCGTTTGTACAAAAGTCAAACGTCGGACAACTCTTTTCATTTAAGCTTCTAAACAAAGATTGTTGTTTCAATTTAATGCCGAATTATCCGAAAACCAAACCCGACAATTCACACAAGTCATAATACACATTACGAAGCTGCTCAAGACTTCAAATTGTTTAACGGGATGTAAATGCTCAAAATGACAAGTCAGGTCATTACATTCTCCCTCACTTAAACATACGTTCGTCCTCGAACGTGCCAAGAGTTGTTCCTAAACCTTCAAATCACTATTCCACCTTACCACGCATATACCTGGGGTGATCCCACGTCACCCTATTCCATAAAGGCCTGACAACACAACATAATTGAAAATCATTACTTTAACCGTGGTCCATAAACCTTGGAACCCAATTTCTAACATTCGAAAGTCTTTTCAAGACCCGAATCTCACATCTACACACTTTATAAGTCGAAACAAGATGTATTAAGCCTTAACCATAATCCGAGATATAATAACATAACATACTACATAACTCGCATACTCGCAACACTATTTCCGATCACAGTAACTACTTAAAACCAACCAAGTACTAGTATTAAACCCCACATTCCACATAACCTCGTTCCAAAACTTTCGTACACTGTCGATAATGAAAGAAACATACAGGAACTCACAACCACTCACCAGATCAACATGTCATGGAGCTTTCTTTCAACAAGTACCATAGCCAATTATTTAAACCGAATTCTAAATTATTCTTCCAACACGTTGTAATTAAACCTGATAGTATCCATTCTAGGTCCAATGACCTTATATCACCAAAAACAACTATTCTAGCTATTCCGGTGTAATACTGCCTTTTTTTTTTAAACCGGCACAAAACATTATTTAAAACTAACTCATCAAATTCCGTGAGAAGAACATATGTGTGTGCATGTGCACAATTTTCTCATATTGCCCTGATCATGCAATATCATAGCATGTAGAGGAAGGAAACAATTAATCAAATAAATGATCAAGGAAACGCGATTTCCACACGCTGCACGGACAACTCACGTGCTAACAATAGAACCCGCACGGACAACTCACGTGCCAATAATATCAATATATGGATCTACACGGACAACTCACATGCTAATAACATAAACTACCCGGTATAGTCCTAGGCCTCCAGTCCAACATATCATATGGGAGCACTTAAACAGGTATAAATGTATATGATGAGTAAGATAAGATTCTCATGTTCCTGGACTGGTATAAATGACATGCTAAAGTGTAGGCATGTACAAAGCGTGCTATCGTAGCTCAAATCAGAAATCTTTCATCACTGAGGCATTTATCAAGTTCGTTCAGGGATTTTAACCCCTATGTATCCTCAAACACGGCTTAAATAGCTCATGCAATGTTACATATATGAGAAACATCATAGCTTAAAGCTTAACAATCAATTCTAGGCTTATTATAGCCTAAACGCAATTCGAGCATGGATAAATAGCCCTCTAAAAAGTCCTCAATGACTTAACCATAACATGTACTATTATCTAGTTAACTTGGCCTCATTTTCACAGTCCGCGGCTCCGAAACAATTTACTTTTGAGAACTCCCAGTCCCCAAATTCATAGAACACATGAACCACCGTAACTGATCACAACTCCATCATTCGAATGACTAACACATCCTTCATGCACGATCATCCCACTAGGAATACTTTCATAATTTTTTCGTGCTATATAGAAATAATTTGAATACCAGTAGTCTATCAACCAGGAGAGTACTGCAATGCCAATGAACATCCGTAAGTCAAAACACAATGAGCCTTCTGAAATGCGCACCCTTCTCACGAATTACTGAGCAGTTATAACATTCATCTAAATATCTTAAACTGACCATGCTGTCCAACATTCGTGACCTTCCATTCGAGACTGAACTGCCACCTTGTACATGTAAATTTTAATCCCGCACAACACACCACATCTATCGTGCCATCATGTGAAAAGCACGAGAATCTCATTATCAACTCTGAGTCACCATCAAATTACATACCCAGTTAGTTAGAAACCTTCCATTTGCTCTCATCCAGGAGGAAATCACAATACACAACATGTTTCTCACACCGATAGAAAATATCTGGCTCAAACTATGGTTGTAACGACCCGGCCGGTCGTTTTGAGTATTACAATCCCGCTTCCCCTTTTACTGCTCAAATTTTACTTTACAGTTGTTGTGTGAATTGTTGGGGTAAATAGTTCTGGTCCGGTGAGGTTTTGGAATGAATTGGAACACTTAGTTCCAAGGTTTAAAGCTTAAGTTAAAATAGTGACCGGATGTCGACTTATGTGTAAACAACCCCAGAATTTAGTTTTGATGATTCCAATAGCTCCTTATGGTGATTTTGGACTTAGGAGCGTGTCCGAAATATTATTTGGAGTTCCGTAGTGGAATTAGGCTTGAAATGCCGAACGTTGAATTTTTAGAAGTTTGACCAGGGGGTTGACTTTTTAATATCGTGGTCGGAATCTGATTCTGGAAATTGAAATAGGTCCGTAATGTGAAATATGACTTGTGTTCAAAATTTGAAGTCATTCCGGATTGATTTGATGTGTTTCGGCAGAAGATGTAGAATTTGAAAGTTCAAAGTTCGTTGATTTTGAATTGAGGTGCAATTCATCGTTTTGATGTTGTTAGGTGTGATTTGAGGCCTCGAGTAGGTCCGTGTTAAGTTATGGGACTTGTTGGTATGTTCGAACGGTATCCCAAGGGGCTCGGGTGATTTTCAGATGGCTTATGGATCAATTTAGACTTAGGAGAAAAAGCTGAAGTTTTTGCCGTCTGATGCATTCGCACCTGCGGAAATTCCATCGCAGGTGCGAGCTCGCAGAAGCGAGCCTGGCAAGCACAGATGTAGGCAGGGATTGTGAGGCATTGGTCTCAGGTGCAAGGGAAATTCCACACCTACGTGAGCGCAGATGCGGAAGATTTCGCGCAGAAGCGAGATGGCTGGAAGCTGAGGATTTTCGCATCTGCGATGTCTTTCCCGCAGTTGCGACCTCGCGAATGCGATGGTTTCCTCGCAGATGCGCAAACTGGGCAGGCAAGTGAAGTCCGCACATGTGACATTTTGCTCGCACAAGCGGAGGCACAGGTGCGCAAATCTTGTCCGCAGGTGCGGATCGACTAGGTAGAATCCTTTAAGTTCGAGGGTTCGACATTTTCACCCATTTTCGGATTTTGGAGCTCAGTTTGGGAGATTTTGGAGAGGAAGTTTTCCACACAACTTGGGGTAAGTATTCTTGACTCCCTTGTGGTTATATTTCATGAATTAATCTTCATTTTTTGTGTAAGATTATTGAATCTTCAAGAGAAATAGAAGGAAATTTCTACAATGTCACAAAACGAATTTTTCGAGTTTGAATACTGATTCGGAGTCGGAATTGAGTGAAATTAGTATGGTTGAACTTGTAATTGGATGGGTTATCGTATTTTGTAGGTTTCGTCAGATTTTGAGATGTGGTCCTCATGGGTGATATTTGGGGCGTAATTTCAGATTTTGTGGAAAATATTAGTATTTTGATATGGTATAAATTCCTATAATTTTTGTGGGCTGAATCAAATTAATTATGACTAGATTCGAGCCGTTTGAAAGTGGATACGCACAGAATGAGATTTCTGGAGCATTGTTTAGCTTGCTCGGCATTGGATTTAGCTTGTTTTAGATAAGTAACTCTTCTAATCTTGGAGCTGAGGATATGAACCCTGAATATATGTATTATGTGAATTGTTGGGAGGTGACGCACATGCTAGTGATGGGCGTGTGGGCTTGCACTATAGAAATTTTGATATAATTATTTATGTGAAATTTTGTAGTTAAATAATCTTGGAAATTTTCATGCGGTTTTATGTGTTAAAGAAATTGAGCTGAAAGCATATTAAAAATTATGTTGAAGCTATGTGCCAGTATTTTGGGACCCACAAAGGTCATATTTGTTGTGAGTTATTTGTTTTAAATTGAAAATTCATACTCAATCATATTCATTTCATTACATATCATATCTCAGTCTCTGTTGTTATTCATTAATACATCATATCATCATTTTTGGGCTATTCTCATGACATTGTGAGCCCATGAGAGAGAGACTAGAGAGATTGATGACTGAGGGAGGCCGAGGGTCTGATTGTGAGGATATTTTTGGGATTGGACTGCACGCCGCAGCAGGCCATATTGGCTTTATATATATTATTACTATTTTATGGATCGGGGCTGCCCGCCTGCAACATGCCTTATTGGCTTATTATGGCACGTGAGTTGTCCGTGCGGATTCTGATATGATATTATAGCATGTGAGTTGTCCGTACAGATTATAGCGCTTGGGATGTAGGATCCCCTCCAGAGTCTGTACACACCCCCAGTGAGTGCAGGTACCTACTGAGTGCGAGTGCCGCATGTCAAGTGCCGAGTGCCGAGTGCTGAGTGATTGGAATGCATGAGAGATGGTGAGGTATGCTCGAGGGGCTATTTACGAGTGATTGTGAGGTATGCCCGAAGGGCTATTTACGAGTGATTGTGAGGTATGCCCGATGGGCTGTTTACGAGTGATTGTGAGGTGAGCCCGAGGGGCTGTATACGAGTGATTGTGAGGTCTGCCCGAGGGGCTGTTTATCATTTTATCACTGAGTTGCATCACATTGGCATGCACACATGACATAGAGGCATAGAGATGTATTTTTTCTCATGTTGTACAACATCACATAATTCATGAATTTTCTCACACATTTTTACAGATGGGCATAGTGATGCATTTGTTTTACATGGGTTATCTGGAAAGAAAATGAAACATCTCATTTATTATTGAAAGGATTTTTGGGGAAAAGTTATTGTTTTCAAACTTATTCATATTTTGGCAACTTCGGCAAACGATTTGGGTTTTCACTGATGTACTTGAAAGGAAGAACTAATATTTTTGAAATCATGATTTGGCTGAGTATTTTATCTCTGAGTTACTTCTTGTATTATTTGCTTTACGTTGCTATGGACTGTTGTGGACTATTGGTTTTGGACCCGACCTTGGTGAAAGCTCGTCACTACTTTCAACCTAAGGCTAGGTTTATTACTTACTCAGTACATGGGGTCGGTTGTACTGATACTACACTTATGCACATTGCGTGCAGATATTGGTTGTTGTTGTTGCTGTGCTCGATGGTTGCAGGATTTGAAGATGTACCTGCGTTCCTGGGTTAGCTGCCTCTTGTTCATGGTAGCCTTAGATTTATAAAAGCTCTGTTTATGTACTATTCAAACAGACTATGTATTTATTTCATTTTCGCTTTGTAAACTCTATTCTTAGAAGCTCATGATTTGTACTACCAGTTTTTGGGGATTGTATAAGATTAAGACCTTTATTTACTTAAATTGCTTTAATAATTATTATTGGAATTGGATAGTTGGTAATTGACTTACCTAACGGGTTGGGTTAGGTGCCATCACGACTCGTTGGCTTTTGGGTCGTGACAGATTGGTATCAGAGCTCTAGGTTCATAGGTTCTACAAGTCATGAGCAAGTGTCTAGTAGAGTCTTCCGGATCGGTATGATGACGTCCATACTTATCTTCGAGAGGCTACAGGGCATTTAGGATATATACTTCCCATCTTTCTTTCCTTATCGTGCGAGATTGATTCAGCTTGAGACATAAACTCTTTGAATTCCTTCCACGTATTCGTATGCGCACATGAGCGCACGGTATCAGCTGTGCATCACCGGCTTGTGATTCCCTGACCGAAGTTCGAGATGAGTGTTCTATGTTTTGGTGATGGGCCAGTCTGAAGGACATGAGGCCAGGTTTAGACTGCAGCTTAAGCTCGGTAGCTTCAGTTGTAACTTGTACAATTGGACTCATATTTCCGGTGATGACCCTACAGTGGAATTTATAGCTCGATGAGCGGTGGAATGGCGGTATGATGGGTATGATGTGACCGCGGGATGTGTTAAGATGATTTGAACATAACGAGAAGTGTTTCCTTGAAATGTAAAGGGAAGGCCATTGGGTGCTTGATTTTTCTTTTGATGTGACGTACAGTCTCGAGTATGAATGTTTTGAAGGATCTTTCACATTGTTAAATTTTGGGACATACCAAATTCCCTTGTCTTGTTAATAAGTTTGGACTTGGAAAGATTAAGTGATTGCATAGAAATTGCGACTGCTAAAGGGTATAATAAGATACTAAATTAAGGTTAAGCATGTGGGTTATCCCCTGCAGAGTAATCTACGTAGGTGTATTCCTTATGACGTGAATAGAGAGTTTCTTTTCTGCCTACGGGGCGTATGTGTGGAGATTTGAATTTGAATCTGGCTGAGAAGGTTGACTTGATTGTCAAGAGAATAAATGCGAGCTTAGCGGCTGATTGGGGTATTTTTATGGTTGGCGTTGCTTGAGTTGGAAAATAAGTTTCGTTGAACTGACTGTGGCATTATGGCAGGAATAGAGGATGGGTATTGTGAGTTATGAAATGTTTTAATCTACGGCTTTGAGCCAAGTGGGGAGCCTGCTATTGATAATTCAATTTCATGGTTATATGTAATGGTTTAGTTTTGGGTTAGTTATGACTTGCAGAAGTTGAGATCGAGGATGACTCGAATAAGAAAATTCCTGGTTACGGGTTATATTGAACGTATGAGTATATGAAAATCGTGGGATGAGTGAGTTGTTATGGGTGAATGATGTAGTGCGCACAGAGTATGAATTTGATAGGTGGTGTTAAAGTAGAGTTATTTCTTTGAATGTTGTTGTGCTAATGGGGCACATGTCTTTTGGCCCATTTGGGCGGTGCAATTATATTTGAGCAAAGTGGGTGACTCCCGAGAAAATTCTAGTGGGATTGAGAATTATATATAGCAATTGAGAATGTTTCCGGACTTGCGTATGGATAAAATCTTAGATTTTCATTTGATGGTGCCTGGACTTACGGAAATTCTGTATGACTATGGATTCTACATTTTTGTATAATGAAGATAAGAAGAACAGTTTCAAATTCACATAAGGTATTCTCAGAGTAAGGGTTACAGTTGTAGTAGTTTTGAAGGTGCTTAAGAAGAATACAATTGCTTATGGGCCGTAGGGCATTGTGGTTCTATGCTAGGTTGTGGGGTGAGTTGTGGTTAAAGATCGTGGTATTTTAGCAAGGAGAAGTATCAATTTGAAGGCATATTCGGAAGGGACTCGGAGAAATAAGACAACTGGGTAGTAGGTTAGATCAGTATGGTAGTGGATAAAATCGGTTCTTTGGGTGCTTATGATGTGGGGGTTTTCTATATGTGCTTTATGGCAATACACCAGGGTTTGGCGACCTGCGTGACTTGGTTGATCTAGAGAGATTTACTGTGATGGCTTGATTATGTGCAAATGGATTCCAAAGTATTCTTTATGGTTTCTATCGGTGTGGAGAACGTGTTGTGTATTGTGATTTTCTCTTGGAAAGAAGTTAGAGAAAGGTTTTTAACTAATATGGTATGTAAATTATTGGTGACTCAAAGTTGATAATAAGATTCTTGTGCTTTTCACATAATGGCAAGATAAATGTTATGTGTTGTGCGAAAGTTAGATTTACATGTACGGGGTGACAGTACAGTGTTGAAGAGAAGGTAACGAATGTTGGACAACATGGACGGTTTCAAATAACTAGATGAATACTATTACTACTTGGTGTTGTATGAGAAGGGGGCGGACTTCAGAAGGCGCATTGTATTTTGACTTACGGATGTATAAATTAGTATTGCGGTACTCACATGGTTGATAGACTGTTGATATTCAAATTATTGCTATGTGGCACAGAAGAATTATGGGAGTATTTCTTGTGGAATGATCGTGCATGAAAGATGTGTTAGTCACTCGAAGGCTAGAATTGGGATCAGTTATGATGATTCACATGTCCTATAAATTTGGAATTTGGGAGTTTCAGGAGCAGATTGTTTATGGTTGCGAACTGTGAAGTCATGGCCGAAGCTAGTTAGATGATAAGATGTAATATGAATCAGTTGCGGTGAATTTTCGGAGGGTTATTTGTCTATTTGTGGGTGACCAGAGTTGATTTGGGGGTCCATTGTTAGGCCCAATTAAGATGTGTATTCTACACCGAACCGGAATGGTTGGCTCCATACTGCTATTGTTGAGGGATGTGTCATTCGGTTGATGTTGAACTTATTCTTGTTCAGAAATGATCTGTGAGTTACTCCTTTATGCTACGAGGAGTTGTGATTCATTGGTTATGTGCACACATGGTGCGGTTCTATTGGGGGCCTCATGACGGAATTCAAGCAAGAGCGTAATAGTTATGTCCTTTCAGGTTTCGTGTGGCAGTTTTATCATTTGCCTCTCCGTCGTTATTAATTTTGAGCAGGGTGGCTTGGGGTATATAATGTGGACCAATGTTTGGATAGGGTCACGCATTGCTGTGAAGTTATGTTAAGGTATGAACCTTGTGTTAGAATCGGGTGATGGTTCTAGGGTGTATGACGAATTTTCAACATTTCGTTGTGGCGTTAGTTGTTAATCTTGCGGGGCAGTTCTCTCATTTTCATGACTGAGTACATTTGAATTGTTGCGTATTGGTGCACGGATGGCATGTGTTGTGGTTCTAAGTTATATTGGTACGGCATGTCCGTGGAGTAGTTGTGTTTAGTAATATAAGGTCATTAGACCTAGAATGGGTACTATTAGGTTTGATTACGGTATGTTTGAAAGGATAATATTGAAAGTCTGCTCAGAAAACGATTATGGTTCTGGTTGGGGCGAGAGAGCTCCGTGACTTGTTGATCTAGTAAGTGGTCATGAAATTTTGCGTGTTTCATTTATTATCAATAGTGTACGAAGGTTTTGGGATGAGGTTTGGTTCGATATGGGTTTAATACTAGTATTGGTTGGTTTTAGAGTAGTCACTGTGATCGGGAATGGTGCTACGAGCGTGCGAGTTGTGTAATATGTTAGGTGATTATGTCCGTGGTTATGGTTATGGTTATGGCTTGATACAACTGTTCAAACTCATACGGTGTGTCAATTTAAGATTCGTGTCTTGAAAGAAATTCTAAAGGTTGGAAATTAAAGTCCAAGGTTTATGGGCTAAAGTTAAATCAATGATTTCAGTTATATTGTGTTGTCAAGCTTATATGGAATAGGGTGACGTGAGTTCACCCCCGGGTACATCTGTGGTAAGATGGAACAGTGATTTGATGGCTTGGAAACGACTCTTGGCACGTTCGAGGATGAACGTATGTTTAGGTGGGGGAGAATGTAACGACCCGGCCGATCGTTTTGAGTATTACAACCCCGTTTCCCCTTTTACTGCTCGAATTATACTTTACAGTTGTTGTGTGAATTGCCGGGGTAAATGGTTCGGGTCCGGTGAGGTTTTGGAATGAATTGGAACACTTAGTTTCAAGGTTTAAATCTTAAGTTAAAATAGTGACCGGATGTCGACTTATGTGTAAACGATTCCGAAATGGAGTTTTGATGATTCCAATAGCTCCGTATGGTGATTTTGGACTTAGGAGCGTGTCCGGAAAATTATTTGGAGTTCCGTCGTGGAATTAGGCTTGAAATGCCGAAAGTTTAATTTTAGAAAGTTTGACCGGGGGGTTGATTTGATATCGGGGTCGGAATCTTATTCTGGAAATTGGAATAGGTCCGTAATGTGAAATGTGACTTGTGTGCAAAATTTGAAGTCATTCCGGATTGATTTGATGTGTTTCGGCACAAGATGTAGAATTTGTAAGTTCAAAGTTTATTGATTTTGAATTGAGGTGTAATTCATCGTTTCGATGTTGTTAGGTGTGATTTGAGGCCTCGAGTAGGTACGTGTTATGTTATGGGACTTGTTGGTATGTTCGGACGGGATCCTGAGGTAGGTGCGTGCGTGAGCGCAGATGCGGAAGATTGCGCGCAGAAGCGAGATGGCCGGAAGTTGAGGATTTTCGCATCTGCGATGTCTTTCCCGCAGATGCGGCCTCGCAGATGCGATGGTTTCCTCGCAGATGCGCAAACTGGGCAGGCAAGTGAAGTCCACACATGCGACATTTTGCTCACATAAGCGGAGGCACAGGTGCGCAAAGCTTGTCCGCAGGTGCGGATCGACTGGGCAGAATCCTTTAAGTTCGAGGATTCGACATTTTCACCCATTTTCGGATTTTGGAGTTCGGTTTGGGCGATTTGGAGAGGAATTTTTACACACAACTTGGGGTAAGTATTCTTGACTCCCTTGTGGTTATATTTCATGAATTAATCTTCATTTTTGGTGTAAGATTATAGAATCTTCAAGAGAAATAGAAGGAAATTTCTATAATTTCACAAAATGAATTATTCGAGTTTGAATACCGATTCGGAGTCGGAATTGAGTAAAATTAGTATGGTTGAACTTGTAATTTGATGGGTTATCGTATTTTGTGAGTTTCATCGAATTTCGAAATGTGGGACCCACAGGTAATTTTTGGGGAGTAATTTTGAATTTTGTGGAAAATATTAGTATTTTGATATGGTATAAAATCCTATAATTTTTGTGGGTTGAATCAAATTAATTATGACTAGATTCGAGCCGTTTGGAAGTGGATACGCGCAGAATGGGATTTCTGGAGCATTGTTTAGCTTGCTCGGCATTGGATTTGGCTTGTTCGAGGTAAGTAACTCTTGTAATCTTGGAGCTGAGGTATGAACCCTGAATATATGTATTATGTGAATTGTTAGAAGGTGACGCACATGCTAGGTGATGGGCGTGTGGGCATGCACTATAGAAATTGTCACATAATTGTTTATGTGGAATTTTGTAGTTAAATAATCTTGGCATTTTCCATGCGGTTTTATGTGTTAAAGAAATTGAGCTGAAAGCATATTAAAAATTATGTTGAAGCTATGTGCCAGTATTTTGGGACCCACAAAGGTCATATTTGTTGTGAGTTATTTGTTTTAAATTGAAAATTCATACTCAGTCATATTCATTTCATTTCATATCATATCTCAGTCTCGGTTGTTATTCATTGATACATCATATCATCATTTTTGGGCTATTCTCATGACATTGTGAGCCCATGAGAGAGAGACTGGAGAGATTGATGATTGAGGGAGGCCGAGGGCCTGATTGTGAGGATATTTTCGGGATTGGGCTGCACGCCGCAGCAGGCCATGTTGGCTTTATATATATTATTACTATTTTATGGATCGGGGCTGCCCGCCTGCAGCATGCCTTATTGGCTTATTATGGCACGTGAGTTGTCCGTGCAGATTCTGATATGATATTATAGCACGTGAGTTGTCCGTGCAGCACGTGAGTTATCCGTGCAGATTATAGCGCTTGGGATGTAGGAGCCCCTCCGGAGTCTGTACACACCCCCAGTGAGCGCAGGTACCTACTGAGTGTGAGTGCCGAGTGCTGAGTGACTGGGAGGCATGAGAGATGGTGAGGTATGCCCGAGGGGCTGTTTACGAGTGATTGTGAGGTATGCCCGAGAGGCTGTTTACGAGTGATTGTGAGGTGAGCCCGAGGGGATGTATACGAGTGATTGTGAGGTCTGCCCGAGAGGCTGTTTATCATTTTACCACTAAGTTGCATCGCATTGGCATGCACATATGACATATATGCATAAAGATGTATTTTTTCTCATGCTGTACAGCATCACATCATTCATGATATTTCTCACACATGTTGACAGATGGGCATAGTGATGCATTTGTTTTACACGGGTTATCTGGAAAGAAAATGAAACATCTCATTCATTATTGAAAGGATTTTTGGGGAAAAATTATTGTTTTCAAACTTATTCATATTTTGGCAACTTCGGCAAACTATTTGGGTTTTCACTGATGTACTTGAAAGGAAGAACTAATATTTTTGAAATCATGATTTGGCTGAGCATTTTATCTCTGAATTACTTCTTGTATTATTTTCTTTACGTTGCTATTGACTGTTGTTGACTATTGGTTTTGGACCCAATCTTGGTGGAAGCTCGTCACTACTTTCAACCTAAGGCTAGGTTTGTTACTTACTCAGTACATGGGGTCAGTTGTACTGATACTACACTTCTGCACATTGCGTGTAGATATTGGCTGTTGTTGTTGATGTGCTCAATGGTTGCGGGATTTGAAGATGTACCTGCGTTCCTATTGTAGTTGCCTCTTGTTCATGGTAGACTTAGATTTATAAAAGCTCTGTTTATGTACTATTCAAACAGACTATGTATTTATTTCATTTTCGCTTTGTAAACTCTATTCTTAGAAGCTCATGATTTGTACTACCAGTTCTTGGGGATTGTATAAGATTAAGACCTTTATTTACTTAAATTGCTTTAATAATTATTATTGGAATTGGATAATTGGTAATTGGCTTACCTAACGGGTTGGGTTAGGTGTCATCACGACTAGTTAGATTTTGGGCCGTGACAATCGTGGAAACCATCAAGAACACTTTGAAATCCATTTGCACATAACCAAGCTATCAGAACAGAATTTCTCTAACTCGACTAAGCCACGCAGTCACCAAACCCAAGAATGTTGCCACCAAAACATCTGTAGAGCGTCACCATATCATAATTACCCCCATAAATACCACAATCGAGACACTCACTCTGAAAAGTCCTTATGTGAACTTAAAATTGTTCTTTTACCTTTCTTATACTGGAATGTAGAATCCATAGTCATACAGAATTACCGTAAGTCCCGACACCATCCAATGTAAATAACCGATTCTAGTGATATACAAAATTCAAAAAAAATTCAATTGCCACATGTACATTTTGAATCCATTAGAACCCTCTCGAGAGTCATCCACTCTGCTCAAATCTAAATATTACTGCCCAAACGGGCCAAAAGACACGTGCCCCATTAGCACAACAACACTCAAAGAGGTAACCCTGCCTTAACATCACCGATCAAATTCATACTCCGTGCATACTTCATCCTTCACAATAACGACTCGATCATCCCATGATTTTCATATATTCATAAATTGCAATATAACCTGTATCCAGGAATTTCCTTACTCGAGTCATCCTCGATGTCAACCTCTGCAGTCATAACTGATCCACAAGTAAGTCTCAGACCAAAACTAAAATTTAACATATAACCATGAAATTGAATTGTCAATAGCAGGCTCCCCCACTTGGCTTAAAGCCATAGATTAAAACACTCGATAGCTCACAATACTCATACTCTATTACTGCTATAATACTACAGTCAGTTCAACGAAAATTCTTCTCAAGCTCATGCAACACCAACCATAAACTACCTCAATCATCCGCTAAGCTCACATTTATTCTCTTGACAGTCACGTCAAATTTCTCAACCAGATTCAAATTCAACATTATAAGGGACACACCTACGTAGATAACTCTGCAAGACATAACCCACCTGCATGGCCTCAAATTGGCATCTTGCTATACCCTTTCGCAGCCACAATTACTATGCAATCACTTAATCTTCCTGAGTCCAAACTCATTAATAAGATATGAGAATTTAATTTGTCCCATAATTTAACAAAGTGAAAGATCCTTCAACACATCCACACTCGAGACTATACGTCAAATCAAGACAGACATCAAGCACCCAATGGCCCTTTTTACATCTCGAGAAACTCTTCTCGTCACATTCAAACCATCACATAGTCATTCAACCGCTCATCGAGCCACAAATTTCACTCATAGGGACACTACTGGACGCATAAGTCCAAACGCATAAGTTCTCACACCCGAAACTACCGAGCTTAAGCTGCGGTCTAACCCTGGCCTCAAGTCCTCCAAACTGGCTCATCACCAAAATACAGAATACTCATCTCGAACCTCGTTCATGGAATCAGAAGCCGGCGATGAACAGCTGATACCGAGCGATCATATGCGCACACGAATGCGTGGAAGGAATTTAAAGTGTTATGTTTCAAGCTGAATCAATTCCGCACGATAAGGAAAAAAAGATGGGAGATTATCTTAAATGCCCTGTAGCCTCTCGAAGATAAGTATGGACGTCATCATATCGATTCGCAAGACTCTACTAGACACTTGCTCATGACTTATAGAACCTATGAACCTAGAGCTCTGTTACCAACTTATCACGACCCAAAATCTAACTAGCTGTGATCACCTAACCTCACCCGCTAGGTAAGCCAAATAAAAAACAATCCGATTCAATTAATATTTATCTGACTCTAATACACTCCCCAAGGACTGGTAGTACAAATCATGAGCTTCTAAAATTAAAATTTACAAAATTGATGTGGAATAAAAATACGTCATATGTCTGAAATATACATGAACAGATTAAAAATTCTAAAGCTACCATGAACATGAGGCAGCAATGACTGGAATGCAGGTACATCTTCAGATCTAGCTCCCGCCGTACGCAGCTACATCAATATGAGAAATCTGCACACAAGGTACAGAAGTGTAGTATGAGTATAACCGACCCAGTGTACTCAATAAGTAACAAACCTAACCTTAGGTTGAAAGTAGTGACGAGCTGGGATAAGGGTCAGAGTTCAACTCCAATAACTAGCAACAATTCATAACAATATAATTTAAAGCAGCACAAGTAATAACTCAATAATAAAATGCTCAGCTCGTATAAACTTACGATAAATAAATATTTTCTTTTCAATATTACAGTAAAACTCAAATCCTTTGCCGAAAGTCACCGAAAATATGAGTAAGTCTGAAACCTGTGATTTTTCTCAAAACTTTAACGACAGATAAGAAATCCCATTATCAGATGGCATGAGGAAAAATACTTCTCTATGCCTACGTGTCAAGTATGTATGTCTAATGCAATGCAACACAATGATGAAAGCATGTATTCACACTCTCAGAGTACTCAATCTCACAGTACTTATATGGCCAATCCAGCCCAGGGAAGATCCATCCCAAATATATATACATAATAACTAAGATTCAGTCACTCAGTACTGTACAGGGACAATCTAGCCCAGGGAACTCCATCCCAAATATAAATAAATAAGGTAACTCCATGCCCAGGGAACTCCATCCCAAATATAAATAAATGAGGCAACTCCATGCCCAGGGAACTCCATCCCAAATATAAATAAATAAGGCAACTCCATGCCCAGGGAACTCCATCCCAAATATAAATAAGGCAAATCCATGCCCAGGAAACTCCATCCCAAAAGTGAATATATATGGCAACTCCATGCCCAGGGAACTCCATCCCAAATATAATATCCACTGCGCTCACTGTGGGGGATACAGACTCCGGAGGGGCTCCTTCAGCCCTAGCGCTATAATAAGCCAATCATGCTTGCTTCGGCGTGCAACCCGATCCCATAATAATAAAGGATATAAAGTCAATATGGCCTGCTGCGGCGTGCAGCCCGATCCCATAAATATCCTCACAATCAGGCCCTCGGCCTTACTCAGTCATCAATCTCTCCAGTCTCTCAGGCTCAAAATGTCATGAAAATCAGCCCAAAAATAATAATATGATGTATCAATAATTAGCAACAAAGACTGAGATATGATACGAAATGAATGAACATGACTGAGTATGAAATTACAATTTAAACAAATAATTCAACAATAATATGACCTCTGTTGGTCTCAATAATAACGACATATAGCCTCGGCATGATTTTTAACATGATTCTCAGCTCAATTTATTTAACACATGAAAGTACATGGATAATGCCAAGATTATTTGATTACAAAATTTTACGAAATCAATTACGTCACAAATTTCCACCTAGCGTGTGCGTCACCTCCAAACAATTCATATAACACGCAATTTAGGGATTCATACCCTCAACTCCAAGTTTAGAAATGTTACTTACCTCAAACCCGTGCAAATCTTTATTCCAATACGCCTTTTCCTCGCGAATCGGCATCCGAACGCCTCGAATCTAGTTAAAAATAATTCGATAAAATTAACATGAGGTGTAGGAATCAATTCCATATGAAAATGCTAAATTTTATAATAAATCCAAAAAAGTCAATAGTGGGGCCCACATCTCAGAACCAGACAAAAGTTATAAAATATGAACGCTCATTCAACTACGAGTCCAACCATACCAAATTTTCCAAATTCTGACATCAACTTGACCTTCAAATCCTCAAATCTTATTTTCAAATCCCTAGGCCCAAATTCTTGAATTACACCTCAAAAACACGTAATCTAGTCGGAATATTCGATGAGAATTCAATATTATTGACTAACAATGATCATAAGTGACTTACCTCAAGATTTCCCATAAAATTTCTCCGAAAAATCGCCCCAAGACGTGTTCTTTCGCCCAAATATGTTGAAATGAGCTACAAAATAAATCTGCTCAATAAAAACACTAATCTAGTCGCTAAAAGTCCATTTTCCGTCACTAAAAGTCCATTCTCCGTCACTAAAGGTCCGCACCAGAACCTACTTGCACTAGTAATTTATTTTTTTCACTAAAAAGGCTCTAACTCCATCATGCGAACTCGGAATTCGACGATTCTTGTTACTATGAGTCACAAATAATAATATGAACCTAGTCATTCAATCAAAACTCAATTCGGAGCTCATTTTTCCAATGCGATAAAAATTTTGCTCGTTAAACAATTAACTCATGTTTCACGCTAAAAACCCAATCGTGACTTGATGAAATTAGACCAAACATTCCAGATCATTCATATAATTCATTAACAAACTCCCGGAAGTCTCAAAATCGAATTTCGATCTCTAGAACTAAAAATGGACCTTTGGATCATTACATGTTTTTGCTCAAAACACCAAACTCTTCCAAAACTCATCTGAGCCCCATGGGACCCCAACCAAGTATACTAACATGTCCCATAATATGACACGAACTTAGTCGATACCTCAAATTACATTAAACAACACTAAAACACGAATCGCACCCCAATTCAAGCTTAATGAAAATTAACGAATTCCAAATTCTACATTCGATGTCTAAACCTATCAAATCAAGTTCAATTGACCTAAAATTTTGCACACAAGTCATACATGACATAACAGACGTATCAAAATTTTTAGAACTGGATTCTGACCCCGATATCAATAAATTCAACTCCCGAGTAAACTTCCAAACCTTCCATTTCCAACTTTCGCCACTTCAAGCCAAAATCAACTACGGACTTCCAAATAAATATCCGGACACACTCCTAAGTCCAAAATTACTATACGGATCTATTGAAACCATCAAAACTCCATTCCGGAGTCGTTTGTATAAAATTGAAACTTCGATCAACTCTTTTCATTTAAGCTTCTAATAAGGATTGTTCTTTCAATTTAATCCCGAATCATCCGAAAATCAAAGCCGACAATTCACACAAGTCATAATACACATTACGAAGCTGCTCAAAACTTCAAATTATTGAACGGGATGTAAATACTGAAAACGATAAGTCGGATCGTTACACTAATTAACTCTTTTAAGAAATAATTTGTGGAATTAATTATAGAACTTACGTATAGAAATTATTATTTTACCAACCTAAAATAATTAATATATTTATAATTTCATAATATTGATGTCAAATGATTAATTTTGAAACTAATACTGAATTAATTTGAAGAATAGGTATTCATTACTAGAAAATACTTTGAAAATATTTATTGCGAATTATGAAGTATAAATAAATTAATTTAGAAAGGGAGGGTCAAATTTGGCTGTCAACAGCTGCCCCTCTTTGACCGGAGACGATGAAAGAATTTTCGGGCAAAGAAATTGAACCAAAGCCAATTTTGTCCCGACTTTTAGGCAGGTATTGCAAGAGATGGGAAAGGTGAATTGCAAGATTGAATTGAGGAAGAATCTAGAAAGATTCGGGAGTATCAGGCCGAATTATGGCTTTGAATTACTTACATACCTCGGTCTTCCCGAGGATCAGACCTCATGTAGTTTTGTAGTATGGATTTTGGGGAAGCGGCACTCGCAGGAATTGCCCTAGTATTGTATTGCGACGATACAGAGAGACGGAAGGTTGGTCACTCATGGTGGCTTGAATTTTGCAGACTGATTTGAATGATTCGAAATATTGAGCTCGCTGGTCATCTTGAGCTGAGATCTTAGGCCCCCTACTGGGTTGGCTATCCCTATAGCGTTTTAGTTCGGTATGCTGGTAAGAATAAGTTCCACGCTGCGGTGTTTGTTCTTGAAAAACAAATGAAATACACGCATACCAATATATTTTAATGCAGAATATATTAAGATGCGATATAAATGATGTAGGAATGATGATGCCTGGCTGCCGGCGAGCCGTTATCTGGGATTGGGATGATGGGATATTTGATCCTGACTCGATTTGTTAGCTGGGCTATGTACCGTTCCGCAGTTGTCGGAGCATTTGAAAATTATCTCCGCTTGTTGGGAGATCTTGATTGGTAAAGTGTGTCTCCGCTTGTTGGGAGAGCTTTGCATTGAGAAATGTCTCCGCTTATTGGGAGAGCTTGATTTGTGAAGTGAGTCTCCGCTTGTTGGGAGAGCTTTTCACTGAAATATAAAGTATTCTCCGCTCGGGAGTGATTGATAAAAACCGTAATTATACCTAAAGTTGCATGAGCAAAACATTCAAAGTAATAAAGAAAATGAAAGCATGCCTAAGAGATACTCTTGACTGCGAAGCTAGGTTGTAGCCATCGATTGGCAGGACGTTGGTAGAGCGGTTTGCGATTGTCTATCCCGGTGTTCGTGATTGACGGGGTGGTATTGCGAATTGCTTTTGCTGGCGAAGTTTGCAGTTTGGTATATACAAGACTCCCGTTGGCTAAGCCATTGTTCAATTTGTACAAGGCGCTCCAATTGGTTGAGTTGGCGGTTTGCTATATACAGGAATTCGATTAGTGAAGCCGACATGCGATTTGTACAGGGTGCTCTGATTGATCGAGCTGGCAGTTTGCTATGTACATGACTTCGATTAGCGAAGCCGGCGTTTGATTTGTACAAGATGCTCCGATGAGGTGAGCATGCGGTTTGCTATATACAAATTTCCATGTCAGCTGTCTGATTCCGAGGCACCTGCAGAGAATTCAAGAATTAACTTTAGCTGTACTCGAAAATTTTAAGTAATAGGAGAAGAGATAATCTTAGGCAAGTTGACCCTGCATTCAAAGAAAACTTCTTAGTAGGGGGAAAAAGTTGGTTTGTGTCGAGCACGGTGTTAGTCTGCCCCAGCCTTTGACATGATTGCGCCACAAAGTTTGGTAGATGGAACAAGTTATTGTATACACACACACACACACACACACACACACACACACACACACATATATATATATATATATATATATATATATATATATATATATATATATATATATATATAACGGGATAAGGGATAGTAGTAGCAGATTATATCAAAACCTATCACGATACATATGCAGAAACAATATATAAATATATGGAAACTTTCTTAGGAGAATCAACAAAAGGACTATGGGAAGCTTATAAGTCTGAATTCCCACAAGAATTTCAAGCCTGAATAGCAATGGGACCAAATCCTTATAATTTTACAAATAAAATACATAGTTTAATAACATAAGAAGATCCAAATAGTGGATTAATTATATTACAGAAAAATACATTAATAAAATTAGAACAACTCAGTATAAGTAGTCGGTTTCATATAAAGAAGTTCCTAAACGATTATTTCTATTATTGTATAATCAGTGGAAATGCATTTGACCAAGAATTAGGTAAAAAATTATTTAATAAATTATCAGGAGTTTTAGGCAGAGAAATAGAAGAAATATGGTACAAAAGGGAAGGATTAATACAAAATCCGAATGCAAAATGGTCCATATGACACAAAATACAACATATAATGGGAACATTGCAAGAAAAATGCATACACATACAAATACAAAAATAACTAAAACAAAATGATATGAGTTTTTGTAAAAATATAGTATACACAACCCAAAGTTATGACAAGGATAAATATAAAAATAAAAAATATAGAAAATATGAGCCTCAATATAATAGAGGATATACTAGAAAGAATTACTATCTTAGAAAATCATAAGTTAAAAAACCTTACTGTAACGACCCAACCGGTCGTTTTGCATTCTAGATCCTCGTTCTTCTAAATAAGACTCCCCGTATATGCTTTTACTAATTTATGACTAGTGGGGATGGTTAGTTCGGGATTTGAAAAAGTTCAGGTTGAAATCGGAATGCTTAGTTCCTTAGTTGGCCTTTAAAAGGATAAGTTTGACTTTGGTCAATATTTTGAGTCAACGACCTCAGAACCGGGATTTGACAGTTCCAATAGGTTTGTATGATGATTTTGGACTTGGGCGTACGTTCGGATCGTGTTTTGGATGACCCGGGAGCTTTTCGGTGATTAATATTGATAGTTGGCACCTTGAAGGTTTTAAAGTTCTTTAAATTTGGTTTGGAGTAGGTTTTGGTGTTATCGAGGCCCGTTTGGGATTCCGAGCCTGGAAATAGTTCTGTATGATGATTTAAGACTTGCACACAAAATTTGGTATCATTTCGAGTAGTTTAAGTATGTTTCGGCGCGTTCGGAGTAAGTTGGAAGAACTTGAAGTTCATAAGTTGATTCAATTTGGTTTGGGGTGTGATTCTTAGTTTTGATGTTGTTTTACGCCTTTCGAGGGTGAGAGCGAGTCCGTTTTATATTTTAAAACTTGTTGGTATATTTGGGCGGGGCACCGGGGGCCTCCGGTGTTAATCAAACGAGGCGCGGACAGAGTTTTGGACTTAGAGGAAATGGATGAAGCATCCAGCTTCTGGTGCAATCGGACCTGCGGAAGGCCAGCCGCAGGTTCTAGCTCACAGAAGCGAGCCAGCAACCGCAGAAGCGGCCCAGCAAAGGCGGCCCAGAAATCACAAAAGTGGGGAGAGGACCGCACCTGCGGAGGCGCAGGTGCGAAGAAGACGATCGCAGAAGCGGGGGAAGGTGCATGTGCGACGTGATCACCACAGAAGCGGTCTCGCAGAAGAAAGGGAGCCAGCCGAGGGGAGGACCGCATCTGCGAGGCCCTTTCCGCAGATGCAGAGCCGCAAAAGCGGAAGTCCTGGAGGCAGTGAGCTTTATTTATTACGAGACTTAAGCCATTTCTAACTTATTTCACTCACTCTTTGGCGATTTTGGAGCTTCTTGAGAGGGTATTCACCTAGCAACTTGGAGGTAAGTAAATTCTATCTAATGTAAGTTAAATACATAGATTATGGGTAGATTTTAACGTGAAAAATTATGAAAATTATGGGTTTAGATGAAAAACCAAGATTTTGATAAAAATGAGATTTAACTACGAAGATGGTTATGGAATTGAGTGAAAATTATATATTTGAGTTCGTAAGTTTACGGGTAACAACTTTCTTCGATAAATTTCCGAAATCGGGCACGTGGGCCCGGGGATGAATTTTAGGATTCCTTCAATTGCGTTTGGGTAATCACTCTAATAGTTAGAATATGAACTTTTGAACATGTATTGATTTCTTTATACAACATTTGACTAGTTTCGGATTTTTCGGCACCGAGTTGAGGCTTTAGAGCGGATTTGAGACCAGAAAGTGAGCTTTAAGACGAGGTAAGTCTCTTGCCTAACCTTGTAATAGGGAACTCATCCCCTTAGGTGTATTTTTGTTGTGAATTATATGTGTGGGGAGCTACGTATGCACTAGGTGATGACAGTCCATGCGTAGCTATATTCTATGTGATGTCCGGGTAGTGTTAGGTTTATACCATATTTTGTTTGCTTTATTACATTGGTCATGCATACTAATTATCTTACCTAGAGCTGAGACTAAGGATTTAAGATTTAAAGTCTCCCGTTTAAATTTCTTATGTGTGGGGAAGAATGGAAGAATTTTATAATAACTTTGAAAAATCTATGTTCACTCGTGTCGCAAGTACTTTCGTGAGCGAGGTAAATTTTCTCTACTCTCATGGGAGCGGGTCGTTTGCCTCAACAGGTTAATAGATGCATCTATGGTTCGTTCCGTTCGACCCTCGGCAGTGCACACGGTATATACATATATTTTGGATCGGGCCGTACGAACTCGGCATAAATCGTGCGTAATAATACTTGGAGCCGAATCTTCTTGATATGATTTTATTGGCTTGAGAGGTTACAATTATTTAAATGATGGAAATTTACTTGGGATTTATTATTAGTGAAAGAATATTTACTTATCGCTCGTTATGGAGATTTATGGTTGTTTACATAACTCATGCTTATTTAGAATTTTGATATTTTATGGTTAGCCCATAGTATGTGTCGAAGTCGACCCCTCGTCACTACTTCTTCAAGGTTAGACTAGATATTTACTGGGTACATGTTATTTATGTACTCATGCTACACTTCTGCACTAACCGTGCAGGATCTAAGGCAGGTGCATCTGGACATCATCCCGATGCACACTCCTGATACATCGAGACTTAGCGGTGAGCTGCCTTCCGAGCCCGTTCTGCAGCACTCAAAGTCTTTCTTTTGTATTTACTTTCTGTCTACTTTACCTCGGACAGTAGTCTAATATTTTGTGTATTCTACTAGTAGCTCATACACTTGTGACACCGGGTCTTGGAATTTTTCTAGAAGACACTTAATGATTTCTGAGTATTTATTTCACTACACTTGATCTTATAATTTGTTACGTTTTATTTTATTAATTTTCTCATCTCTTATTTATGTAATAATTAAAAATTAACTATTTCAAAAACGTTAAAAGAATAGATACACGGGTAGTTCACTGTTGGCTTGCCTAGCGGCGATGTTGGGCGCCATCACGACCTATAGGAAATTGGGTCGTGGCACTTACCTAGATAGAAATAGACATGTTAGAAAATATAGGACAGAAAGAAATTATAAAAATAAATTAGAATGTTTCACTTGTGGAAGCATAGAACATCTAGCAAATACTTGCCCAAAAAGGATTAATAGCAAAACAAAAAATTCGCAACTAATAGAAGATTTTCAAGAGACTCTAATAAATGTAGACGAATATATGCCGGATAACGAAAGTATATACTCAATAATAAGCGTAAATATAGAAGAAAAAATCCAAATAGACTCAGAGGAGGAAGAACTATTAAATGAGATAGGAATAGAAAAGTTAGATTTAGAAGAAATATTAGATTTAGAAGAAATACAGCCAAACACATTAGTAAATATATCCGAAGATTATAATCATGAATTTGAGAAAAATAAAGAATTAGATAGCAATCACTGTTTTATATGTAAATGGTATCCAAGTAGAGATAAAAAAGCTAAGTGTAAAATATGTTATTTAGAATGATGTATTTTATGCATAGAAAAAGAATTTGAAATAAAAATAAATAAAGAAGAACAATATAAAGAGATAAATGATCCCATCCTCAATTCAAGAGTAATGACATTAGAAATGAGAATAAATGAATTAGAAAAAAGAATACAAAAATTAGAAAAAGGAAAACATAAATCTGAAGAAAGTGAAGAAGATACAATAGAAACCCTACATAATAAAGAATTAATGAACATAGAAAATTATGATGCACTGGTATGTAATGAAGATAAAAAATTAAGTACAATAAAATCTTTGTCAGAATCAAAATAGAGGATTACGAAATCGAGACATTGGCCTTAGTAAATTCCGGATGTACAAGGTGTATATAATAAATAAAAGGATAGTTCCACAAAATTTAATTAAAACCCTAGATAAACCAGTAACAACAATGCAAATGGACGGAACACATAATATATATAGACATTATATAGATAAATCACAAATCATCTTTGTAAATACATGTCTAGATTTTTATAAGCCTAGCTACAAGGTAGATAAAATATGGTTAAGAGACTTAAATATAAATATAGATTTTGTATTAGGATTAAGTTTCATATTACATAATAATGGCAGTTGTTTACTTAGTAGAGATGGAGTAGTATATTTTAAAAATATTACTCATACACCGGTACAAATAATAAATACTAAAACTAAAATCAGAACACCCCTGAAATCAAACCAGGAAGACCTGCAAGAAATGCAAAAGGAATGTTGTAAAGAATATAAAAATAATAATATAGTCTGTAAAATAAGAGAAGAATCTAAAGTTTTGCTATTATAAGATGATAAAAATCAAGATATATTAGAAAAATATTATACCTTGATAGATGTTGAGACAAAATTATATAATTTTAAAACAGGAATAGAAAAAATAGGAATAGTAAAGAATCAAAAGGATTTAGACAACATAGTAAAAATATTAGATGAAATAGAAATAATAGGAGAAAAACCTTTAAAACATTGGGAAAATAATAAAATTATGTGCAAATTAGACATAATAAATCCAGAATATATTATCAAGACAGCCTCAATAGAAGCAACAAATCAAGATTTATGTAATAACCCGACCGGTCGTTTTGATCTCTAGCATATCATTCGGCGGTTTGAGGCCTTGAGTAGCTTCACTTAAGGTATTATGACTTGTACGTGTGGTCAAAAATTAATTTCAGGAAGTTTGGAGTTGATTTGGAAAGAAAATTCTAATTACGAAAGCTTTAAGTTGGAAGAATTGACTAAGGTTTGACTTTTGAGTAAACGATCTCAGAATCGGGATTTGAAGGTTCCAATAGGTTCGTATGATGATTTCGGACTTGAACGTATGTTCGGATTGAGTATCGGATCACCCGAGAGCATTTCGGCGCTTATTATAGAAGGTTGGCATTTTAAAGGTTAAGAATTTCATAAGTTTGGTTTGAAGTGGATTTTGATGTTATCGATGTCCGTTCGGGGTTCCGAGCCTTGGAATAGCTTTGTTATGTCATTTGTGACTCGTGTGCGAAATTTGAATTCATTACGGATTGATTTGATACGTTTCAGCACATGATATAGAATTTGGAAATTTGAAAATTTATAAGTTTGATTCGAGGCGCGATTCATGATTTTGATGTTGTTTGACGTGGTTTAAGGCTTCGACTAAGTTCGTATTGTATTTTGGGACATGTTGGTATATTTGGTTAAGGACCCAAGGTCCTCGGGTAGATTTCGGATGGTTAACGAATTGATTTTTGGACTTGAGAAATGCTGAAGCTAGGCAGCAGCTGGTGTGATTGCTTCTGCGATGCCTTGGTCGCAGAAGCGAGGTCGAGCTCGCAGAAGAGAAATGGGAAGGGACTGGCAGTGGCCGCAGGTGCGAAGATTTTTCCGCATCTGCGTGACCGTAGAAGCGACCCAGTGGTCGTTGAAGCGGAAGAGAGTGAGGCAGGCTGGAGGCGCAGGTGCGAGGTTTGTGCCGCACCTGCGGGACCGCATAAGCGGATTCTTGGTCGCAGGTGCGTCTCCGCAGAAGCATAGTCTTATCCGCAGATGCGAAGGCAGATGGGTTGAAGGGTGACCGCAAAAGCGATATTTTGGCTGCACTTGCAGAACCACAGATGTAACGACCCGACCGGTCATTTTGAGCTCTAGCACATTGTTCAACGGTTTGAGGCCTTGAGTAGTTTCACTTTAGGTATTATGACTTGTACGTGTGGTCGGAATTGAATTTCGGGAGGTTCGGAGTTGATTCAGATGGAAAATTCTAAATTTGAAGCTTGAAGTTGGAAGAGTTGACTAAGGTTTGACTCTTGAGTAAACAACCTCGGAATCGAGATTTGAAGGTTCCAATAGGTTATATAATATTTTGGACTTGGGCGTATGTTCGGGTTGAGCATCGGATCACCCCGGAGCATTTCAGCGCCTATTATGGAAGGTTGGCATATTTGGAAGTTTAAGAATTTCCCTAAGTTTGGTTTGAAGTGGATTTTGATGTTATCGATGTCCGTTCGGGGTTTCGAGCCTTGAAATAGCTTTGTTATGTCATTTGTGACTCGAGTGCGAAATTTGAAGTCATTCTGGATTGATTTGATACGTTTCAGCACAGGATATAGAATTTGAAAATTTGAAAATTTATAAGTTTGATTCGAGGCGCAATTCATGATTTTGATGTTGTTTGACGTGGTTTAAGGCTTCGACTAAGTTCGTATTGCATTTTGGGACGTGTTGGTATATTTGGTTAAGGACCCAAGGTCCTCGGGTAGATTTCGGATGATTAACTTGAGAAATGCTGAAGCTGGGCAGCAACTGGTGTGATTGCTTCTGCGATGCCTTGGTCGCAGAAGCGAGGTCGAGCTCGCAGAAGAGAAATGGGAAGGGACTGGCAGTGGCCGCAGGTGCAAAGATTTTCCCGCATCTGCGTGACCGTAGAAGCGACCCAGTGGTCATTGAAGCGGAAGAGAGTGAGACAGGCTGGAGGCGCAGATGCTAGGTTTGTGCCGCACCTGCGGGACCGCATAAGCGGATTCTTGGTCGCAGGTGCGTCTCCACAGAAGCATAGTCTTATCCGCAGATGCGAAGGCAGATGGGCTGAAGGGTGACCGCAAAAGCGATATTTTGGCTGCATTTGCACAACCGCAGATGTAACGACCCGACCGGTCAGTTTGAGCTCTAGCACGTCGTTCAACTGTTTGAGGCCTTGAGTAGCTTCACTTCAGGTATTATGACTTGTACGTGTGGTCGGAATTGAATTTCGGGAGATTCGGAGTTGATTCAGATGGAAAATTCTAAATTTGAAGCTTGAAGTTGGAAGAGTTGACTAAGGTTTGACTCTTGAGTAAACAACCTCGGAATCGAGATTTGAAGGTTCCAATTGGTTATATAATATTTCGGACTTGGGCGTATGTTCGGGTTGAGTATCGGATCACCCGGGAGCATTTCAACACCTATTATGGAAGGTTGGCATATTTGGAAGTTTAAGAATTTCCCTAAGTTTGGTTTGAAGTGTATTTTGATGTTATCGATGTCCGTTCGGGGTTCCGAGCCTTGGAATAGCTTTGTTATGTCATTTGTGACTCGTGTGCGAACTTTGAAGTCATTCCGGATTGATTTGATACGTTTCGGCACATGATATAGAATTTGGAAATTTGAAAATTTATAAGTTTGATTCTAGGCGCGATTCATGATTTTGATGTTGTTTGACGTGGTTTAAGGCTTCGACTAAGTTCGTATTGCATTTTGGGACGTGTTGGTATATTTGGTTAAGGACCCAAGTTCCTCGGGTAGATTTCGGATGGTTAACGAATTGATTTTTGGACTTGAGAAATGCTGAAGCTGGGCAGCAGCTGGTGTGATTGCTCCTGCGATGCCTTGGTCGCAGAAGCGAGGTCGAGCTAGCAGAAGAGAAATGGGAAGGGACTGGCAGTGGCCGCAGGTGCGAAGATTTTCCCGCATCTGCGTGACCGTAGAAGCGACCCAGTGGTCGTTGAAGCGGAAGAGAGTGAGGCAGGCTGGAGGCGCAGGTGCGAGGTTTGTGCCGCATAAGCGGATTCTTGGTCGCAGGTGCGTCTCCGCAGAAGCATAGTCTTATCTGCAGATGCAAAGGCAGATGGGCTGAAGGGTGACCGCAAAAGCGATATTTTGGCCGCACTTGCAGAACCGCAGATGTAATGACCCGACCGATCATTTTGAGCTCTAGCACATTGTTCAACGGTTTGAGGCCTTGAGTAGCTTCACTTCAGGTATTATGACTTGTGCGTGTGGTCGGAATTGAATTTCGGGAGGTTCGGAGTTGATTCAGATGGAAAATTCTAAATTTGGAAGATTGAAGTTGGAAGAGTTGACTAAGGTTTGACTCTTGAGTAAACAACCTCGGAATCGAGATTTGAAGGTTCCAATAGGTTATATAATATTTCAGACTTAGGCGTATGTTCGGGTTGAGTATCGGATCACCCGGGAGCATTTCGGCGCCTATTATGGAAGGTTGGCATATTTGGAAGTTTAAGAATTTCCCTAAGTTTGGTTTGAAGTGGATTTTGATGTTATCGATGTCCGTTCGGGGTTCCGAGCTTTGGAATAGGTTCGTATCGTGATTTATGACTTGTCCGCAAAGTTTGGCGTCATTCCAGAATGTTTTGGTATGGTTCGGACGCGTTCGTCGAAGTTCGAAAGTCTGAGAAGGATTTTGGTCGTCGATTCGTAGTTTTGTTTTTTCTTGATGTGATTTGAGTCCTCGAGCAGGTTCGTGTCAAGTATTGCGACTGGGTGGTATGATTGGACGGGGTCCCGAGGGCCTCAGGTGAGTTTCAGATTTGAATCGGATCAAATTTGAAGTTGAGGAATGCTGGTTTTGGCCAGTTGCTGGTGTAATCGCACCTGCGGAAACAGGGCCGCAGATGCGACTCCGCAGAAGCAGCCAAGCCAGCGTAGAAGTTGGGGAAGGCTGAGACCACAGATGCGGTCTAGTGTCCGTAGAAGCGGAACCACACTTGCGGGTGAGGCGTCACAGAAGCGACTGGAAGTGATCAGGTCAGGGGCCGCATGTGCAAAGCAATTTTCGCACCTGCGTGAGCGCATATGCAGTGCTTGGAGCCGATTTATAAAATGGGATTTTGGCCCATTTTCATCTCATTTCGTCCATAGGAGCCGATTTTGGAGCACTTTTGGAGTATCATCTTCAACAGCTATAATGGGGTAAGTGATTTCTTTACATTGTGAGTTAAATACATGGGTTTTATATGGATTCAAGCATGAAAATTGGTAGAAATTGTGAGAGTTTGAAAGAAACCTAGAAATTGGTATTCTTGGATTTTTATCACGAAATTGGACATGGAATTTGGAATAAATTATATAATTGAGTTCGTGGTGTTATAGGTAAGATTTATCTTCAAGAAATTTTGGAATCCAGGCACGTGGGCCCGAGGGTTGATTTTATCGACTTTTCGAGAGGAGTTGGGAATTGTTTAAAATGATTAATTATGGGTATTAGAATATATTTTGATTGGATTGCATATTTGTTTGAATAGTTTTGGATCGACGGGCATCAGTTTGAGGTGTTAGAGAAGCTTTGAAGCTAGTTATGGAACTCCGGAGCGAGGTAAGTCTCCTGTCTAACTCTATGAGGGGGAAAGTACCCCTAGGTGATGTATTTGTTATGTGTTACTTATTGTAGGGGCTACGTACGCACAAGGTGACGAGAGTCCATGCGTAGCTAGATTCATGTTATGTCTGGGTAGACTTAGGCTCACACCATGCTACAACTGTACTACTTGAGTAGTTTCTTGTCTATTAAATTCCTTTAATTTTACGATGCGACTTGAGATTAGACTTGTGTAGAGTAATGGACTTGCCATAGTAGTGATTCGACGGGCTTCATGATTAGCTGCTGTAACGACCCGACCGGTCGTTTTGAGTTCTAGCGCATCATTCAGCGGTTTGAGACCCTGAGCAGCTTCACTACAGGTATTATGACTTGTACGTACGGTCGGAATTTAATTTCGGAAGGTTTAGAGTTAGTTTGGGAAGAAAATTCTAAATTCAGAAGCTTTAAGTTGGAAAAATTGACTAAAGTTTGATTTTGAGTAAACGACCTCGGAATCGGGATTTGAAAGTTCCAACAGGTTCGTATGATGATTTTGGAATTGGGCGTATGTTCGGATCAGGTTTTGGATGGCCCGGGAGCGTTTCGGCGCCTATTGTGGAAGGTTGGTATTTTGAAAGAATTTCATAAATTTGGGTTGAAGTGTATTTCAATGTTATCGATGTCCGTTTGGGATTCCGAGTCTGGGAATAGCTCCGTATAGTAATTCTGGTGTTGGGAGCGCGTCCGGATGTGGATTTGGAGGTCCGTAGGTCATTTTGGGGTCATTTTGCGAAAGTTAGAAATTTGAAGGCTTTTGAGAAGTTTGACCGGGAGTGGATTTTTTGATATCGGGGTCGGATTCTGATTCCGAAAGTTGGAGTAGGTCCGTAATGTCGAATGTGACTTGTGTGCAAAATTTGAGGTCAATCGGACATCATTTGATGGGTTTCGACATAGAATGTAGAAGTTTGAAGTTCTAAGGTTCATTAAACTTGGATTGAGGTGAGATTCATGATTTCGATGTTGTTTGATGTGATTTGAGGCCTCGAGCAGGTCCATGTTATGTTGTGGGACTGGTTTGTGTGATTGGACGGGGTTCCGGGGGCCTCGGGTGTGTTTCTGATCATTTCGGGCTGTTTTGGACTGCTGTTGTTGGTATCTGGTTTCCTTCATTACGAACGCAAAGGGTGTCCTGCGTTCGTGAAGAGAAATTTATGGGGCTGCTGGGTTTGGCCTTCACAAACGCGAGCCAGTGGACGCGAACGCGAGGCAAGAGCTGGACAAGTCTTTGCGAATACGGCCAAGGCGACGCGAACGCGAAGAGGAAAGGATGGAGCTGGGCCTAAGGACATTTGGCCTACGCAAACGCGTAGAGAGGTACGCGAACGCGAAGGGGCAGGTCAGCTGGCCTTTGCAAACGCGATCAAAGGGCCGCGAACGCGAAGAGAGATTTCTGGGCAGTGAGTTATTTTTAAAACGGGATTTTGGCCATTTTCACTTCATTTCCTCCATGGGAGCAGGTCTTGGAGCGATTTTGGAGCTCCATCTTCATCATCTATGTCAAGGTAAATGATTCCCACCTATTGCAAGTTCAATTTGGATTATATATGGATTTAGAATTGAAAATTTGTGGAAATTTGGAATTTTCAAGAAAACCTAGAAATTGATATTTTTGGATTTTGACCACGAAATTGGACATGGAATTTGGAATAAATTATATATTTGAGTTCGTGGTGTCATGACTAAAGTTTATCTTCGGAAATTTTCGGAATCCGGGCACGTGGGCCCAAGGGTGATTTTTATCAACTTTTCGAGCGGAGTTGGGAATTTGTTTAAATCGAATTGTTATGAGTATTAGAGTATATTTTTATGGGTTTACACATTTATTGACTAGTTTTGGAGCGTTTGACATCGGTTTGAGTTGTTGGAAAGGCTTGGGAGCTGGCTATAAAACTTCGGAGCGAGGTAAGTCTCCTTTCTAACCTTGTAAGAGGGAATTACCCCCATAGGTGAAATAATTCAATATGTGCTTCTATTTGTGGGGGCTACGTACGCACGAGGTGACGGGAGTCCGTGCGTAGCTACAAATATGTTTATGTTCGGGTAGTCTAGGACCCAGATCATGCTATACTTGCGATATTTGCAACCTTATTGTTAATTTAAATTACTTAAATCATATTGAACTAGGTAAATAAATTTTTAAAAGGTTAAACTTCATTTTCCTTGACCGTTAAATGAGAATTGACATTTCCTTGGATAATTGCTCCTTAAAGAATTATTGATTGACTGTTGAATGTGTTTATCTTTTGTGGAGCGGGCCGAACGCCTCTGCAGATTAAATAGATGCATCTATGGTTCGCGCCGTTCGACCCTCGGCAGTGCACAATTTAAATATTTATGTTGGAGCGGGCCGTACGACCTCAGCATAATTTGCGCATGATTGAACTTGATTGCTTTGGAATTTACAATAAATGATTTTGCCCCCTCGACCTGAGATAAATTGTTAAATAATGGGAAATAAATTTGGAAATTTCTTATGAACAAAAGAATTGTTTGCTTATTTCATGACATTGCTTACAGCCGTTCTACGTAATCCATGCCTAATTATATCATTGATATCCTATTTATAGCCCATAGTAAGTGTCGAAGTCGACTCCTCGTCACTACTTCTTCGGGGTTAGGCGGGATACTTACTGGGAACGCGTTGATTTACGTATTCATACTATATTTGCTGCACATGTTTGCGCATATACATATGTGTTTAGTGGCCTTGTGGGCGCAGAGGCGCGGTTATGGCAGGGACTTAGGTGAGCTGCATTCTATTCTACGATCCGCAGTCGGCAGAGTCTCCTTCAGAGTACTTACATTTTTTCTTGTCCAATTTGTATTCCAAACAGCTTTTGTATTTTTATTTTATATTCCTAATTAATACTCATGCACTTGTGACACCGGGTTCTGGCATGATTATGGGCTGTTTTGTATTAAATTTGTTAAAAATATTATTATTTATTCTGTAAATTCCACCTTTAGCTATTTAATTGAAGGAAAATATGATTTCAGAAATATTAAAATGATAACCCAATTAAGTATTTATTGTTGGCTTGCCTGACAGTGGTGTCCGGCGCCATCACGACCCTTTATGGATTTTGGGTCGTGACGGCCGCTATATAATTGTACTCTCCTTACGAAATTCTCCCGTGTTATGTGTTCTCATCGAAAAGTTCCCTTAAAATCTATAACGCACACGACTATTCGTGAGTGGGGTCAAGGACCCGTCAAAGCTTCTTATTCTAATGGGATCGAGCCGTTCGTCTTGGTAGGATAGATACATCTATGGTTTGTGCCGTTCGACCCTCGGCAGTGCGCGCACTAATGGGATAGGGACGTACGCCACGACAAGATTTATGTACCAGACTCTCATGGGAGCGGGCCATTCGCCTCAGCAATAAAATAGATGTATCTATGGTTTGGTAATGTTATGATGGATCGGGCCGTACGCCTCGACATTTCTGTGAAATACTATCATGAAATCATGTGTAATAATGGGCAAGAAGCCAACATATCTGTGAGCTTCCCCTGATTGAGCTATGACAACCTATCTGGTAAGCTCCACATTATATATACTCCGATTGAGGAGGTACCTACTAGCTGAGAGCTTGAGATATCTTTGAGAAGAGAGCTGTACCACGTATTTACACCTGTTATTTTCATTTAGTTACTCTGATTCACATATGTTTACTCCTACTGTATCTGTCTTATTGGACCTCTAGTAAGTGTCGATGTCGACCCCTCGTCACTACTTCTCTGGGGTTAGGTTAGATACTTACTGGGTACGCGTTGATTTACGTACTCATGCTACACTTGCTGCACTTTTTATGCAGGTACTTATATGTCTGATGGTCTTTTGGACGCAACGACGTGACTATTGCGGGGAATTACCGTGAGCTGCTTTCCATGTTATGCTCCGCAACCTACAGAGTCTCCATAAGAGTTATTTATATTTTTTTTGTCTAATTTTGTACTCTAGACAGATGTTGTATTTTATTATATCTCCTAGTTAATTCCAATGCACTTGTGACACCGGGTTTTGGGGGTTCCTACTGTTGTTAGTCGTTTCATATCACGTAGTTATTAACATTTTCCCCCTGTATATTCCATTTTATACTATTTAAGTAATGGAAATTACGATTTATAAAATAATAAAATGAGTAATTAAATCAATCAATCACTGTTGGCTTGCCTGATGGTGATGTTAGGCGCCATCATGACCTATAAAGGATTTTGGGTCGTGACAACTTGGTATCAGAGCATTAGGTTCACTTAGGTCTCACTAGTCATGAGCAAGTCTAGTAGAGTTTTTTAGATCGGTACAGAGACGTCTGTACTTATCTTCGAGAGGCTATATGACTGTTAGGAGCACTTCCCTTCTTGATTTCCTCATCGTGCGTTTTGATTCCATTGAGGCTTGTGCCTTTATTTTCCTTCCTACTCAATCTTATGCGATGCGAAGCGCTTGTTATCAATTGGGCATCGAGGACTTGTAGTGGTACTGCAAACGTTGTGTAGGATGTTTTCCCTGTGTGTTCGGGCAGGCTATTATCGTCGCATTGCGGAAAGATGTTCTTTTGTTCTAGCTCTGTATTTATATTTTCTATGGTTTCAAAACTATGCACGGATTGCTACGATGTCAATGCGTTGTTATCGCACAATGTTGGTGTAATGGTAAGGTGCTCATTTATGTGTTGAGGCAATAAATGGCTTGAAAGGAGGATTTTTTGGTGCATGATTCAGGGGTTTAGCATTTAATTCCAACAAAGGAAAGGAAATCGGTATTTTTTGATGTTTAGGTTTTGGTTGATGGAGTAACGAGACTCGGTATTTTCGAGCGTGGTGAAATTTTCATTATGATGCGGTGTCGTCATCCTTGTTGAACGCATTAAGGTTCACCGGTGGTATGGTCTTCTTGATTTTGCCTTCGGCCAGGGTGTTTTGAAATGGTGCCTAAGGGGCGGTTGTCAGAGATAGCGGTGTGCAACAGTTTAGAATCGAATTGGTATTTCTAATATGATGGCTCGAGGAAGATGATATTCCAGGAGGCTTAGAGTTGGTAGCAATTTATTAGCTCAGGTGCTATAGAGATGGATTTTGATTTGATGCAACATTTGGGTAACGAAGAATGAGGAAGGACATGTGGGAGGTGCCTTACGGTGGTTGAATTACTAGCAGGTCAAGTATGAGAAGCGAAAGTCGAGAAGTTGCTTAAAGGAGATGGTTTGACCGAAGTGGGAGAGGCAGAGTAGCCTATGGATTCTGTGGTAGGATAGCCACATACCTTGAGAAAGTGTAGAATGGTTTGGGAATCGTGATGGAAGGTGATTTGGTCTACGCATTTTATTTGGAATGATGGTTACTGTACGGAGAAAGATTGAATATGGCAAAAAGGGAGTTTGCTTGAAATGAAGAGGGGTGTAAAGATTTGATTTTTGTTTCAGATGCGATATGACTTGAGTTTGGATGATATTGTTGAACTCTCAGTTGATGTCAATGGGAATGAACGGACTTGTACAACTGGTGGACGAGCATGGGCTCAGGAGGGTTACTAAATGCGTGGTAGTTTCACCCAGTGCAACGTCGTTGGAAGATGTCGGTATGGAATACCACAGGTGGGCTATCCTCTGTGGGCAGGTCAGCGGTTGTGTGATTTGATGAAGTTTCTCCGAAGAGTTCTACGTACTACGAAGCGGAAGGTCGAGTATGTGATTATGGCTGATAATTCGGGATGTTCATGAAAAGTTTAATAAGAAATTACAAGGAATTTGGTGGGTTAACTGTGCGAGATCGCGGTAATTGAGAAAGAGGAATCATTCCGAGCCCTACATTATGTGATGGTAGCTTAAAGCTAAGTGGGGGAGCCCCACCGTCTTTGATTGGATCGCGTGGTTGTCTGCTTGTGCGGTTTCTGGCTATCGGTGCATTGGCGAATTATTATGATAAAGAAAAGAAAACATCAGGAGTAATTCGATCAAGGAACTTAATGAATGTGTACTGAACTTCGTCTTATCGATTCAGGTGAAGGTTTTGGGAAAACTCAGAGTTTATGCTTCTTGTGGATGTAAGGTGCAAGGAAACGAATCCAACCGGTTGCTTCTTTGAGAGGGTATTCATGTGCTACCAGAGCGTTGGAGTTTGGTTATGTTCGGTATCAGGTCAGAGTGGTTGACTCTCAACAACGGTCCTGTGATTTCAAGGATTTAAGTGCGGTGCCTGAGAATGGTGTTCTGTGGAAGAGGCATTGTGTATTGATTTGCCGATTGTGATTTGCTTTGCAGAATTAGTACAGTTGGTTGTATGGATGTGCAGACTTGGCTACCTGAGCAGAAGGTCGTGGGAGCGTACCCCACGAGGAAATTGTACGAGTGTGACATGCTAGTCACTTGATGGTTAAAGATCGAAACTAAGTACGAAGATTTTTGTTACTATCGTTAATGTGAGGGTTGATTACTGGAAGGCACTCTATTGCTTTGGTTGTGAACTGTGAGGGTTATGCCGGATTGATACAGCTTGATTATTCGCACGTGTGTTGTGGTCCCGTGTAGCTGGTGGTATTATATGAGCAGGATGGCCCTCGAGATGCAGGTCATGTATCGCACCTTAGTTGTGCTTGGTTTTGTAGCGTATGGCACTATCCGTCTCCCCAGGAAGTTGTATTATGCACTCAACGTGCGTGTGGTCGATATTCAGGTATTTTCGTAAAGGCAAGCGTTATGATTATATATGCGGATCAGGTGGCACGCCGCCACAGGTATATGTTGTTGGATCGGTTTGCACGCCGCAACAGTGAGATGTTTAGTACGGTTTCATATACTTATTTTTGTGTATTTTGTTTCTCATTCACTGAGGGGAGTTCATAGCGTCTGTTCGACCGTTCTACTAGTTACGCGGGCTGGGAAGTTCCATTCCAGAGTTCGCTTTTCCTTATATATCGCATTCGAGTTTGTAGCCTGTTGGCACATTGTTGGCATCGTACTAGATCTTGGTCAGTGTTTGAGGTGGCTTATTGCCTGTGTAACTTATACTGGGTGAGACGAGATTACTGGACCTGAAATTTGTGCAATCAGATTTATTTAAGGTACATTAAAGAGAAAATATCGTTATTCAGTTCATAATGAGGTAATGGTTCTTGTCAGGAGGGGAGACTCCATAAATTATTGATTCGGCAGGTAGTTATGAGTTTCTACATGTCTTTTTTTATCGTGGTAGCATTTAAATCAGGACTTATATGTGTCCTGAGATGTATTGCGGGCAACAGATTTGTGAGATTTCAGCTGTCGTGGTCGGAGGATGTTATTATGGGCAACTGACTTATGTGGTGCATGGTGTGATTTCAACATAAATGCAGAATCATGTTTTGGTACAGTGTGTGGTGATTGGCACGTTGTTCGTGTGTTAGGATCAGGTCTTGTAAAGAAATTCAGAAGTTGGAGTTTGGTTATAAGGCTTATTGACTAAATGAAAGGGGGGACCTTCAGTTTGGATCGAGCTAATATGCTCAGCTGGGTTGTAGTGGCACGGGTAGGGGCACGAGGTGTTAAACAGTGATTTTGAATAACTTCAGAGCAGTCCTTAGCCCGTTCGAGGACGAACGTATGTTTAAGTGGGAGAGAATGTAACGTCCCGACCGATCGTTTTGAGCTCTAGCACGTCGTTCAGCGGTTTGAGGCCTTGAGTAGCTTCACTTCAGGTACTATGACTTGTACGTGTGGTTGGAATTTAATTTCGGGAAGTTCGGAGTTGATTCGGATGGAAAGTTCTAAATTCGGAAGCTTAAAGTTGGAAGAGTTGACTAAGGTTTGACTCTTGAGTAAACGACCTTAGAATCGGGATTTGAAGGTTCCAATAGGTTCGTATAATGATTTCAGACTTGGATGTTCGGGTTGAGTATCGGATCACCCGGAAGCATTTCGGCGCCTATTATGGAAGGTTGGTATTTTTGGAAGTTTAAGAATTTTCATAAGTTTGGATTGAAATGGATTTTTATGATATCGATGTCCGTTTGGGATTCCGAGCATTAGAATAAGTTCGTATCGTGATTTATGACTTATGCGCAAAGTTTGGCGTCATTCTGGAATGTTTTGGTATGATTCAGACGCGTTCGTCGAAGTTTGGAAGTTTGAAAAGTTTGAGAAGGATTTTGGTCGTTGATTCATAGTTTTGTTGTTACTTGATGTGATTTGAGGCCTCGAACAGGTTCGTGTCATGTATTGGGACTAGGTGGTATGATTGGACGGGGTCCCTGGGGCCTCGGGTGAGTTCCAAATTTGAATCGGATCAAATTTGAAGTTGAGGAATGCTAGTTTTGGCCAGTTGCCGGTGTAATTGCACCTGCGGAAACAGGGCTGCAGATGCGACTCCGCAGAAGCAGCAAAGCCAGCGCAAAAGCGGCTTTTGGCTGGAGAAGGCTGAGACCGCAGATGCGGTCTAGTGTCCGAAGAAGCGGAACCGCACCTGCGGGTGAGGCATCACAGAAGCGACTGGAGGTGATCAGGTCAAGGGCCGCAGGTGCGAAGCAATTTCCGCACCTGCGTGAGCGCAGATGCGGTGCTTGGAGCGCAGAAGCGGATAGGGTTGTTGGGCACGATTTCGCAGAAGCGACGCCGCAGAAGCGGAAGGGCGTATGGGCAGAGATGTTTTTATAAAACGGGATTTTGGTCCATTTTCATCTCATTTCGTCCATAGGAGCCGATTTTGGAGCACTTTTGGAGTGCCATCTTCATCAACTATAATGGGGGTATGTGATTTCTTCACATTGTGAGTTAAATACATGATTTTATATGGATTCAAGCATGAAAATTGGTAGAAATTGTGAGAGTTTGAAAGAAACCTAGAAATTGGTATTCTTGGATTTTTATCACGAAATTGGACATGGAAATTGGAATAAATTATATAATTGAGTTCGTGGTATTATAGGTAAGATTTATCTTCAAGAATTTTAGGAATCCAGGCACGTGGGCCCGAGGGTTGATTTTATCAACTTTTCGAGCAGAGTTGGGAATTGTTTAAAATGATTAATTATGGGTATTAAAATATATTTTGATTGGATTGCACATTTATTTGAATAGTTTTGGATCGACGAGCATCAGTTTGAGGTGTTAGAGAAGCTTTGTAGCTAGTTATGGAACTCCGGAGCGAGGTAAGTCTCTTGTCTAACTCTATGAGGGGGAAAGTACCCCTAGGTGATGTATTTGTTATGTGTTACTTATTGCGGGGCCTACGTACGCACAAGGTGATGAGGGTCCGTGCGTATCTAGATTCATGTTATGTCCGGATAGATTTAGGCTCACACCATGCTATAACTGTACTACTTATGTTATTTCCTGTATATTCAATTCCTTTATTTTTACGATGCGACTTGAGACTAGACTTGTGTAGAGTAATGGACTTGCCATCGTAGAGATTCGACGGGCTTCATGATTAGCCGCTATATAATTGTATTCTCCTTACGAAATTCTCCAGTGTTATGCATTCTCATCGAAAAGTTCCCTTAAAATCTATAACTAACACGACTATTCGTGAGTGGGGTTGAGGACCCGTCAAAGCTTCTTATTCTAATGGGATCGGGTCATTCGCCTCGGCGGGATAGATACATCTATGGTTCGTGCTGTTTGACACTCGGCAGTGCGCACACTAATGAGATCGGGTCGTATGCCACGGCATGATTTATGTACCAGACTCTCATGGGAGCGGGCCGTTCGCCTCGACAATAAAATAGATGTATATATGGTTTGGTAATGTTATGATGGATCGGGCCGTACGTCTCCGCATTTCTTTGAAATACTATCATGAAATCATGCGTAATAATGGGCAAGAAGCCAGCATATCTGTGAGCTTCCCCTGATTGAGCTATGACGACCTTTTGGTAAGGTCCACATTATATATACTCCGATTTAGGAGGTAACTACTAGCTGAGAGCTTGAGATATCTTTGAGAAGAGAGCTGTACCACGTATTTACACCTGTTATTTTCGTTTACTTACTTTGATTCACATATGTTTACTCCTACTGTATCTGTCTTATTGGACCTCTAGTAAGTGTCGATGTCGAACCCTCATCACTACTTCTCTGGGGTTAGGCTAGATACTTACTGGGTACACATTGATTTACGTACTCATGCTACACTTGTTGCAATTTTTGTGCAGGTACTTATATGTCTGATGGTCTTTTGGGCGCAACGGCGCGGCTATTGCAGGGACTTACCGTAAGCTGCTTTCCATGTTACGCTCTGTAGCCTACAGATTCTCCATCAGAGTTATTTATATTTTTTCTGTCTAATTTTGTATTCTAGACAGATGTTGTATTTTATTATATCTCCTAGTTGATGCCCATGCACTTGTGACACCGAGTTTTGGGGGTTCCTACTGTTGTTAGTCGTTGCAGATCACGTGGTTATTAATATTTTTCCCCTGTATATTCTATTTTATACTATTTAAGTAATGGAAATTACGATTTCAAAATAATAAAATGAGTAATTAAATCAATCAATCACTATTGGCTTGCCTGACAACGATGTTGGGTGCTATCACGACCTATAGTGAATTTTGGGCCGTGACAGCAAAAATGGTCAAGTGGCCGCAGGTGCGAGAGGTCACTGGGTAGTGTGTTCTTTTAAGAACGGGATTTGGCCCAATTTCTTTCATTTTCACTTGGTTGGGGCGATTTTGGAGAGCTTCTAGGGGAGATTGTCATCAAGCAACACAAGGTAAGTGATTCCCACCTATTACAAGTTAAATACATGGTTTGTATATGGATTTAAACATGGAAATTAGTTGAAATTTGGAATTTTTGTAAAAAACCTAGAATTTGGTATTTTTGGATTTTGACCACGAAATTGGACATGGAATTTGGAATAAGTTATATATTTTAGTACGTGGTGTTATGGGTAAAGTTTATCTTTGAAACTTTTCGAAATCCGGGCACGTGGGCCCAAAGGTTGATTTTATCGACTTTTCAAGCGGAGTTGGGGATTGTTCTTAATTGATTAACTATGGGTAATAGAGTATATATTTATGAATTTGCACATTTGTTTGGCTAGTTTTGACGAGACGGGCATTGATTTGAGGTGTTTGAGAGGCGTTGGAGCCGGTTTTGGAACTTCGGAGCGAGATAAGTCTCATGTCTAACTCTGTGAGGGGGAAACTACCCCTAGGTGATGTATTTGTTATGTGCTACTTGTTGCGGGGGCTACGTACGTACAGGGTGACAATAGTCCATGCGTAGCTTGATTCATGTTATGTCCAGGTAGACTTGGTTCCCGCCATACTATAACTGTACTATTTGAGTTGTCCATTGCCTATTAAATTCCTTTATTTTACATTGCGACTTGAGACTAGACTTGTGTAGAGTGATAGACTTGCTATTGTAGAGATTCGACCAGCTTCATGATTAGCCGCGAAATAATTGTACTCTTCTTAAGAATTTCTCCCGCGTTATGCGTTCTCATCGAAAGGTTTTCCTTAAAATTTATAACTCACACATCCATTCGTGAGTGGGGTCAAGGACCCGTCAAAGCTTCTTATTCTAATGGGATCAAGCCGTTCTTCTCGGCAGGATAGATACATCTATGGTTTGTGCCGTTCGACCCTCGGCAATGCGCACATTATGATGGATCGGGCCATATGCCTCGGCAGGATTATCTACCACACTCTCATGGGAGAGGGCCATTCACCTCGGCAATAAAATAGATGTATCTATGGTTCGGAAATGTTATGATGGATCGGGCCGTACGCCTCGGCATTTCTATAAAATACTCTTATGAAATCGTGCGTAATAATTGGCAAGAAGCCAGCATATCTGTGAGCTTTTCCTGATTGAACTGTGATGACCTATCTGGTAAGGTCCAAAATATATATACTCCGATTGAGGAGGTAACTACTAGCTGGGAGTTTGAGTTATTGCTGAGAGGAGGATTGTGGCACATATTATACTTGTTATTTCACTTATTTACTCTGACTCACACCTGTTTACTTCCACTGTATCTGTCGTATTGGACTACTAGTAGATGTTGATGTCGACCCCTCATCACTACTTCTCTGGGGTTAGGCTAGATACTTACTAGGTACGGGTTGATTTACGTACTCATACTACACTTGCTTCACTTTTTGTGCAGGTACATATATGTCTGATGATCTTTTGGGAGCAGAGGCGCGACATTGCGGGGACTTTACCGTGAGCTGCATTTCATGTTACGATCCGCAGCATGTAGAGTCTCTCAGAGTTATTTATATTCTCCTGTCTAATTTGTATTCCAGACAAATATTGAATTTTATTATATTTCCTAGTTGATGTTCATGCACTTATGACACCGGGTTTTGGGGGTTCCTACGAGTTGTTCATTATTGTAGTTCGTGTAAATATTACCCTTTACCTTGTAAATTCTATTTCATACTATTTAATTAATGAAAATTATGATTTCAAAATACTAAAATGAGTAATTAAGTGATTAATTACCGTTGGCTTGTCTGACGGCAGTGTTAGGCACAATCTCAACCTTTATTGGATTTTGGGTCGTGACAATTTAGAAGATTTTAAAATTCAAATTAAAGAGCTTATGAATTTATGTGTAATAGATCTACCTCTAAACATAGATCGGCTGCCTTCATGGTGAGGAATCACAGTGAAATAATAAGAGGAAAGGCAAGAATGGTAATAAATTATAAAAGGCTTAATGATAATACTAAAACAGATGGATATAAGCTACCTGATAAAACAGAGTTAATAAATAGAATACAAGGAAAGAAGATATTTAACAAATTCGATTGTAAATCAGGATATTGGTAAGTAAAAATGCATGAAGAAAGTATAGAATGGACAACATTCACTTGCTCTGAAGGACATTTCGAGTGGTTAGTAATGCCATTTGGACTAAAAACAGCTCCACCTATTTTTTAAAGAAACATGGACAGTATATTTGGAGAATATAAAAGATTTATTCTAGTATATGTAGACGGCATATTAGTATTTAGTAAAGATATAAAAGAGCATTAGGACATCTACAAACAATTTTCAGATTATTCGTAGATAATGGAATAATAATTAGTAAAGGGAAGATGGAATTATGTAAAAATTATATAAATTTCTTAGGAGTAGTTTTAGGGGATGGAAAAATTAAATTACAAACCCATATAGCTAAAAAGGCCTAAGAAATGCCAGACAAATTAGACAATACTAAAGAATTACAAAGGTTTCTAGGAATAGTAAATTACGCAAGAAATTTCATAAAAGATTTAGGCAAAATAGCAGGACCCTTTTATGCTAAGACATGCTCTACGGGACAAAAATATTTTAATAAAGAAGATATCAAATTAAAGACCAAATAAAAAATATTCTTGACTTAAATATGCCCTTAGAAACAGACTATTTAATTATAGAAACAGATAGAATTTTTGAAGGACGGGGAGCAGTACTAAAAGCAAAACCCAATAAATACAGTGATAAAAGTGGAGAAAAAAGATGTTCTTACCAAAGCGGTAAATATAAAGAAAAAAGAAATATGAGCAGTATAGATACGGAAATATTAGCTGTAATCTATGGACTGAACAGTTTCAGACTCTATATATTAAACAAATCAGAAATATTAATTAGAACTGACTTTGAAGCTATAGTAAAGTTCCACCAAAAGATAAATAAAAAGAATAGCAGTAGAAGAAGATGGTTGAACTTCGTTGATACTATATCCATCTATAACTTAATATTTGAACATATTAAAGGAAAAGATAATAACTTAGCAGACCAGTTAAGTAGGTTAAAAATACTGTTAACTAATAGATATATTTTGTATTGACAGCATGAGACCAACAACCCCCAAGACTGAAGATAAGGGAAAGGGCGTCAAAGCCTCACCCTCAGACACATATTTTCAAACAATGTTAGGTCCGAAATAGCCCAGAAATGGTCCGAAACCACTCCGAAACTCACCCGAGCCCCTCGGGATCCCGTCCGAACATACCAACAAGTCTCAAAATATATTACGGACCTACTCAAGTCTCAAATCACACATAACAATGGCGAAACTATAAATCGCGTGTCGATTCGGACTTATGAGTCTATGAAATTTTTAATTCTATAACTCGCGCCGAAATATGTCAACTCAATTCGGAATGAACTCAAATTTTGTGTACAAGTCCCAAATGACATAACGAAGCTATTGAAATTTCCAAAACCATAATCCGAACCCGATATCAACAAAGTCAACTATCGGTCAAACTTATAAATTCAAGCTTTATAAAATCAAACCTTTTAATTTTTTTCAAAAACTAACGGAAAACATGCCTACGCACCTCAGAATAACTTCAAATTTTGTACACAAGTCATAAATATTTTTACAAAGCTGATTGAACTCTTGGAATCCAAATCGGGACCCGATATCAACAAAAATATAATTATGACCAATTTAGGAATTCTTTTAACCTTTAAATTTCTAGTTTTCGTCAAATGGCGATAATTCGAGCTAGGGATTTCTGCATTCGATTTCAGGCATACGCCCAAGTCCTAAATCACGATACGAACCCACCAGGACTATTAGAACACTGATCAGGGTCCGTTTGCTCAAAATGTTAACCGAAGTCAACTCAAATGACTTTGAAGCACCATTTCACATTTTTAACAATTTTTCACATAAAAGTTTTTCGAAAAAATATACGAACTGCGCACGTAAGTCGAGGAATACTGAATGGTGCAATTTGAGGTTTCAAAGTACAGAATTGAATGTTAAATTTAAAGATGACTTATCGGGTCATCAAATTCTCCACCTCTAAAACAAACGTTTGTCTTCGAACTGAATTAGAAAAGTACCTAGGCTGGTGAAAAGGTGTGGATATCTACTCTACTTGTCTGACTCGGACTCCCAGGTAGATGCTTCAACCGGCTGATCTCTCCATTGTACTTGAACTGATGGATAACTCTTAGACCTCAACTGTCGGACCTGTAGGGCTAGAATAGCTACCGGCTCCTCCTCATATGTCAAATCCTTTTCCAATTGGACTGAGCTGAAATGTGAGCATGTTGTCTTTGTTCGAATATGTTTAAAGAAGGGCATAAGAAAAGGGAAGTGTGTTGATGCATAGTCTAGAGCCTAATTGTAGCAAATAACCATGGTCATAGATGTAGTGTGCTTTGAATGATAAGAGCTTAATTTTATTTTGTTTACTATAGTGATGGTTTGTTCGAGGACGAACAAAGGTTTAAGTGTGGGGTAGTGATGTTTGGCATATTTCGATATGTGTTGATGTTACTTTACCCATGTTTTAACCACTTCTTGATGTTATTTAATCTTTAAAACTCCCAACATGGTGTAATTATTGGTTTGATGACTAATTAAGTTATGTGTGACGATTTAAGGTGTTCGGAGTGCAAAATATGAAGAAAAGGTGGTTTAGCCAGAGGAAGAAGGGTTGGATGCGTCGCATCCAACCTAGGAAAACATCATCCTGCGTGCAACCTTAGCAGTGAAGTTGGGCCATAGCGTTCGCCATCGCGTGCGAAACTGGGAAGTAGAAGAGAAGGCTGGATGCGTTGCGTCTACCCTCACATGCAAAGTTAAGAAATGGAGGACGAGGTGGATGCGTCGCATCCGCCTTAGCATCAACCCCTGAAGCCGATTTGGACTAGAGTTAGGAGAACTCTAGATTACAACTTTTGGACGCAATATATAAGCTTTAAAATGCCTCTTGTAGAGGAGAGACGGGGAAAGAGAAGAAAAAAGGCTATAACCAAGTTCAAAGACCACGGAATTCGTCTGGAGTTTTATCCTTTCTTTCTTTTATTGATTTTTATGCAATCTTATGAAATTTGGGATGATTGCCTGAATATGAGTGGCTAAGAACCCTATTATTCTAGGGTCATGGGTATACATGAATGTTGATGTTTGAAGTTTAATTTGACGACGTTGGGTTTATCATATTGGGTTGTTTATTTAATTCTGTTTCTAATTATTTTGCTGAGTAATTAACAGTGAAATACTATCTACGAATCTAGAGTTGAACTCGAAAGTGGGAACCCTAGATTGCATATAGAAGTAAATAGAGTAAGTTTTCAAAACCCGGGCATCGGGGAAAGGATTCGCGATTAGGATAGACATATACCTAATTGCCTTACTCGGTTAAAATACAGGAATTGTAAATGAGTTCTTGTTAAACTTAATTCCATAGACATATAGGTATTAAGTTAACTTGAGCATGCGAGTAAGAACTCGACAGATTCTTACGAGTGAAATTAACCCTGTGAATCAACAATTCAGATAAATCAATTAGCTATTTTAAAATACGAATGCAACATGAATGTTAGATGACCCGTGACCCTGGAATATTATATCCTATTGATTGTTGAACAAAACTATTTAAGTGTTGTGTTGAATTCTTAGCGATTCATTATTTGATCGTCCGTAGGTAGTAAGTTAGAAAATTATATATTTTGTTAGAAATATCTTGAATCAATAGGCTATTCGAGTTTGAATTAGTCAAAGTTAATCATAAGTCTTCGTGGGAACGATACTTTATTCACTACTTTATTACTTGACGACCACATATACTTGCGTGAGTGTGTTTGGCCGTAACAAGTTTTTGGCGCCGTTGCCGGGGACTTAGAAATTAGCTACGTGACTAAGTTAAGCTTTTATTAGATATTTGTTTTCAAGTTTTAATTTTCAGTTTGCCTGGTTTGTGTCAACGCAGGGTCTTCTCTCGAATGCAGAGGAGTAGAAGTGCAAACAACCTCATTCCTCTTGATCCAGAAATCGAACGAACACTACATAGAGTGAGAAGGGAACACGAAGCTAGAACGAGAATAGAAAGAGAGTTGGACATCGCAGTCCAACCACAGCCAATAGATATGGCAGGCAATGAAGAGCGTCCGGTAATTGAAGCCGCAAGGCCCAATCTTGCGAATATGACTCAGGCTATTGTGAAGCCTGATATCACTGGGCATTTTGAACTCAAACAGTACATGGTACAGCTGATTCAGTCCATAGGACAATATGTGGGTCTATCTCATGAGGACCCGCAGAGGCATATTCAGAACTTCTTGGAAATCACGGACACTTACAATTATCCGAACGTCTCCAAGGACTATGTCAGGCTGACACTATTCCCTTTTTCACTGTTGGGGGAAGCTAAAGAATGGTTGCAAAAGGAGCCCGCGAACTCTATCCACACTTGGGATGATCTAGCAAGGAAATTCCTGATCAAGTTTTTCCCAACTAAGAAGACAAAGTCGCTGAGGAGCCAAATTCTTGGGTTCCAACAACGGGATGGCGAGACACTTCGTCAAGCTTGGGAAAGATACAAGAAGCTACTCAGAGACTGCCCGCATCATTGTCAAACTGATGAGGTATTGGGTCACACTTTTGTTGATGGGTTAGATGAAGCATCAAAGATGAATCTTGACTCAGCTTGTGGGGGTAGTTGCATGGCAAGACCGTATAGTGAAATACAACTCTTGCTAAATAATTTCACTGCTAATGACCATAATTGGCAAGGAGAGGGGGATTCACGAAGGGGAATTAAACAGAAGGCCGCCGGTTTGATTGAGCTTGATGACTTTTCCGCCATGAGAGCCGATATAGCAAAATTGGCAAATCAGATGAATAGAATGACAACACAACAAATGCAACATGTACAGCAGATGTCTATTTGTTGCGAACTATACGGAGACAGTCATATGATTGACATGTGCCCCACGAATCCTGAATCTATATACTATGTGGGGCAACAAAACAGAGGTCCTATGAATCAACATGCGTAATATGGGAACACTTACAACCCAAACTGGAGGAATCATCCTAACTTCTCATGGGGCGGAAGTCAACAGAATCAGTATAGGCCTCAAGGGAATTTTACTCAACCTCAGAAGCCACCCTAACAAATGGAAGAAAGTACGAATGACTTGCTGAAAAAGTTGTTGCTAGACAATCAACAGCTCAGGACCGATTTCAGAAATCTTGAGAGGCAAATGGGGCAGTTAGCAGCAAACCAAAATACTAGACCTACAGGCTCACTTCCCAGTGATACAGAGAAGAACCCTCAAGTTAATGCAGTTACACTTAGAAACGGGAGGGAACTAGAGGAAGTGCCAAGGAAGATAAAAGAAAAACCTATACCTGGGGGGAGTTGACACCTAAGGCAACACAAGAGTCAAAGGAAGATGATGCAAGTTCAGAGCGAATGGAGGTTACAAGGCCACCACCACCTTTCCCCCAAAGATTGCAGAAAAGGAATGACGATCGCATGTTCAACAAATTTCTCTCCATGTTGAGTCAGGTTCAATTAAATATTCCATTAGTGGATGTACTTCGTGAAATTCCAAAGTACGCTAAGTACATAAAAGACATAGTGGCTCATAAGAGGAAATTGACTGAGTTCGAGACGGTTGCACTTACTGAGGAGTGCACATCAAGGGTCCAAAACAAGCTTCCCCAAAAGCTTAAGGATCCTGGCAGCTTCACCATTCCAGTACAAATCGGTAATATTGACGTGGGACGTGCTCTGTGTGATTTGGGTGCAAGCATAAATCTGATGCCTTTATCCTTGTTTAAGCAATTAGGTCTGGGAGCTCCGAGACCAACCACCGTGATGTTGCAATTAGCTGATAGGTCCATAGCCTACCCCGAAGGAGTGATTGAAGATGTGCTGCTGCAAATTGGAAAATTCATCTTCCCAGCTGACTTCATTATTCTAGACTTCGAGGCTGATGAACAAGTTCCAATCATATTGGGACGACCTCTCTTGGCTACTGGCGATGCAATAATTAAAGTGAGAGAAGGGAAAATGATTATGAGAGTGGACAACGAGGAAGCAGTCTTCAATGTCTACAAAGCAATCCAACTTCCCCGCCACTATGAGGAGCTCTCTATGATATCTATGGTGGAGGTGGATGAGAAACTTCTTGACACGAGTGTATATCTAGACGACTGTTTAGAAAAAGCAATCATGATGTTTGATAGCTTGGAGATGGATGATGAGGTTGAGGAGATGATGCATATCCTAGATACATCATGTGGTTACATGCAAGGAATAATCCCGTTTGAGCCCCTGAATAGGCCAAGTGGCCCCCCACCAAAGCCGTCAATTGAAAAAGCTCCAAATTTGGAACTTAAACCCCTACCCCCTCACCTTCAATATGCTTATTTGGGAAGTTCTGACACTTTACCTGTTATTATTTCTGCTCACTTGTCTAAATTACAGGAAGAAAAGCTATTAAGGGTGCTACGTGAGCACAAGCGAGCAATTGGGTGGACAATGTCTGACATTAAAGGCATTAGTCCAGCTTTCTGCATGCACAAAATCCTCATGGAGGACGGACACAAGCCAAGTGTAGAACACCAACGCCGACTAAATCCAATCATGAAAGAAGTGGTAAGAAAAGAAGTGATTAAGTGGCTTGATGCAGGTATTGTATTTCCAATCTCTGATAGTAAATGGGTAAGCCCCGTTCAATGTGTGCCGAAGAAAGGGGGATAACCGTAGTAGTTAATGAAAATAATGACTTAATTCCTACAAGAACTGTCACTGGATGGAGAATTTGCATAGATTACAGAAAACTGAACAATGCCACCCGGAAAGACCACTTTCCCCTTCCTTTTATTGACCAAATGCTTGATAGATTAGCTGGCCAGGAATACTACTGTTTCCTGGACGGTTATTCGGGGTATAATCAGATTGCTATAGCCCCAGAAGACCAAGAGAAAACTACATTTACATGTCCTTATGGCACGTATGCGTTCAAGAGAATGCCCTTCGGTCTTTGTAATGCACCTGCGACTTTTCAAAGGTGTATGATGGCTATTTTCACTGACATGGTTGAAAGATTTGTAGAAGTATTCATGGACGATTTTTCTGTGTTTGGATGTTCTTTTGATAGTTGTTTGATGAACCTTGATAAAGTGCTAGCTAGGTGTGAAGAGACGAACTTGGTGCTAAACTGGGAAAAGTGCCATTTCATGGTACGTGAAGGTATAGTTTTGGGGCACAAGGTTTCAAAAGATGGTCTACAGGTGGATAAAGCAAAGGTGGAGACGATTGAAAAATTGCCCCCGCCGACATCCATCAAAGGCATTCGCAGTTTCTTGGGTCATGCAGGTTTTTATCGTCGTTTCATTAAAGATTTTTCGAAAATTTCTTCCCCTTTGTGCAGGCTTCTAGAGAAAGATGTTACCTTCAAGTTTGATAATGCATGTCTGAAAGCATTTGAGGAGCTGAAGGGAAGATTGGTGACTGCACCAATTATCATTGGCCCCGATTGGGCACAACCATTTGAGTTGATGTGCGATGCAAGTGACATAGCAATTGGAGCGGTGTTGGGGCAAAGGAGGGATAAAATCTTTCACTCCATTTATTATGCAAGCAAAACTATGAATCCAGCTCAGATGAATTATACAGTGACTGAAAAGGAGTTGCTTGCAGTGGTGTGGGCGTTTGACAAGTTCAGATCCTATCTAGTGGGAACCAAAGTCATCGTCTACACAGATCATTCAGCTATCAGATACTTATTTGAAAAGAAAGACGCCAAGCCGAGGCTGATTCGTTGGGTCCTCCTCTTGCAAGAATTTGACTTAGAGATCCGAGATCGAAAAGGGACAGAAAATCAAGTGGCCGATCATTTGTCCAGATTAGAAAGTCGGGACCATGTAGCTGAAGGAGGGTCAATTAAAGAAACATTTCCGGATGAGCAAATATTAGCAGTCACCTCAGGTGAAGCCCCATGGTATGCAGATTATGTGAATTTTATCGCAAGTGGGGTGACGCCACTAGAATGGACAGCTGACAATAGAAGAAGATTCCTACATGATGTAAGGTTCTACGTGTGGGATGAGCCATTCCTATATAGGCAGTGTGCAGATCAGTTGGTGAGAAGGTGTGTTCCTGAGGAAGAGATGAAGGCTATACTACATGACTGCCATGCGTCACCATATGGAGGTCATCACGGCGGGGATAGAACCGCCCAAAAAGTGCTACAATCAGGTTTTTATTGGCCAAAATTGTTTAAGGATGCACATGCCTTCGTTAAAAATTGTGATAGATGCCAAAGAACTGGAACTATCACGAGGAAGCACGAGATGCCCTTGCAAAATATTCTGGCGGTAGAACTTTTTGATGTTTGGGGGATTGATTTTATGGGACCATTCCCATATTCTAACGGGCACAGATACATCTTGGTGGCGGTCGACTATGTTTCTAAGTGGGTAGAGGCCATTGCTCTTCCTACTAACGACGCAAAGGTTGTGGTAGGCTTTGTAAAGAAGCACATCTTCACACGTTTTGGGACTCCAAGAGTGTTGATAAGCGACGGGGGAACTCACTTTTGTAACAAACTGCTGAATAATATTCTTGCAAAATACGGAGTCAAGCACAAAGTTTCCACTGCCTATCATCCCCAAACGAGTGGTCAAGTAGAAGTTTCCAACAGAGAGGTCAAGCAGATTTTGGAAAAGACAGTAAGTATGAATAGAAAGGACTGGGCCGGGAAGCTGGATGACGCATTATGGGCATATCGCACTGCGTACAAGACCCCAATAGGCACTTCTCCGTACAGGTTGGTTTATGGGAAGGCCTGCCATCTGCCCGTCGAGCTTGAACACAAAGCATATTGGGCGATTAAAAAGCTAAATATGGAGATGGACTTGGCCGGTGAGAAGAGATTGCTACAACTCAACGAGCTTGATGAGTTTCGATTGCATGCGTATGAAAATGCCAAATTGTATAAAGAGAAGACCAAAAGATGGCATGATAAGCATATCCAACATCGTGAGTTTGAACCAGGTCAAGAAATTCTACTATTTAATTCAAGGCTAAAGCTTTTTCCAGGAAAGCTTAAATCTCGATGGTCGGGTCCGTTTGAAGTGGTTAGTGTGAAACCTCATGGTGCGATAGAATTGTGTGATAAGGGGTCCAATACGACATTCTTGGTAAATGGCCAAAGAGTAAAACACTATTGGGGTGGTGACATTGCACGTCACAAGACCACAATGGATTTAGTGGAGGCATGAAGAACATGTTGCGTCGTGCCGCGACGTTAAATCAAGCGCTTCTTGGGAGGCCACCCAAGTTAGTTAGTTTATTTTTATTTTTATTTTTATTTTTTTTGTAGGACATAGATCTTAAAAAAAAAAAAAAAAATGGTGCCCAGATATGAGAAAACGAGGCGGATGCGTTGCATCCCCCTCAGCAAAATTTTTTTTTTTTTGACGGGCCAATTGCTCAAGGCAGTGAAGTCTGCCTATCGCGTCCGTGTCGCGTCCGAAAATTTTTTGAAGGAAGACAAGGGGATGCGTCGCGTCAAAGCTCGCACGCACAGGTACGTACTATATATTTTAACACATCTTAAGATAACGAATTCGTTAAAAACTCTTCTTGCGACGCATCCACTCGTCTTTTTTTTGCGACGCCTACGAACGCAGAACGGATTTCTTTAATCAAAATTGCAACGCATACAAACGCGACAGGTACGCATCATCCTCTTCGTTCTTCCGTTGGCTTCTCTCCTAATTCTTCTCTCTTCCCTCCCTCAATGGTAGCAACAAGTAGGTTTTGCAATTTCAAAATTTTTTAGGGCTGTCGTTCTTGGTCGTTGTAATGGTTGCGAGATGATAAACTATAATTCCCTTCATCTCGTCAAACTTTGGGAGGGTAGTTGCATTGCTCAACTGATAGAATGAACTAGGCACACTTGTTGCATACCACATGTTCGACGAATTGTCCCTGAGGAAAATTTAGGCGTCGGTGAAGTCTGAGTAACCGAGCAACATTGGTGTATGCTTGAGAATAAGTGTGGGGTCGAGTGAGGGGCTATGTGAAATTGAATTTTTGAAGAGAGTTATCACATACTTGCTGAAAGTCATGAGCTACGATTCCATGAAGTAGTGAATGGCATGACTTTACGAATAATTGGAAGTGCAAGCTGTTGCAATTGCTTTCAAGCTGAACTTCGCTGTTTCATCTGCTAATTGTTGAATTCTTTGCATTGCAGGTACTTAGATTCGTAAAATGACAGCAGTGAGTAAACCATCCAAGCAACAAGACAAAGATGGTAACAAGCAACCGCCCAAAAAGCCTACCGGAAGGGCAGCGGGCGGTCCAAATCCACAGAAAAAAAGGAAGCGGACGGAGAAGGAAATGGAACTGCTGCCTAGGCAGTTAAGTGATGATTCAGAGCAAGAGGAGGAGGAAACATTAGTCAGGAGGACAGTGAAGAAGGGTATTACACCAAGCAAAGGAATAGAGATAAGAGAGCCTGTGACATACCAAAGAAAAGCTTCGAAAATGAGTGATCCGACTGATAAAGGGAAGGAGAAGATTACTACAGAATCTGAATCCGATTCCGATTCGGACAATGACCACCTACATGTCAACATGAGTGATGAAGACGAGGGTGAACCCATAGACCGAGTTGATTGGGAGAAATACTTTGTTAATGAGAAGGCATTCCGAGCCTATAAGAAGATACTAGTTTCAAAGAAGTATATTCCGGAAAAGCCGATAAACATCGGACCACTGAAGACAAAGTACTCAGAGTTTCTAAAGTCAATTCGAGAGGTGCAAAAATGGGGACCCATCTTGAAAGGTCACGGCAAAGCCAACCTCACCATTGTTAGAGAGCTCTACGCCAATTGGCGTCACGCAAGGGGAAACATTGTGCGAGTAAGAGGGGTAGATATTAATGTGTCAGCTGAAGCTCTGAATAACTTCTTAAGGGTGCCACACACACTTACAGACAGGTTTGACTCCATATGCAAAACACCAGATTATGCACACATTAAGTCTGTCCTATGCCCTACCAGGAAGGATGCAGAATGGAAGCATGGGAGTATGGAGTACCACTCTATAGCCAAGGAATTCATGAGTGCGTTAGCACGTGTGGCTCTAAATTTCATTTGTAACCGCCTGCTGCCATGCCAACATAAAACTGATGTCCCTCGTTACCGCGCACTCGTATTATATGCTTTATTAGAGGGGATACCACTCAACTTAGGAGCCATCATGCATGATCAAATACAGCGAACCAGGATGAATTACAAGTGGAGGCTATTCTTTGCTAATACCCTAACGGCTTTTTTGACAGAGATGGGAGTACTATGGGACAAGGAGAATGACGACATTGAGGCTAAAGCTCCAGGACCATATGATGTCACTCATGTTCTAGAGCCGAACAAGGGAAGGTCTTCTAAGCTCACCATTCAACAATTATTTGAGCAAATGCAAGCAGATATGCAAGAGAACAGGGCTGAGCTGATAGCGACTCGTGTCGAGTTGAGTGCCACCAGGGATGAGTTGAGACAGACTCGTGCGGATCTAAGCCGAGTTCAGACCGAGCAGGCCACGATGATGAAGGAGATATCATTACTCCTCAGAGCTCTGGTTCAATGTGCAGGTACAGACATCTCCCAGCTGATTGCATCATCCACTGCCGGACCATCCACTCCTGTTCCTCCCATAGTCACCGAGGCTCCACTCAACAGGCCTATTGAGGTCGCTGTAACACCTGATACAGAATCCGCACCAGTTGTTGATGATAGGAATGCTATGGATGCAGATGCTCCTCCACAGACTGCGGATGAGCCCTCCACCTTGACTTGAGGGAGTTCTTCTCACCCTACTTTACCTTGTTTGTGTGCGTTGGGGACAACGCACAGTCCTAAGTGTGGGGTGGGGGTGATTCATGTTTTGATGTATGGATGAATGTACTAAAATATTCTCTGGATTAATGGCATAAAATAGCAGTAAAT